>NC_143025.1:37917500-39117500 GCF_057628025.1 Oncorhynchus mykiss
TCCCTCCCTCCCTCCCTCCCTCTCTCCCTCCCTCTCTCCCTCACTCTTACGACAGACTAGCTGAGAGCTCTCTGTACAGTAAATAAATATTAGGACCCCTGCATCTCATTAACCACAGGAAGCTAATCAGCGCAGACCTACTCTCCTTCTCTCCACTGCCTCGCCTCCCTCTCCTCCTCCCTCCCTCTCTCCCTCCTCCTCTCCCTCTCCACCCCATCTCCTTCTTTTCTCCTCCTCCTCCTCCTCCCCCTATCTTCCTCGCTCCCATCCCATGGTAGCTTTAATTGAAGCTGCTCGCTAACAACCCGCTCAGGGATCAATCGCTGTTTTCAACATCTCCCCAGAGGCTCTACGGAATATCAGGAAGTGCGTACGGCAGCCTCAGTTTTCACATTGATTTGCAATGATTTACTATAGACAATATATAATAGTGTCGTAACAGAGCACTTAAAAAGAAAAAAGGCTTAGGATTCCTCCAAATGCCCCAGTATTGCTGAGGTTACAGAGAGACGTGGAGTTAATGTCCAATAGACTGGTGTGGAGACAACCATCTTCCTCTCACTGGTAAGGGCATAATCAGGGCAAATGTTTTTTTCCTGTGCGGAGTCTTACAGTGTCACAGAATTAGTTTTAACTATTTAAGTGAGCCTGAAATAATCAAAGATACACAATTCATTATCATAGAAGAAGATGGAAGATTAGTTTGATTTGAGATGAGTTAAGAGGAAATGGTTTGTGCCGATGCTTGCACGCTGATTTGCACATTTTAAAAAGCTTTATCGGAAACCACCTAAAGCACAGTGAAAGGGGTTGTGTTTAATCCGCTCTGTTTAAACTGAAATACAATACATCTGTCTTTGTTTCAGCGATGTATGTTTTCATACAGAATTCAAATCTATTGTCACTTGTCATACACTTTCAAAATCTAGATTAACCTTTGGGCTATGTGGAGATTGTTGCTTGTACTACGGTAGTAGTTCTCTGCTTCTGGGTGGCTGACTCCCGGGTGAACTCAGCTGTGAGGGTCAAGCAGAGGTTATAGCCAGGTGCTTTTAGTGGTGCAGTGGTCTAAGGCACTGCATCACAGTGCTTTGGGCATCACTACAGATCCGGGTTCGATCCCAGGCTGCGTCACAGCTGGCCGTGACTGGGCGCACAAATGTCTCAGCGTCGTCCGGGTTAGGAGAGGGTTTGGCAGGCCGAGATTTCTTTGTCCCATCGCGCTGTAGCGACTCCTGTGGCGGGCCGGGCGCAATGTGCGCTGACATGGTAGTCAGGTGTACAGTGTTTCCTCCGAAGTATTGGTGCAGCTGGCTTCAGAGTTAAGCGGGCATTGTGTCAAGAAATAGTGCGGCTTGGCTGGGTCATGTTTTGGAGGACGCACGGCTCTCGACCTTTGCCTCTCCTGAGTCCGTACTGGAGTTTCAGCGATGGGACAAGACTGTAACTACCAATTGGATACCATGAAATTAGGGAGAAAAAAGGGTTTAAAAAAAATATATATATATTATTTTGTACTTTTTTTTTATGTCTTGTGGGTCGGATTCAAGTGCCTGGCCTGTACATTGCTCTAGTTTTCTGGTGGTGCTGAACGGACAGCAACATTCTCCCTTCCACGGTCTGTCCCTCTTCTACACCAGCTCTAAGGCTTACTGACTGTTACTGCTTCAGTACTATGTTACCAATCTTTATTATAATTATTATTTATTATTATTATTATTTATTTATTATTATTTACCTTACTACCCGGGTTGACTGACTGATTAGACTCTAAACATAAGTGATTCTTCACAGACATTTTTCACTACGAGAAAGACTGCTGTACTTACTGAATTTTAATGAAACAGACTATTTTGACTTTGTGGCTGTGGAATCTAGTGGAAACCATTTATCATCCGCACGAGAATCTGTCCACGAGAGGTTAAAAGTACTGGAAATTAAATATTTTCCCAACACAGTCAAATGAAGTTAACTTATTGATTAGAGCAGAGGTGTACTATCCTCCTGCCCTTGTTTTTTCTGTATACTTTAGGCACTAAGACTGTAGATATTCAAATGCATCAAGCTGTTGTACAAGTCAGAGTACACTTTAATGATTGACTACTATGTCGCTCCTTTATTGAAAGCAGTCGTTAACCAAGCAACATTGTTCATGTCATGATAAACTGAAACAATTCTTAAGGATGAAACTGTTAAGGTTTCTGCAGCAGATTTGTAATCACAGCATGGTGCTGTATGAATCCTCTAGCATAAATGTTCAGTAGTCGAGTTATTGTTTAGTCCCCTTTGAAGATGCTGCATTCTTAGCTATCCCTGACTTCACCCCATCAGTGTTGTTAGTAGGGCCTGCCATACTTCCATGACCCCTGGATTATCGATCTGCCCCGCCTCCCCTCGCCCTCCAGACAGTGGCATAGCATAGCCTGCCAGAGACTCACTGAAGCTCACAGGTAAGGGATATTCAACACCTAACCTAAGAGGACACACTCACCTGTGTGTCTGTGTGTGTATGGGTGGGCTATGTGTCTTCATGTGTGTATTCAATGTACCCTTGCCCTATACTTGTAACATATTTGATGCCATGTGACGGAGGATAAGAATTAAGTGTATGTGCATGATTTAGATTAGTGTGTGTTAATGGATGTGCATGACATTTGTGTGTGTGTGTGTGTGTGTGTGTGTGTGTGTGTGTGTGTGTGTGTGTGTATACCGTATGAAGGGGGGGGGGGCTGTAATGGATATCTAACACCTAACAGCATGGGCTCACCTGAGGAGGCTGGTGCTGCCTTTCACTTCCTGTCTTTATTGACAGACAGCTGTTTCCTGTTCCAGGAGGAAGTGGCCAATCAGCATACAGCAGGCCACCCAGTGAAACCAGAGAGAGGATTTGCTCTGCCACGCACGGGTTGTGTCGGCACAAAATCAGCCTCCGGATAAATGATGAATGAGAGCTGTGATGGAGGGGACAGGAGGAGGAGGACAAGAGGTAGGGAGAGAGGGAATGGGAGGGGGAGAGGGAGAGGGAATGGGAGGGGGCAGAGAGAGAGAGGGAATGGGAGGGGGGAGAGGGAGAGAGGGAATGGGAGGGGGAGAGGGAGAGAGGGAATGGGAGGGGAGAGAGAGAGAGAGGGAATGGGAGGGGGCAGAGAGAGAGAGGAAATGGGAGGGGAGAGAGAGAGAGGGAATGGGAGGGGGCAGAGAGAGAGAGAGGGAATGGGAGGGGAGAGAGGGAGAGAGGGAAAGGGAGGGGGAGAAGGAGAGAGGGAATGGGAGGGGGAGAGGGAGAATGGGAGGGGGGAGAGGGAGAGAGTGAATGGGAGGGGGGAGAGAGAGAATGGGAGGGGGGAGAGGGAGAGAGGGAATGGGAGGGGGGAGAGAGAATGGGAGGGGGGAGAGGGAGAGAGGGAATGGGAGGGGGAGAGAGGGAATGGGAGGGGGAGAGGGAGAGAGGGAATGGGAGGGGGGAGAGAGAGAAAGGGAGGGAGAGGGAGAGAATGGGAGGGGGAGAGGGAGAGAGGGAATGGGAGGGGGAGAGAGGGAATGGGAGGGGGAGAGGGAGAGAGGGAATGGGAGGGGGAGAGAGGGAATGGGAGGGGGGAGAGGGAGAGAGGGAATGGGAGGGGGGAGAGAGAGAATGGGAGGGGGAGAGGGAGAGAGGGAATGGGAGGGGGAGAGAGGGAATGGGAGGGGGGAGAGGGAGAGAGGGAATGGGAGATGGGAGAGAGGGAATGGGAGGGGGGAGAGGGAGAATGGGAGGGGGGGAGAGGGAGAGAGGGAATGGGAGGGGGGAGAGGGAATGGGAGGGGGGAGAGGGAGAGAGGGAATGGGAGGGGGGGGAGAGAGGGAATGGGAGGGGGGAGAGGGAGAGAGGGAATGGGAGGGGGGAGAGAGGGAATGGGAGGGGGAGAGGGAGAAAGGGAATGAGAGGGGGAGAGGGGGAATGGGAGGGGGGAGAGGGAGAGAGGGAATGGGAGATGGGAGAGAGGGAATGGGAGGGGGAGCGGGAGAATGGGAGGGGGGAGAGGGAGAGAGGGAATGGGAGGGGGGAAGGAATGGGAGGGGGGAGAGGGAGAGAGGGAATGGGAGGGGGAGAGGGAGAGAGGGAATGGGAGGGGGGAGAGGGAGAATGGGAGGGATGAGAGGGAGAGAGGGAATGGGAGGGGGAGAGGGAGAGAGGGAATGGGAGGGGGGAGAGGGAGAATGGGAATGGGAGGGGGAGAGGGAGAAGGGAATGGGAGGGGGGAGTGAGGGAATGGGAGGGGGAGAGGGAGAGAGGGAATGGGAGGGGGAGAGGGGAGAATGGGAGGGGGGAGAGGTAGAGAGGGAATGGGAGGGGGAGATGGAGAGAGGGAATGGGAGAGGGGAGGAGAGAGAATGGGAGGGGGAGAGGGAGAGAGGGAATGGGAGGGGGGAGAGGGATGGGAGGGGGGAGAGGGAGAGAGGGATTTGGGGGGGGGAGAGGGGAATGGGAGGGGGGAAAGAGGGAATGGGAGGGGGGAGAGGGAGAGAGGGAATGGAAGATGGGAGAGAGGGAATGGGAGGGGGGAGAGGGAATAGGAGGGGGAGAGGGAGAGAGAGAGGGAATGGGAGGGGGAGAGGGAATAGGAGGGAGAGGGAGAGAGGGAATGGGAGGGGGGAGAAGGAGAATGGGAGGGGGAGAGGGAGAGAGGGAATGGGAGAGGGGAGAGGGAATGGGAGGGGGGAGAGGGAGAGAGGGAATGGGAGGGGGGAGAGGGAGAGAGGGAATGGGAGGGGGGAGAGAGGGAATGGGAGTGGGGAGAGAGGGAGGGAGGGAATGGGAGGGGAGAGAGGGAATGGGAGGGGGAGAGGGAGAGAGGGAATGGGAGGGGGGAGAGAGGGAATGGGAGGGGGGAGAGAGAGAATGGGAGGGGGGAGAGGGAGAGAGGGAATGGGAGGGGGAGGAGAGAGGGAATGGTAGGGGAGAGGAAGGAATGGTAGGGGGAGAGGGAGAGAGGGAATGGGGAGATGGGAGAGAGGGAATGGGAGGGGGAGAGGGAGAGAGGGAATGGGAGGGGGAGAGAGGGGAATGGGAGGGGGGAGAGGGAGAGAGGGAATGGGAGGGGGGAGAGAGAGAATGGGAGGGGGGAGAGAGAGAATGAGAGGGGGAGAGGAGAGGGAGAGAGGGAATGGGAGGGGGGAGAGAGGGAATGGTAGGGGGAGAGGGAGAGAGGGAATGGGAGATGGGAGAGAGGGAATGGGAGGGGGAGAGAGGGAATGGGAGGGGGAGAGAGGGAAATGGGAGGGGGAGAGGGAAAATGGGAGGGGGGAGAGGGAGAGAGGGAATGGGAGGGGGGAGAGGGAATGTGAGGGGGGAGAGGGAGAGAGGGAATGGGAGGGGGAGAGGGATAGAGGGAATGGGAGGGGGAGAGGGAGAATGGGAGGGGGGAGAGGGAGAGAGGGAATGGGAGGGGGGAGACGGAATGGGAGGAGGGAGAGAGGGAATGGGAGGGGGAGAGGGAGAATGGGAGGGGGAGAGGGAGAGAGAGGGAATGGGAGGGGGGAGAGGGAGAGATGGAATGGGAGGGGGGGGAGGGAGAGAGGGAATGGGAGGGGGAGAGAGAGGGAATGGGAGGGGAGAGAGGGAGAGAGGGAATGGGAGGGGTGGAGAGGGAGAGAGGGAATGGGAGGGGGGGAGAGAGGGAAGAGGGAATGGGAGGGGGGAGAGGGAGAATGGGAGGGGGGAGAGGGAGAGAGGGAATGGGAGGGGGAGAGGGAGAATGGGAGGGGGGAGAGGGAGAGAGGGAATGGGAGGGGGGAGAGGGAATGGGAGGAGGGAGAGAGGGAATGGGAGGGGGGAGAGGGAGAATGGGAGGGGGGAGAGGGAGAGAGGGAATGGGAGGGGGGAGAGGGAGAGATGGAATGGGAGGGGGGAGAGGGAGAGAGGGAATGGGAGGGGGAGAGAGAGGGAATGGGAGGGGAGAGAGGGAGAGAGGGAATGGGAGGGTGGAGAGGGAGAGAGGGAATGGGAGGGGGGAGAGGGAGAGAGGGAATGAGGGGGGAGAGGGAGAGAGGGAATGGGAGGGGGAGAGGGAGAATGGGAGGGGGGAGAGGGAGAGAGGGAATGGGAGGGGGAGAGGGAATGGGAGGGGGGAGAGGGAGAGAGGGAATGGGAGGGGAGAGGGAGAATGGGAGGGGGGAGAGGGAGAGAGGGAATGGGAGGGGAGAGAGGGAGAGGGGAATGGGAGGGGGGAGAGGGAGAGAGGGAATGGGAGGGGGGAGAGAGGGAGAGGGAATGGGAGGGGGAGAGGGAGAGAGGGAATGGGAGTGGGGGAGAGGGAGAATGGGAGGGGGAGAGGGAGAGAGGGAATGGGAGGGGGGAGAGGGAATGGGAGGGGGGAGAGGGAGAAAGGGAATGGGAGGGGGGAGAGGGAGAATGGTAGGGGGGAGAGGGAATGAGGGAATGGGAGGGGGAGAGGGAATGGGAGGGGGGAGAGGGAGAGAGGGATTGGGAGGGGGGAGAGAGAGAGAGGGAATGGGAAGGGGGAGAGGGGGAGAGGGAATGGGAGGGGAGAGAGGGAGAGAGGGAATGGGAGGGGAGAGGGAGAGAGGGAATTGGAGGGGGAGAGGGAGATAGGGAATGGGAGGGGGAGAGAGGGAATGGGAGGGGGAGAGGGAGATAGGGAATGGGAGGGGGAGAGAGGGAATGGGAGGGGGAGAGGGAGAGAGGGAATGGGAGGGGGGAGAGGGAGAGAGGGAATGGGAGGGGGGAGAGAGGGAATGGGAGGGGGGAGAGGGAGAGAGGGAATGGGAGGGGGAGAGGGAGAGAGGGAATGGGAGGGGGGAGAGGGACAACGGGAGGGGGGAGAAGGAGAATGGGAGGGGGGAGAGGGAGAGAGGGAATGGGAGGGGGAAGAGGGAATGGGAGGGGGGAGAGGGAGAGAGGGAATGGGAGGGGGAGATGGAGAATGGGAGGGGGGAGAGGGAGAGAGGGAATGGGAGGGGGAGAGGGAAAGGGAGGGGGGAGAGGGAGAGAGGGAATGGGAGGGGGGAGAGAGGGAATGGGAGGGGGGGAGAGGGAGAGAGGGAATGGGAGGGGGAGAGAGGGAATGGGAGGGGGAGAGGGAGAGAGGGAATGGGAGGGGGAGAGGGAGAAGGGAGGGGGGAGAGGGAGACAGGGAATGGGAGGGAGAGAGGGAATGGGAGGGGGGAGAGGGAGAGAGGGAATGGGAGGGGGAGAGAGGGAATGGAGGGGGGAGAGGGAGAGAGGGAATGGGAGGGGGGAGAGAGAGAATGGGAGGGGGAGAGGGAGAGAGGGAATGGGAGGGGGAGAGAGGGAATGGGAGGGGGGAGAGGGAGAGAGGGAATGGGAGATGGGAGAGAGGGAATGGGAGGGGGGAGAGGGAGAATGGGAGGGGGAGAGGGAGAGAGAGGAAATGGGAGGGGGGAGAGGGAATGGGAGGGGGGAGAGGGCGAGAGGGAATGGGAGGGGGGAGAGAGGGAATGGGAGGGGGGAGAGGGAGAGAGGGAATGGGAGGGGGGAGAGAGGGAATGGGAGGGGGAGGGGAGAAAGGGATGGGAGGGGGGAGAGGGGGAATGGGAGGGGGGGAGAGGGAGAGAGGGAATGGGAGATGGGAGAGAGGGAATGGGAGGGGGGAGCGGGAGAATGGGAGGGGGAGAGGGAGAGAGGGAATGGGAGGGGGGAGAAGGAATGGGAGGGGGGAGAGGGAGAGAGGGAATGGGAGGGGGAGAGGGAGAGAGGGAATGGGAGGGGGGAGAGGGAGAATGGGAGGGATGAGAGGGAGAGAGGGAATGGGAGGGGGGAGAGGGAGAGAGGGATGGGAGGGGGGAGAGGGAGAATGGGAGGGGGGAGAGGAGAGAGGGAATGGGAGGGGGGAGAGGGAGAGAGGGAATGGGAGGGGAGAGAGGGAGAGAGGGAATGGGAGGGGGGAGAGGGAGAGAGGGAATGGGAGGGGGGAGAGGGAGAGAGGGAATGGGAGGGGGGAGAGAGGGAATGGGAGGGGGAGAGGGAGAGAGGGAATGGGAGGGGGAGAGGGAGAATGGGAGGGGGAGAGGTAGAGAGGGAATGGGAGGGGGAGATGGAGAGAGGGAATGGGGAGGGGGGAGAGAGAGAATGGGAGGGGGGAGAGGGAGAGAGGGAATGGGAGGGGGGAGAGGGAATGGGAGGGGGGAGAGGGAGAGAGGGATTGGGGGGGGGGAGAGAGAGAGAGGGAATGGGAAGGTGGGAGGGAAAGAGGGAATGGGAGGGGGGAGAGGGAGAGAGGGAATGGAAGATGGGAGAGAGGGAATGGGAGGGGGGAGAGGGAATAGGAGGGGGAGAGGGAGAGAGGGAATGGGAGGGGGGAGAGGGAATAGGAGGGAGAGGGAGAGAGGGAATGGGAGGGGGGAGAAGGAGAATGGGAGGGGGAGAGGGAGAGAGGGAATGGGAGAGGGGAGAGGGAATGGGAGGGGGAGAGGGGAGAGGGATGGGAGGGGGGAGAGGGGAGAGGGAATGGAGGGGGGAGAGAGGGAATGGGAGTGGGGAGAGGGAGGGAGGGAATGGGAGGGGGAGAGAGGGAATGGGAGGGGGAGAGGGAGAGAGAGGGAATGGGAGTGGGGAGAGAGAGAATGGGAGGGGGGAGAGGGAGAGAGGGAAATGGGAGGGGGAGAGAGGGAATGGTAGGGGGAGAGGGAAGAGGGAATGGGAGATGGGAGAGGGAGAGAGGGAATGGGGAGGGAGAGGGAGAGAGGGAATGGAGGGGGAGGGAATGGGAGGGGGGAGAGGGAGAGAGGGAATGGGAGGGGGAGAGAGAGAATGGGAGGGGGGAGAGGGAGAGAGGGAATGGGAGGGGGGAGAGAGGGAATGGTAGGGGGAGAGGGAGAGAGGGAATGGGAGATGGGAGAGGGAATGGAGGGGAGAGGGGAGAGAGGGAATGGGAGGGGGAGAGAGGGAATGGGTGGAGAGGGAAAATGGGAGGGGGAGAGGGAGAGAGGGAATGGGGAGGGGGGAGAGGGAATGTGAGGGGGGAGAGGGGAGAGAGGGAATGGGAGGGGGGAGAGGGATAGAGGGAATGGGAGGGGGAGAGGGAGAAAGGGAGGGGGAGAGAGGAGAGAGGGGAATGGGAGGGGGGAGACGGAATGGGAGGAGGGAGAGAGGGAATGGGAGGGGGAGAGGGAGAATGGGAGGGGGGAGAGGAGAGAGGGAATGGAGGGGGGAGGGAGATGGAATGGGAGGGGGGAGAGGGAGAGAGGGAATGGGAGGGGGAGAGAGGGGAATGGAGGGGGAGAGGGAGAATGGGAGGGGGAGAGGGAGAGAGGGAATGGGAGGGGGGAGAGGGAATGGGAGGGGGAGAGAGGGAATGGGAGGGGGAGAGGGAGAATGGGAGGGGGGAGAGAGGGAGAGAGGGAATGGGAGGGGAGAGAGGGAGAGAGGGAATGGGAGGGGGGAGAGGGAGAGAGGGAATGGGAGGGGGAGAGGGAGAGAGGGAATGGGAGGGGGAGAGGGAGAGGGAGAGAGGGAATGGGAGTGGGGAGAGGGAGAATGGGAGGGGGAGAGGGAGAGAGGGAATGGGAGGGGGGAGAGGGAATGGGAGGGGGGAGAGGGAGAAAGGGAATGGGAGGGGGGAGAGGGAGAATGGTAGGGGGGAGAGGGAATGAGGGAATGGGAGGGGGGAGAGGGAATGGGAGGGGGGAGAGGGAGAGAGGGATTGGGAGGGGGAGAGAGAGAGAGGGAATGGGAAGGGGGAGAGGGGGAGAGGGAATGGGAGGGGAGAGAGGGAGAGAGGGAATGGGAGGGGAGAGGAGAGAGGGAATTGGAGGGGGAGAGGGAGATAGGGAATGGGAGGGGGAGAGAGGGAATGGGAGGGGGAGAGGGAGATAGGGAATGGGAGGGGGAGAGAGGGAATGGGAGGGGGAGAGGGAGAGAGGGAATGGGAGGGGGAGAGGGGAGAGGGAAGGGAGGGGGGAGAGAGGGAATGGGAGGGGGAGAGGGAGAGAGGGAATGGGAGGGGGAGAGGGAGAGAGGGAATGGGAGGGGGGGAGAGGGACAACGGGAGGGGGGAGAAGGAGAATGGGAGGGGGGAGAGGGAGAGAGGGAATGGGAGGGGGAAGAGGGAATGGGAGGGGGAGAGGGAGAGAGGGAATGGGAGGGGGAGATGGAGAATGGGAGGGGGGGAGAGGGAGAGAGGGAATGGGAGGGGGGAGAGGGAAAGGGAGGGGGGAGAGGGAGAGAGGGAATGGGAGGGGGGAGAGAGAGGGAATGGGAGGGGGGAGAGGGAGAGAGGGAATGGGAGGGGGAGAGAGGGAATGGGAGGGGGAGAGGGAGAGAGGGAATGGGAGGGGGAGAGGGAGAAGGGAGGGGGGAGAGGGAGACAGGGAATGGGAGGGGAGAGGGAATGGGAGGGGGGAGAGGGAGAGAGGGAATGAGAGGGGGGAGAGGGAGAATGGGAGGGGGGAGAGGAGAGAGGGAGATGGGAGGGGGGAGAGGGAGAGATGGAATGGGAGGGAGAGAGGGAGAGAGGGAATGGGGGGGGGGGAGAGAGAGGGAATGGGAGGGGAGAGAGGGAGAGAGAGGAATGGGAGGGGGAGAGGGAGAGAGGGAATGGGAGGGGGGAGAGGGAGAGAGGGAATGGGAGGGGGGAGAGGGAGAATGGGAGGGGGAGAGAGAGAGAGGGAATGGGAGGGGGAGAGGAAATGGGAGTGGGGAGAGAGAGAGTGGGAATGGGAGGGGGGGAGAGAGAGAGAGGGAATGGGAGGGGGGAGAGAGAGAGAGAGAGAGTGAAGGGGGGAGAGAGAGAGGGAATGGGAGGGGGGAGAGAGAGAGGGAATGGGATACGGGAGAGAGAGAGAGAGGGAATGGGAGGGGGGAGGGAGAGAGGGAATGGGAGGGGGAGAGAGAGAGGGAATGGGAGGGGGGAGAGAGAGAGGGAATGGGAGGGGGGAGAGAGAGAGAGAGAGTGAAGGGGAGAGAGAGAGGTAGGGAATGGGAGGGGAGAGAGAGCGAGAGGGAATGGGAGGGGGAGAGAGAGAGAGAGAGTGAAGGGGAGAGAGAGAGAGGGAATGGGAGGGGGGAGAGAGAGAGGGAATGGGAGGGGGAGAGAGAGAGTGAAGGGGAGAGAGATAGAGTGAATGGGAGGGGAGAGGGAGAGAAGGAATGTGAGGGGGAGAGAGAGAGAGGGAATGGGAGGGGGGAGAGAGAGAAAGGAATGGGAGGGGGGAGAGAGAGAGGAAAGGTTAGGGGAGAGAGAAAGAGAGAGTGGAGAGAGAGAGGGAATGGGAGGGGGGGAGAGAGAGAGGGAATGGGAGGAGGGAGAGAGAGAGAGAGTGAAGGGGAGAGAGAGAGAGGGAATGGGAGGGGAGAGGGAGAGAGGGAATGTGATGGGAGAGAGAGAGAGGGAATGGGAGGGGGGGAGAAGGGGAATGGGAGGGGGGAGAGAGAGAGAGGGAATGGTAGGGGGGAGAGAGAGAGAGAGAGAGTGAAGGGGAGAGAGAGAGAGGGAATGGGAGGGGAGAGGGAGAGAGGGAATGTGATTGGGAGAGAGAGAGGGAATGGGAGGGGGGAGAGAGAGAAAGGGAATGGGAGGGGGGAGAGAGAGAGAGGGAATGGTAGGGGGGAGAGAGAGAAAGGGAATGGGAGGGGGGAGAGAGAGAGAGGGAATGGTAGGGGGGAGAGAGAGAGAGAAGAGAAGGGGAGAGAGAGAGAGAGAGAGAGTGAAGGGGAGAGAGAGAGGGAATGTGAGGGAGAGAGAGAGAGAGAGAGAGAGAGTGAAGGGGAGAGAGAGAGCGAGACAGAGGGAGAAATGTAAGAAGTGATTAGGATTGTTACGGTGACCGTATTACCGCCACACCAGTGATCACGAGTCATGACCGCAGTCAAATTCCACTTGACCATTTAGTCATGATAACTAGGCTTCTCCAAAACTGCGTTCTGATGCCACTGATGGTCATTAGCAGCCAGTCGCTAATGGCCTGGTACTCGGTGCTCTATTGTCACTCTGACACCAATGCAAATGAATAAAGAATTAAATCAAACACTTCGTGAGAGCCCAGGAGCTCATGTTGCGCAGCATTTCTATAGGCTATGACATATTTTTTTTACCGTGCTTCTATTCCGACAAGTGCATGATAATGGTCCATTCTAAATCAACAGTAATTTCACACATATAGTATATTATTTAATATTTGTAAAGTCCAGATTTAATTAAGATTAGTTTGATGGGTGACAATATTATCACTTGTGAATGATGCCCAGCGTGTGCAGTCTAAGGCAAGAAACAGCACATGCCTTTTTTTAATCATACTTTTCTAATCATAGTCGAACACATCATGTAGCCTAGCCCAATGGATCCCAACCAGGCTCGTGGTCAAGGAAGACAGAAGGGTCAGGCAGGCGGGTACAAAGTCCAGCAACGGGCAAGAGTCAAAACATAGGTGGCATGTCCATAAGGCCAGGGGAAGCTAAGCTTTCCCTAAAGTAAATTGAATTAAATTGCAAAAATCGTATACCCTAATTAGCCTACCCCTATCCATACAGAAATAAATGAAATAATTCAAATGATCATTAGTCGCATCATGCAGCCTTAGAATTTATTACAAATCTAAACATACAGTGTATCCTAACATTTGTATCACAACTAAAGTTGTATAAATAAGTTGTTTATTAATAGACACTCAACACAGAACAGCCACATGTGCTCACTCCCTCTGAAATGGTTTGGGGAAAATATCCTTTCTATTTTATTCAGCTATGTTCAATTGTATTCATCATACTTCAAAGAACCCCATGTTCTTGTTAGTTTATTGGGTTACTGATGCTGGGTTATTGAGCTATGATCTACCGGGTAAAATCAGAAGACCGGAGGTGTGGCTTAGTAGGGGCATGACTTTCAGAGAGTTATTTTTGGCCACCTGTGACAGTAAATGTCATTCCGGTTCATCTGTATGTTGAGCACTAATGCTTTTGCAGATATTGTGAGTCTTACCCAAGACTCTCCTCAAGTACCTATGCATGTCCCAATGTTGGGAGAGTTACCACTTTGCTGTAGTATTTGAAGGTCATGAACAGTCAAAATCATTTTCTCATTAAATTTGATGATATTTGAAGGAAACGAGGTCAAAGTATGATGACCCAAGTATGAAAAATGACTTTTGCTTCTACATTTATAAAGTTTGATTATAAAGTTACTGGTCCCCTCCCCATGCTAAATGCTTGGATTCTCTAATAAAACTCAAATTTTAATACATCAATGGCAGCATAATATTCTCTTACCTAATTTATTTAAGTATTGCCTTGTAACCAACATCGGAGAAGGCATGATTGCAGAGGGGTGTGGTTTATATAGCTACTTTACAGGTGCCATAATTTGACTTTAGAGTGTCATCAAATAATACATAATTAGAATATAATTAGAAGTTTACCCTATCAATGGCAAAGATACTTTAATCTGTGTCTATTGTTCGCTACTTACTGGCTAGCTAGTTCTTCAGCCAGCATGGAACAAAAGGGGGGTAAGGGTCCTTCAGAACTCCTTCAAAACTCAGATGCAGTTGTCAAGTCAACAAATGTGTTATTGCTGCTGTAAACTGCATTAACAAAGATGTGCCAAATGGGAGAAAAATAATAAATGAAATAAAAATTATATATATCTAATCTATATATATATATATCTATATATATATACCAGTCAGAAGTTTGGACACACCTACTCATTCAAGAGTTTTTTTTTTATTACATTTTTTTTTTTAATCATTATAGAATAATAGTGAATACATCAACACAATGAAATAACACATATGGACATGTGTAGTAACCAAAAATGTGTTAAACAAATCAAAATATATTATTATATTTGAAATTCTTCAAAGTAGCCAATCTTTGCATGACAGCTTTGCATACTCTTGGCATTATCTCAATCAGCGTCATGAGGAATGCTTTTTCAACAGTCTTGAAGGACTTCCCACATTTGCTGAGCACTTGTTGGCTGCTTTTTCCTTCACTCTGTGGTCCAACTCATCCCAAACCAAATCAATTGTGTTGAGGTTGGCTGATTGTGGAGGCCAAGTCATCTGATGCAGCACCATCACTCTCCTTCTTGGTCAAATAGCCCTTACACAGCCTGGAGGTGTGTTTTCGAGTCATTGTCCTGTTAAAAAACAAATGATAGTCCCACTAAGCGCAAAAACCAAATGGGTTGGCGTATTGCTACAGAATGCTGCGGTAGCCATGCTGGTTAAGTGTGCCTTGATTTCTAAATAAATCACAGACAGTGTCACCAGCAAATGTTTTTACAAGAGCCTCCTCGATGTTGACCAAGAAAAACTTTTGTCCCTGACACATACTGTGGCAGGGACAGTGAAAGGGTGAAAACAGATGCCTGAGGACGCTGGCCTCCACACTTCCATAGCAAACCAGGGCCCCATAAACCGGGGCCTCCCAGAACCCCTAGGAGTTTGTGGTTGTGGTTGTATGACAGTCTTCTTACCTCATTGTTATGACCCTCTAACACTGTCTTTTCTCTTCCCACACCTAAAGTAGGCCTATGGGATGGGAGGATATGGAGGCGACGAGGCACTGAATTAAAGACTAGTGTTCATTTGATCCATAATTGATTGTCTTTATGTGAGCCGGTTTGTGAATCGAGAAGGGAGAAAGCGGGAGTCTGATCTCCCTGTTCTAGATAATAACAAGCCCTGTCTGTCTATCTCCCCACACACACGATGACGGGTGTGTGACCGCAGGTTGGATAGAGGCGAGCGCAACAACTGCCTCGCTTCTTTCTCTTGATGTTTCTCCTCTTTTCAATTTTAATGAGTGTCAGAACTGTTTTTTTTAAGAGGAAGAGAGGGGGAATAGCATAACAACAAAACAACAAGAAAGCAGAAAAATAACAAAAGAACAAGCATTTCTGGTAAAGTGCTTACAGAGCGTTTACCTGGAGTTGTGCAGATGGCGGTTGAGAGCTGATGTAGGGCACCAGTGCACGAGGAGAAATGCGAGGGGGTAACTTATCTCATTGATTAAGAGGAGAGGGGCAACAGAGGAAGAGAGGGACAGGGAAAGGGAGGAAGAGAGAACAGGGATGAGGTTGGGTGCGACAAGAACTTCATAGGCTACACAGATTTTGATCCCCCATGCCGTTGCATTTTGTATTAAATTAAATAGGCCTACATTGTTTGAAATATGTAGCCTGACAGCAATTGATTAATTAATAGTTAGGCGAATAACCTAACACCTAACACAAGTGTTTAGGATCTGAATAGATAACTAAACACTTTTCTGTGCCAGTTTTTAAATGCATCAAGGCATATAGAATTTCAATGAAAATGTGTCAGTGTTAAGATTTTAAACAGCAGAAGATGTTTATTCGCTGTAACACTTTGAAACACATGAACACATTTATTCAGCACAAGGCATTTACGTTTAAAAGGGTAGGAAGCATGAGTTTTTACTTACCGAAGTAACAACACAGGGTGGTCAAAGCCTTAGTAACATTAGTTGTAGTCACAATTTGTCTACCTATAACTACAAACATTGTTATGATGTTGGGTTATTACATATGCATTAACTTATTTCCGGATATCTTCTAAATGACCCACAATGCACGATTTCTTAACGTCATATGAAGAATCTACTCTGTGCTACTGAGTTCGTATGCTAGCTCAAGCTGGCTAACGTTAGCATCCTCATGCTTTTCACCGACTTTGTGGCTGTGTTATCTGGTGGGAACCCGTTAGCCTTGCAGGCGCTAGTGCCTTCTTTCTGTGGGCTCAAAACGAAAGAAACAATTATACCTGCTTGCTTTAATTGTATAGTACCTCATCTGTTCTTGTTTTTGTTTTGTCAACTTTTCAGCCTGTTCTCTTGAGTTTGTAACTTTTCCCACCCTGGCTTAGTACTAGCACGCTAGCTGACTGACATCTGGAATCTATCTATTTTGTATTTTTATCGCTATATAGCTATTGGATTTCCCTCACTGACTCTCCTATGGCCTGGTGAAGCGCCCGCCTCCCCCCCACTCATCCTGCACTCTTTTAAAAGTTTTACCATCGGATGGGTCCCTTCCATAAATCTGTAAGTCTCTGCTTTTTTTATCCCTTATTTTACCAGGTAAGTTGGCTGCGAACACATTCTCATTTACAGCAACAACCTGGGAAATAGTTAGGGGGGGATGAATATTCCAATTGGAAGCTGGGGATGATTAGGTGGGAAAGGGGCTCCAGAGTGGCACAGCTGTCTAAGGCACTGCATCTCAGTGCTAAAGGCATCACTACAGACCCTGGTTTGTTTCCAGGCTGTATCACAACCGGCCGAGATTGGGAGTCCCATAGGGCGGTGCACAATTGGCCCAGCATTGTCCGGGTTAGGGTTTGGCCGAGGAAGGCCGTCATTGTAAATAGGAATGTGTTCTTATTAATTGACTTGCCTAGTTAAATAAAGGTCAAATAAATAAATAAAGGTGGCCATGACGGTATGAGGGCTATATTGGGAATTTAGTCAGGACACCAGGATTTACATCCTTACTCTTACAATAAGTGCCATGGGACTTTTAGTGACCACAGAGTGTCAGGACACCTGTTTAACATCTCATCCCAAAGACGGCATCCTACACAGTGCAATGTCCCCAATCACTGCTTCCTACTGGCCCTCCACACCACTTCCAGCAGCATCTGGTCTCCCACCCAGGGACCAACCCTGCATAGCTTCAGAGGCAAGCCAGCAGTGTGAGTCAGGGTGGTAGGCTGCTGTTATGTTTTATTTGTGTTGTGTTGGTTGTGCTGTAGCTGGTCTGCAGTTGTTGGGCTCTCGCTTGTTGACCAGAACCATGGCGTTTGGCTAGGCTGGCTAAGCTAATAGCTAGCTGGCTAGCTTGCTGGCTAAAATAACTGCATATAGCTAACATTCCTTGATAACATTCTTTGATAACTGGTTAGTAATTGATAACTGTAATTCCAAACTTTAGCTGTAGGCTAGGTGTTGATAGCAAATGGCTGAGTCATGCAGTGCTAACGTAGCATTATCAGGCTGGTAGGGCTGATATTAGCAAGCTAGTTGGCTCGCAACCTTGCAAGTTGATTTGTAACAGTACATTCATAAAGTGTTTGCTTTCATGTTGGCTGAAAATGTAATTGAAAAGAGCAATCATGAGTGCAAAAGATTTGGTTTAATTTGAAGTTACACATGTAAAGTTATTTCTGTTGGAGTTTACATTATAGGGGATAGGCTGGCTTGCCGAGTCCTCCATATTACATCACATACCAGATTTTTTTCTGATTGGTTTTATGTAATCACTTGAAAAATAGTAGGTGTAACTTTACATTGGTACTTTTGATGCAAATACTAAAGCAAATCCATGTGTTACATGTGGCTACGTTTATGCTACCTACCATTTAAACACTTAACAATGGGCTTGTCATTTTAACACTGTGGCGGTGTCAAGCTATAATTGCATATTCCCCAGTGAATGTGAGTGATACCCACCCATGACTGTGTTAGTTAGTGTAAAATACATTGTTGCATTTAAACATTTTCATTCTGAAGTCACCAAGTGTTTAAAATAGAAGTAAATGCATTATGACTGCAGAGTATACATTTCCTAAGGTTTTAAATTAAGACCTAGTTATCCTTATCATTGGGGACTGAAAATCCTGGCTCATTGAACACATCACACCTGCAAGTCACAATACACTGGTTTGTGAAGTGATTAGTAATTCTTATCCAAATCCAGCCAGAGGGAGGATAGCAAAGAATTTGAATATTCTATCACCCACATCCTGCTCCAAGATTGACTGCTTTGCCGAAGAGCTTAAATAAGACTACCTAAACCATCTAAACTGTAACAACCATCTCAGTAACGTGTACAATAAGTCCAAACCCCTTACAGATTGGATTAGTTTAGAGAAATGTAAGTTATTTATCTTTGTATAGTACAAGATCAATTTATCAATCAATGTGCAAAACCTGCAACAAAACATGCTGGGAAATATGATGAGACCCCGCCCATGTCTTGTTCAAGAGGAGAGAGTTAAACTAAAAAGAACTCAACACAGTCGAGTAACAACACCACCTCACGATCGAACACCTTTCTTGAATAAAATGTCCAGTTCAGGTGAGCTGAAATGTAGGTAAGGTGACAGACAATGATCTGAATAAAAGGCATGGAACGTCACATCAACTTCTAATGAGTAAATGCACTCTAAACAGGACAATGGGAAAGTTAAGAGTACGGTTTAAAGTCTGAACCCTTAGGCGATTTAGGTGTTCTCCTTGTTGCAAACTGACTGGAAAAAGCTGACTATCATGTTTAATCTTGCAATCTAAGTGCCTGTGTTTAAGATGAGAACACTTATTTTCAAATCGAAGTGCGTAACGTGAAGTCTTAAACAATGATGTTTAGGCTTGTGAACGTCTCACATGTCTCATGGATTTTACAGTGTGAAATACAGTGTGACATTACAGTGTGACATGGCAATAGTCCATGACTCTTGAAAAATAATACGGTTGTCTATAATGAGATGTTTTGCTTCTTACCTTGCACTAATGGGTTCTATATTTTCATCATCTTTGATTGTCACTCGGATGAATTCACTCCATTCACTCTGTGGCGGTATGGCACTCTGCCAGGAGACTGTCTGGCTCCCTCTTGGGATAAATGGGACATCTCACCGGCCTGTTGGTTCCTCGCGCTGTCACAATGGCGCTCGGTAGCAGTTACAGCTACACGGCGTTGTCTCTTCATTAAACTCCTGCCAGCGCGGGACAATAACTCCTCCAGTCTCCATCTCCAACGGCTACAAAGACGGCTGAAGGGTTTGTTTTTTCCAGTTTGCGAATAAATAGAAAAAGAACAGATCAGACAAAGAGAAAAGAGTCGAGACCTATTCTACAAAATAGTATTTTGTCTCCTTTAAAGAGATGATTTGGTATTAATAATATAGGAGGACTTGTCACTTTATTTGACAACGGATGTCAGTAAGTAGCCTAGGCTAGGCCCTATATCCTAGCTGGAAATATTTAGGCCTTTTAATGACTGGAGACAGTAGCTTGCTAAACCTGTAAACAAATAAGGGCCAGCCAAACCTCTCCTTGAAACAAAAAATTATATGAGAAACACCCAATCAATTGTCAAGTTGTGTTTGTGAAGGCGGTGAATCATTTACCAAATGCCAATGAAAAGAATGATGAAAACAATTTAAAGATTGAATTCCATAAACACCATATCTCTTCTCATCTCCCCACCTGTCCCCTCCCATCTCCTCATCACATTTCCTCCTTTCTTCTCTCTTCTCATCTCCCCACCTGTCCCCTCCCATCTCCTCATCACATTTCCTCCTTTCTTCTCTCTTCTCATCTCCCCACCTGTCCCCTCCCATCTCCTCATCACATTTCCTCCTTTCTTCTCTCTTCTCATCTCCCCACCTGTCCCCTCCCATCTCCTCATCACATTTCCTCCTTTCTTCTCTCTTCTCATCTCCCCACCTGTCCCCTCCCATCTCCTCATCACATTTCCTCCTTTCTTCTCTCTTCTCATCTCCCCACCTGTCCCCTCCCATCTCCTCATCACATTTCCTCCTTTCTTCTCTCTTCTCATCTCCCCACCTGTCCCCTCCCATCTCCTCATCACATTTCCTCCTTTCTTCTCTCTTCTCATCTCCCCACCTGTCCCCTCCCATCTCCTCATCACATTTCCTCCTTTCTTCTCTCTTCTCATCTCCCCACCTGTCCCCTCCCATCTCCTCATCACATTTCCTCCTTTCTTCTCTCTTCTCCCCACCTGTCCCCTCCCATCTCCTCATCACATTTCCTCCTTTTTTCTCTCTTCTCATCTCCCCACCTGTCCCCTCCCATCTCCTCATCACATTTCCTCCTTTCTTCTCTCTTCTCTCTTCCACCCATCTTTGACATTCAGACACAACCACTGGAGATGGTAGTGTGCGATGTGCTCTGACTTGTAGGCAGACAGACGGACGGGCAGGACGGGCAGGGCAGGACAGGACAGACAGACAGACAGACAGACAGACAGACAGACAGACAGACAGACAGACAGACAGACAGACAGACAGACAGACAGACAGACAGACAGACAGACAGACAGACAGACAGACAGGCAGGCAGGCAGGCAGGACCTGGCTGAGACAAATTGGGCAAGAGGAATCAAGTCCTAAACACCTGCCTGCTACTTGACAGTCATTACTACACTCTATCTTGTCCTCTCACCTGCCCTTCATGTCACAGAGCATGCATATGTCACAGTTTAAATATGAACAGAGCACACCAGGCCAGATAGGATGGTACGGATGGGTTAGACCCAATTTCTTTTTTACAAAAATACAATTAACTTTAACAGTATCCTCCCCTCAGGTATGTAGCTACACAGTACATTTTGCAGTGTTAAAAGTTAAGGATCGGTGTCCCGCCAGCAGGAACAACTTCCGATTAAACTGGAGGGCGCGTAATTCAAATAAATTCTAATGACTATTATGAATTTTAAACATTTTGGTACGTATAAGTGTCTTCTAACGTCTGAAAGATTAAATTATTTTTAATATCACTGCACTGTCCGATTTACAGTAGCTATTACAGCACAAACATGCCATGCGATTGTTTGAGGACAGCGCCCCACATCAAAGTATTTTTCCACCGGCACAGGTTTCATACATTCACATATAAAATTTAAATATTCACTTACTTTTTGAAAATCTTCCTCTGATTTGTCATCCAAAGGGTCCCAGCTATAACACGTAGTGTCGTTTTGTTAGATAAAATCCTTTTTATATCCCAAAATGTCTGTTTAGTTGACGCCATTGATTTGAGTAATCCACTCGTTCAACTTGCAGAGAAAGGAATCCGAAAATGTATCCCTAAACTTTGTTTCAACAAGTCAAAATAAGTTTCTATTTAGTCCTCAGATACCCTAAAATGAAATCAAACTATAATATTTATTTCGGATAGAAGTATGTTCAATAGGAAATCGATTTTAGCATGTGCGTAATTTCTTCATGGTGCGCAAACACGGATTTCCAAGACTGTGTCCTTCTACTAAAACTATTATTTCTAATTTGTTTTTGAAGTTACAAGCCTGAAACCTTGAACATAGACTGCTGACACCCTGTGTAAGCCATAGGAATTGCATCTATTTTACAATATGAGCTTTCTCTTGCATTTCTAAGAGGATGGTCTCTCTCCAAAAAAAATTCTGGTTGTTTTTTCTTTGGATTTTCTTCTACCATATCTATTGTGTTAAATTCGCATACATTATTTTAACATTTCTACAAACTTTGAAGTGTTTTTCTTTCTAATGGTACCAATTATATGCATATCCCGGCTTCAGTGCCTGGGCTACAGGCAGTTTACTTTGGGCACATCATTCAGGCGGAAATTGAGAAAAAAGGGGCCTAGCCCTAAAATGTTTTAAATCCACACTTAAATAATTCATTTTAACACTACCTACAGAGGTAAATTATTGTGTTACATTTTAGGTATTAATGTAACAATTCGTAGTGTAAAGAATTAACACTGCATTACACTTGTCAGTGTTACTCAAATGTAACACTATGGGGTATTTAACTCTCACAGAGTTATTTCTATTCAACACTAGTGTTAATCTAGAGTTAACTCCTATTAGTGTGACAGTGTTACAGTAACTGATTTTGGGTGTTGTTTTAACACTATATGGTGTAAAGCCTAATTATCAGTTTCCCATGGTGCCTTTTCTTTGAGTGAATTGTAGAGTTACCACCCATGGCCAATTTACTGTGTAGAGTGCTCCCAGGAGGATAACTTAGAGGGAAGGAATACCAAAAACCATTGAAAGTAAATTGACCACCAACCATCACCACCACAGCTTTATTAAATATAGAAAATAAATGAAACAATCCGTGCCACCACATCCCTACCAGAGCACAATTAAATAAATAACAAAATAAAAAAACATTAAGTGCCGTAATCACTACAGGTCTGTTAAATATGAAATGAAAATGTCAGTGCTATCACCACTAAGAAGGGCTATCCTCTCCCCTAGCATATCTGTGTGTGTGTGTGTGTGTGTGTGTGTGTGTGTGTGTGTGTGTGTGTGTGTGTGTGTGTGTGTGTGTGTGTGTGTGTGTGTGTGTGTGTGTGGTCTCTAGCAGCATGGCCAGGCCAGGGCTGTAAAGTAGTGATGGAAAACCAAGGCTTTTTTAAGGCTTCGGCACTTTCACCAAATTGTGCTGAAAAATGGTTCATTATGCCAGTGGTTCCCAACTTTATTTGGTTACTGAATTTTTCTCTGCTAGGACTACCACTGAAGTACCCCCTCATGTGCATTTTATCAGGAAGCCTATGGTCTCATGAGTCTTCTTGGGTCCTAAAACCCTTGTTGGGAACCACTGCATTACGCTGAGCTTCATTATCGGATCACGATGGACATTAATGACATCTGCTGGTCAGCCAATAGCAACATGTGATTATCATAGGTGTTTATTTTTCTCCATAGTTTTCATCAAAACTCAGTGGCGCAGTGGTAAGTCATTGGCTTTAGTAGCCTATAATCAGTAGGAGTACCAGTTTTGCAGCATTAATCATGCTTCTCTTTTTTTCCTTTTTTCCTTCTCTTTTTCAAAAACTGAATTTATGGCACTATTTAGGATGCTTAGGACAGAACCTTATACTGTACTAAAAATAACAAATGATTTGAACAACAGTGCAGTAAGTGTGGTTTTACATATAAATAAATTCAGCATAGTGTGCCTTCAACAGGATTCAATCTCATACCCTCAATTCCCTGAATGTTCCATAGTTTCATACTCTACCTCTAGTTAAACTTTTCGTCCAAACTCCTAACCATATTTGTAAGTACGGTGTCCAGTAGTGGTTGTTGTTTGCAAGCAGCTTGGAATCAAAGAATGCACCGGAATCACAGCGAAATCAGTGTGATCTTGCATTTTTCAAATCACGGTTTAAAAAAGCACATGATCAACCAAAGCATCGGACATCATTTATGTCATACTTCTGATAAAGTGATACACGCATCGGCACACTGTTTTGAAGTTAGCTGCTTAGCGATTTGCGACCCATGCCTCAGAGCTCTGGTATCAAACTTAACATCACTACTGTAAAGGACTTGATTGTAAAAGCACTTGAAGGACTTTATTTTACTGGATGGATTTTACTATCACAAACTCCTCAATCATATAATGTATCTTAACGAATAATCCTAATACATTACACTGCAAGCCATCTGGGGATGATATAACCAAAGATTAGAACATTTCATTTTTATTTTTTAGTACCTTTCTTTAACTAGGTAAGTCAATTAAGAACAAATTATTATTTACAATTACGGTCTACCAAGAGGCAAAAGGCCTCCTGAGGGGATGGGGGCGTGTATAAAAAGTTAACATGTAGGATAAAACACACATCAGAACAAGAGAGACACCACAACATTACATAAAGAGAGGCCTAAGACAACTTGGCAGCAACACAACATGGCAGCAGCACAACATGGTAGAAGCACAAACATGGTACAAACCTTGTTAGGCATAGACAACATCACGAAGGGCAAAGAGGTAGAGACAACAACACCTCACGGGAAGCAGACACAAGTGTCAGTAAGACTGTTCATGATTGAGTCTTTGAATGTAGAGGTGGAGATAAAACTGTACGGCTTGAGAGTTTTTTTGCTCGTTCCAGTTGCTAGCTGCAGCGAACTGAAAAGAGGAGCGAACCAGGGATGTGTGTGCTTTTGGGATCTTAATCAGAACGTAACTGGCAGAACGGGTGCTGTAGGTATATCAGATAGGGGAGAGTGAGGCCTAAGAGGATTTTATAAATAAGCATGAATCAGTGGGCATTGCGCCGGGTATACAGAGATATCCAGTTTACAAATGAGTATGGAGTACAGTGATGTGTCCTAAAAGGAGCATTGGTGGCAAATCTGATGGCCCGAATGGTAAAGAAAATCTAGTCGTGTCCGCAATTTGGCAGCTGGGGTTAAAAAGACCAAGTCTAGATTTAACCTTAGCCTGCAGCTTGGATATGTGCTGAGAGAAGGACAGTTTACTGTCTAGCCATACTACCAAGTATGGGGTGACTACCTCAAGCTCTAAACCCTCAAAGGTAGTAATCACACTGGTGGGGAGAGGGGCATTCGTCTTACCAAACCACATGACCTTTGTTTTGGAGGTGTTCAGAACAAGGTTAAGGGCAGAGAAAGCTTGCAGGACGCTAATAAAGCTTTGTTGTAGAGCGTTTAACACAAAATCTGGGGAGTATAGCTGAGTATAAGACTGTATCATCTGCATATAAATGGATGAGAGAGCTTCCTACTGCCTGATATACGTATGTTGTTGATGGAAATTGAGAAGAGCGTGGGACCTGGGATTGAGCCTTGGGTTATTCGCTTGGTGACAGGCAGTGGCTGAGACAGCAGATGTTCTGACTTTACTCATTGCACTCTAAGAGTTTGCTAGCAAACTAGGCCAAAGACCCCTCAGAGACACCAATACTCATTAGCAGACCCACAATAATTAAATGGTCCTCCGTATCAGAAGCTTTGGCCAAGTCAATAAAAATAACAGCACAACATTGCTTAGAGTCAAGGGCAGTGGTGACATCATTTAGGACCTTTAAGGTTGCAGTGACTCATCCATAACCCGAGTGTAAACCAGAGAGAATACTACAGACATCAAGAAGGCCAGTTGATTATTGACACGTTTTTACAACACTTTTGATAAACAGGGCAAAGATAGAAATTGGCCTATAAGAGTTAGAATCAGCTTGATCTCCCCCTTTAAATAAAGGACGCACCGTGGCTCCCTTCCAAGCACTGGGAACCTCCCCAGAGAGGAGAGACAGGTTTAGAAAGTGAGAGATAAGCTCGGCGATGATAGGGGCTGCAACCTTAATGAAGAAAGGATATAAACCATAGGTGTCAAACTCATTCCACGGAGAGCTGAGTGTCTGCATGTTTTCACTCTTTCCTCGTACTTGATTGATTAATTAAGGTTACTCATTAGTAAATACCTCCCCTCACCAGGTTGTCTAAGTCTTAAAACCAGCAGACACAAAAGGCCCTCCATGGAATGAGTTTGTCACCGATGATCTAAACCATCTGACCCAGATGTTATTTTAGGGTCAGGTTTAAGGAGCTCCTTTAGCACCTCAGACTCAGTGACCGCCTGCAGGGAGAAGCTGTGTAGCAGGGCAGGAGAAAAAGAAGGAGGAACATCAGGGCTAGTCGTATCAGAAGGGCTGGGATATGAGGAAGTGTTGGACAGGAAGCGTGGCTGAGTCAAACAGGAATCCTTACATAATGAAGTGGTGATTAAAGAGCTCAGCCATACGCTCCTTAACAGTAACAACCACATAATCAACATTAAGGGACATGGCCAGCTGTGAGCTGGGTTTATTCTTCAGGTCTTTTACCATTTTCCAGAACTTCTTGGGGTTAGACCCACTGCTCGTCCAAGTAACTAACTTCAGCCTTCCGAATACACTGAGCACACTTCTTTCTCATTTACCTGAATTACTTTGCGTGCCGAGCCTCTTGTCAAATGGTGTTCTTGAGGTGAAGTAACGTGGTCAAATCAAGGTTGAACCAGGGGCTGAACCTGTATTTAATTCAAATTTTCTTTGTGGGGGATGTGCTTGTTAACAATACCACTGAAAATATGAAAAAGTAGGCCAAGCATCATCAACAGAGGGGTTCAAGCTGATTCTATAACAATTTCCACAGGCTTGCCATTCCACAGGTCATATCCAGGTTATCCCCCCCCCCCCCCCCCCTGCACTGTTATTACACCGGGGGATGTCACTGTTAAACAAACTGTGTGTGTAAAACCATCAGTGACACCACATCCCTACCAAAGGAATAATAAATAACAGAATAAAAACGTTAAGTGCCATCATCACCACAGGTCTATTAAATATGAAATGAAAATGTCAGCTCTATCATCCCTATGAAGGGCTCTCCTCTCCCCTAGCGTATCAACTTGTATGTGTGTGTGTGTACCAGGGGAGAGGGGGTAATGATTAGATTTCTATTAATGAGAGAGGTAATAAAGTGTGTGTTCACCTCCACATCCTCAACCATACAGTATGTGTGTGTGTGTGTGTGTGTGTGTGTGTGGTAGGAACGTGAATTGAAAGTGCATTGAATATGTGGCAGCACACTATAAATTAGGGTTAGGCGTAGCCAGGCTGCCAGAGGCCCAAGCCAGAGGACCTATTCATCTTCAACAGAATGCCCCCCAACACACCACCCCACTCCACCTCCTTCCACCCCAGCCCCACTTCACCCAACTGACCATAGATCCCCCCCCCCCCCCCTTCCACACACGTAATCAAATTAATTAACATTCCTAAAATCCTACAATCTTTAATATATCCTTAGTGGTCAGCAGAAACAGTAGAGCGAGGATGGAGAGAGCTCTCCCTCCCTCTCTCCTCCGCAATGGAGGAAGAGATGGAAGGGTGATATGAGGAAGCTAGGAAACTAAAAACAGACATGTTTTCCATACAGGCCTGCTTCTATAAATACACTATCAAAATGATACATTATGTCTTATCTCTACCAACTTTAAAACAAAAGAAAAAGTCTCAAACCTATCATACAAGACATCATCAAATCCTCTCCTCCATTGTCACTCACTGCTCTGCTCTGCAGCTGTGGAGTTTATTTTGGATCAGCTAGGCGTCTCCTCTCCTCCTGTCTCACCTTTTAATGTATTAATATACGAATCCTGTCACCCCAGCCCAGACAGCGCAAAGCAGCGTTAGTACTGCAGGTGTACCTGCTAATGAATTCATTTCAGAAGATGCTCACAGAGATGATTAATTCATCGCAAGTTAGCTCCTCTCCCTCTCTTCCCATGGCCTCTGGGCACCCTGTGGCCCCTCACCTCATTCTTCCTCACCCTGTGTGTGTGTGTGTGTGTGTGTGTGTGTGTGTGTGTGTGTGTGTGTGTGTGTGTGTGTGTGTGCCCCGAGATAACCCCACTCACCATGGTGTTAACACCCCCGCCCTCTCACTCTCCTTCCCTCCTCTCCCTCCCTCCTTCACTCCTTAGGGCTGTCTTGCTCTGGCGGGTGACAATAGGGAAACATATTTATTAATTAGACAAGGATACTTCTGAGAGCTAATTGCTTTATTAACACCATGCTTCTCTCTTTCTTTCGCTCGTTCTTTTCTCTCTCTTTTATCTCTTTCACTCCCATTATATTGTTCTCATGTTGAATTGATTGGATTGATTGATTGTTGATGTTATTTTGAGAAGCAACAGCTGTACTTTTGGAATGAAGAAGGGAACAGGAAGAATGGAAGCGGGAGAAATGGATATAAAGGGAGAAAGAGTAAGAATTATGGACAGAGAGATTGAGAAAGAGAGACAGACAGAGAGAGATAGAGAGTGACTGTAGCAAGATGGCGCCGACAGAGATGGTCACCTCGCTTCAAATCCTTAGGAAACTATGCAGTAATTAGTTATTTTATGTATTACTTCTTACATTGTTAGCCCAGAACATCTTAACCTTTCTGATCTCCCCATCCCGGATCCGGGTTCGTGAATACAGACTCAAGCTCATTACCATAACGCAACGTTAACTATTCATGAAAATCGCAAATGAAATGAAATAAATATGCTAGCTCTCAAGCTTAGCCTTTTGTTAACAACACTGTCATCTCAGATTTTCAAAATATGCTTCTCAACCATTGCAAAACAATCATTTGTGTAACAGTATTGATGGCTAACGTAGCATTTAGCATTAGCATTCAGCTGGCAACATTTACACAAAAAAACAGAAAAGCATTCAAAAAAATCATTTACCTTTGAAGAACTTCAGATGTTTTCATTGAGGAGACTCTCAGATAGCAAATGTTCAGTTTTTCCTGAAAGATTATTTGTTTAGGACAAATCGCTCCGTTTTCTGCGTCACGTTTAGCTATGAAAAAACCCCTGTATCCAGGATTGTGTAAATCTATCAGCAAGCTCATTAGCATAACACAACGTTAACTATTTATGAAAATCGCAAATGAAATGAAATAAATATGCCATCTCTCAAGCTTAGCCTTTTGTAAACAACACTGTCATCTCAGATTTTCAAAATATGCTTCTCAACCATAGGAAAACAATCATTTGTGTAAAAGTAGCTAGCTAGAGTTAGCATTTCGCGTTAGCATTTAGCGTTAGCATTAGCGTTAGCATCCAGCACGCAACATTAACAAAAACATAAAAGCCTTCAAATAAAATCATTTACCTTTGAAGAACTTCTGATGTTTTCAATGAGGATACTCTCAGTTAGATAGCAGATGCTCAGTTTTTCCAAAAAGATTCCTTGTGTATTAGAAATAGCTCCGTTTTATACATCACATTTGGCTACCAAAAAAAATCCATAAATTCAGTCCTCAAAACGCAAACTTTTTTCCAAATTAACTCCATAATATCGACTGAAAACATGGCAAACGTTGTTTAGAATCAATCCTCAAGGTGTTTTTCACATATCTCTTCATTGATACATCGTTCTTGGAAACATGCTTTCTCTCCTGAATCCCAGGAGAAAATGCCTGCACCTGAAGATTACGCACAAATTTAGACAAAGGACACCGGGCGGACCTCTGGAAAATGTAGTCTCTTATGGCCAATCTTCCAATGATATGCCTACAAATACGTCACAATGCTGCTAAGACCTTGGGCGAACGACAGAAAGTGTAGGCTCATTCCTTGCGCAATCACAGCCATATAAGGAGAGAATGGAAAACAGAGCTTCAGAAATTCTGCTAATTCCTGGGTGATGCATCATCTTGGTTTCGCCTGTAGAATGAGTTCTGGGGCACTTACAGACAAAATCTTTGCAGATTCTGAAACTTCAGAGTGTTTTCTTTCCAAAACTGTCAAGAATATGCATAGTCGAGCATCTTTTCGTGACAAAATATCGCGCTTAAAACGGGAACGTTTTTTATCCAAAAATGAAATAGCGCCCCTAGAGCTCTAAGAGGTTAAGTGTTATTACATACAGCCGGAGAGAACTATTGGATGTAAGAGCGACGTCAACTTACCAACATTTCGACCAGGAATACGACTGTCCCGAAGCGGATCCTTTGTTCAGACCTCCATCCTGGACATTGGATCTAATGGCAGAGGCCGACCTAAAGCAATATTGTCGCTGCAGGAGAGGCAGACGGAGCGGCCTCCTGGTCAGACTTAGAAGGCGAGCACACCTTCCACCACTTCCGAGCATATTACTCGCCAATGTTCAGTCTTTAGACAACAAGGAAGACGAAATTAGGGCACGAGTTATCTTCCAGAGAGACATCAGAGATTGTAACATTCTCTGTTTCACGGAAACATGACTCACTCAGGATATGTTGTCAGAATCGGCACAGCCACCAGGTTTCTTCATGCGTGGCGCCTACAGAAACAAAAATCTTTCTGGTAAGAAGAAGGACGGGGGTGTATGGCTCATGTTTAACGACTCATGGTGTAATCATAACAATATACAGGAACTCAAGTCCTTTTGTTCACCTGACCTAGAATTCCTTACACTCAAATGCAGACCTCATTATCTCCCAAGAGAACTCTCATCGATTATAGTCACGGCCGTGGTGAAGGTGGGAAACAACATGGGTGCATTCTCAGCCCTCTCCTGTACTCCTTGTTCACCCATGACTGCGTGGCCATGCACGCCTCCTATTCAATCGTAAAGGTTGCATACGACACAACAATGGTAGGCTTGATTGCCAACAATGACGAGAAAGTCTACAGGGAGGAGGTGAGGGCCCTCGGAGTGTGGTGTCAGGAAAATAACCTCTCATGGACAGGAAACAGCAGAGGGATCACCCCCATTATATAAGAATAACAGTTACATGTAGTGGAGTTACTTGTAGTGGAGTAAATTCAATATTAATTCAACATTTACCAATAGTGTTTTTGGGCAACATCCATATATATGGAACAGTAGTGGAGAAGGTGGAAAGTTTTAAGTTCCTCGGCGTACAAATCAAGGACAAACTGGTGAAGAAGACACAACAGCGCCTCTTCAACCTCAGGAGGCTGAAGAAATTTGGCTTGTCACCTAAAACCCTCACAAACTTTTACAGATGCACAATCGAGAACATCCTGTCGGGATGTATCACAACCTGGTACGGCAACTGCACAACACATCACTGGGGGCAAACTATCTGCCCTCCAGGACACATACAGCACCTTCCTCACAGGAAGGCCAAACATCAAGGACAACAACCACCAACCACCCGAGCCACTGCCTGTTCACCTCATCCAGAAGGTGAAGTCAGTACAGGTGCATCTAAGCTGGGAACGAGAGACTGAAAAACAGCTTCTATCTCAAGCCCATCAGACTGTTAAACAGGGAGGCTGCCAACATACAGTGTCAAATCACTGACCACTTTAATAAATTGATTTAATAAAGGTATCACTAGTCACTTTAAATAATGTCACTTTAATAATGTTTACATATCTTGCATTACTTATCTCATATGTATATACTGTATTTTATACCATCTATTGCATCTTGCCTATGTCGCATGGCCATCGCGCATCCATATATGTATATGCACATATTCTTATTCCATACCCTTACATTGAGTGTATAACGTAGTCGTTATAGTGAATTTGTTAGATTACTTGTAAGATATCACTGCACTGTCGGAACTAGAAGAACAAGCATTTCGCTCCACTCGTATTAACATCTGCTAACCATGTGTATGTGACCAGTACACTTTGATTTGATTTGATTTGAGAGACTTAGTTTTCGAAAGAGAGGGGGTCACACTTCATTTGGATTGTTCTACAGATGGTCATACTATCAACAAACTATTTGCTAGCTAAGGTTACAGTGAGGGTTAGAATAAGGTTTAAATAGAGAGAGAGAGAGAGAGAGAGAGAGAGAGAGAGAGAGAGAGAGAGAGAGAGAGAAGACAGAGTGTTAGTACTCAGGCAGAAAGCTACCTTGGCTTCCTAGAGAGGAAATATATTGATCCCCCTCTCCTCTCCTCTAACAAGAGAAGATATGGGCTGATTCCTCTTCCATGTCTGGAGGAATATATCCCTTTCATCCCTTTCTCCTCTCCCGTTTATCGCTCCACTTTTCTGGAGAGCACCTCCAATCCCCCCATCCCCCCTCCATCCCCCAAAGCCAGGCAGTAGGGAGAACCCTGTTTGTAGAGCCTTCCGTAAGCTCCCCGAGCCAAAGCGGCTGCGCTCACACAGACATAGATACACAGATGTAGACATACATTTCTACATACGTTACCTCTCTTTTTCTCCCTCACTATATCCTAAGGTGTGTGTAGAGAAAATACAACTTTCTGCAGGTAATGTGGAAAGATTCTGAAACCCACCAAAACAACAAGAAGACCTTGCTGCAACCAAATATTAGAAATAACACACACACATACACACACACACACACACACACAAAGTAAATATGGCTTAGCTGGAGCCAGGTAATATCGTCTTTGTATTTGTGCTCTCCATCAATGTGCTTTGCGGAGAGGAGTGTAAGCAATCAATTTATACTTATTTCTACCGTGTCCGAGCGTTTAGCGGTTACCACTGGCTCAGTCTGGAATGTATGTGTATGTACAGCAGTGCCTCTTAATCATTGTGGATGAGATGGAGCTCCCTACACCAGGGGACAGCTTTGTGTCTCCCCCGTCTCCCTTCGCCTCCACCCCGGAGAGCCAGCGGAGTCATTTTCTGGGTCTTATGATGTCGTCATGGTGTGTTAGCGGAAAGTCCCCACACCAATCCGGCCCTCACTCGCCCTCCCGCTGGTCTCCGTCCTCCTCACACCCCTCCCTGACACCCCGGCCCCTCAGCCCTCTATTCCCTCTACTCGCCTCCTCCCTCCATCTTCCAGTGGTCAGTGTGGAGGAGAAGATCTGCTGACGCAGGCCAGGCGGAGGTAACAAGCTTACCTGAGGATAATCTCCTAAGAGAAATTTCAAGGGAAGAAATAAGGGAACGAGAGAGAGAAAGAGAGTGAGTGAGAGAGAGAGAGAGAGAGAGAGAGAGAGAGAGAGGGAGAGGCAAAGATGGGGGGAGAGGGAGGACAAGGGAGAGGATGGATGGAGGGATGGATGGATGGATGGATGGATGAAAAACTTAACAAAGTTTTTAGTCCCTGACTTGCTGTGCCAAGCAGTTCTCATTCTCCAGGCCAACTTCCCCTCCGTGGTCAAGCACTTACTGCTCCCACAATGCCCCGAGAGAGAGAAACAGAGTTGGAGGGAGGGAGAGAGAGAGAGAGTGAGCGAAAAGAGGAGACAGAAAGAGAGGAGAGAGAGGAGAGGGAAAACAAGTCACTATGTGTAAGTAACTTTGTCTCTCTCCTAGACCCAGTGTCACCCAGAGGATTCCGATTCCTCTCTTTTCTTATCTCAGAGTGGACACACAATACATATTTTGGATAACCAAGACAATTTCCTGTAAATACTTTTTGTCTGTATATTTAGAGCTTCAACTGAAGTTTGGGAGAAGAGGTTTTGTGCTAGAGGAGGTGCAGGGTGTGTGAGGGTGGAGAAGTTGGAGGTGAGTGGAGGTAAGGGTATAGGAGGTGGGGTGTGGATGGAGAGCTATTCTCTCTGCCCCCCTTTCTCTCCCCCCCCTCTTCTTTAATCAAGCCTAGCTTTAATGAACTGTCTGTGACCATCAGTTTCATTTGCACATTTACTCAATCAATACACTCTGTGTATTCAAGCACTTCCATGAAAACTAGGTGATAGTCGGAGTGGAAAAGGCCGGAGGGGGGTATGTGTGAATGTGTTTGTTTGTGTGTGTGTGTGCGTGTGTGTGTGAGAATGTGCACACAAGTGTGTGTGTGCTGTGTGTATTCATGCAGAGACTTCCTAAACTTTGAAGTGTCCAAGATGCCTTTACTACAGAAATGAACTTTGTCATTCCTTTTCTGCTCAAATCTTCAATTAATAGCAATACCCTTCATTCACTCCAGCTCTATGCTCCCCTCTACCCCCTCACCCCTCACTCCTCCTCCATCCCCATCAAAATGCCCTGATTAGCCTTCTGACCATTTAATTAATTAGGCACATCACTTAATTATGACAAATTGCATTACGGCCTCAGCGTGCAGAGCTACGCCAGGTTAGGTTCGGTAACAATTTGATTTGAGTGAGAAGAGGAGATGGGATGAAGGGGAGTTCGGATGGAGATGGGGGGTTTATTGAGCGGAAAGAGACATATGATGAGATTAATAATAATCAGAGCAGCGGGAACTGGCCATGAACAGGGGCAAGGGGGAGGAGGGGGAGATGAGATGAAGATGGGGGAGAGAGGAGGGCGGGCGGAGAGGTGGGTAGAGATGGATCAAATTAGGTTTTTCTCTTCTCATTAGGATCCAAAGAATAAAGTGATAGTAATGGAGAGAGGGGGGATGTGTGTAAGAATGTGTGTGTGTGTGTGTGTGTGTGTGTGTGTGTGTGTGTGTGTGTGTGTGTGTGTGTGTGTGTGTGTGTGTGTGTGTGTGTGTGTGTGTGTGTGTGTGTGTGTGTGTGTGTGCGTGTGCGTGTGCGTGTGTGTTAGGTAGTGGGGGTTTTGTACAGTTTTGTATTGTATTACCATCCAATGCTTTGCCACCATTGTATACACAGGTTAAGATTATCATCAAATAGAATTTGGTTTATATTTCTCTCTCTCTCTTATTGTAGAAGAGCCAGGTTCATAGTCTGAAGTGTTGATTATCTCATATCTTCATTGTTCTCTCATGGTTCCATTCAAAGTGAAATGACCAGAGGACGAAGATAAATGGATAATGTCAGCCGCTACGACTAACACAAACACCAACTAATGTCAAATCAAATCCCAGGATGAGTAGCTGCTGTTTTTACAACAGCTAATGGGGATCCTAATAAAAATACACAATTTAGCTCATGTCATAGCGGAGGCAGCAAAATGCTTGTGTTACTAGCTCCTAACAGTCAAACACATACACAAAAAAATCATCAAAAACTAGAAACAAGATATCACGATTGTCAGAGCGAATCCAGTTAACAACCCAAATAAAACCGCATTACATAGTAGCACAAATGCAATCAATGTGCATATACACCAAACATATAGACCAAGGATAATATGTGCAGCACTAGATATATTACAGTGAGCAATGTCGAGAATCCAGTGAAGAAATAAACAGTGTATCAAAATGCAATGTACAGTAGTAGCTACATTACAATGAGCTATGTCAAGAATACAGTATATGAATACACCGTGTGAAGAACAGTATAGAAGAAATGGTCCAGTGTGTAATGTCTCTATGTACAGGTAACTGACAAAAGAAAGAAAATAAAAAAACCAAGTGTGTTAATAGGACATTGGGAAACCACAAGCCTGAACAGCTTAAATGCACCTTGGCATAGACTCTACAAATGTCTGGAACTCTATTGGAACTCTATGTGACAGCATTGTTCCACGATAAATTCCATCTTTTGGAGTTTTGTTGGAAAACGCTGTTTCGGCGCCTCTCCAGAATTTCGCATAAGTGTTCAAATGGGATGAGATGTGGTGACTAAGACGGCCATGGCATAATGGTTTACATCATTTTCATGCTCATCAAACCATTCAGTGACCCATCGTGCCCTGTGGATGGGGGCACTGTCATCCTATGGGGGCATAGCCATGAAAGCCAACATAACGGCCTGCCCGGCATTTTTATACATGACCCTAAGCCTGATGAGATGTTTATTACTCAATTAACTAAGGAACCACACCTGTGTGGAAGCACCAGCTTTCAAAATATTTTATATCCCTCAAGTGTTTCCATTATTTTGGTAGTTACCTTACATGAGCGTGTGTGTATGTGTGTGTGTTTGTGAGTATGGGTGTATGTTTGTGTGTGAATGTGTATGTCTGTGTGTTTGTATAGGTTTTGTGTGAGTGAGTCTTTGTCTCTTACTACAGTCTGGCCTGGAGATAGAAGCTGTTTTTCCTGGCTTTGATGCACTTGTACTGTCTCTGTCTGCTAGATGGTACACAGAGACAGTACTTGGCCTTCCTTTGACACCAAGTGCGGAATCATCCTGGAGGACAGGCAGCCTGCCCTGGGTGATGCATTGGGCTGACCGCACCACCCTCTGTAGAGCCATTTGGTTCAAAGGCGATGCAGTTGCCAGACCAGGCGGCGATGCAGCCTGAATGCTCTCAATTGTATATCTGCAAAAATTTGTGAGGGGCATGACACATTTCTTCAGCCGCCTGAGTTTGTAGAGGTGCTGTTGCGCCTTCTTCACCATGCTGTTGGTGTGGTGGGACCATTTCAGGTCCTCAGTGATAAAGCTTTAGACCCTCTCAAATAGAATAAAATGAAAATATGTGTCAAATGCTTACTTACGGGCTTTTTCCCAACAACGCAGAGAGCGAGAAAATAAAATAATAATAGAAAAGTACTAACTCATAGTAATAATATAATAATACATGCACAATGAGTAATGATAACTTGGCTATATACACAGGATACCAGTACCGAGTAGATGTGCAGGGGTACAAGGTAATTGAGGTAGATATGTACATATAACTAAGAACAAAGTGACTAGGCAATAGGATAGATAATAAAACGTGTCAAAACATAGTCCGGGTAGCTATTTGGTTAACTATTTAACTAACGATTTAGCAGTCTGCCCCATTGATGTGGGTGGGGGAAGGCTCCCTCCTCTGTCTCCTGTAATCCACAATCAGCTCCTTTGGTTTTCTTTTATGTTGAGGGAGAGGTTATTTTCCTGCCACCACTCTGCCAGGGCCGTCTCGTTGTTGGTAATAAGGCCTACCACTACCGTGTCGTCAGCAAACTGATTGAGTTGGAGTCATGCATAGCAACGCTGTCATTGGTAAACAGGAAGTACACGAGGGGGTTGACCACACACCCCTGGAAGGTCCCGGTGTTGAGGATCAGCGTTGCGGAGGTGTTGTTGCCTACCCTCACCACATGAGGTCACCAGGAAGTTCACGACCCACATGCACAGGGAGAGTTTCAGAATAAGGGCCCTGGGATTAGTGACAAGCTTGGAGGGCACAATGGTGTTGAAAGCAGAGTTGTAGTCGATGAACAGCATCCTTACATAGGTATCCCTATTTTCAAGGTGATAGAGGGCCGTGTGGAGTGCAATTGAGATTGCATAGTCTTTGGATCTGTTAGGGCGGTATGCAAATTGATTGAAATGACTGCCATTGGTTCTTGCAGAGATGAAGCCTATGATGTGTATTTTTTAGGGCGATGTGTGTTGCGTTAGTAGCTAGTTAAATTGCAGTAATATTTGACAGTGGGTGGTTTGTGAATGCAATAAATGGGGGATATGAACCATGGGATAGATCGATATGGTGGTGATTGCCGTGACGAATCCAGAAGAGGATGTTTAATGTCTCAATTCTGTGACACTTCACACACTCCATGTGTTTTAAGTACACAAGCTAGTCCTCGGCACACTCTAAACTCACTGGCATCTTTAGCTTCACTATCTTTATTTCCAGTTTTTGTTTAGTTTTTGTTTGTCTTTTAATCCATTCTATGACAGCCTCATCACTCACAAAATCATGACGGGAAAGGGTTGTGACAGTGTTGGTGTGATGTTGTGTGGACGTTATCACACCCTGACAGCTTCAGGCTAATGTTGTCACAACGTTATGAAGTCATGCTAGGCTAAATCTGTAGAAAGTGAGCTGAGGGTATCAGACTGAGGGGTGTCAGAGGGGAGAGGGGAGAGGGTCAGGTGGTTGCCCGGGGGGGGGGGGGGGGGGGTATATATGTGTCTGTGTCCCTTTCATCCTCCTCACTCTTAAGTTCCCCACCTCCAGGCACACACAGCACACACAAACACCCCCCCACACACACACACACACACACACACACACACACACATACACAACCCTCTCCATCCAATCTTTCTCTTTTTGTCAACTACCCCAGGCCCTTGGTGCAAGGAGACTTGGTCCACCAGGAGAGGAGAAAAGGGTACTTTGTAACTATTCTACATTCAGTACCCCACGGTGCATTAGAATGGTGATTCTGCCTGCTAACCAGCCTCCTTCATGCCTATGCTATAGCCCTATTTAGCATAATTCATAGTTTACACGATCCACTCCCCCAACACACAGCATGCTATTCACATGGGCATGATCACATTGGTCTGTGGCCACAGGGTATGGTGAGGGGGAGTGTGTTACTGTAAGTGTGTGTATACAGTATGGATAAAGACTGATCTCCTTTAGCTATTCTGCTTGAAATTAGAATCTCCCTTTGTAAAGGAAATGATCTGCACGATTTACAGGGCCGGTTTCTTGGACACAGATTAGGCCTAGTCCTGGACGAAATTGTAAGGACTGGGATTAATATTTGTCTAGGAAACTGGACAAAGAGAAGGGTAGGCAGCTATACCACGTATCCGCAAACTATACCACGTGTCATTCTACCAAACTGTTGTGTACAACAAAAGTACTATAGCCAATCTTCAGTATGTCCTCAATACTACACAGAATAATTATGGGCCGCATAGTACCAAACGCCCTTAGACCATTACGTGATGTCTTCGCCAACCAATTACTACTAAAAATACTGTATTATTATTGTCATAAGACTGCAGTGCAGTAAGAGGCATTAAATAAGCAGTTATTTCCACGCTAGTTCATTGAAGACCATTTCTCATCTTGAAGAAGAGTCATTATAGTGCCTATTACTTTATGGATAGATTTTATACTCCTTATAGATTGATTTATTGTTTATGCATTTTAAATAAGCTCCACTTCACCCACTGAGGTGAGAGAGAATCCACCACAGGGTTTTAACCGTGTGGAAATTTAAATGAACCCATATTCATTCAGTTTCTTGACTCTCCAGCTCGCTAATTTACATTTGACATTTTAGTCATTTAGTCAAAGCTCTTATCTGGAGCGACTTACAGTTAGTGCATTCATCATAAGATAGCTCGGTGGGACAACCACATATGACAGTCACAGTAAGTAAAATGTTCCTCTATAAAGTAGCTATCGGGAAAGTCAGAGCTGGTATGGGGGCAAAAAGTGAAGTGTGAGTGTTAGTTCACAAACCATCAAAAACATGCAGGGTGGGGAGTGGGCCCTTCAGACCACGTTGAAGATTGAATGCGGCCCCCAGGGGAGAAATGAGTTCGACGCCCCTAGGTTACTGTTTGGGAAAACTTGACCTTCGGATCCAGACTCATAGGTTAGGCCTATCCACTTCCCCCGTTCACAACGCCCTGGCAAAACCCAAGCCAAGTTCATGGTAATAGTGCTTACTGTCGCCCATAGGCATTACTCGACATGGACAGAGATCCAATTCTGTCAATCTTGCTGGATCTGGCTGGATTTGAAAATGAGATGTTGAATGTTTCTTTAAAAATATACAGTGGAGAGAACAAGTGTTTGATATACTGCTGCTTTTGCAGGTTTTCCTACTTACAAAGCAAGAAGAGGTCTGTAATTTCTGTGAGAGACGAAATCTAAAACAAAAATCCAGAAAATCACATTGTATGATTTTTAAGTAATTCATTTGCATTTTATTGCATGACATAAGTATTTGATCACCCACCAACCAGTAAGAATTCCGGCTCTCACAGACCTGTTAGTTTTTCTTTAAGAAGCCCTCCTGTTCTCCACTCATTACCTGTATTAACTGCACCTGTTTGAACTCGTTACCCGTATAAAAGACACCTGTCCACACACTCAATCAAACAGACTCCAACCAATAAAATTGTAGACCTGCACAAGGCTGGGATGGGCTACAGGACAATAGGCAAGCAGCTTGGTGAGTTGGCAACAACTGTTGGCGCAATTATTAGAAAATGGAAGAAGTTCAAGATGACGGTCAATCACCCTCGGGCTGGGGCTCCATGCAAGATCTCACCTCGTGGGGCATCAATGATCATGAGGAAGGTGAGGGATCAGCCCAGAACTACACGGCAGGACCTGGTCAATACCCTGAAGAGAGCTGGGACCACAGTCTCAAAGAATACCATTAGTAACACACTACGCCGTCATGGATTAAAATCCTGCAGCGCACGCAACCTCCCCCTGCTCAAGCCAGCGCATGTCCAGACCCGTCTGAAGTTTCCCAATGACCATCTGGATGATCCAGAGGAGGAATGGGAGAAGGTCATGTGGTCTGATGAGACAAAAAATAGAGCTTTTTGGTCTAAACTCCACTCGCCGTGTTTGGAGGAAGAAGAAGGATGAGTACAACCCCAAGAACACCATCCCAACCGTGAAGCATGGAGGTGGAAACATCATTCTTTGGGGATGCTTTTCTGCAAAGGGGACAGGACGACTGCACCGTATTGAGGGGAGGATGGATGGGGCCATGTATCGTGAAATCTTGGCCAACAACCTCCTTCCCTCAGTAAGAGCATTGAAGATGGGTCGTGGCTGGGTCTTCCAGCATGACAACGACCCGAAACACACAGCCAGGGCAACTAAGGAGTGGCTCCGTAAGTAGCATCTCAAGGTCCTGGAGTGGCCTAGCCAGTCTCCAGACCTGAACCCAATAGAAATTATTTGGAGGGAGCTGAAATTCCGTATTGCCCAGAGACCCAAAACCTGAAGGATCTGCAGAAGGTCTGTATGCAGGAGTGGGCAAAAATCCCTGCTGCAGTGTGTGCAAACCTGTTCAAGAACTACAGGAAACGTATGATCTCTGTAATTGCAAACAAAGGTTTCTGCTTTTCTGATGTATCAAATACGTATGTCATGCAATAAAATGCAAATTAATTAATTAAAAATCATACAATGTGATTTTCTGGATTTTTGTTTTAGATTCCGTCTCTCACAGTTGAAGTGTACCTATGATAAAAAATGACAGACCTCTACATGCTTTGTAAGTAGGAAAACCTGCAAAATCGGCAGTGTATCAAATACTTGTACTCCCCACTGTATATATATATTCAAAATAATAGTTTCATCATCTTAAAAACGAGATTTCAGCTCATGTAACAGCGTTGACCTTAAAATGAGGGACAGATGTAAATGAATCACGAATCATGTAAAATCATCATCTTCAGAAATGACTTTGTCAAAGCAATAAAATAGGGCTTCATAATGACGTTGAAACTTGGAGAAATCTTTGGATTTAAGTGATTTGAGATCTTTCTAGAAGTGGAACAGGGTTGACGGAGGGACATGTCAAAATGCTAGATTTTGTTTACACTTAAGCAAGCCTTTATTCGTATACATTTTTGGGGATGTATTGAATTCTCCATGTGGCCTATATTAAAGGGCACTTCAATTAATAAAACTTTAATATACCTTTTAAAATATTGGTGCACAATTTCTACTTAAAATATCAAAGGGACATAATATCAACAGTGATATTTTCTGTTTTTCTATGAGATCGTGTCTCTCTCTCATTCTGTTTCTCTCTCTCTCTCTCTCTCTCTCTCTCTCTCTCTCTCTCTCTCTCTCTCTCTCCTTGTTGTGTGGAAATAACAAACCATCCAGAAGACACATACACACACACACGTTTGGTGGCTGTCAGAACGGCATTTTGGGCCCGTCTCCCGTCGGCCACACAGAGTCTTGGCTCCCCAGCACTGTGGTAAGGGATTAATAACATTTGATTAGAGTGTAATTTGCCGTGACACCACACTCACCCCCAGAGGTGCAGTTTGTTTCCCTCACCCCTCCAGAGGTGCGGATTGTCCCTCTCTCCCACAGGAGGAGGGTTCAGACACATAATCCACATAACTAATTGGCCCCACAGGAATCAGTGGTGTCTCAGGTACATCATAATAATGAGAGGGAGCCTCCATACAGTACACTACTCTCTCTCTCTCTCTCTCTCATCATCTATCCTCCCCATCCCTCTCTTTTCCTATCTTTCCTATTCTTTTTCTGTCCTCTCTCATTTGTTGCTATATAAGTCTAGTGACATTCTTTAAAAAAATGTATTTTTCCTTGAAATCTCAGGTGTTTACCCTTTTAGTGCTAAGGTGCCCTACTTCCACCCCCTCCTTCCACCACGGCTGGTCAGGGTGCCCTGTGCTGAAGACAGCAGTTTAGGGTTTGTCCTGTGAGCGCATGGGTAAACCCAGCTCTATATATATGCAAATCACATTCATTCTCTCTCTGTCCTCAGCGCCACAGTGTAATGGACAATCTATGAGGGGTATTGATTGACACAGAGATGTCTCTTTCTATCTATCGCTGTGTGTGTGTGTGTGTGTGTGTGCGCGCGCGCTCGCACGTGTGTACATACAGGGGTTGATGAATGGGTTATGCTGATGATCAGAAAATCATTATTAGGAAACATCTTTGTATGCATGACCTATAGTACAGTTCACTAGAGTGTGTGGCAGTTATAATGTTACCCTGACTGTAACCTCCAATGGACTACAGTGGTCCTAATGTATGGGTTCCTCTTCATGTGTGTGTGGGAACGAAGAGGAAAAGAAAAACATCTTGAAAAGAATCATGCTAAATTCTCCTTCCTTCTCCATTCTTCTACTCCAATCTACCCTTTTTTTTATATGATCTCCCATCTGCGTGAGTTCGTGTGTACATTTACTGCTCATAGTGTGGACTTGCTACCTCAGCTGGAGCTGTTTCCTCATGCAGAACGAGAAAACTAGATATGCAGGCAAACAAAACACACATGTGCTTGCACACACAGACTCCTTAATGCTGGTGTGTGTGTGTGTGTGTCTGTGTGTGTGTGTGTGTGTGTGTGTGTGTGTGTGTGTGTGTGTGTGTGTGTGTGTGTGTGTGTGTGTGTGTGTGTGTGTGTGTGTGTGTGTGTGTGTGTGTGTGTGTGTGTGTACAATGATCTCACACTAAGGGTCTAGGGATGGGTTTTTGACTGACTGGTGACTGGCTGAGCTCAGCTGAGGGATTGAAATTCGGACGCTTTGGGCATGCGTTGGATTTATGGCTGCTTTGACACCACCTCCCTCGTAAATTACCCATCAACCCTGGAACAATGTGAGGCCTGGGAATGGGCTGGTAATGGGCTGGTGGGCTGGGAATGGGAACGATTCTCTGAACTCCTCCTGGAGTTTAACGCCTCCTGACTCACACCTCCTCACCCAACCCCTCCTGACCATCAGCCTATAAAAAGCCTACAAACTCTCCATAATAATCTACCAAACAGATTTATACAGTAGTTATGGGTTTTATCAATAAGAAACATCCCGTCTTTAACATTTGATTTCAATATAGGATTCAGGCTTGATGTGTATTTATCACCCTTGTACCATTGCAGATTATTTTCATTTTGTATAATTAGCTGAAACATTCATGAAAGAAAAGCAATGCTCTCTGTGTGCATGGAATTTATCTGTCCGTGACAAACATAATTACACAGGTTAAAACATATGTAGATTAAAATAATTTCCATAATAACTTCCATAAAATTCTCACTTGCTTTTCAGGATATAAAGCTTTTCAGGATATTAAGTTCCCTAACCATCTCGCCCCCTCTCCTTCTCTGAGATGTGGTGGTGTTACCTCCTGGTGAGGGCTGGAGATGGGGCAGGAAGATTGATTTCACACCCACAGAACCACAGAACAGATAAGGAGGGAATATCCATTGGCAGGCAGGACTGTATGGTCAGGGGCAAAATGTGTGTGTGTGTGTGTGTATGTGTATGTGTATGTGTGTGTGTGTGTGTGTGTGTGTGTGTGTGTGTGTGTGTGTGTGTGTGTGTGTGTGTGTGTGTGTGTGTGTGTGTGTGTGTGTATGTGTATGTGTATGTGTATGTGTGTGTGTGTGTGTGTGTGTGTAAACAGAGAACTGCAGAGAGAAGCAGAAAGGTACAACCTGATTGTATCTGTATTACATGAACTGTGTTCTAAATTATGAGTTTTTGCACATGGAGTGCAGACAGGCAGTAATTAATTGTTCAAAGTTTAAAATTTTATAACCAATTATGTAATTGAATTGACTTAAATGCTATTAGCATATATATTTCATTATATGTGTAGTTCCCAGAGCCCGAAAATAGACTTTGTATAATGTTGGTTAAGTGACAACCCAGCAAACCGTTAAAAGTCGCAGAACATTAGCTAAGATTCCCATTAAGTTCTAGATAGGGTTTTATCTAACATTAGGGTGATAACATCCCCAAAACATTCAAATCTACAATGTTATGCACAGCCTATGTAGCAACCACCACAGCACTTACCCCAACAGTTCTCATTCGGTTTCCAGGTAATCTAATAACACAATGTTTCAGTAATGTTTTTTCGTGCCAACCCACATTTGTTCTGTGAAAGTTTCCAGGCCATTTATCAGGTTGCGGCAAATATTCTCATTACACAAAATCTGTACATTACACAAACATTTGTGCTGAAGATAATACAATGTTTGTCTGACGTTGCAAGAACATTCCCAGAATACATTTTGTATTTTCTTTAAATGTTCCCAGAATGTTTCATTATGTTGTGGGAGCAGTCTGGTGGGAACATTGTGGGGACATCACAAAGGGAAATGTTGCCAAAACACTAAACTGTCCAGTTGCACGGATGATTATGCAGTGTTTTTATTTGTCTAAAAAACATTCACCTGATGTTACAAGAATATACCCAAAACACAGTTATTTGTTCTAAAACTGTTCAGTTGTGCTGACATTTAGATCATGTTTGTTTCAGGGTGCACAAAACATGCCTTTAATGTTTCAAGAATGTTGAAAGACAGCCTTTCTGAGTGATTTTAATACTTACTCACATTGGGTATGGAGATCACAAAGTCATCGAGAACAGCTGATGCTCTCATGCATGGTTCATGGTTGCTTGCCTCGAAGCAAGCATGAAAGGCATTTAGCTTGTCTGGTAGGCTTGAGTCACTGCGCAGCTTGTGGCTGGGTTCCCCTTTGTAATCCGTGATAGTTTGCCATGCCTGCCACATCCCATAAGCACCCGAGTAGGATTTGATCTCAGTCCTGTATTGACCCTTTGCCTGTTTGATGTCTGAGGTCGTAGCGGGATTTCTTATCAGTGTCCAGATTACTGTCCCGCTCCTTGAAAGCGGCAGCTCTATCCTTTAGTTCACTGTGGATGTTGCCTATAATCCATGGCTTCTGGTTGGGATATGTACATACGGTCACAGTGGGGACCACATTGTCGATGCCTCTACTATTAATAATAATAATAATACATGGGACTTATACACTGAGTGTATAAAACATTAGGAGCAGCTGTTTTGTAGTTGGAGGGGACAATTCCGTGGGTGAGGGAGAGGTTGACGATGTGAGTGATATATGGACAGAGAGCAGGTGGACAGGCTTTGATGAGAAAAGTGAGGAGAGGATCCAGGGAGAAAGTTGTAGTCTTGGATGTCATGATGAGTTTCGAGATGCAGGGAGAGTCAATGGGGGCAAATTCGGAGAGACAGGTTTCAGGGGTGACGGTTGGGAGGTTGACAAGGACAGGGGAGCCTGAGAAAGATTGATCAATCAAATCAAATTGTATTAGTCACATGCGCCGAATACAACCTTACAGTGAAATGCTTACTTACGAGCCCCTAACCAACAATGTAGTTAAAAAATATATATATATGACGAAGAATAAGAAATAAAAGTAACATGTAATTAAAGAGCAGCAGTAAAATAACAATAGCCAGACTATACACAGGGGGGTACTGGTACAGAAACAATGTGCGGGGGCACCGGTTAGTTGAGGTATTCGGTCAGTGAACAGTTTATTTTGGCAATCTTGTCCTTGAAAAACTGAAGGAAGGAGTTGCAGAGTTCAGTGGAGTAAGTAGAAAAGGTATCATCATGGAGCTGAAGTAGTTTTCTGACAGTGGAGAATGGAGTCCGGGATTCGTATTGGGAAAGGGGGATACCTAGTCAGTTGGACAACTGAATGCATTCAACTGAAATTTGTCTTCCGCATTTATCTGCCTTCCTTTTGCAACTGCCTTAATTTTACTGGGACCCAGGAAGAGGAGCAGCTGCAAGGCAGCAGCTAATTGGGATCCATAATAAATACAAATACAAATCCAACCACTCTGAATCAGAGAGGTGAGGGGGACTGCCTTAACCATCATCCATGTCATTGGAACCCAGGGAGCAGTTGTTGTTTGTGGTTAACTACCTTGCTCAGGAGCAGAAAGACAGCTTTTTTTTACCTTGTCGGCTCTGGGATTCGATCAAGCAACCTTTCAGTTACTGGTCCAAGGCTCCTACCCTGAGCTGTTGATGATGTCGGAGAAGTATGTGGACCTGGATGCACTGAGTGCATCTCTGAAGGTGAAGAGGTGGAGTTTGTAGGCCTCAGTGTGGACAGGCAGTCCACATGACCGGCTTGCTATAGCAGAGCAAAGGGGTAAACCACGGGGAGGTTGAGGAGAAGGAGACGTTTGTTTGGAGGAAGGGCAGAGAGTAGAGGGAGACAGATAGAGCACTGTTGAATTGGGCAGCTAGTTCATCAGGTGAGTTGGAGGCGCGGTCAATGGGCTGGGCAGAGCAGATGGCGTCATAGAGTTGGAAGGGGTTAACAGCTTTGATGGAGATGAGACGTTATTCAGTGTGGTGGGGTGAGTATGAGGGGAAGAGAGAAATGAAGGATCTTGTGGTCAGATAGTGGGAACAGGGAGAATAAATATTAGTTAGGTTGAGGCCAACAGAGCAGACGAGATCAAGTGTGTGTCCCTGGATGTGAGTGGGAAAATGTACATATTGGGTAATATTGAAACAGTCCAGAGCAGCAATGAAATCAGAGGCATGTTTTTAGTTGTATGAATCCACGTGAATATTCAGCCTGCCAAGCAAATGTAAGAGGAGGAAGAGTGGGACAGCAATGGTGAGTAGTTGAGATAGTTCAGACTGGAATTATTCATTAGCTTTAGGACAGGGGCATCAAGACAAGCATTGTGTCACGCCCTGGTCTTAGTATTTTGTGTTTTCTTTATTATTTTGGTCAGGCCAGGGTGTGACATGGGTTTATTATGTGATGTGTTTTGTCTTGTTTTGTAGGTATTGGGATTGTGATATAGTAGGGTTATCTAGAATAGTCTATGGCTGTCTGGAGTGGTTCTCAATCAGAGGCAGGGGTTTATCGTTGTCTCTGATTGGGAACCATATTTAGGCAGCCATATTCTTTGAGTGTTTCGTGGGTGGTTGTTCCAGTCTCTGTGTTTGTTTGCACCAGATAGGCTGTTTAGGTTTTCGCGTTATGTTTCTTGTTTTGTATTGTTCATGTTTATTTGTTTATTAAACATGTATCAAAATTACCACGCTGCATTTTGGTCCGATCCTTGCTACACTTCTTCAGAGGAAGAGGAGAAAGAAAACCGTGACAGAATCACCCACCACAACAGGACCAAGCGGCGTGGTGACAGGCAGCGGCAGCAGGAGCAACAAAGTCTGGATTATACGACTTGGGAGGAAATAGACAGGTGGGCGGTCGACCCAGCGAGAGTGCTGGAGCCCGCCTGGGATTCGCTGGAGCAGTGCGAAGAAGGTTATAGGAGAATGGAGTTGGAGAGACGAACACGGCGGCGTGGAAGGAAGCCCGAGAGTCAGCCCCAAAAATGTCTTGGGGGAGGCACAGGGAGAGTGTGGCAGAGTCAGGAGTCAGACCTGAGCCAACTCCTCCTGTTTATCGTAAGGAGCCAAGGAGGAAACCAGAACCAGAGCCGGTGTTGGAGGTGAGCGAAGCAGAGACTGTGAAGGAGTTAATGGGGAAATTGGAGGACAGAGTTATGAGGGAGTTGCTGTGTTGGTGCATTAGGCACGGAATTCGCCCGACGGAGTGTGTCGGGGATTTGATGGCACCTGGGTCAGCGCTCCATACTCGTCCTGAGGTGCGTGTTAGTCGGCTGGTGAAGATTGTGCCAGCCTCACGCACCAGGCCTCCTGTGCACCTCCCTAGCCTTGCACGTCCTGTGCCAGCCCTGCTCTCAAGATCTCCAGTATGCCTTCACGGTCCGGTCCATCCTGTGCCACCTCCACACACCAGGCTTCCTGTGCGTGTTCTCGGCCCAGTACCACCAGTGCCAGAACCACGCACCAGGCCTTCAGTGCGCTTCGCCTGTCCAGCGCTGCCAAAGCCTTCCTCCACTCCAGCGTTGCCGGAGTCTCCCGCCTGTTTAGCGCTGCCAGAGCCTTCCTCCACTCCAGCGTTGCCGGAGTCTCCCGCCTGTCCAGCGCTGCCAGAGCCTTCCTCCACTCCAGCGTTGCCGGAGTCTCCCGCCTGTTTAGCGCTGCCAGAGCCTTCCTCCTCTACAGCGCTGCTGGAGTCTCCTGCCTGTTCAGCGCTGCCAGAGCTGCCAGTCTGCAAGGAGCAGCCAGAGCTGCCAGTCTGCAGGGAGCAGCCAGAGCTGCCAGTCTGTAAGGAGCAGCCAGAGCTGCCAGTCTGCAAGGAGCAGCCAGAGCTGCCAGTCTGCAAGGAGCTGCCAGTCTGCAAGGAGCCGCCAGAGCTGCCAGTCTGCAAGAAGCCGCCAGAGCTGCCAGTCTGCATGGAGCAGCCAGAGCCGCCAGTCAGCATGGAGCAGCCAGAGCCGCCAGTCAGCATGGAGCAGCCAGAGCCGCCAGTCAGCATGGAGCAGCCAGAGCCGCCAGTCAGCATGGAGCAGCCAGAGCCGCCAGTCAGCATGAAGGCAGAATTACAGAGGAGGAACTTCCCCTTGGAATTTTTCCAATTCCAATTCCCCTTGGAATTTTTCTTATTTTGTTGCCTTACAACCTGGAATTAAAATTGTTTTGGGGGGTTTATATCATTTGATTACACAACATGCCTACCACTTTGAAGATGCAAAATATTTTATAAGAAATAAAGACAAAAAAACAACTATGCTTAACTATTCACTCCCCCAAAAGTCAATACTTTGTAGAGCCTTTTCTACCTCCTCCACAGACATATTTAATTCATACCACAGATTCTCAATTGGATTGAGGTCTGGGCTTTAACTGGGCCATTCCAAGACCTTTAAATGTTTCCTCTTAAACCACTCGTGTGTTGCTTTAGCAGTATGATTAGGGTCATTGTCCTGCTGGAAGGTAAACCTCCGTCCCAGTCTCAAATCTCTAGAAGACTGAAACAGGTTTACCTCAAGAATTTCAATTCTGACAAGTTTCCCAGTCCCTGCCGATGAAAAACATCCCCACAGCATGATGCTGTCACCAACATGCTTCCCTGTGTGGATGGTATTCTCGGGATGATGAAAGGTGTTGGGTTTGCGCCAGACAGTGTTTTTCTTCATTGACAAAAAACTACATCTTTTGTCTCATCTGACCAGAGTACCTTCCTCCATATGTTTGGGGAGTCTCCCACATGCCATTTGGTGAACATCAAACATGTTTGCTTATTTTTTCTTTAAGCAATGGCTTTTTTCCGGCCACTCTTCTGTAAAGCCCAGCTCTGTGGAGTGTATGGCTTAGTGGTCCTATGGACAGATACTCCAATCTCCTTCAGGGTTATCTTTGGTCTCTTTGTGCTCCTCTGATTAATGCCCTCCTTGCGTGGCCTGTGAGTTTTGGTGGGTGGCCCTCTCTTGGCAGGTTTGTTTTGGTGCCATATTCTATCAATTTTTTATTAAAAAATTTAAAGGTGCTCCCTGGGATGTTCAAAGTTTCTGATATTTTGTTATAACCCAATACTGACCTGTACCACAACTTTGTCTTTGACCTGTTTGGATAGCTCCTTGGTCTTCATCGTGCTGCTTGCTTGGTGGTGCCCCTTGCTTAGTGGTGTTGCAGACTTTGGGGCGTTTCAGAACAGGTGTATATATACTGAGATCATGTGACACTTACATTGCACACAGGTGGACTTTATTTAACTAATAATGTGACTTCTGAAGGTAATTGGTTGCACCAGATCTTATATAGGGGCTTCATAGCAAAGGGGGTGAATACATATGCACGCACCACTTTTTTTTTTAAACAAGTAATTTATTTCATACACTATTTCGTGTATGTCCATTAAATGACATCCAAATAAACATCCATTTAAATTCCAGGTTGTAATGCAACAAAATAGGAAAAACGCCAAGGGGATGAATTATTTTGCAAGGCCCTGTAAATATAAAGATCCATTCCATTTATAAAATTGGAGGCCCCTTACACTTCAGTGTTGTGACGCAAAAAATTCCAGCAAAATGCACAGCACATAGAAATAATGAACAAATGACATGTGTTCTAGGAACGTTCTTGCAACATTCTGCAATCATCAGCATGACTGGACAGTTTTTGTGTAATGAGAACATTTGCCGTGACCTAACAAATGTTCTGGAAACGTTCACAGAACCAATTTTGGTTTGCTGGGAAGGAATGAAGATCCATTTACTTCCTAGAAGGAACAATAAAAAGAGAGAGCAAACAGCTAGACCAAGACAGTAATTATGAGAGAGAGAGAGAGAGAGAGAGAGAGCGAGAGAGAGAGAGAGAGAGAGAGAGAGAGAGAGGTGGAGACGGATGGAGAGAGGGGAAGGAACAGAAAGGGAGGGAGATGGGTGATAGGTAGAAAGAGAGGTAAAGACAGAGATAGAAATATGGGGAAACGGAGGCAAAAATGTAGAGCAAGACAGAGGTAGATAGAGGTATGTGTTCAGAGAGAGCGAGAGAGTGGCAGGGCAGGGTCAGGTTGTTTATGATGATCTTGTCACTTCCCGTCTCTTTGGGACAACCAGGAGATGGAGTGTTGAGGAGTGGCGGGGGAGATGGGCTGTTGTGTGTGTGTGTGTGTGTGCGTGTGTGCGTGTGTGTGTGTGCACGCTTGCGTGTATACACTACAGCTTAGCCATAGAAGGGCCGGGTCCATCAGTCACATGCTATTACTCACTCCCTGCATCACAATTAGTGAAAATGAAACATTACAGAGAAATTATAATCAATATGATATTAACAGACGCTCCGTAAACCAATCACAGGAAAAGTGCTTATTCCTCTGTCTCTATAGATAACAAGAGAAGAAGTTGACGAGTCGGGTAGGGGGGGGGGTGAAGAGACACTGTCCTCTGCGATCTGTCTTAACCTTTCTGATCTCCCCATCCCGGATCCGGGTTCGTGAATACAGACTCAAGCTCATTACCATAACGCAACGTTAACTATTCATGAAAATCGCAAATGAAATGAAATAAATATGCTAGCTCTCAAGCTTAGCCTTTTGTTAACAACACTGTCATCTCAGATTTTCAAAATATGCTTCTCAACCATTGCAAAACAATCATTTGTGTAACAGTATTGATGGCTAACGTAGCATTTAGCATTAGCATTCAGCTGGCAACATTTACACAAAAAAACAGAAAAGCATTCAAAAAATTAATTTACCTTTGAAGAACTTCAGATGTTTTCATTGAGGAGACTCTCAGATAGCAAATGTTCAGTTTTTCCTGAAAGATTATTTGTTTAGGACAAATCGCCTTGTTTTCTGCGTCACGTTTAGCTATGAAAAAACCCCTGTATCCAGGATTGTGTAAATCTATCAGCAAGCTCATTAGCATAACACAACGTTAACTATTTATGAAAATCGCAAATGAAATGAAATAAATATGCCATCTCTCAAGCTTAGCCTTTTGTAAACAACACTGTCATCTCAGATTTTCAAAATATGCTTCTCAACCATAGGAAAACAATCATTTGTGTAAAAGTAGCTAGCTAGAGTTAGCATTTCGCGTTAGCATTTAGCGTTAGCATTAGCGTTAGCATCCAGCACGCAACATTAACAAAAACATAAAAGCCTTCAAATAAAATCATTTACCTTTGAAGAACTTCTGATGTTTTCAATGAGGATACTCTCAGTTAGATAGCAGATGCTCAGTTTTTCCAAAAAGATTCCTTGTGTATTAGAAATAGCTCCGTTTTATACATCACATTTGGCTACCAAAAAAAATCCATAAATTCAGTCCTCAAAACGCAAACTTTTTTCCAAATTAACTCCATAATATCGACTGAAAACATGGCAAACGTTGTTTAGAATCAATCCTCAAGGTGTTTTTCACATATCTCTTCATTGATACATCGTTCTTGGAAACATGCTTTCTCTCCTGAATCCCAGGAGAAAATGCCTGCACCTGAAGATTACGCACAAATTTAGACAAAGGACACCGGGCGGACCTCTGGAAAATGTAGTCTCTTATGGCCAATCTTCCAATGATATGCCTACAAATACGTCACAATGCTGCTAAGACCTTGGGCGAACGACAGAAAGTGTAGGCTCATTCCTTGCGCAATCACAGCCATATAAGGAGAGAATGGAAAACAGAGCTTCAGAAATTCTGCTAATTCCTGGGTGATGCATCATCTTGGTTTCGCCTGTAGAATGAGTTCTGGGGCACTTACAGACAAAATCTTTGCAGATTCTGAAACTTCAGAGTGTTTTCTTTCCAAAACTGTCAGAATATGCATAGTCGAGCATCTTTTCGTGACAAAATATCGCGCTTAAAACGGGAACGTTTTTTATCCAAAAATGAAATAGCGCCCCTAGAGCTCTAACTGGTTTTAAAGGAGGCGGAGACGGAGGGAGAGACATGGAGAAGAGGGAGGGAGGGGTGATAGATAGATAGATAAACCAGTGAAGAACAAACACCATTGTAAATACAACCCATATTTATGCCTATTTATTTTCCCTGGTGTACTTTAACCATTTGTACATTGTTACAACACTGTACATTATATGACATTTGTAATGTTTGTAATGTTTTGACATTTCTGTATGTGTAATGTTTACTGTTAATTGTTATTGTTTATTTCACTTTTGTATATTGTCTACCTCACTTGCTTTGGCAATGTTAACACATGTTTCCCCTGCCAATAAAGCCCATTGAATTGAATGGATGGATAGATAGATAGATAGATAGATAGATAGATAGATAGATAGATAGATAGATAGATAGATAGAGTGGAGCAAAAAAAGTATTTAGTCAGCCACCAGTTGTGCAAGTCCCCCCTACTTAAAAAGATGAGAGAGGCCTGTAATTTTCCTCATAGGAACACTTCAACTATGACCGACAAAATGAGGGGAAAAAATCCAGAAAATCACATTGTAGGATTTTTTATGAATTTCTTTGCAAATTATGGTGGAAAATAAGTATTTGGTCAATAACAAAAGTTTATCTCAATACTTTGTTATATACCCTTTGTTGGCAATGACAGAGGTCAAACGTTTTCTGTAAGTCTTCGCAAGGTTTTCACACACTGTTGCTGTTTTTTTGGCCCATTCCTCCATGCAGATCTCCTCTAGAGCAGTGATGTTTTGGGGCTGTTGCTGGGCAACACAGACTTTCAACTCCCTCCAAAGATGTTCTATGGGGTTGAGATCTGGAGACTGGCTAGGCCACTCCAGGACCTTGAAATGCTTCTAACGAAGCCACTCCTTCGTTGCCCGGGCGGTGTGTTTTGGATCATTGTCATGCTGAAAGACCCAGCCACGTTTATCTTCAATTCCCTTGCTGATGGAAGGAGGTTTTCACTCAAAATCTCACGATACATGGCCCCATTCATTCTTTCCTTTACACGGATCAGTCGTCCTGGTCCCTTTGCAGAAAAACAGCCCCAAAGCATGATGTTTCCACCCCCATGCTTCACAGTAGGTATGGTGTTCTTTGGATGCAACTCAGCATTCTTTGTCCTCCAACCACGACGAGTTGAGTTTTTACCAAAAAGTTCTATTTTGGTTTCATCTGACCATATGACATTCTCCCAATCTTCTTCTGGATCATCCAAATGCTCTCTAGCAAGCTTCAGACGGGCCTGGACATGTACTGGCTTAAGCAGGGGGACACGTCTGGCACTGCAGGATTTGAGTCCCTGGTGGCGTAGTGTGTTACTGATGGTAGGCTTTGTTACTTTGGTCCCTGCTCTCTGCAGGTCATTCACTAGGTCCCCCCGTGTGGTTCTGGGATTTTTGCTCACCGTTCTTGTGATCATGCGTGGAGCCCCAGATCGAGTGAGATTATCAGTGGTCTTGTATGTCTTCCATTTCCTAATAATTGCTCCCACAGTTGATTTCTTCAAACCAAGCTGCTTACCTATTGCAGATTCCGTCTTCCCAGCCTGGTGCAGGTCTACAATTTTGTTTCTGGTGTCCTTTGACAGCTCTTTGGTCTTGGCCATAGTGGAGTTTGGAGTGTGACTGTTTGAGGTTGTGGACAGGTGTCTTTTATACTGATAACAAGTTCAAACAGGTGCCATTAATACAGGTAACGAGTGGAGGACAGAGGAGCCTCTTAAAGAAGAAGTTACAGGTCTGTGAGAGCCAGAAATCTTGCTTGTTTGTAGGTGATCAAATACTTATTTTCCACCGTAATTTGCAAATAAATTCTAATTTTTTTTCTAATTTTGTCGGTCATAGTTGAAGTGTACCTATGATGAAAATTACAGGCCTCTCTCATATTTTTAAGTGGGAGAACTTGCACAATTGGTGGCTGACTTAATACTTTTTTTGCCCCACTGTAGATAGATAGATAGATAGATAGATAGATAGATAGATAGATAGATAGATAGATAGATAGATAGATAGATAGATAGATAGATAGATAGATAGATAGATAGATAGATAGATAGATAGATAGCACATAGGGTGATAGAGAGAGTAAGATAGATAGATAGATAGATAGATAGATAGATAGATAGATAGATAGATAGATAGATAGATAGATAGATAGATAGATAGATAGATAGATAGATAGATAGATAGATAGATAGATAGATAGATAGATAGATAGAAAAATAGATAGATAGATAGATAGCGCGTAGGGTGATAGAGAGAGTAAGATAGATAGATAGATAGATGGGTAGTTAGAAAGAGGGGTCTTTTATCTTTCATTTATAACGAGAATATTTCACTTTATTCATGGCTTAGTCAATCACTGTGGCAGTGTTACAAAACACTTTTTTTTTTTTTACCGTCATTCATTTCAATAATAACGTGATTATACCAGGTGTCATTTGTAATAGGTATGTTCCTGAGTTCGCCCAATCGCTACTATTTTTATTTAATGATGTAGTGTCATTATGCTACAGAGTATCCTCATGTTGGTTCCATAGAGAAAAACAGACAAAGTGTGGATCCATTTGGTTAATGTTTATATAGGTCCAGAAGGAATTGGCGATGACAGCCAATACGACTACCTGTATAGCTCTCTTCACTTGGCTATCCCAGTGTCAGAAACATTACCAGGGGAAATAATAATAATGTGGCTATCTACATATGGAGAATAATGAAGAAGAGAAGGATGGAGATGGTAAGGACGGGGGGGTAGAAGGACTGTAATTGATATCATAATATTGTGGTATTTCTCCCATTCCTTTCTTATGTTTGTCTGGACAGTGTTTTTATTTTTATTTTGAGATTTGACTCCCAGGGTGTGGTTACTGTGTATTTCATCAGCCTTGCCATTGAGAAAGGCCGCCGTAGGCAAACCTGGCTCTCAAAAGAAGACAGGCTATGTGCACACTGCCCACAAAATGAGGTGGAAACTGAGCTGCACTTCCTAACCTCTTGCCAAATGTATGACCATATTAGGGACACATATTTCCCTCACATTACGCCGAACCACAAAGAATTCAAAAACTATTTCAATTTGGATAAACTCCCATATCTATTAGGTGAAATACCACAGTGTGCCATCAGAGCAGCAAGATGTGTGACCTGTTGCTACAAGAAAAGAACAAACACCATTTTAAATACAACCCATATTTATTTTTAGTTATTTCCTGTTGTACTTTAACTACTTGCACATCGTTATAATGCTGTACATAGCCAGCATATTACATTTAAAATGTCTCTTTTCATCTGAAACTTTTGTGAGTGTAATGTTTACTGTTCGTTATGATTGTTTATTTAACTTTTGTTTTTTACCTATTTCACTTTCTTTGGCAATGTGAACATGAGTTTCCCATGCCAATAAAGCCCTTTAAATTGAATTGAAATTTAGAGAGAGAGAGAGGGAGAGGGAGAGCGGGAGCGGGAGGGAGGGAGGGAGGGTGAGGGAGGGAGGGAGGTTGGGTTTGGAGTTAGAGACAGTAAAAATCAATTGCAGCTGTATTTCATCCTACCTCAGTAAGTAATATGCAGGGCTAAGTGACCTCATCTTGGTCACCTAGTAGGCCAACTGACAGGAAATGTTCATTCAGAGGAAGTGATGCTTCCACAAGACACACCTGAATGCCCTCCCAGTACTCCCAGCTTTGGCGGCTGTTTTCACAGTTCAGTTTGCCAGGTTATTCCGGCTGTATTTCATCTGTCATACTAAACCCACAATGATGGGTTTTTAATAAAGACCATGAACAAGTGGGTGAGCTGGATTAGAATGACCAATTGGCAAATGTTGTTTCGATTTACACGTGTGTATACGTGTACTGTATGTCTGTATGTGTGGATACTGGAGTGTATGTGTAGAGCACTGTGAGCACCGTGTGTCCTGAAAGACTCGTCAAACTCCCAGTCCTGAGTGTTTAAAGAGGCCGTAGAGTAAAACAGGATGTGTGTGTGAGTGAGTGTGTGTGTGCCTACGAATGTGTGTGTGTGTGTGTGTGTGTAGATCTGTGTGTGTGGGTCAGCGTATAGTTGCGGAGGCCGGGTCTGCTGCCTGCCGCTACGGCAGCCCCGGCTAATTTCACAGCTGTATAGGGATTAGATGGTGGAGTGCGGTGGGCTAAGCTGCCTCTTTTATCTCATTCAGACATGTTGCTAATTCAGCACTGGGCGGCTGTATGCCGCGGGAGTCTCCTTGGCTGCCTTAGCACACACACACACAGCTTTATAAGCGCTAACCGGGTTGCTAAGCGCTGTATCATTCTCCCCGGTGTGAATAAACCGCTAGTCCTAATCCCCAATCAACCGCAGTGACACAGATTATCACCCGCGACAACGCGCTGCGACCCAGGAGAGAGGGAGGAGGGGAAGGGGGGGTGAAAGAGGTGTTTGAGAGAAGAGGGGGAGAGGTAAAGAGAGAGGGGAGGGAGAGGGAGTAACATTAAAAAATAAAGAAAGGGTAGGGTGATAGAGAGAGTAAAAATATTCATTAAGGCTGAACTGCGTATCAAAACAAAAAAAGAAATATGATTCTTAAAAAGGACTACACACTTGTCAAAGTATAAGGCATTTAATTGTGTTTAGTCATTTAGTAGTCTGAGTGTGTTTGAGCATGTGTGTTCCATATTGAGTTCTTCCCCCTGAGGGGAACACACGTACATGACCCCAGAGATCACAGGCCTTTCTTTCTGTGTTAACCCATCATATGCCCCTTGATACAGCCTCTCTCTCTCTCTCTCTCTCTTTTCCTGGTACAGTCTATGAAGGGCTCTAGCCAGAACCCTTTTCTCTTTGGAGGGATCTTCCTAGCACCCTCTATGAACGGTTCCACCAGCCTTATTAGCCTTTAAAATTAAATGATTTATGACAATACATTACGTACTGTATATCATAAGGCCTTTCTTTGAGGGCAAATTGAGGGCAGGTGCATCCTGTCTCCATTTATTATCCTTGAGATGTTTTGACAACTTGATTGGAGTTTACCTGTGGTAAATTCAATTGCTTGGACATGATTTGGAAAGGCACACACCTGTCTACATAAATTCCCACAGTGCTTCTACATCTGCATTGCTTACTGTTTGGTGTTTTAGGCTGAGTTTCTGTATAGCAGTTTGTGACATAAGCTGATGCAAAGCCAGACGGAAGCCACTCCTCTGTAAAAGGCACATGACAACCCGCTTGGAGTTTGCCAAAAGGCACCTAAAGACTCTCAGACCACGAGAAACAAGAATATCTGGTCTGATTAAACCAAGATTGAACTCTTTGACCTGAATGCCAAGCATGACGTCTGGAGGAAACCTGGCACCATCCCTACGGTCAAAAAATGTGGTGGCAGCATCATGCTGTGGGGATGTTTTTTAGCGGCAGGGACTGGGACACTAGTCAGGATTGAGGCAAAGATGAACGGAGCAAAATACAGAGAGATCCTTGATGAAAACCTGCTCCAGAGTGCTCAGGATCTCAGACTGGGGCGAAGGTTCACCTTCCAACAGGACAATGGCCCTAAGCACACAGCGAAGACAATGCAGGAGTGGCTCGTGACAGATCTCTGAAAGTCCTTGAGTGGCCCAGCCAGAGCCCAGACTTGAACCTGATCGAACATATCTGGAGTGACCTGAAAATAGCTGTGCAGGAACAGTCCCCATCCATCCTTGAGAGGATCTGCAGAGAAGAATGGGAGAAACTCCCCAAATACAGGTGGGCCAACTTTGTAGCGTTACCCAAGAAGACTCAGGGCTGTAATTGCTACCAAAGGTGCTTCAACAAACTACTGAGTAAAGGGTCTGAATACTTATGTAGATGTGATTTTTCAGTTTTACATTTTTTATACATTTGATAACATCTCTTGCTTTGTCATTATGGGGATTTGTATGTAGATTGACGAGGGGGGGAAAACAATTTAATCCATTTTAGAAAAAGGCTGTAACCTAACAAAATGTAGAAAAAGTCAAGGGGTCTGAATACTTCCCGAAGACACTAAGTGTAGACTTGACAGCAGTCAAAAATAGGCAATTATTGTCAGCTCGTGCTTATAATGTGTGCATCTTCATGCAACGGCATGAGTTGGATTTCATTTAGCTGTTATCCCTTGTCCTAACAGTTGACACAATTCTCGTAACTTTCACTTGATGACATACTTTGACAATCATTTTTTGGGTTGTAATGCATAATTTTTTTATCTTTATTGTGTTCCTGTTGTCTTGTCATTCTTCAGCACCTTTGTGGCGTACAATGTTTGTGCAGGTGCCTTATTTTGCGCAGAGGGAGCTCCTGTCTCACTTTGTTCATGGTGCCGGCCATGAATTTTCTTTGCAACAAATTGTTCACCAATGACAGTGACGTTAAGAAAGTGTCCATGGTGACATTTCTCCCCTTGCCAACGTAAGGTTCCACAAGCCTCATCACCACATTCGCCAACACTTGACAGACACTCACCTTCCCGCTCGATGTGGGAAATTTTCCTAGCTGTTCAGCATGTACAATTACACAAGCTCTCACTGTGTAGCCTAGTCCAAGTAGGCCAGAGTAGACTGATACGACTGCTTATGTGGACTGATGTAGGGTACATACCATTTAACATTATTATTAGAATGGATCAATACAATAGAATGGCCCGCCCTGTTCTTCGTTCACAGTTGGTGATTACATAATTATGCATCGTTCGCTTCCCGTCGCTCAGCTACTCACACATCATACTTTACTTCATTTATTTAATCTGTTGTTAGATGTGTGAAATTAGTTTCGGTATAGTTTAGATTAAGTTTTGAGGCAATTGTTGGGATTGAGTATTAGCTGGGCACTGCACTTTGAACTGTCGGAAGAAGGAGCGGAGCAGGCCCTAATGTTTGGAGAAGGAGCGGAGCAGGCCCTAATGTTTGGAGAAGGAGCGGAGCAGGCCCTAATGTTTGGAGAAGGAGCGGAGCAGGCCCTAATGTTTGGAGAAGGAGCGGAGCAGGCCCTAATGTTTGGAGAAGGAGCGGAGCAGGCCCTAATGTTTGGCGAAGGAGCGGAGCAGGCCCTAATGTTTGGAGAAGGAGCGGAGCAGGCCCTAATGTTTGGAGAAGGAGCGGAGCAGGCCCTAATGTTTGGAGAAGGAGCGGAGCAGGCCCTAATGTTTGGAGAAGGAGCGGAGCAGGCCCTAATGTTTGGAGAAGGAGCGGAGCAGGCCCTAATGTTTGGAGAAGGAGAAGAAAACCATTCCAAAATAAATGACACGCCATCCTAAAACTGGTTAGAACGGCAATTCTGTTTGTGATATTAAGGTTCTATCACCGACAGTGTGTTATAAAGAAAAATCAAGAACGGAGGGGGGGGGGGGGGGGGGGCATGACTTAAAAAATGTCTGAGTGATCAAATAAAAAAAATGAGCTGTTAAAATTACTGCTTTAGCAGTTCTAGTGTTGACCGTTGTAGGTAGAACCCTTTGTCTTACAAAGAAGCCTTGTCTTCCAAAAAGGGTTCTACAGATCAAAATGGTTCTTGGTAGAACCCTGTCCCTCTGCAAATAGCCCTTTTGGGACCTTTTTTTCTAAGAGTGTAAGTTGGTGTTTCTGACCCACTGGTTGACCTTTTCTTGTGGCATCAGGTCACACATTTTTCTGCTGGGATTGCACACGTCGGAATTTTGTCTAACAGATACGGGAGGATGTGTCTCTTTATGGTCATACATTTGACAGGAGGTTAGAAAGTGCAGCTCGGTTTCCATCTCATTTTGTGGGCAGTGGCCACATGTCCTGTCTTCTCTGGGGTAACATGGTGTAAAGCTCAGGCCCATGCACTCGCCAGGGAAATACCGCTAACAGCCACGTCCTCACGCAGGGCCTTGTGGGTAAAGATATGTCACAACCACTCAACCTCACCTGTGGCCTAGGAAAACAAACAGTATGCTACTGTACTGTTCATGTTATATTTTTTGTAACACATTGGCTGTCTTCACTGGTCTGTGTAAAATCTGAAAATAGGATGAGTCCCGGCGTGTGTTGTTTTATGAGACATTAATTCAATAACCAATTGTATTCATCTGTAAGCCTACCTTATGGTAGTTAAAGGTTGATTGCTAAATAGATATATAAGACTACACTGGTGATGCTTGTTTAATGGAAATAACATCATTTTGATGAAAACGGATGTCTCGTTTAAACAAACCAGCAGAAAATCAGAAAGCGAAATAAGCAGATCTTAAAGAGCAACTGAAGGCAATATTAATCTACTCTGGTAGAAAATGGCCTATGTGGCATCGATATTAGTTAGAAACGTCTATTCTAGTGTCAAAATTGTCCGTCTCGTCCAAAACTGAGATTTTAAAGATAATTAGGAAAAAATGGAAAGTCACGGAATGAAGGCATATGGGGCTAGTTAGAGACCGTCAGTAAATTACACAATGTACAATATTAAAAAATGTCAATAGCTCCAAATTTCAATGACTTAAAAACTTCAAACTAACTACACATTTTAGAAATTCAGGTGTGTATTATGAAAATATTGTCAAATTCAGATGTGCATTTACGTTGTGTAATTTGTTGACGGTCCCTAACTAGCTCCATAGATAGGCATTTCAGTCTAAACCAACTATGCTGCGGTCGCACACCGGGAGGCTGAAGCTAATTGGTGAAAGAAGTTGGCTAGCTTGCTAGATAGTTTAGGCTACTTTCAGACACAAGACCTGGTTTCTGTTTCGGCTGTTTCAGGTTATCTAGAAAAGTGAGTGACTGTAACTGTGTATGTTTCAGCAAGGGTGAAAGAACAAATGCTTATCACATTCGAGCGCAAGAGACATAATTTCACATGTGTAAAATCACATGATTTTACATGTGAAATTTCACATAACATCATGTGGAAACGTGTTTTGAAACACTTAACTTATGACATTTCACATGTGAAAACGTGGTTTGGGAAGAAATGTCACATGAAGACAAAATAAATGTCATTATGATACACACAGTGCGTTTAATATACAGTGTTTTCAACTTACATACACTGAACAAAAATATATATGCAACATGCAACAATTTAGCCAATGCTTCGTTAAATTCGTGTTGATGAGAGGAATCACTTGAAGCCGTTGCTTCTGATTAGTTCTTTCAGTTTAGCCCAAAGGATTGTTGTTAGTGTCCTCCTCCTTTTCAGAAAAGCCCGCCTTGGGGGAGAGACGGGGGCCAGAGCAGGAAGCACCGCCCACCCTCTTCGGAGGACAAATATCTTTTAGTTTTTTCTTTACAGCTTTTCTTCTACATATCCATACTGTGACGACCCTCCCACTCTGTCTGCCGTATTCTCTCTTTGTTGTTCCCTTATTAGGATGCTGGTGGGCGGAGTTGGGAGGGTCGTCAGCTACATGGGAAACACCTGGGCCCAGGTGTTTCCCAGGATAAATACACCACTTCCCCATTCATGGAGGAGACTCTCTCCATGCAGACACTTTGATCGTTTTTTTTGTTGTGTTTCTTGGTGGTTTTTGGTTGTTTGCTTTAGCACCTTTCAAATCCCTGCATTATCACATTCATGCATGCAAAACACTCACACTACTGATTACTGATTACACACACCATTGTATATTTTCCTTAGTTGCTTTAGTTAATAAATATATATTTTGTTACTCCTTATCTCCACGTTGTCTCCCTTTTGTTACGGGCTTTGAGCCGGTTCGTGACAATACATTTTACATACACATTTTATATACCTGGTACTTTTAAATTGAGCAGTCACATAACAATAATACATTACCAAACATAAACTCAAGCCATTTTTTAAAATTTTTGCCTAAAATGATATACCCAAATCTGACGGCCTGTAGCTCAGGACCTGAAGCAAGGATGTGCATATTCTTGATACCATTTGAAAGGAAACACTTTGAACTTTATGGAAATGTGAAATTAATGTTAGAGAAAATAACACATTAGATCTCGTAAAAGAAAATACAAAGAAAAAAGCATGGATTCTTTTTTTTTAATCTTTGAAATGCAAGAGAAAGGGCATGATGTACTATTCCAGGTTAGGAGCAATTTAGATTCTGTTCTGTTCAAAATTCTGTATTAAGACTGCCCAAATGTACATAGTTGGTTTATTAATACATTTTCAAGTTCATAACTGTGCACTCTCCTCAAACAATAGCAAGGTATTTCTTCACTGTAATAGCTACTGTAAATTGGACAGTGCAATTATATTAACAGGAATTTAAGCTTTCTGCCCATAACAGATACAGTGGGGCAAAAAAGTATTTAGTCAGCCACCAATTGTGCAAGTTCTCCCACTTAAAAAGATGAGAGAGGCCTGTAATTTTCATCATAGGTACACTTCAACTATGACAGACAAAACGAGAAAAAAATCCAGAAAATCACATTGTAGGATTTTTAATGAATTTATTTCCAGATTATGGTGGAAAATAAGTATTTGGTCAATAACAAAAGTTTATCTCAATACTTTGTTATATACCCTTTGTTGGCAACGTTTTCTGTAAGTCTTCACAAGGTTTTCACACACTGTTGCTGGTATTTTGGCCCATTCCTAAATGCAGAGTGTGTGGAGTTTGGAGTGTGACTGTTTGAGGTTGTGGACAGGTGTCTTTTATACTGATAACAAGTTCAAACAGGTGCCATTAATACAGGTAACGAGTGGAGGACAGAGGAGCCTCTTAAAGAAGAAGTTACAGGTCTGTGAGAGCCAGAAATCTTGCTTGTTTGTAGGTGACCAAATACTTTTTTTCCACCACAATTTGCAAATAAATTCATTAAAAATCATATAATGTTATTTTCTGAATTAGTTTTTCTAATTTTGACTGTCACAGTTGAAGTGTACCTATGATGACAATTACAGGCCTATCTCATCTCTTTAAGTGGGAGAACTTGCACAATTGGTGGCTGACTAAATACTTTTTTTGCCCCACTGTATGTCTATGTCCTGGGAAATGTTCTTGTTACTGACAATTACATGCTAATCACATTCGCCCACGTTAGCTCAACCATTCCGCAGGGGGACACCAATCCCATAAAGGTTAATCCCAACCCTCACCCACTCTCAGCCCATCCCACCTATCACCATAGACCACCCTCGTTTGGTTTCCATGTGACATATATTTTTAAAATGTGCTGTGATGTTATACATAATTGTTTAAGCTTTCCAATCATATAGTATGCACAGATTGTGAGCTAAAGATTAAAACCTTTCCTAGAAGTATTATTATATTATTTTATGACTGACTATGGCTTTCCAAATCACCCAACACTGCTATTTATTTGTAAGGTTAATTTCAAGTGCATATTGTGATTTTTTAACCATTCCTGAACCTGCGACCAGAAACAAGCTACATAGGGGCAATACCAGAATTAATTATCTATTGATTCTGTCTCGTTGCAGCAAAATCTACAGAGCTGAGATTGTCGTATGCCCATATACTGTGTATAGTATTCTGTTGGTGGCAAGAATTGTCTATAATAATTTAAATTGATAAACTCTAAGTGTTGAATCAATTGGAGATTTTTGTACCAGTTCATAAACCATATGCCATGGAATTGGTACATCGAAAATCTCGCATTTATTTTGCAACCTGTATGGCACAGCTGTCAACATTTTGGTCCTCAAAGGTAACTGGTATATTTTTCTATTTATGACAGTTTCTTTCAGCCAATTTGTATCTATAGTATATGGCAGGCAAACAAGTTCCATACCTTCTCCTTTTTCCACTTGCCTCCTCCATTTTTTGGTAGTGCTGGTTGTAAATTTGGATTGAGCATATATTCCCCTGTATTAAATTTGTTTAATTTTAAGAATTTATTTGGCCGCTTTAGTTGTGATACAAACCTTATCAAAACATATAGGCCTATGGGCTAGGCTACATGAGGTGTGCGACTAATTCGAAAAAGTCACCAAAAAAGGCAGTTTCTTATGCTGTGCATCATTCACAGGTGATAATATATCATTCACAAGTGATAGGCTAATATTGTCACCCATCAGACAATTTTTGATTTAATCTTGTCTTTACATATACTAAATAATATATGTGTGAAATTTGTTTTGGTTTAGAATGGACCATTATCATGCACCTGTCGCGAAACAGGGGCAGCAGGATTTAAAAATGTTTAATCTCTGCACTTAAATAGAGTGGAGGACACTTTTCCTGTCATTCATTTTCATGCCAGCCATGTAGGCAATACTCCTGTTGTAAAGATAAACAATGTGCTTGATATTAGGAAATAAAAAAATATAGTAGACCCAGTCTACAAAATGCTGATGGGATCCTCCTCTTTTTAGAGGCCCATCACTCTGTTTTCTCGTACAATTGCATAGCCTATAGAAATGTTGCGCAACATGAGCTCATGGGCTCTCGTGAAGTGCTTGATTAGATTTTTGATTACATTCGTGTTGATGTCATAGCGATTAGAGGGACAGTAGAGTGCTGAGTACCAGGAAGTTAGTAAGTTTGGTAGGCTACTAATGACCATCAGCAGCATCAGAACTCGGAGAAGCCTAATTACGTGACAAAATGGTGGAATTTAACTGCTTTCATGACTCTTGACTGCTGGTGTGGCGGTAATACGGTCACAACAGCACTACTAAGACAGCCTATAGGGAGGAGGTCATAGACCTGGCAGTGTTGTGCCAGGACAACAACCTCTACCTCAATGTGAGCAAGACAAAGGGTTGATTGTGGACTACAGGAAAAGGAGGGCCGAAAACACCCCCATTCACATCGACGGGGCTATAGTGGAGCGGGTCGAGAGTTTCAAGGGATAGTGAAATGCTACATGTTAAAAAGGTGGACTTTGTATTATTGATTGCAATGGTCATATACAGTACAGCACAAGCGGAGAAAGAGTCTAAGAAAATTGGATGATTGTGAAAGGTTTTTTGGGTCTTCGTGATTTCACATCCGAGGCCTTGCAAGAAATCCTGTCAGTGAATGTTCCGCCATCACAGGTCCCTGAGCCCGTGTAGGGATGTATTTTGGAGTGGACTGTGATTGAAGAAGTGGGATGGGTTTTCTTATTTGTCGTGTTTCATTTTGTATCATGTCGTTTTCCCCCTTTTTAGTTTCTTATTCAACACCCTGTCCAAGTGGTGGCTGTAATGCACATTGGATGTCAACCGCCGTTAAACCCCTTTCGAAGAAGAAAAAGGAGACGATCGGGAATTGGCAACAGCTGTCTCAATGTCACTTTTAGTCCATGCCGTTCTGTGTAATCACAGCACACCATAGAAGCAAGCACATAGTCCATACTATTCAATTCATCCCCAGCGTACAATTGGCTCATTCATCCTCACTCCTCTCCCCTGTAACTATTCCCCAGGTCATTGCTGTAAATGAGAATGTGTTCTCAGTCAACTTACCTGGGAAAATAAGGGTTAAATAAATACAAATTTGATTTCACACGTGAAAATGAAAGAAATTAAGTGAAAGGCAGACATTGTAAATAACACATAGCAGACATGATTAAAAGGCACTCATAAATAGGCATGATACCAAATAACACATGCTGATACGTAATATATAAATAATGGCAGTCTCTAGTAAGAATCAGTGTCATTTGTGACATACTGCATATACATTAGCAAAGTGTAAATCTCCATAATTTCAACAGACCTGGTGGCGCAGTAGGAACCTCAGGTTAAGTCATCCAGGGGACCATGACACAATGTTCTAAAACATTCTTGGGGACTTCCCTGGAACATGCTGGGGACCTTGATTGACTGAATTAATGTAAATGACTAATTAAAAACTAAAATATTCTATTTGACATGTGCGCAAATGTTGTTTTGTTGGTGGCAAGAATGTTGGTATCATATGTTGAAATGTTGCATTCCCATGTTGTCACATTTATTTGACATGAGAGCATGTTTTCTCATGTGCTCACATGTCACATAAAATCACATGTGGTCACACGAGATCGCATGTGATCACATGTAATTCATGTGTTTTTACCGTAAGGGTCCTCCTCCAAGACACAAATCTTGCTATTTGTTGCATTTCTTATTGAGGAGAATTGAAACCGACGCTAAATCAGGATGTTCAGCCCCCATTTAAGCCCCCTAGAGTCAATGTCCACGCACCCGCGGGAATCTAATTAGCATAATACAAAAAATCCCAAGCTAAAGATACAGTATCTGTTTTTTTTGCATGGGCTGCGTCTCAACCCACTCCATCCTCCAATGGCGGCCTTCCGCATCTGCGGTGGAAGGTACCCGAGCTACAGCGGTGTTTGTCAGACCCATGAGATATCCCGAAAGTCAGTCTGCTCACTAGAATGTCTGTAGCGTCTGAACAGTTTGACTACTAAAGGACTCGTCTGAAGTTAGAAACTGCCGATCTGCCAACTTCTACTGAATAGTTTGGGCTACACGCTAACATGACCCCTCTATGGAAAGGTGAGTCTCTCATCAACACGTTTTGCTCTAAGAAGCCCACAAGCCTCACAAGACTCGTCAGAAGGTAGCCCAGTACCAGATTAAAACAAAATGATGGATGTACTGTATATACTGTATAGATGTAGTTTAGTGCCAAAATAAATTGGTTAAATATGGGTCAACAAATTGTAAATTGAAAAAAAATATAAACGCAACATGTAATGTTTTGGTCCCATGTTTCATGAGCTGAAAAAAAGATCACATAAATGTTCCATACGCCCAAATAGCTTATCTCTCTCAAATTTTGTGCTGAAATTGGTTTACATCCCTGTTAGCGAGCACTTGTCCTTTGTCACAAATAGTCCATCCACCAGTAGGGGTGGCATACCAAGAAGCATGATCATTACACAGGTGAGCCTTGTGCTGGAGACAATAAAAGGCCACTTTAAAATGTGCATTTTTGTCACACAACAATGCCACAGTCTCAAGTTTTGAGGGAGCATGCAATTGGGATGCTGACTAAAGGTATGTCCATCAGAGCTGTTGCCAGATAATTTAATGTTAATTTCTCTATCATACGCCGCCTCCAACATTGTTTTCGAGAATATGGCAGTAAGTCCATGGCCTCACAACCGCAGACCACGTGTAACCGCGCCAGTCCACATCTGGCTTATTCACCTGCGGGATCATCTGAGACCAGCCACTCGAACAGCTGATGAAACTGTGGGTTTGCATAACTGAAGACCTTCTGCACAAACTGTCAGAAACCATCAGAAACCATCTCAGAAACCGGATCATCTGCATGCTCGTTGTCCTCACCAGGGTCTTGACCTGACTGCAGTTCTGCATCGTAAATGACGTCAGTGGGCAAATGCTCACCTTCAATAGCCACTGGCATGCTGGAGAAGTGTGCTCTTCACGAATGAATACCAGTTTCAACTGTCCTGGGCAGATGGCAGACAGCATGTACGGTGTCATGTGTGAGAGTGATTTGCCATTCCTCCGCCGCCATCACCTCATGTTTCAGCATAATAATGCACGGCCCCATGTCGCAAGGCTCTGTACACAATTCCTGGATGCTGAAAATGTCCCAGTTCTTCCTTGGCCTGCAGACTCATCAGACACGTCACCAATTGAGCATGTTTGGGATGCTCTAAATTGACATGTACGACAGCGTGTTAACGTTCCCTCCAATATCCAGCAACTTCCTACAGCCATTGCAGAGGAGTGGGACAACATTCCACAGGCCACAATCAACAGACTGATCATCTCTAAGTGAAGGAGATGTGTCACGCCGCATGAGGCAAATGGTGGTCACACCAGATACGGACTGGTCTTCAGATTATTCCCAGTCATGTGAAATCCACAGATTAGGGCCTAATTCATTTATTTCAATTGACTGATTTCCTTATATGAGCTGTAACTCAGTAAAATCTTTGTTGCGTTTTAATTTTTGTTCAGTGTGTATAGCTATTATAGCTAACACGTGGCCCATCTGTCCCCTATGATTGATCCCTAAACAACCAAATGATCTCTGTTAGAGCAGGTAAATCAACCAATCACATGCATGGACATGTTTAATCACAACATTAACGCACAGCTCTTGCTTTTCGGGGAGGTTTACTGCTGAGACACACACACACAGACGCACACGCACGCACACATGCACGCACACACAGGCACCTACACAGCACATGCAGTTTAGTATTCTGCCCCATCAGTATGTTAACAACACTCTAATTCAGTGTGTTATATGACTGAAGAACTGAAGAGGAGAGTATATTCGAGATCAGTGTAGATCTTCCAGTCCCACTACACACAGCACAGCAGGACACTAAAGAGACTCCCCGCAGCTCAGACACGGCCTTCAGACATTCCCCCCAGACACTGGTACACATCTGCTAAAAAGTAGTGATGGGAAACCATGAGTTTCTGAAGGCTTTTGCGCTTTCACCAAATTGTGCCGAAAAATGACTCTGCGCTTCACTATCTGTTCACGATGCACACTAGGGACATCTGCTGGTCAGCAATAAATAGCAGAGTGTGATTATCAGATAGAATAAAAACATTTCTCCACTGTTTCTATTAAAACTCAGATGCGCAGAGATAAGTCACTGGCCTTAGTAGCCTATAAACAGGTGGAATACCAGGTTTGTATGTTACCTCATACTTCCCTTTTTTGACTTTGAGTTTGCTATTATTTGGCATGCTTAAGACAGACGTTTATACTATACTAAATACAAATACTTGTTTGAACAATAGTGCAGGAAGTGTAGTTTCACATGAAACAATTTTCTAAATAGTGCGTCTTCAATGGGATTTGACCTCGTATCTCCACGTCCCTAAATGGTCCATAGTTCCCTATGCTACCTACTAAGCTACCAGTCAGATAAAACTTTCTGTCCAAAATCCTAACCATATTTGTATGTACGGTGTCCCGTAGCGGTCGGTGTTTGACAGCAGCTTGGAATCGATGAGAGCATCGCCACCATGGCGATAACAGTGGGATCTTGCATTTGGCAATACGTGATTTGAAAAAGAATGTGATCAAACAAAGCTTCTGACGTCATTGATGACGTACTTCTGATAAAGTGACACGTGGTGGCACACTGCTTCGAAGTTGGCTGCTTAGTGATTTCGATGCATGCCTCTGGAGCTCCGGTATCAAACATAATGTCACCTCAAAACAGTGCTATGATTGTCGTACACACACTGTTGGGATTGTCGTATTCATCATCACCATCCTCATCCTCATCGTCATCGTCATACATTCCTGGTCCTCATGCACACACTAGGTCGGAAAGCGAGGTAGCAGCACTGATCCCTTCCCTTTGACCTCATGCACACACACTCTCTGTCTGTTCACTGCTGAAGAACCACTGGGACGGCTTAAAGCAGGAGATTCCTCATGAACCATTTCAATGAAGTTAACCCCAGTGTTCTCATGTGCTCCTTTACCCCTGAGGATAACTGTGGTTTATTACACCCTTACACCCAATAGATTAATTCAGTTAATAATACACTCAGATATTTTACACTCTTCTCCCACTCACTTTACATATACTATCATTCTGAAAAGTGTATTCACTTCTGTATTGTGTGCTACAGCACATCAGAACCACCATTTTTTTGGTGTGTGTTGCTTTACACCACTGAGTGTTAATGTAACTATTTGAAGTGCTAATTCAACCATTCAACACTAGAAATGTTACACTGAAAAAGCAAGACTAGTTAACACTGGCCAATTTGCTGTGTGCTATGAAAGGGACAATGTATACATTTCAAGAACCTTTTAGAATTCTGAAGAACCATAGAAGCCACATCAATAACCTCACAGTTAACTCAAAGGTTCTTTATTGGGATAGAGTTCTCCAAGGAACCTTAAGAGCTGAAGAATAACCATTCAAGAACGGAACATTTTTGTCAGCATAGCGAGAAATATCCGTATAGATAAACAGAAGGGAGAGAGAGAAAATAACGAGAAAGAATGAGAAAATGAGAGAGAGAGAGAGAGAGAGAGAGAGAGAGAGAGAGAGAGAGAGAGAGAGAGAGAGAGAGAGAGAGAGAGAGAGAGAGAGAGAGAGAGAGAGAAGGAAAGCTAAAGTTTGTGGTCAGCAACACTCCAGGCGTCATAAATCAGATTTCCGAGAATCCCCTGTGGACAGACCCTCCGCTCGGGGTCCATGCGGACACGCTCAGCAGGGCACGGAGCATCGATTGGCGTCTCCACGGCAGCCAGCAGAGTACACTGCCGGGTTCGGAGGGTGAGAGGGGCGAGGGGGGACAACGGGAGAAGGGAGAGAGGAGGGGAGGAGAAGGGGGGTATTCGCTCATGAGGAAGTCTGCCTCAGCACCTGCCGAAAACAGCAAGCGAGACCTTAGAGGAGAGAGTGTGTGTGTGTGTGTGTGTGTGCGTAGGCCTGTGTATGTTTGTGTGTTTCAATGTCTTTCAATGTGTGTGTGTGAATGTGCAGACTCTAGGGTAATTTCCTCCCATCAGCACTCTCACCCCTAAACTTACTAAACACCCCACCTCACCCCTCCCTACCCCCTACTTTACCACAGCCTCCTAATCCAGAGACTTCTGCCTACTCACTCCAGGGCAAACAGAGAAATCAACAAAAAAACTAATAAGATCATCCCCATTTTCCTTTTCCCCCTTTTGTCCTTTCCTCCTGCAGGCTTAGTGTTGAGAGGCCTTCTACATTTCACACAGCCTGCGGTAAGGGGGCTCTGCTGGACATTCAGCAACCAACACAGTGTAAATCTCAATCAGCCTGAGGCTGTGTGCTGCTGGACACACAGCAACTAACACAACACAGAGTTTACATCTCACACAGCCTGGGACCGTGTGCTGCTGGACACTCAGTAACGACCAACAGAGTTTACATCTCAAACAGCCTGGGACCGAGTGCTCTGGACACTCAGCAACTAACACAACACAGAGTTTACATCTCACACAGCCTGGGACCGAGTGCTCTGGACACTCAGCAACTAACACAACACAGAGTTTACATCTCACACAGCCTGGGACCGAGTGCTCTGGACACACAGCAACTAACACAACACAGAGTTTACATCTCACACAGCCTGGGACCGAGTGCTCTGGACACTCAGCAACTAACACAACACAGAGTGTACATCTCACACAGCCTGGGACCGAGTGCTCTGGACACTCAGCAACTAACACAACACAGAGTTTACATCTCACACAGCCTGGGACCGAGTGCTCTGGACACACAGCAACTAACACAACACAGAGTTTACATCTCACACAGCCTGGGACCGAGTGCTCTGGACACACAGCAACTAACACAACACAGAGTTTATATCTCACACAGCCTGAGGCCGTGTGCTGCTGGACACTCAGTAACTACCAACAGAGTTTACATCTCACACAGCCTGGGTCCGAGTGCTCTGGACACTCAGCAACTAACGCAACACAGAGTTTACATCTCACACAGCCTGGGGCCGAGTGCTCTGGACACTCAGCTACTAACACAACACAGAGTTTACATCTCACACAGCCTGGGACCGAGTACTCTGGACACTCAGCAACTAACACAACACAGAGTTTACATCTCACACAGTCTGAGGCCGAGTGCTGCTGAACACTCACAGGGTGGAAGTCAGAGAAGAACAAACAGAGAAGAACAACATGTCAGATAGTCTTTGATGTGCAACACAGAGAAAGTCTTTGGTGCCTTGCAGTAGTAGGTAATTAACCCTTCTCTAAATCCGGCCCCCTTGGTTACTTTTGCAAGCTCAGACAACAATTTCCTGTGAAGCCCAATTCCCCATACAAACCACAAGCGAAATCCCATCGCAATGATCTCAAACAGTGTTTCGAAAACATTATGAAATTAAATACTGATCAGGAGAGACTCTCGGGTATGTTGTGGTAGACTGTCATTACAATTCACGGGAACCTGATAAAAGTATGTTCGTAGTGTTGTTAGCCACTGGATGGCTCTGAATTTACTGTCAGCATGCAGTCAAAGCTGCTAACCACTTTTGGAGCTAACTAGTGCTATCAAAAACATTTTGTGATGTCATCAGAAGATGAGATTTAAATTCATAATATATGTACAGTGGGGAGAACAAGTATTTGATACACTGCCGATTTTGCAGGTTTTCCTACTTACAAAGCATGTAGAGGTCTGTAATTTTTTATCATAGGTACACTTCAACTGTGAGAGACGGAATCTAAAACAAAAATGCCAAAAATCACATTGTATGATTTTAAAGTAATTAATTTGCCATTGCCCTCATTGGCTTCCATGTGTTTGAAAAGTGAGCTTGTCTGAGGCTGGTCGGACTTGAGCCTGGTTAGTGACAGTTGCTATCTAACAGAATTGTTTATTTTTTTTATTTCACCTTTATTTAACCAGGTAGGCCAGTTGAGAACAAGTTCTCATTTACAACTGCGACCTGGCCAAGATAAAGCAAAGCAGTGTGACACAAATAACACAGTTACATATAGGATAAACAAACGTACATTCAATAACACAATATAAAAATCTATATACAGTGTGTGCAAATGTAGCAAGATTAGGGAGGTAAGGCAATAAATAGGCCACAGTGCTAAAATAATTACAATTTAGCATTAACACTGGAGTGATAGATGTGCAGCAGATGCATGTGCAAGTACTTCTTGCCCCAGTATCAGGGGTGCAAAGGAGCAAAAAAAGAAATAACAATACACGAATGAGGTAGTTGGATGGGCTAATTACAGGTGCAATGATCTGTGAGCAGCTCTGACAGCTGATGCTTAAAGCTAGTGAGGGAGATATAAGACTCCAGCTTCAGTGAGTTTTGCAATTCGTTCCAGTCATTGGCAGCAAAGAACTGGAAGAAAAGGTGGCCAAATGAGGAGTTGGAGCGCGTGCTACGGGTGGGTGCTGCTAGTGACCAGTGAGCTGGTGACCAATGAGCTGAGATGAGGTAGGGCTTTACCTAGGAAAGACTTATAGATAACCTGGAGCCAGTGGGTTTGGCGACGAATATTAAGCGAGGGCCAGCCAACGAGTGCATACAGGTCTCAGTGGTGGGTAGTATATGGGGCTTTGGTGACAAAACGGATGGCACTGTGATAGACTACATCCAATTTCCTGAGTAGATTGTTGGAGGCTATTTTGTAAATTACATCACCGAAGTCAAGGATTGGTAGGATAGTCAGTTTTACGAGGGTATGTTTGGCAGCAGGATGAAGGATGCTTTGTTGTGAAATAGGAAGCCGATTCTAGATTTAATTTTGGATTGGAGATGCTTAATGTGAGTCTGGAAGAAGAGTTTACAGTCTACCCAGACACCTAGGTATTTGTAGTTGTCCACATATTCTAAGTCAGAACCGTCCAGATTAATGATGCTAGACGGGATGGCGGTGCGGGCAGTGATCGGTTGAAGAACATGCATTTAGTTATACTAAGCAGTTTAGAGCAGTTGGAGGCCACAGAAGGAGTGTTGTATGGCATTGAAGCTTGTCTGGAGGTTTGTTAATTAACACAGTGTCCAAAGAAGGGACAGAAGTATACAGAATGGTGTCATCTGCGTAGAGGTGGATCAGAGAATCACCAACAGCAAGAGCGACATCATTGATGTGTACAGAGAAAAGAGTTGGCCCGAGAATTGAACCCTGTGGCACCCCCATAGAGACTGCCAGAGGTCCGGACACCAGGCACTCCGATTTGACACACTGAACTCTGTCTGAGAAGTAGTTGGTGAACCAGGCGAGGCAGTAATTTGAGAAACCAAGGCTGTTGAGTCCGCCGATAAGAATGTGGTGATTGACAGAGTCAAAAGCATTGGCCAGGTCGATGAAGACGGCTGTACAGTATTGTCTTTTATCGTTGGTGGTTATGATATCGTTTAGGACCTTGAGCGTGGCTGAGGTGCACCCGTGACCACGTCGGAAACCAGATTGCATAGCGGAGAAGGTACGGTGGGATTCGAAATGATTGGTGATCTGTTTGCTAACTTGGCTTTCGAAGACTTCAGAAAGGCAGGGTAGGATAGATATAGGTCTATAACAGTTTGGGTCTAGAGTGTCTCGGCAGATAATTTTAGAAAGAGAGGGTCCAGATTGTCTAGCTCACCTTATTTGTCGGGGTCCAGATTTTGCCGCTCTTTCAGAACATCAGCTATCTGGATTTGGGTGAAGGAGAAGTGGGGGAGGCTTGGGAAAGTTGCTGTGGAGTGTGCAGAGCTCTTGGCCGGGGTAGAGGTAGCCAGAGGGAAAGCATGCCCATCTGTAGAAAAATGCTTATTGAAATTTGAAAAAGCTAGCCTTTGCTTTCCTAACTGTCTGTCACACCCTGACCATAGTTTGCTTTGTATGTTTCTATGTTTTGGTTGGTCAGGGTGTGAGCTGGGTGGGCATTCTATGTTACATGTCTAGTTTGTCTAGTTCTATGTTTGGCCTGATATTGTTCTCAATCAGAGGCAGGTGTTCGTCATTGTCTCTGATTGGGAACCATATTTAGGTAGCCTGTTTGGTGTTGGGTTTTGTGGGTGATTGTCCTTAGTGTCTTGATGTCCTTGTTCTGTGTGTATGTGCACCAGTATTAGGCTGTTTCGGTTTTCGTTACGTTTATTGTTTTGTAGTGTTTGTATTTAGATTTGTGTTGCTTCAGTTTAAATAAACATGGATCGCAATCTACATGCTGCATTTTGGTCCGACTCTCCTTCACACCATACAGAAAACCGTGACAGTGTCTGTGTATATTGGTTCCTTACTTCCTGGAATATTGCGGGGGCTATTTGATGCTAATGCAGTACACCACAGGATGTTTTTGTGCTGGTCAAGGGCAGTCAAGTCTGGAGTGAACCAAGGGTTATCTCTGTTCTTAGTTATTTTGTGAATGGGGCATGCTTATTTAAGATGGTGAGGAAAGCCCTTTTTAAATAATAACCAGGCATCCTCTACTGACGAAATGAGGTCAATATCCTTCCAGGGCACCCGAGCCAGGTCGATTAGAAAGACCTGCTAGCTGAAGTGTTTTAGGGAGCGTTTGACCGTGATGAGGGGTGGTCGTTTGACCGCGGTCCCATTACGGATGCAGGCAATGAGGCAGTAATTTCTGACATCCTGGTTGAAGACAGTAGAGGTGTATTTGGAGGGCAGGTTGGTCAGGATGATATCTATGAGGGTGCCCATGTTTACGGATTTAGGGTTGTGCCTGGTAGGTTCCTTGATAATTTGTGTGAGATTGAGGGCATCTAGCTTAGAATGTAGGACGGCCGGGGTGTTAAGCATATCCCAGTTTAGGTCACTTAACAGTACGGATTCTGAAGATAAATGGGGGGCAATTAATTCACATTTGGTGTTCAGGGCACAGCTGGGGGCTGAAGTGCGTCTATAACAAGCGGAAACAGTGAGAGACTTATTTCTGGAAAGGTGGATTTTTAGAAGTAGAAGCTTGAACTGTTTGGGCACAGACCAGGATAGCATGACAGAACTCTGCATACTATCTCTGCAGTAGATTGCAACTCCACCCACTTTGGCAGTTTTATCCTGGCGGAAAATGTTGTAGTTGGGGATGGAAATCTCAGAATTTTTGGTGGGCTTCCTAAGCCAGGGTTCAGACATGGCTAGGACATCAGGGTTGGCGGAGTGTGCTAACACAGTGAATAAAACAAACTTAGGGAGTAGGCTTCTGATGTTTACATGCATGTAACCAGGGCTTTTACAGTTACAGAAGTCAACTAATGATAGCATCTGGGGAATAGGAGTGGAACTGGGGGCTACAGGGCCTGGGTTAACCTCTACATCACCAGAGAAATAGAGGAGGAGTAGGATAACGGTAAGGCTAAAGGCTATAAGAACTGGTTGTCTGGTGCGTTGGGAACAGAGAATAAAAGGAGGAGATTTCTGGGCGTGGCAGAATAGATTCAGGACATAATGTACAGACAATGGTATGGTAGGATTTGAGTACATTGGAGGTAAACCTAGGCATTGAGGGACGATGAGAGCGGTTTTGTCTCTGGAGGCACCAGTTAAGCCAGGTGAGGTCTCCGCATGTGAGTGGGGTGGGACAAAAGAGCTATTTAAGGCATGTTGAGTGGAATTGAGGGCTCTGCAGTGAATTAAAACAACAAGAACTAGCCAAAACAGCAGTAGACAAGGCATATTGACATTAGAGAGAGGCATAAAGCAATCACAGGTGTTGATCAGGAGAGCTAAGACAACAATGGGTAAATGGCGATGATTGGGCAGAGCACGTCAGTTAGGTACTTAAAGAACCTGAGTTTGAGGCTGGGGCCGACAGGTAAACAAAATGAGGTACCGTGTTATTGAAACAGTCCAGGGGTCATCAGCTGTGTAGCCGAGTAATCATAGTGGGAATGCTGCGGTTGGTGCCCAAAATTCTGGGGCGGGGCTTAGCAAAGGGTCAATTGCTGCCCAGCCATAGCAAATAACATTGAAGGGTAAAGCAAAAGTTGTTTTGCGGACAGCAAATTGGATGGATTGGATCTATTCCACAGCCATGGTTACAGTTACACACAAAAATAAACAATAAAGAAAACGTATCTCTCTCATTTTGAATTACTTAAAAAGTGGAAGGAAAAAAACATGACCTTTTTATTACGCTTCAATTGAGTTTGAATTAAACACACTTTTTAACCGCATGATAAATCACATTATTGATTCAAAATTATTTCTGGTCTGGAAGATGTTGGATTTGGCCATGCAGCCCTAAGGGAAAGCTATAAACCTGGCCAGCAAGGATAGATGACTTCCTCTACTGTACTCTACTCTACTGTATGTCTTACCACTGGCGTAAAGTAGTTTCTGTAGACCCTCGCGCAAGGTTGGAGTTTGCCCATTCCCCCCTAAAAAAATCTAAATCGAACGCATCAGCCAGACAGCCACTCACAAAGTATAGTCTACTGATCGCTATCCATGGTGCTGAAATTGCGACATGTGCAGCTGCCTATCGAATCAGTGATAGGCTTTTCTGTGGTGTCAGGGCATGTAGTCTATAGCTTTGCTTTAGCTAAAGGATAACCGTTTATTGGGAGGCCCATTTGGTCGTCATGTTCTCATGTTAAGCCTAACATTTCACAAAGCTGCACTGTAAACCCAGATGCAGATACAGGAAGTAGATGGTTGGAATCTTAAAATGTTTATTAATCCAAAGGGGTAGGCAAGAGAATGGTCGTGGACTGGCAAAAATGTCAAAAACAGACCTGAGTCTAGGAGGTACAGAGAGGCAGACAGGCTCATGGTCAGGCAGGCGTGTACAAAGTCCAGAAAACAGGCAAGGGTCAAAACCGGGAGGAATAGAAAAAGGAGAATAGCAAAAGGAGTACAGTAAAAACATGCTGGTTGACTTGACTAACATACAAGAAGAACTGGCACTGAGAGACAGGAAACACAGGGATAAAAACACGCTGGTTGACTTGACTAACATACAAGACGAACTGGCACTGAGAGACAGGAAACACAGGGATAAAAACACGCTGGTTGACTTGACTAACATACAAGACAAACTGGCACATAGAGACAGGAAACACAAGGATAAATACACTGGGGAGAAGAAGCGACACCTGGAGGGGGTGGAGACAATCACAGGAACAGGTGAAACAGATCAGGGCGTGACAGTACTGTCATTACTCAAAATCTGTTGCACTTATTATATCTGAGTACAGAGTGATTTTGTAGTCACTGTAGAGCAGCATTTTTCAAACTCGGTCGTTTTGGTTGCACGTTTTGGTTATTGGCCTAGCAGTACACAGCCGATTCAAATAATGAACTCATCATCAAACTTTGATCCCTTTGGGATCCCCAGCAATGAGTTTGGGAAACACTGCTCTAGGGGGTCCAGATTTGAGTTGTATCAGCTTGAAATAAAATTGTACCGCCCCCACTAAGCCACACCTCCTTTTCCAGTGAGTCTTGCCTTTTCTATTGAATTGTAGAGTGACTACCCATGACTCTGTTTGTTATTGACGGAGTAATGTTTGTTGAGTTCATTCAACTTCAATTCTGTGACCTTCACCATGCGAGTTCCTAAGTGAACGTTATCATTATAATAGACTCTTCATGACAATTCTTTACATATCACATAAGGGCTTATTTTGAGGTCTAGATTTACCCTAATAAAGTGTCCTGAAAGTCATGGTTTACAGGCCTGCAAGTAGGGTCACAAAAATCTGACAATTTTCCCAAAACGCCCAGATTTCCCAAAACAATCCTGGTTGAAGGATTTCCAGGAATCTTCCAATTGGGATTTCTGGAAAACTGGGGAAATGTACCAGAAATGTGCAAGCCTATCTGCAAGTTCTTATTGGATTCGAGCCAGAGTTAGGATATCCAACATGTTTATTCATCCGCAATCAGCATTCATAACAACAGTGTGAGGGAGTCTACTTAAGCCATTTAAACTGGAACAACCATTTTAGTAATAGGTGCAAAAAAATCTAATTTAATTATTGGATTAGTTTAGAAAAATACATGTTATTCATCTTTGTGTAACATAAGATTAATCTATCAATTACTCATTGTACACGTAAAACACAGATGTTAAAAACAATTCCCCAAAATCTACCTGGTTATTATTATACCTTTTTTTTTAAATAGTGTTGATGTAACATCTCATTTACTTTTGACTCGGTACCACATAAACTTTTTAGGCAATAATGACTTTTTATTTAATGTATTTATTTAATTGGTGTTTTTCAGTGTATACACAGTGTTGCAATGCAGCCATTTCAACTGCTGGCTGGCGGCAATAATGTAATTACTTTAAAAACGTATTCGGGATTGGTGTCCCTTCCACGGGACGGTTGAGCTAACGTAGGCTAATGTGATTAGCATGAGGTTGTAAGTAACAAGAACATTTCCCAGGACATAGACATATCTGACATTGGCAGCTTACATTCTTGTTAATCTAACTGCACTCTCCAATTCACAGTAGCTATTACAGTGAAAGAATATCATGCTATTGTTTGAGCAGAGTGCACAATTTTGAACATGAAAAGTTATTAATAAACAAATTAGGCACATTTGGACAGTCTGATGCAAAATTTTGAACAGAATGCAATGGTTCATTGGATCAGTCTTAAACATTGCACATACACAACATAAATTGCACCTGGGCTGGAATAATACATGATGGCCTTTCACTTGCATTTCAAAGATGATGGTACAAAAAAGATACAAAAGAACGGTTGTTTTTTTCTTTGTATTATCTTTTACCAGATGAATTGTGTTATATTCTCCTACATTCCTTTCACATTTTCATAAACTTTAGATTTGTATATGTCATTTTAGGCGAGAAAATTGAAAATTATTAATACAATTATTAATATAAATTGTATTTTAAATGCAACACTATACTAATCAGCTAACAATAGATTGTTTTTAAGATACAACTGTCCTGTATAGCCCACATGAACAAAAAATGACATGAGCCGTCCTCATGCTCTCTCCCAGCTTGGATAGAAAGTTGTACACAAAACTAGTCTATTAATGCCAACTAACACAGTCAGTCCACCCTCAAAACAATAGCTTAGGGATTGTTTCATTATGCATCGTAGCCTACTATATATATAGTTATGTACTGTATTTAGCTGCTATTTATCTGCTTTATTAACGTTTTAGATAAATTAAACTTTAAAGAGTCTAATAATTAGGAAAAAGTAGTCTACTTGAGGATAAATTCAGCCACTAGTTATTGTTGAACAGGTTTTGTCGGGCTAATAGCCTACACAAATGGGCTGCAATATTCAAGGTATATTTAATTAAATCAAATTAAATTAAATCAAATTTGAAACAGTCCCAAGTCCTCCTTACTGCTTGTCTCTCTGTGTCTGTGTCTCTTTTTCTCTTTCCCTTCGAAAAATGTTTCTCTGTGTATGTGCTCTCTTTTCTTTCTATGTAGAGGTTTATAGTAGTTACAGTATCCGACTGCGTCGCCTTGCATTTTTTGTGTGCAAATGTTTTCACCATGACCTGTAGGTCCAGGTTGCGGGCCGGAATGTTTTTTATACCAAGTATTGCCAACCCAGACAGTCTTTGTGCATTATATGTCCATTGAGCAGCACACAATTTAAAGTTAGTCTTGAATGATGCATGCCAAGATATACGAGGGATAAGGGATGGTTGATATTGCAACCACACAACTCAAACGCCGGTTCACCAGAATGGACAAAATCGCAAATCGCTTTTTTTTTGTTCAAGCCCTCAAGAACTGTTGTCCTCTAAAGATGATAATCTGTTCGCATCTGCCAATTTACTGGCTGTCAGGATCCAGACGATCTGTCCCCAGTCAGAGCGTCCTATACAGTTAATCTCTTTCCGTAACGTGTTGAGGCCGACAATTAAGGAGAATGAGATGCTCAATTAAAGATGTTGCAGAACTGCTGTTGTAGCACCGGTCCCTTATGCCCAGTTACCCTGATTTTGCTATGGCAATAAAACTGTCGCTTCTGCGGAGAGATGGTTTTCTAAACTAAAACTCATAAAGAACTACCTAGGAAGCATTAGGCTCTCGGTCTGATATGCACTGTTGAACACCTGAGTAAGTTCTGAGTAAATCATTGCACTGGCGCTGTCGTAGTCTTGACCACGGCAATTGTTCACCAACATCCCCTTACTTTCAATCAGTAATTGTTTTTCTTTCTTATTAAGGACTGAGGCACTTTTTCGGTCACATTCCTGAAGCCCAAGAAACAAACACCTAGCGTCCTTGTACATTTGGAAATTGAAAAGGTTTATAAATGACTTTATGATGATTTATTACATTTAAAAAGACATCAACGACAGGAGCATGGGCCCCCAGAGCTAGTGGGCCCCCTGCGTTGCAGGGGCTGCGGGAGTGTCCGGTACGCCAGTATGTCTCAGTGTCAGTGAAACACCGGAGCCACCCTCTCTCCACTTTTCACCCCTACTCTACCACCATACCTATCTGTTCCTCCTTCGCTCCCTCCCTCCCTCCTTCTCTTTCATATTTTTCATTGAGAGCAGAATCCTATTAGGTGGCTGGGCGGACCTGTCTTCCCTCTGCCTCCCCCTGCCTTCCAGAGTTAACCACTTTGCTTAGCCATGTAAATTCACAGCTTAGTCAGGCCCATTCTCCACACAGTATGGCCAACCGAAGAATGCAGAGCCTGGCAAAACGTCTCACCACATTAAGAGGTGGGCTAGGGTGTGGGGTCTGTAAGCCCCTTGCACCAGATTATCTGGTTATGAGGATGGGGAATTGTGTCCGCGGTGTGAATGTGTGTGTGCATGCATCTGTATTTGCATACATGCATGCATGTTTCAAAGTTGTATGTGTCAGGGTAGAGATGGACACTCTACCCTGACACATGAGCAGGTTATGGCGTCTTCTTTCTTCCACCCAACTAGCCTTCCCTGGCACCTACCTACCTCTGTCTCAGATGTCTTCCATGGAGCTTCTACAGGGCTGTGTATTGGGTCTAACCCTGCTGTATAGCTTTAGCCCAGCTAAGCACACAGACACCGGAAGATTTAGTGTGAACTGGATCCATGGGGAGGCTTTACACAAACCACCGAAACAGGGTGAGTAGGCTTAGATGATGAGCATCTGTACTCTACCCCTCCAACTCCTACTTTCACAAAATCTTTCTCTGTCTCTGTGTCTGTGTCTGACTCTGTCGCTCCCTGACCTTCTCTCCCTCTTTCTATTTTCTTTATTTCTCTCTCTCCTTGGGTGATCATGACCTGATCATCCTGACATGACCCTCCAATGCCGCCAGCCATATTGCTCATTCTGTGCGTGATTTCCTGCAAGACAGGACTGTCAGTGTTCTGCCATGGCCAGTGAAGATCTCAATCCCATCTGGGACCTGTTGGATTGGAGGTTGAGGGCTATGGCCATTCCCCCCTAGAAATGTCCGGGAACTTGCAGGTACCTTGGTGGAAGAGTGGGGTAACATCTCACAGCAAGAACTGGCAAATCTGGAGCAGTGCATGAGGAGGATATGTACTGCAGTACTTAATGCAGCTGGTGGCCACACCAGATACTGACTGCTACTTTTGATTTTGACCCTGTTCAGGGACACATTGTTCAATTTCTGTTAGTTGCTGTGGAACTTGTTCAGTTTATGTCTGTTGTTGAATCTTGTTATGTTCATACAAATATTTACACATCTTAAGTTTGCTGAAAATAAACACAGTTGACAGTGAGAGGACGTTTATTTTTTTGCTGAGTTTATATCCAGAGACCGACAGTTTAAATTAAGAAGCGTTTCTGTAACAAATGATGGTCAAAGTTAAATTGGAATCAACCAATAACCTCCGTTATGAATTGTCTTTACAGGTTTACATCAGGGCTTGGTTCACTGTAATGTAGCCTCAGTTTGTTCCACTCCACCCCACACCGCCTGCCCTGGGGGCAGAGAGTGGTGGATCTCTGCTAGGGTGGCCCACTGGAACACACACACGCACACATGGACACACCATCCACATATGCACACACTCACACATGAGCACACACACACAGCTCTATATTTGGATCAGGTTGTTTTTTCATCCAGACCCTTTCAATTGTTTCCTGATTGATCTATTCATAGCACCCCCACAGACACACACACACTCAGCCTATACACGCAGCCCAGTGGAGGATGCTGAGAGGAGGATGGCTCATAATAATGGCTGGAACAGAGAATATGGAATGGCATCAAACATACACTGTGGAAACCATGTGTTTGATATATTTGATCACATTCCACTTACTCCGTTCCAGACATTACCACGAGCTCATCTTCCCCAATTAAGGTGCCAGCAATGCATTTAAGTATGCTCCCTCTAATTCTCTCTCTCTGTCTTTCTCTCGGAGGACCTAAGCCCTAGGACCATGGCTCAGGACTACCTGGCCTACATCTGTATTGCTTGCTGTTTGGGGTTTTAGGCTGGGTTTCTGTACAGTACTTTGTGACATCGGCTGATGTAAGATGAGCTTTATAAATACATTTGATTGATTCATTCACACAATAGGTTGAAACACTTGGCTGGCATGGAATGACGGGGGCAAGGGTGAGGCTGGAAGTGAGGGAGGAGGGTGGGAGAGGGGAGGGAGTGTTCATTTTGCTGTAAAAGCGAGTGGAGACTGTCAAATCCCTCCTCATGGTATTCCTGTCCTCTTCCTCTCCTGCTCTGCTCTGCTTTCTTCCTCCCTCTCTCTCTGGATGAGGATCAGTCCTGGATAAGAGTTGGCTACACGGGGCAGAGAGAGAGAGAGAGAGAGAAAGAGAGAGAGGGAATGAGAGATTGAAAGAATGAGAGAGGCAAGTCAGTTAAGAACAAATTCTTATTTTCAATGACAGCCTAGGAACAGGGGCAGAACGACAGATTGTCAGCTCGGGGGTTTGAACTTGCAACCTTCCGGTTACTAGTCCAACGCTCTAAACACTAGGCTACCCTGCCGCCCCTGATGGAGAGAGAGAGAGTGTGATGGAGAGAGAAAGAGTGTGATGGAGAGAGAAAGAGTGTGATGGAGAGAGAAAGAATGAGATGGAGAGAGAGAGTGTGATGGAGAGAGAAAGAATGAGACGGAGAGAGAAAGAATGAGATGGAGAGAGAAAGAATGAGATGGAGAGAGAGAGAGTGTGATGGAGAGAGAAGGAATGAGATGAAGAGAGAAAGAGTGTGATGGAGAGAGAGAGAGTGTGATGGAGAGAGAGAGTGTGATGGAGAGAGAAGGAATGAGATGGAGAGAGAGAGTGTGATGGAGAGAGAAAGAATGAGATGGAGAGAGAGTGTGATGGAGAGAGAAAGAATGAGATGGAGAGAGAGAGTGTGATGGCGAGAGAGAGTGTGATGGAGAGAGAAAGAATGATATAGAATGAGAGAGAGTGTGATGATGAGAGAGAAAGAGAAAGAAGAGAGAGAAGAAAAATAAGAGTGAGGTGAAGTGAGGTGAAAAAGTGGAAAAGAATAACTGCTAGATGGACACATTCAGTGTAGTCGGAAAGTATTCAGACCCCTTGACTTTCCCACATTTTGTTAGGTTACAGCCTTATTCTAAAATGTATTAAATAGTTTTTTCCCCTCATCAATCTACACACAATTCCCCATAATAACAAAAAAACAGGTTTTTAGAAACGTTTGCAAATGAATAAAAAAATTGAAAACTGAAATATGACATTTACATTAGTATTCAGATGTCATGACGTGTGTGTAGGTGGCAGGGAAGTCGGGCGCAGGAGAATTAAACTTGGTATGATGGAGTCGTTTAATAACTTAAAACAAAAACTCCAAAACCAAAGTACATAATAAAATAAACGTGAGTACCAGAACCCGTCGCGCACCAATCCATAAAACACGAGCATAACAATAAACAATCTCTGACAAGGACATGAGGGGGAACAGAGGGTTAAATACACAACATGAATGGGATTGGAACCAGGTGTGTAGGAAGATGAGACAAAACCAATGGAAAATGAAACATAGATCAATGATGGCTAGAAGACAGGTGACGTCGACCGCCAAGCACCGCCCGAACAAGGAGAGGCATCGACTTCGGCAGAAGTCGTGACATCAGACCCTTTACTCAGTACTTTATTGAAGCACCTTTGGCAGCAATTACAGCCTTGAGTCTTCTTGGCTATGATGCTACAAGCTTGGCACACTTGTAGTTGTGGAGTTTCTCCCATTCTTCTCTGCAGATCCTCTCAAACTCTGTCAGCTTAGATGGGGAGCGTCTCTCTCTTTCAGGTCTCTCCAGAGATGTTCGATTGGGTTCATGTCTGTATTTGGCTGGGCCACTCAAGGACATAGAAAGACTTGTCCTGAAGCCACTACTGCATTGTCTTGGCTGAGTGCTTTGGGTCATTGTCCTGTTGGAAGGTGAACCGTCGTCCCAGTCTGAGGTCCTAAGCACTCTGAGCAGGTTTTCATCAAGGCTCTATCTGTACTGTGCTCAGTTCATCTTTCCCTCAATCCTGGCAAGTCTCCCAGTCCCTGCACTGAAAAACATCCCCACAGCATGAGGCTGCCACCACGCTTCACCGTAGGGATAGTGCCAGGTTTCCTCCAGACCTGACTCTTGGCTTTCAGGCCAAAGTGTTCAATCTTGGTTTAATCAGACCAGAGAATCTTGTTTCTCATGGTTTAAAAGTCCTTTAGATGCCTTTTGGCAAACTCCAAGCGGGATATCATGTGCCTTTTACTGAAAGGCACATGACAGAGTCTACCATAAAGGCCTGATTGGTGGAGTGCTGCAGAGATGGTTGTCCTTCTGGAAGTTTCTCCCATCTTCACAGAGGAACACTGGAGCTCTTGATCACCTCCCTGACCAAGGTTCTTCTCCCCCGATTGTTAAGTTTGGCCAGGAGGCCAGCTTTAGGAAGAGTCTTGGTGGTTCCAAACAACTTCCATTTAAGCATGACGGAGTCCACTGTGCTTATATAGACAGGTGTGGGAACTTATATAGACAGGCGTGTGCCTTTGCAAATCATGTCCAATCAATTTAATTTACCACAGGTGGACGCCAATAAAGTTGTGGAAACATCTCAAGGATGATCAATGGAAACAGGATGCACCTATGCTCAGCTTCGAGTCTCATAGCAGAGGAATGTCCTTCTTATTTTTGTGTGTGTGTGTGTGACAGGTATAGTGACACACACACAGATTGATCTGGTCCTGGCCGTCTCCTCCTTACCTACTTTTCCTATCTTTACCAAGACTCTCAGACATCCCTCTGCAGACACAGATACACACACACAGGCAGCGAGAGCGAGAGAGCGAAAGAAAGAGAAATAGCCACATAAATGTTTTCAGTCTTCAAGCAGACATACAGTTCACATTGCACAGGTCAGTATCACATATAGAACATCACCTTCACAATTCACTCTACTGCAGTCTTAGGCATGACACTCACACACAGATCAGTACTGCTCAAACTCCTTGTAGTGACAATAGGCTTAAGTGGGCTTGTGTGAGAGAGAAGAGCTATGAATAAGTGATGACAATAAAATCGCAGAGCATGAAGAGCATCAAGGACACACACACACACACACACACACACACACACACACACACACACACACAAAGCATGAAGAGCAGCGCAAGGATACGTGAAAACAGATGAGGCTGGTGGGAGGAGCTATAGGAGGACGTGTTCATTGTAATGGCTGGCAGTCATTCCATTCCAGCCTTTACAATGAGCCCATCCTCCTATAGCTCATCCCACTAGCCTCCTCTGGTGAAAAACATCTGGCCATGTGTGTGCATGTCTGCGTGTGTGGGTATACTTCTGACCTATGAGGTAAATAGGTGAGATATGCAGGTAATTTGGAGTTCAGGAAGGAGAGATTGAGACTTACACTCCAGAGGATTTAGTCCCATACACAGCCTGGAGGTGTGTCCTGTTGAAAAACAAATGATAGTCCCACTAAGCGCAAACCAGATGAGATGGCGTATCGCTGCAGAATGCTGTGGTAGCCATGCTGGGTAATTGTGCCTTGAATTCTAAATAAATCACAGACAGTGTCACCAGCAAAGTACCCCACACCATCACACCTCCTCCTCCATGCTTCATGGTGGGAACCACACATGCAGAGATTATCTGTTCACCTACTTAGCGTCTCACAAAGGCATGGCGGTTAGAACCAACAATCTCAAATTTGGACTCATCAGACCAATAAACAGATTTCCACCAGTCTAATGCCCATTGCTCGTGTTTCTTGACCCAAGCAAGTCTCTTCTTCTTATTGGTGTCCTTTAGTAGTGGTTTCTTTGCAGCAATTCGACCATTAAGGCCTGATTCATGCAGTCTCCTCTGAACAGTTGATGTTGAGATGTATCTGTTACTTGAACTCAGTGAAGCATGTATTTGGGCTGCAAATTCCTTTGCAGGAAACTCTGGGTCTTCCATTCCTGTGGCGGTCCTCATGAGTGCCAGTTTCATCACAGTGCTTGATGGTTTTTGCGACTGCACTTGAAATATTGCAGATGGACTGACCTTTACCTCTTAACCTTCTCATACATACCATTAAACGGGTGTTTAATATGATCAAACTGGTGTAATTAGAACGCTTATTGAGAAGGTCCAGTTTCCGTATGACGCATCGATCAGCATTTGCGCTGGCCACACTGTTTTTTCAGAAACATTTTGCACAAACACAGTCCTTACGAAGTTAAGTCCAGAATGTGAGCAGTTCATTTTTGGATGCAATGTTCAGACATTCACAGAAGTAGCACAGCATAACACAATCATCCAAACTGGAAAAATGTAGGCTAAATTTGTCCTAGCGCTAACTGAGGAAAGACTGACGTAATAGAAGCGGTTATATTTTTATAACTCTCGGCTGACAGAAACTAAAAACTGCAACAAACCAAAAAACGTCATCTCACTGTCAACTGTGTTTATTTTCAGCAAACGTAACATAAATATTTGCATGAACATAACAAGATTCACAAATGAGACATGAACTGAACAAGTTCCACAGACATGTGACTAACAGAAATTGAAATTTGTCCCTGAACAAAGTAGGGGGTCAAAATCAAAAGCAACAGTCTGTATCTGGTGTGGCCACCAGCTGCATTAGGTACTGCAGTGCATCTCCTCTTCATGGACTGCACTAGATTTGCCAGTTCTTGCTGTGAGATGTTACCCAACTCTTCTACCAAGGCACCTGCAAGTTCCCAGACATTTCTGGGGGGATTGGCCCTAGCCCTCACCCTACGATCCAACAGGTCCCAGACGTGCTCAATGAGATTAAGATCTGAGCTCTTCGCTGGCCATGGCAGAACACTGACATTCCTGTCTTGCAGGAAATCCCACACAGAGCAAGCAGTATGGCTGGTGGCATTGTCATGCTGGAGGGTCATGTCAGGATGAGCCTGCAGGAAGGGTACCACATGAGGGAGGGGGATTTCTTCCCTGTGACACACAGGGTTGAGATGGCCTGCAATGACAACAAGCTCAGTCTGACGATGCTGTGACACACCGCCCCAGACCATGACGGACCCTCAGCCTCCAAATCGATCCCGCTCCAGAGTACAGGCCTTGGTGTAACGCTCATTCCTTTGACGATAAACGCGAGAAAGACCATCACCCCTGGTGAGACAAAACCGTGACTCGTCAGTGAAGAGTACTTTTTGCCAGTCCTGTCTGGTCCAGCAGCAGTGGGTTTGTGCCCATATGCGACGTTGTTGCCGGTGATGTCTGGTGAGGACCTGCCTTACAACAGGCCTACAAGCCCTCAGTTCAGCCTCTCTCAGCCTATTCTGGACAGTCTGACCACTGATGGAGGGATAGTGCGTTCCTGGTGTAACTTGGGCAGTTGTTGAAGCCATCTTGTATATGTCACGCAGGTGTGATGTTCAGATGTACCGATCCTGGGCAGGTGCTGTTACACGTGGTCTGCCACTGTGAGGATGATCAGCTGTCCGTCCTGTCTCCCTGTAGCGCTGCCTTAGGCGTCTCTTTCCCTGGCCACATCTGCAGTCCTCATGCCTCTTTGCAGCATTCCTAAGGTACATTCACGCAGATGAGCAGGGACCCTGGGCTTCTTTCTTTTGGTGTTTTTCAAAGTCAGTAGAAATGCCTCTTTAGTGTCCTAAGTTTTCATAACTGTGACCTTAATTGCCTACCATCTGTAAGCTTTTAGTGTCTTAACGACTATTCCACAGGTGCATGTTCATTAAATGTTTATGGTTCATTGAACAAGCATGGGAAACAGTGTTTAAACCCTTTACAATGGAGATCTGTGAAGTTATTTGGATTTTCACAGATTATCTTTGAAAGACAGGGTCCTGAAAAAGGTTTAGTTTAGTTTACAATACGAATTAGTTACAGTAATAGCAATTACTATTTATAATTAATCACATCATGGGTGAGCCCACCATTGATCGAAATAATTGAGAAAAACACTTAGAAATCGAAAGTAATCTGACAATGGGTAGTTTCTGCGCGCAGGCTTGTTTATTTTTTCCAGAAACCAAAGATAATAAGAGGAGACAAGGTGAGATTGGTCTGTTTATAGTACGCATGATGAAGGGGAGGTGTCGTCTACCATCGTTCACATCTCACCATTCACTTCCGGAAGTTCTCAAAAAATGAGTGAACTCATTTTGTTATAACATCTTTGGTCCAACAGAGTATTACGTGAAACCCAGAATGCATTGTATGTCAGCAAACATGGCTCCACACATAGCTGGAATTAGCTTAGCTCATCATAATCAGTACTTCAAAAAAATATTTTACACACACAATATTTGTCCATTACAATCTATGCAAGAATCGGAATACATGTTTTGCCACCAGTACTTGAAAACATGGGAATAAAACAGTAAATATATAAATAATTACCACACAAAACATTTTCTGATAGTGATTTATTGATATAAGTGCCGAGTGCCGGCAGTCAATCACATAACCTCTCACTCCCACTCTGAGCCATTCAGTGTTGTTGTTTATTTATGTAGCTAATGAGCTAAGCTGTAGCATTAGCCATGTCTTTCAAAAGGAGATAAATGCACAAACTCTGGCGATTTTTTTAAATTCTGACAATGAGTCTGAATATGAAAGTCAGGAATCAGATTCTGACAGTGAAGAGAAGCCCCCCAACCTTGTAGCCATTGAGAACCCCGAATCTGAGGACCCCTTGTCCACTGACGACGTCCCAGGTCCCTTTGAAGATGATGGTGGTGATGGAGGCAGACAGACAGTGGATGAAGTACAGAAGTTCTGTGGTAGCTGGAAGGCCGCCAGCCATTTCACCCCTCCTGGCCCTGCTGTTTGCTTTGATGAATCCCAGTCTTGAGCGCAAAGCCCCTCACCATTTCCATCTGAGGTATAGTGCTTCAAGTTGTTTCTGACACAGGAGCTGGCGGGAGACATAGTAGAGGAGACCAATCACTATGCCTTGGAGTTGCAGGAGAAGCAAAAACCCCAGGAGTGAGGGGAAAACTCGCTAGATGGGTGACCACCACAATTAGTGAAATGTATATCTTCCTGGCGACAGTCCTTCTCATGGGAATAGCAAAGAAGAACTCTCTAAGAGAATCCTGGAGCACAGATCCTATGTTTGTTCAACCAACCACCACCAATACTGCAATAAAATATACGACTATTACTATTATGTGTTTTCTTGGTGTGTTTCCATCCAGTAAAACTGTTAAGTAATGTACACTAGGATACAAAGGCCGGCCTCAATCTTCAGCTCCAACGATGTCCAGCTCCAGTTCCAGGTCTGATATTGGCAAATACTGTTTGTGGTTTCTGAAAGTACAGAATAAAGAGGAATTATTAGTAATTAGAATACATAATAAACACTGCTATAAACATAACATATTCCATTGACAAAATCACACATTGGAGTTATAACGGTAAGAAACAGTAACTGTTGAGCTCCACAAGTGGAAAGGGCAGGGCAGAACAGAGCTATGCTAAATTGGATAAATGAAACCATACATTTTATTTTGGCAAGTCATTTAAGAACAAACTATTATTACAATGGCAGCCTACACCAGCCAAACTCGGACAACGCTAGGCCAATTGTGTGCCGCCCTATGGGATTCCCAATTACGGCCGGTTATTATACAGCCTGGAGTCAAACCAGGGTGTCTGTAGTGACGCAACTAGCACTGAGATGCAGTGTCTTAGACCGCTGCGCCACTTGGGAGTCATAAGGCCTGGGTAGCTTCAAAACACAACACAAGCTAATACTTTTCTGACGCAATTGGCATTGTTTTACAGAGCTAATAGAAGAATGTAGCTAGTTACATAAGCACAATTTAATATAACACCATAAAGGTTATGAAATGAGTAAAGTTACCTTGCGGCATCCGCGGTTATAAGGAATATACACAAATATATTATATTCCATACATACAGTGAGCTACAGTAGAAACAACGTAACACAACATACAGAAACTATTATAACGTAACAAGGCAGAAACGCACACCTTTCCAAAGTTATTATTAGTATGAAAACAACAACGACTGCGATGCGGGCACCGACTGAAAATGTGAACACCTGTGCAGATCCTGTTCTGACGGGAGATGCGCAAATGTCTGCAGACTTGAACTGCACAAACAATTGGGAAGTGCTTGGGGAATTTTGTCCGGGTGAGAAATTCCCCAAAAAATAACTTTTCCGCAAAATTGAAAAGGCCTACTTTTATGTGGATTAATGAGGAGGCGGAACGCACCTCAACTCAAACAGTTTTTAGAAAATAAAAACGTAAGTATCCTGTGGCGTAACAATCACATTTTGGAATGGTGAGTTTATTCTAACATCACGTGCATAAAAAAACTCACGCTTGGGCGATCGTTAGAAATATTTGGATCTCACGTATGAAAAGGTTAAAGTAATGATGGACTGTCATTTCTCTTTGCTTATTTGAGCTGTTCTTGACATAATATGGACTTGGTCTCTTACCAAATAAGGCTGTCTTCTATATACCACCCCTACCTTGTCACAACACAACTGATTGGCTAAAACGCAGTAAGAAGGAAATCAATTCCACAATTTACACCTGTTAATTGAAATGCATTCCAGGTGACTACCTCATGAAGCTGGTTTAGAGAAGGCAAAGGTGGCTACTTTGAAGAATCTCAAATATAAAATATATTTAGATTTGTTTAATACATTTTTTGGTTACTACATGATTCCATATGTGTTCTTTCATAGTTGTCATGTTCTCAATAATATTCTACAATGTAGAAAACAGTACAAATAAAGAAAAACCTTGAATGAGTAGGTGTGTCCAAACTTTTGGCAGGTATATTTTTGCAAATATATTTTCCTTTATTATTTTCCTCTAACCCTACTATACCTCCAATAATTGGAGTGAACTAATGGACAACAACCCTTTGGTTTCTATTTCTAGCTTATACATACTATATACAGTTTATGGACACAGTATATTTTACAGTTCATTAGTTATATTTTGATTGATTTTAGTCCAATCTTTCAGCTACCCTGAACACCATCCAGTTTTTTTTATTTGCCATATATTTTTCAACTCTGCTGTGATGTTTCACAAAAGTTCTGAACCTTTCTATTCTCATAGTTTCTACAGATTGTTAATTAAAGATAAACATTTTTGCTCAAAGTATTATTATACTACTGATCACTTGACTTTTCAGATCACCCAGCAGTGCTATTTGCAGAGTTAACTCCAGGTAAACGTCGCAATTCTTCAGACATTCCTGAACCTGGCACAGTTGTCATTTATTGGGTCCTGAAATTAAACTGGTATACTTTTTTCTTTATCACAAATTTCTTTAACACATTTTTGTCTTCAATGCAGAGCCGACAGTGAAGTTTCTTACTTTCTCCCCATTCCACTTGCTCCATCCATTTTTGCAGTAATGCTGCAATTAGTTGGTTGTTATTTTGGATAGAGCATACATTTGCATATATTTTTGTTAACTGCACATGTGACATGACTCCACCAGTCCTATTGATGACATAATTTACAAAGATTATACATTTTTTTTTAAACGAATCCAAAAATATATATATTTTTTTTAACAATTAGTATATTTGAGATTAACCATAATATTTGTTGTAATATGTGATCTGTTTTTTTCTGGTGGATTAAACTGAAATTGCAATCAACTTTCTGCAGTTTATTTTAAAACTAGCGATATTTTGGAGAAAGAGAGAGGTTGTAATCTGAATAAAGGGAAAAGGCCACAGTGTGAGCTTTTCTTAATAATCTGTTAGAGAACCCGTTTGGGTTTAAGTAAAGCTTTTGTATGACTGAAGCCTTTAGTGAGAGATCTAATGCTTTAATACTTAATCATTTCTGTCCTCCGAATTCATATTAATTATATAAATAAATAATTTTGTCTGGCTTGTCATTACACATAAAATGGAATATTCTTTACGCATATAATTCAAAAAGCAAGTTGTTAGGTGTAGGCAGGGCCATAAGAAAATAAGTAAACTGCAATATGACTAAAGAGTTCATCAGGGTGATTTTTCCTCAAATAGACAGGTATTTTCCTTTCCATGGTAGATCTTATTTATTTTTGCTAAATTCCTTTTAAAATGTATTGTAGTGAGATCATTTTTCTTTAGGGATATGAATACAGAGTATGTCCACTTCATTGTCAGACCAGTTTATTGGTAAACTACAAGATAATGTAAAAGTTTCTTGTTAACAAACTATAGTTTTGGCACGTCGGTTAGGACACATCTACTTTGTGCATGACACAAGTAATTTTTCCAACAATTGTTCACAGACAGTTTATTTCACTTATAATTCACTGTATCACAATTCCAGTTGGTCAGAAGTGTACATACATTAAGCTGACTGTGTCTTTAAACAGCTTGGAAAATTTCAGAAGATGATGTCATTGCTTTAGAAGCTTCTGGTTCATCCTTGGGAGCAATTTACAAAGGTCTGAAGATACCACGTTCATCTGTACAAACAATAGTACGCAAGTATAAACACCATGGGACGACGCAGCCGTCATACCACTCAGGAAGGAGCTGCATTCTGTCTCCTAGAGATGAACGTACTTTGGTGCGAAAAGTTCAAATCAATCCCAGAACAACAGCAAAGGACCTTGTGAAGATGCTGGAGGAAAAAGGTACAGAAGTATCTATATCCACAGTAAAACGAGTGCTATATCGACATAACCTGAAAGGCCGCTCAGCAAAGAAGAAGCCACTGCTCCAAAACTGCCATAAAAAAGCCAGACTATGGTTTGCAACTGCACATGGGGACAAAGATCCTACTTTTTGGAGAAATATCCTCTGGTCTGATGAAACAAAAAATAGAACTGTTTGGCCACAATGACCATTGTTATGTTTGGAGGAAAAAGGGGGAGGCTTGCAAGCTGAAGAACACCATCCCAACCGCGAAGCACTGGGGTGGCAGCATCATGTTGTGGGGGTGCTTTGCTGCAGGAGGGACTGGTGCACTTCATAAAATAGATGGCATCATGAGGAGGAAAATTATGTGGATATATTGAAGCAATATCTAAAGACATCAGTCAGGAAGTTAAAGCTTGGTCACAAAGGGTCTTCCAAATGAACAATGACCCTAAGCAAAAATCCAAAGTTGTGGCAAAATGTCTTAAGGACAACAAGTCAAGGTATTGGAGTGGCCATCACCAAGCCCTGAGTTTGTGCGAGCAAGGAGGCCAATGGGCCAAAATTCACCCAACTTATAGTGGGAAGCTTGTGGAAGGCTACCTAAAACATTTGACCCAAGTTAAACAATTTAAAGGCAATGCTACCAAATACTAATTGAGTGTATGTAAACTTCTGACCCACTGGGAAAGTGATGAAAGAAATAAAAGCTGAAATAGATAATTCTCTCTACTATTATTCTGACATTTCACATTCTTAAAATAAAGTGGTGATCCTAACTGACCTAAAACAGGGAATGTTTACTAGGATTAAATATCAGGAATTGTGAAAAACTGAGGTTACATGTATTTGGCTAAGGTGTATGTAAACTTCTGACTTCAAATGTAAGAAAAAGAGATACAAGTAACAAGTAATTGAAGAGCAGCAGTGAAATAACAATAGTGAGACTATACACAGGGGGTATCGATACAGAGTCAATGTGAAGGGGCACCGGTTATTTGAGGTAGTATGTACACATGTAGAGTTATTGTGCATAGATGACAACAGAGAGTAGCAGTGGTGTAGAGAAGGGTTGGGGGGGGGGGGCACTGCAAATAGTCTGGGTAGCCATTTGACTAGATGTTCAGTCCTGTATGAACTTAAGTATGCTCCCTGTAATCTCTCTCCCTATCTTCTGAATCACGCTTTAGATTGGCGCTTTGTTGCGTTCTTTTGTTGGACTAGAAAAAAATGCCTGGAACTTAAAATAACATTATTAAACAGTTCTTATGCTTTTAAAATAACAGTTCTGTTCCAGAACAGTATTGATCACATTTTTGTTGTAATGGTTCTGATCTTCAATCCGGTTCCAACCAATGCCCCTGATAATAGATCTAGGATTGTACTCAATCACAATTTTAACTCACATCTCCCTCTCTCTCTCTCTTTGTTTTTCTCTCCCACACATCCCACACACACAGGCACACAATGTAGTTCTAAACAAGTGTTGTAACGATGCTCTTATGTGGTTGCATACTGTATGTGTTAACTGTTGTTAATTCTATTGTTAATTATGTTGTTAATTTGTAGTTAATGTTGTCACCAATTTGAGTAAATGTATTTATTGTACAAATGTATTATTTTTCTTACATTTAGATGTCAGGGAGATTTTACTGTAAATTTACAGCATTATCCTGGCACCAGAGTTAATACTGTAATTTTGCTGTACAGCAGAGATACTGTAATATATTTCACAGTGAAAGTTTCATTTTAAAGACCATAACAATCATAGTGACATCTACAGCATACGAACAATGTCTGACTAATGTTGTATTATACTGACCGGTACAATTAAACGTGTAGGCCCTCATCCATAATGACAGCTCCCTCAAATTGTATTACAATTTCCACATTTAGATATACCAAATTGAATGGAGACTTGACTAAACCATACAAGCTGTCAGTCCTTCTCAGTACTGTATAAACTTAAGTAACCTCGACCAGAGTTGACAGGTAGGACCCATTTGGTTTGACTGACGCACAGTAGGTAGTTGGTGCCATTAGCCAAATGCACACACACATGGGCACACGCATGCACACACACGCATGCACGTGGACACACTCACACAAACGCATGCATGAAAGCACACACACACACAGTAACATAGGGAGGTCTTGAAGGAACCGAGGGAGGGAGAGAGAGAGGTGATCCCACACAAACTGCCACCTCAGCAACTTCCTCAGTGCTTTTCTACCACTTTTCTACCTTTCCCTCCTAATTTCTCTTTCACCCAGAGTTCACAGTGTTCCAATCTGGTCTGGACAGCTTGTTTTTGAGTCGTAGCTGTCACTGACGTCTAGAAGGAAAACGCACATTGGGTCTCTCGAGGTGAGAGGGGGCCGGTCATGTTTCGCTTCCTATGCTCCTCTCCATACCCCTCTCCTCCTTCATCCTCCCTCTTTCTCTCCCAGTCTCTCAAGTCAGGTTTAGCTCCATTACTCCTTGAAACATACCCCCTCCTCCACCACTCCTCTCCCGCAGGGGCATTTCTATGATTTTTTAATGAGGGGGGCAGAGTGGAGACTAAGGGAAATCAGAAAATTGTTTCACAAATAGCATTGAAAACTGGCTGAAACTGCAATGCATTGTATTGAAAAACAGTTTCAGCTGTTAATTAGAAGATATTATATATATGGCTATAGGATAGTCTAGAGCCCACCACCTTACCCAAATGAGCAGTCATTGGTCTATTATAATCAGATCACATTGTGACATCATGATGTGTGCCAAACGTTCCATCCCACCTGAACTTCCAGGATTTTGTTTCACTTTAAAATGTATGTCAAACAAAAACCAATGTTTGCAAAGTTAAACAAACCATACAACTTTATGCACAAGGACTACTTTTAACAAAGTAGTGCTTATTACAAAAACATTTACATATATATATATATATATAACCCTTTTGAGGTTCCATTTTGAACTAAGAAGGGTTCATTGGGACCTTAACTCCAGAGGGATCTGCAATGGTGACAGAGTGGTTGTATTTGTTGCATTTACCACTTTTTTGAGAGTGTAGGACTAGTCACATGAATAATGTTGTTCTACTATATATATACCGGGGGTATCGTCGGACAGGGCCACAGTGTCTCCCAAACCCTCCTGTCTCAGCCTCCAGTATTTATGCTACAGTAGTTTATGTGTCGGGGGGCTAGGGTCAGTCTGTTATATCTGGAGTATTTCTCCTGTCTTATTCGGTGTCCTGTGTGAATTAAAGTATGCTCTCTCTAATTTTTTCTTACTTTCTCTCTCTCTCTCGGAGGACCTGAGCCCTAGGACCATGCCTCAGGATTGCCTCGCCTGATGACTCCTTGCTGTCCCCAGTCCACCTGGCCGTGCTGCTGCTTCAGTTTCAACTGTTCTGCCTGCGGCTATGGAACCCTGACCTATCCACCGGATGTGCTACCTGTCCCAGACCTGCTGTTTTCAACTCTCTAGAAACAGCAGGAGTGGGAGAGATACTCTGAATGATCTGAATGACATTTACTCCTGAGGTGCTGACCTGTTGCACAATCGACAACAACTGTGATTATTATTATTTGACCCTGCTGGTCATCTATGAACATTTGAACATCTTGGCCATGTTCTGTTATAATCTCCACCCGGCACAGCCAGAAGAGGACTGGCCACCCCTCATAGCCTGGTTCCTCTCTAGGTTTCTTCCTAGGTTTTGGCCTTTCTAGAGAGTTTTTCCTAGCCAATGTGCTTCTACACCTGCATTGCTTGCTGTTTGGGGTTTTAGGCTGGGTTTCTGTACAGCACTTTGAAATATCAGCTGATGTAAGCTTTATAAATACATTTGATTTGATATATTTCAAAATAATCTGATGAGCATGCAACTTGGTTTATTCTGGCACAAAGAACCATCATTATATTTGTACATATCATTACACATCATTACACATACTTTTCTAGACATTGGATGAAGTCAGTATATTTTGGGGGGCTTTAATTTGAACAAGAAAACACTCCAGGACTATTCATAGATTGTTGATAAATACTCTTCTTATCATTCTATCTAAAAACAGTACTGCCATGTATACCAAATGTATGAGAAATGAGTTACCATATATTTTCCAAGAGAATCTTAGCTCGAAAACATAACTTTGAAGATATGAAGAATTGCTTCAGTAGAAGACTAAACAAAGTGTTGTTGTTTTTTACTTGACATACTACTCTTTAAAGGTCCAAATGTATACCGTTTCCTTGCAGAGAATAGCTCATAGCTAGTTAGATGGTTCATGGGTTTATTGTTACATTCTTAGGAATGGATTGACATTTACAGAATGGTTACCTAGAGGAACATGGGAGAGGGTCAAGTATTTGTTTTTTTTAAATCTAGTCCAGTGGAGGGTCATGTATTTTGTAATTGATGAAATGTAAAATTCTTAGTGTTTTATAATTAGTTGCTTAGGTTATATACTGTATTAATGTGTGCCAGATGCCGCCCGTCATCTCTGATTCTCTACTGGGCGCCTATAGGCTATTTGGTTTGGTCTCAATCAAATGATCCATAGAATATACGCTATAGGCTATGATGTGCATGTAAGCATAGAGCAAAGTTATGTTTATATGATAGCTGCTGGGATGGTCTAAATAAAACTGCATTACACACTACAATGGATATTACAACCCTGAGCCCCGGCCTGCTCTGCTCTTGCTGATCAAAACCTTTTTTATATGCTGCCTAACTTGTGCTGTGTTGTGCTGTGTAGGCCTACGGTTATTTATTAGGCCTAGTCCAATTCTATATATTGTGCAGGGACTAGCCTATAACCTATGTTCTGTTCAGTTTGAGAAGGAGAGTGCGAAGACGAGAAGGAATACCGGTGGTCAACTTTGATAACTAGCTACCACTTTAATTGATTTTTCACTTTAAAAAACAATGTTTCTTTCCCATTAAGTATTTATCAGAGTTATTGACGTCATTGACCGCAAGATTCGAGTAACTTACATTGTGGTGCTGAAACGTGAAGCAGCAGTCGCGCCATCATTTACTCGGAAATGGACAGCTCATTGGGCTGAAATTAGGCAAATTCAAGTAGGCATAATTCATTTCAACCATCTTCATTTTAATTAGACTTTTACTTTGTGTTGGAGCCTGTCTCTTCTTCTTCCTTCTTGAGAAATAAAAGGTAGGCTAACCTGTTTGACAGACGAAAGTAGGCTATATGCTGCTATATACATAGATTTGTCTACTAACTCCTCCACAGACCATGCACTCGTGATATAGTCTACCTCCGTGTCAGTAAAGGGCTGTTAAATTAAAACCAGGACTCAAATTTAGGGGGTATATATAAGAGGGTATGCCATAGGTCTACCTTTTATTAAATAAAATGGTAAAAAGTTTAAGATTTTGAAGAAGATTTAGCAATTACGATTATATAAACTGATCTATAACGGCATTTTGGTCTGCAATGCTAGAAACAATCTGTAAAATACCTGGGAAAGACAATGCATATGGGGATATCATTGTTTCATTACTTTGACATTCAGAGGCTGAGCCTATCAATTGATTAAGCTATTCACTTTTAAGTTATTCCCTCTGTAAAATAGAAAATGTTTAAACCCAGACAGATTTTTAGGGAAACACTTGTGACCTTCTCTCGTTGGGTTAAGCAACTGCAGAAGAGTAGTAACCAGCTTACAAAGCTTACATTGTTCTGCATCGGTAGGACTACTGTTTTGGGCGGAAAGGTAGGCCTAACATTTGAAAGTACCATGTTCAGATTCCTAATGACGTCTCAGATTTAATTATTTGCCAACAGGGACAGCTTCGTTGCAAACAAGACACACTGATTTGGCATTGGAGAAATATAATAATAAGAACACATAGGCCCATCTCTCTGTCCATTCTTAGCCTGTTGTTTCAGTCATTTGTTTGGTATTTAAAAAATTATGCTAATATGTAAAATGACGTAGAATTGCATTAAATTTGTATACATGGATATTTATTCTTGGACCTGCAAATATGATGATAGATTCAATGCTTTTACAATAAATTAGATTTTTCCACCCCTACTCTTCTCCACGGTGGTCCGTGAACCCACAAACTTCTGGCCTGCAGCCCTGTGCGTTATCAAAATGCCTGTATTGCCATGTGATGCTTACAGGACGAAGAACAGTTTCTAAAATGGCATATCTAGGCTCTGGCCTGTCCCAGTAGTAAAGAAAACAGTAAAGAAGGGAGGGCCATCCATTTTAATTTCAGAGAGGTCTGGTTTTCTCCATGTAACCCTCATTATAAATAACATTCATTCCCATTTTATTTAACCAGGCAAGTCAGTTAAGAACAAATTCTTATTTTCAATGATGGCCTAGGAACAGTGGGTTAACTGCCTGTTCAGGGGCAGAACGACAGATTTGTACCTTGTCAGCTCAGGGGGTTTGATCTCGCAACCTTCCGGTTACTAGTCCAACGCTCTAACCACTAGCCGCCCCATAGTAGCTACCCCATCACAGGAAAACACTAACGGTAGCTAGCTAGCTTGTAAACTATCCTCCTAGCTCATTTGTAAGTTAGCTAACATTAGCAAGCTTGCTAGCTAGTTAGCTCATTATTTAGCCCCATAACATAATTTAGCTAATGTTCATCCAAAATTCGCCTTCCATAATACACATAATACCCCAGTTTCCCCCATCCCCAATCTGGCCAATCACACACCCTCCCCCTCTCTTCCAATGGCAGTGAGGTCCCCAGTTGATTGACAGCTCACTCATCAGCAGGGACGTGTGCAGCCTATTGAAATACTTATCATCAATAATTCAACCATACCTCTCTCCCTCCCCTCTTCCCCTCTCCTACCCCTCCTCCTTTTCCTCCCCCTCCTCTCTGCCCCTCTATCCTCCTACCCCACTGTTGAATAACATGGCAGCTGAAGGATTTTGTGCAATACATAAGAGAAAATGAATTAATTAAATCATATCCTACACCACCATGAGGTGGAATAACCATCAAAATTGATGCATACACCTGGAGAATGGTTGGCTGTGTTTGTGGAATCAAATTTCAAAATATTTTTCTGTCAGATTTATGGTAAAAGGGAACTCTAGAATGAGTTAGAGTCGTACAACAGGGGATTAGCATAATAGGCTAGCCAAACATTCACCAAGCCCCCATATAACTGAAGGGTTACTCTCCTCCTACTTACTGCACACTATGTCTATAAAAAGTATTTTAAGGAGGTCAAAGTCTTCTACAATGAAGGAGTTGTTTGTTTTTGTTTTATTTATTGTTTTCCAATGTGAACAACATGATTCCCATACCATCCACCCATCTATCCCTCCTTCTTTCTCTCTTTCTTAATTTTCTACCTTTTCACTTCTGTTAACCCCTCCAAACCTGGCCCTTATCTGTTCCTAAATCCAGGAATCAGAAAAAGGGCCAAAATGAAGCTTTTGGCCAAGTAGGGTCGGCTGAGAAGAATCATGGGACTTATCGTGGAGCACACTCGGGTATTGTGGGGGATTTGAGGGGGAGCGTGGCGGACACGGGAGTGGATCAGCCTGTGACATCATTAACCATGTGGATCCTCAATCCGCTTGACTTTCTGGGATTTCTGTAAACCAGTCAGGGATGGAGGGATGGGAGGGAGGAATGGGAGGGGGATATGGCAATTGGCTGGGGGAGGAGAGTGGCGGGAGGAGGAAGACAGGGGGGAATGGGAGTGAGTTTGGGAAGTGTTGTATAGAGCCCGCAGACATGTGATGAGACAAACATCCCAGAGTCGCCATAAGACTTTGCACAAATGTTCTGTATCTGCTGAAACACACAAAAGGCTTAGGTCTACTTTTTGCATATAAAATTACAGTGGCTCCAAAAGTCTTGGGAAAGTGGCAATTTGTTCATTTGTTTTGGCTCTGTATACTAGGACATTGGATTTGAAATGATTCAATGACTATGAGGTTAAGGTGCAGAATGTCAGCATTAATTTTGGGATATTTTCATCACTAATTCTATTCTTAGATAATATAATGTATACATGCACACCAAGGTAATTCTTTGTCAGGCCTCATCTTAAATCCAACCAAATCAAAATGTATTGGTCACATACACATATTAAGCTGAATTTATTGCGGGTGTAGTGAAATGCTTTTGTTTCTAGCTCTAACACTGCAGTAGTATCTAACAATTCACAATGATACACACACATCTAAAAAGCAAAATAATGGAATTAAGAAATATATAAATATTAGGATGCGCAATGTCAGAGTGACATGAACTAAAATACAGTAGAATACAGTATATACAGTGCCTTGCGAAAGTATTCAGCCCCCTTGAACTTTGCGACCTTTTGCCTCATTTCAGGCTTCAAACATAAAGATATAAAACTGTATTTTTTTGTGAAGAATCAACAACAAGTGGGACACAATCATGAAGTGGAACGACATTTATTGGATATTTCAGAATTTTTTAACAAATCAAAAACTGAAAAATTGGGCGTGCAAAATTATTCAGCCCCCTTAAGTTAATACTTTGTAGCGCCACCTTTTGCTGCGATTACAGCTGTAAGTCGCTTGGGGTATGTCTATCAGTTTTGCACATCAAGAGACTGAAATGTTTTCCCATTCCTCCTTGCAAAACAGCTCGAGCTCAGTGAGGTTGGATGGAGAGCATTTGTGAACAGCAGTTTTCAGTTCTTTCCACAGATTCTCGATTGGATTCAGGTCTGGACTTTGACTTGGCCATTCTAACACCTGGATATGTTTATTTTTGAACCATTCCATTGTAGATTTTGCTTTATGTTTTGGATCATTGTCTTGTTGGAAGACAAATCTCCGTCCCAGTCTCAGGTCTTTTGCAGACTCCATCAGGTTTTCTTCCAGAATGGTCCTGTATTTGGCTCCATCCATCTTCCCATCAATTTTAACGATCTTCCCTGTCCCTTCTGAAGAAAAGCAGGCCCAAACCATGATGCTGCCACCACCATGTTTGACAGTGGGGATGGTGTGTTCAGCTGTGTTGCTTTTACGCCAAACATAACGTTTTGCATTGTTGCCAAAAAGTTCAATTTTGGTTTCATCTGACCAGAGCACATTCTTCCACATGTTTGGTGTGTCTCCCAGGTGGCTTGTGGCAAACTTTAAACAACACTTTTTATGGATATCTTTAAGAAATGGCTTTCATCTTGCCACTCTTCCATAAAGGCCAGATTTGTGCAATATACAACTGATTGTTGTCCTATGGACAGAGTCTCCCACCTCAGCTGTAGATCTCTGCAGTTCATCCAGAGTGATCATGGGCCTCTTGGCTGCATCTCTGATCAGTCTTCTTCTTGTATGAGCTAAAAGTTTAGAGGGACGGCCAGGTCTTGGTAGATTTGCAGTGGTCTGATACTCCTTCCATTTCAATATTATCGCTTGCAAAGTGCTCCTTGGGATGTTTAAAGCTTGGGAAATCTTTTTGTATCCAAATCCGGCTTTAAACTTCTTCACAACAGTATCTCGGACCTGCCTGGTGTGTTCCTTGTTCTTCATGATGCTCTCTGCGCTTTTAACGGACCTCTGAGACTATCACAGTGCAGGTGCATTTATACGGAGACTTGATTACACACAGGTGGATTGTATTTATCATCATTAGTCATTTAGGTCAACATTGGATCATTCAGAGATCCTCACTGAACTTCTGGAGAGAGTTTGCTGCACTGAAAGTAAAGGGGCTGAATAATTTTGCACACCCAATTTTTCAGTTTTTGATTTGTTAAAAAAGTTTGAAATATCCAATAAATGTCGTTCCACTTCATGATTGTGTCCCACTTGTTGTTGATTCTTCACAAAAAAATACAGTTTTATATCTTTATGTTTGAAGCCTGAAATGTGGCAAAAGGTCGTAAAGTTCAAGGGGGCCGAATACTTTCGCAAGGCACTGTACATAATATGAAATGAGTAAAGCAGTACGTAAACATTATTAAAGTGACTACTGCCTCTAAGTTGCAGGGTTGAGTAACCGAGTGGTAGCTGACAAGTGATGGCTATTTAACAGACTGATGGCCTTCAGAAACAAGCTGTTTTTCAGTCTCTCGGTCCCAACTTCAATTTACCTGTACTGACCTCACCTTCTGGATGGTAGCTTGGGTGGTTGATGTCCTTGAGGATCTTTGTGGCCTTCCTGTGACATCGGGTGATGTAGGTGTCCTGGAGGTCAGGCAGTGGGGCCCCGGTGATGCGTTAGGCTGACCGCACCAAATCAAATCAAATCAAATGTATTTATATAGCCCTTCGTACATCAGCTGATATCTCAAAGTGCTGTACAGAAACCCAGCCTAAAACCCCAAACAGGAAGCAATGCAGGTGTTGAAGCACATTGTCTAGGAAAAACTCTCTAGAAAGGCCAAAACCTAGGAAGAAACCTAGAGAGGAACCAGGCTATGAGGGCAGAACAGTTGAAACTGGAGCAGCACCACCCTCTGGAGAACCCTGCAGTTGCGGGCGGTGCATTTGCCGTACCAGGCGGTGATAGAGCACAACAGGCTGCTCTCAATTGTGCATCTGTAAAAGTTTGTGAGGGTCTTAGGGGCCAAGCCAAATTTCATCAGCGTCCTGAGGTTGAAGAGGCACTGTGGCGCCTTCTTCACCACACTGTCTGTGTGGGTGGGCCATTTCAGATTGTCAGTGATGTGTATGCCGAGGAACTTGAAGCTTTCCAAATTCTCCACTGCAGTCCCGTCGATGAAGTCCACGATCAGCTCATTTGTTTTGTTGACTTTGAGGGATAGGTTATTTTCCTGGCACTTGTTATTTTAGGATAGGTTATTTTCCTGGCATTTGTGCATAGATAACTTTCTCAGTCATCATTATTCAGGATTAATTCAGGATTATACATAATCATGGTAGCATCCACATTCATGTAGAAGTGTTTAGGAACATATTCTAATCTTATGTACAATAAAAGTGACATCAAAATGACTCCAAAAGGGTCACATTAGATTCTGTAGAAATGCAGGAAATTAACTTTAGATGCCCAGAACATTCTGAGGGAGGACCCCCAGACCCCCTGCAAGGTTATGTCCCCCCCACATCGAAAACCAAAGTTGCACCCCTGGATAACACAGACAGTTTGGCAACACCTCTGAGCTCAAACACTTTCACAGTTTAATTATGACCGCACCAGCAGCTCTAATCTATAGCTTTGATCGTAATAGCCCTACAGATGTAGAATCTTAGTTTGCTACAGCAGAAAAATAATCCTGCTGCAACAGGAAATCATTAACTATGTGAATTATAATTATTGGACATTTTATGACTTTGATAAACAAGTAGAAGGTGTAGCTCTTACATTCACACACACACACACACACACACACACACACACACACACACACACACACACACACACACACACATACTATACACCTTTGTCCACCAGTAAACACATACACTCACTCACCCCCCAGGCACCATACTCCCTCATGTTTGTCAGTGTTGTGCTTATTATCTGTCAGCAGCTCTGTCCGGACCAGTTGGTTGATGGTTGGAGTTTGTTGAGGTGTTGTTTTTTTCTCCTGTTGTTAGTCTCCGTGTTAATTACTAATCTCACGGTCCAGCGGCAGAAGCTAACGGTGCTAACTCCCTCTCGCTAATGAGGGGGAAACCAGACAAACAGACAGGATTTACGACACAAAGCACACGCACACACTTGCACAGACTTGCACACACACACACAAGTGCATAGACGCTCACACACACGCACACACACACACACGCGCACTCTCTCAAACAACAGATGCTGTATGTAAAAACAGACTCACAATGCATACACACCATAAGCCCAAGCATGGCGAAATGCTAGACCAGCAAAATCTAACCACCCCCCCAGACCAGATGCACCTCCGACAGAATCGAACAGACATTCGACTCACCCACTCCACCTACCCTGTTCCATCCTGTCTCTTCCTCCACAATTAATGACCCCACTGACGACCGAACCAGCGTTGGTGAGGCACGGAGTGGGGGGACCGTCTTAAGGGAGTTTGTATCGGAGTCAGGGGAGTGGAAGGTGTGTGTGTACAGGACGCGCTGAGTTAGGCAGCTCTGTTCTGGGTTCAGGTGATCAGTACTGTACATACAATATGGTATGCCTCAAGGGGACCGAGTGGCCCATGTGTCTGTATGCGTGTTGTGTGTGTGTATAAGTTATTGTGTGTGTGTGTGTGTGTTGGAGGCAGACGCAGCAGTTTTAAACGCCAAGCACTAAGGGAGCAGCGATGGCCACCCATCAGCGTTTTTTCCCCGGTCGCGTTCCGAGGCGAGGGGTAGCGGGGAAGGACGTTACCCCTCCTGTAAAGGACCTCCCCTCTCTCCCGTCTAGGTTTTGAACAGAGGGTGGACGGTACACTGCCGTAGGGGTGCGTTCGGCACCCACACTGATGAAGGAGAAGAGCCGTCACTACAGAGAGTTAGAACAATGGAGGGGTTCAAACAAACTGCTGTTAGAGACGCAAACTACCATCTTTACTACAGCCTCCAGGCTGAGGCCTGTCTCTCTCTTTTTTTATCCACCCATCTCGCTCTCTTTCTGTAGTCTATAGTTTGTCTTTCTCACTATCTACCTTTGAGTGGCTCAAAGGGAGCCTGTGTCTTTTGTCAAAGAGACGTCAGTGATTCTATCCTCTTCGGGGCTTTGTGCGTTTGATTACACATGTTTATGTGTATGTTTGCTCAGCCTTTCTTTGTGTTGTGTGTATGGAAGGTTGTGTGTGTGTGTGTATGCATATATACAGTATATATACCGGGTGTATACCAGGTGTGAGTGTTCTGTTAAACCTATTTGCTGCAGTGCAGACACAAGGTCTGTCTCAAATATACATACACATGATTAGCAGATGTTAGATGGTATAAAATACAGTAGATACATATGAGATGAGTAATGTAGGATATGTAAACATTATTAAAGTGGCATTATTTAAAGTGACTAGCGATACCTTTATTAAATACTTTTATTAAAGTGGCCAGTGATTTAAGTCTGTATGTTGGCAGCAGCCTCTCTATGGGGCGGCTGGTAGCCTAGTGGTTAGAGCATTGGACTAGTAACCGAAAGGTTGCAAGTTTGAATCCCTGAGCTGACAAGGTACAAATCAGTTGTTCTGTCCCTGAACAAGGCAGTTAACCCACTGTTCCTAGGCCATCATTGAAAATAAAAATGTGTTCTTAACTGACTTGCCTAGATAAAATGTTAGTGATGGCTGTTTAACAGTCTGATAACCTTGAGATAGAAGCTGTTTTTCAGTCTCTTGGTTCCAGCTTTGATGCACCTGTACTGACCTCGCCTTCTGGATGATAGCGGGGTGAACAGGCAGTGGCTCGGGTGGTTGTAGTCCTTGGTGATCTTTTTGGCCTCCCTGTGACATTGGTGTCCTGGAAGGCAGGTAGTTTGCCCCCGGTGATGCGTTGTGCAGACCTCTCCACCCTCTGGAGAGCCTTGCGGTTGAGGGTGGTGCAGTTGCCGTACCAGGCAGTGATACAGCCCAACAGGATGCTCTCAATTGTGCATCTGTAAAAGTTTGTCAGGGCTTTGGGTGACAAGCCCAATTTCTTCAGCTTCCTGAGGTTGAAGAGGCACTGTCGCGCCTTCTTCACCAAGCTGTCTGTGTGGGTGGACCATTCAAGTTTGTTCGTGAGGAACAAACTTCAACGCTGAGGAACTTAAAACTTTCCACCTTCTCCACTACTGTCCCGTCGATATGGGTAGGGGGGTGCTCCCTCTGCTGTTTCCTGAAGTCCTGATCATCTCCCTTGTTTTGCTGACGTTGAGTGAGAGGTTATTTTCCCTGACACCACGCTCCCGAGGGCCCTCACCTCCTCCCTGTAGGCTTTCTCATCGTTGTTGGTAATTAAGCCTACCACTGTAGTGACGTCTGCAAACTTGATGATTGAGTTGCAGGTATGCATGGCCACTCAGTTGTGGGTGAACAGGGAGTACAGGTGTCTGTAAGTTACTGACCGCTGGATGAAAACATGTTACTGATGTTCGATTCCTCCATTCACACAAAGCTTTCCATGACATCAATGCACAATTTCCACTAAAGTTGGCATTGTATATAGTGAATACCTCAGAATACAGTAAGGCCCTGTGTGTTAGGCCCCTAGGCCCTTACATACATCACATATACACACTACATCAGGAGTGTATCACACAGGAACATTCAGACATACATACCCTGTCCTAATGTGTGTGTTTAGCTCCAGGTAACTGTATCTGTCTGTGTACTTTCTATCTCCCTCCATGTCAAAGATCCACACGTAAGTGAAACAGCCTCTGGGCGACAACAGACACACAGTGAAACACACAGTCAAAAACAAGTGTGTTTTAGTTAAAGGGAAATGCCTCAGTCTTCCACACACACAGCAAGCAATTGGTTACATATAAACCCTGAAGAAAGACAAACAGAGAGATAGAGAGATAGAGAGACAGACAGACAGACAGACAGACAGACAGACAGACAGACAGACAGACAGACAGACAGATGGATGGATGGACGGACGGACAGATGAAATCAGAAAGAGGGAAAAGGAAAGGCAAGCTAAAGAATGAAAAATATGCCATAAAATTGCATCAATGTACTGTATCTTGTGTGCTTCAGCGATAATTACATCATCAGTTTATTTTTGTAGATCTGAAGTTATCAGTAAGTTAGCCCAGCTGTGTCAATATGTGAAGTTGCTCACATGTTCTCAGTGTTCTGTGACATTAGATGTTGTGGTTGATTCGTGTTTATGAGGCATAATGAATGCTCTGCATTCTCTCAACAGCCTGTGGTAGCATTGATGAGCTGGACTGAGTGCTGACACATACTATTCCATGAAAGGCTTGGTTATGACCATTGCATATTTTATTTCTCCATATTGACCCTTGCCCCCACATGCCAACACAGTTTGGCCTGAGGGGGAACCATATCATTGAATCCGATAACATAGAGAGTCTGGCAACACCACTGTGCTCAAACTCATTCGCGGTCCTATTACGGTCATGAGTCTCGACCGCTCTAGCAGCTCTAATCTATAGCTCTGATCAAAAGAGCCCTACAGATGTAGGATCTTAATTTGAGAAAATTATCCTGCAGCAACAGGAGATTGTGGATTATAAATAATGGACATATCTGTAGGGGTTGATACATTTTTCTTAAGGGAAAATCAATTAGAAATTACAAACTTCAGAAGCCTTTAAACCTTAAATACACTGCAAGTATTAAATGTCCTGCATTGCAGGAAAGTTCTCCTGCAACAGGGTGATCAAATTAAGATCTGGTTAGTGCACTATATAGGGAATGTAGCGCTCTACATACGTAGGAATAGGGTGCCATTACGAACACAGGCAAGGTCTAAGGACAGAACACCAGACCACTCTCTAAGGACCTATCTGTCCACTTTCTGATGAATAAAATATTTTATTGTTGTGATCGATGACCCTGCAGCCAATCCCTAACCACACGGTCACTGTCCCTGCATGCTGTTGCAGTGTGCATTCTAGCCAATGAGGTGGCAGACTTGCATGTGAACAACAGGCAGAAATATTTATTCTTAAAGTTGGCAGAATCTCACGCACATCCACTTACACTGAGTGTACATAGCATTTAAGAACACTTGCTCTTTCCATGACATTGACTGGCCAGGTGAATCCAGATTAAAACTATGATCTCTTATTGATGTCACTTGTTAAATCAAATCAAATCAAATTGTATTTGTACCATGCGCCGAATACAACAAGTGTAGACTTCACCATGAAATGCTTACTTACAAGCCCTTAACCAACAGTGGAGTTCAAGAAGAAGAAAATATTTACCAAGTAGACTAAAATAAAAAGCAATAATAAAAGTAACACAATAAGAATAACAATAATGAGGCAATATACAAGGGGCACCGGTACCGAGTCAGTGTGCAGGGGTACATTCTAGTTGAGGTAATCTGTACATGTAGGAGGGGGCAAAGTGACTATGCATAGGCAACAACCAAAGAGCGAGTGTGGGGGTGGGGGGGGGGTCAATGTAAATTGTCCGGTGGCGATTTAATGAATTGTTCAGCAGTCTTATGGCTTGGGGGTAGAAGCTGTTGAGGAGCATTTTGGTCCCAGACTTGGCGCTCCAGTACCGCTTGCGGTAGCAGAGAAAACAGTCTATAACTTGGGTGACTGGAGTCTCTGACAATTATAGGAGCTTTCCTCTGACACGCCTATTATATAGGTCCTGGATGGCAGGAAGCTTGGCCCCAGTAATGTATTGGGACGTTCACACTACCATCTCTAGCACCTTACGGTCAGATGCCGAGCAGTTGCCATATCAGGTGGTGATGCAACCAGTCTCTCGATGTAGAACATTTTGAGGATCTGGGGACCCATGCCAAATCTTTTCAGTCTCCTGAGGGGGAAAAGGTTTTGTTGTGCCCTCTTCACAACTGTCTTGGTATGTTTGGACCATGATAGTTAATTGGTGATGTGGACACCAAGGAACTTGAAACTCTTGACCCGCTCCACTACATCCCGTTGATGTTAATGGGGGACTGTTCGCCCCGCCTTTTCCTGTAGTCCACGATCAGCTCCCTTGCCTTGCTCACATTGAGGGAGAGGTTGTTTTCCTGGCACCACACTGACAGTTCTCTGATCTCCTTCCTATAGGCCGTCTCATTGTTGTCGGTGATCAGGCCTACCACTGTTGTGTCGTCAGCAAACTTAATGATGGTGTTGGAGTCATGTTTGGCCACGCAGTCATGGGTGATCAGGGAATGCAGGAGGGACTAAGTACACCCACATGGGCCCCAGTGTTATGGATCAGCGTGGCAGACGTGTTGTTGCCTACTCTTACCACCTGGGGTGGCCTGTCAGGAAGTCCAGGATCCAGTTGCAGAGGGAGGTGTTTAGTCCCAGAGTCCTTAGTTTAGTGATGAGCTTCGTGGGCACTATGGTGTGGAATGCTGAGCTGTAGTCAATGAAAAGCATTCTCACATAGGTGTTCCTTTTTTCCAGATGAGAGAGGGCAGTGTGGAGTGCGATTGAGATTGCATCATCTGTGGATCTGTTGCGGCGGTATGCGAATTGGAGTGGGTTTAGGGTGTCCGGGAGGATGCTGTTGATGTGAGCTATGACCAACCTTTCAAAGCACTTCATGACCTACGTGAGTGCCACGGTCAGCTCATGCTTTGAGTACACATCCTGGTAATCCGTCTGGCCCAACGGCTTTGTGAATGTTACCTTGTTTAAAGGTTTTGTTCACATAGGCTACCGAGAGTGGTATCACACAGTCATCCAGAACAGCTGGTGCTCTCGTGCATGATTCAGTGTTGCTTGCCTCGAAGCGAGCATAAAAGGCATTTAGCTCGTCTAGTAGGCTCTCATGACTGGGAAGCTCGCGTCTGGGTTTCCCTTTGTAGTCCGTAATAGTTTTCAAGCCCTGCCACATACGATGAGCATCAGAGCCGGTGAAGTAGGATTCAATCTTAATCCTGTATTGACGCTTTGCTTGTTTGATGGTTCGTCTGAGGGCATAGCGGGATTTCTTTAGCTCGATGCAGATGCAGATGTTGCCTGTAATCCATGGCTTCTGGTTGGGATATGTACGTACAGTCACTGTGGGGACGACCTCATTGATGCACTTATTGATGAAGTCGATGACTGAGGTGGTGTACTCCTGCCATTGGATGAATCCCGGAACATATTCCAGTCTGTGGTAGCAAAACAGTTCTGTAGTGTAGCACCGTCATCTGACCACTTCCATATTGAGCGAGCTACTGGTACCTCCTGCATTAGTTTTTGCTCATAAGCAGGAATCAGGAGGATAGAATTATGGTCAGATTTGCCAAATGGAGGGCGGGGGAGAGCTTTGTATGCATCTCTGTGTGTGGAGTAAAGGTGGTCTAGGATTGTTTTTCCCTGGTTGCACATGTGACATGCTGGTAAAAATTTGGTAAAACTGATTTAAGTTTGCCAGCATTAAAGTCCCCGGCCACAGGAGCGCCGCTTCTGGGTGAGCATTTTCTTCTTCACTTATGGCCTTATAGAGTTGGTTGAGAGCGGTCTTAGTGCCAGCTTTGTTTTGCGGTAGTAAATAGACTGCTACGAATAATACAGATGAGAACTCTCTTGGTAGATAGTGCAGTCTACATCTTATTATAAGGTACTCTACATCAGGCGAGAAATACCTCAAGACTTCATCGCGCACCGGCTGTTATTGACAAAAAGACACACACCCCTACCCCTCGTCTTACCAGAGGTAGCGTCTCTGTTCTGCCGGTGCATGGAAAATCCCACTAGCTCTATGTTGTCCGTATCTTCACCACATCTCGGTGAAACATAAGATGTTACCGTTTTTAATGTCCCGTTGGTAGGATAATCTTAATCGTAGGTCATCGATTCCATTGTCCAGTGATTGCACGTTAGCGAGAAGAATGGAAGGCAGTGGGAGTTTACTCGCTCGCCTCCAGATTTTCAGATGATCTGCGGCACCTTTTCCAGGCGTATTTTCTTCACGCGAAGGGCGTGGATCTGGGCCTGTTCCAGTGAAAGCAGGATCCTTCTCGTCAGACTTGTCGGACTCGTTAAAGGAAAAAGTTTCTTTCAGTACGCGGTGAGTAATCGCTTTTCTGATGTCCAGAAGCTATTTTCAGTCATAAGAGATATAAGCAGCAACATTATGCACACAATAAGTAAAAAAAAATAAGTTACACATAACGCAAAGAAAATAACAAAATAGCACAATTGGTTGGGAGAATGTAAAACCTCAGCCACGTTTTTCAGTGCCATCTTTACAAAATCCACCTCAATCAGTGTAAATGAAGGGAAAGAGACAAGTTAAAGAAGGATTTATAAACCTTGAGACAATTGATACATATATTGTGTATGTGTGCCATTCAGAGAGTGAATGGGAAAGACAACAGATTGAAGTGCCCTTGAACTGGGTATGGTAGTAGGTGCCAGGCGCACTGGTTTGTGTCAAGAACTGCAACGCTGCTGGGTTTACCGTGTGTATCATGTTTGGTGCACCACTCAAAGGACATCCAGCCAACTTGACACAGTTGTGGGGAGCTTTGGAGTCGACATGGACAAGCATCTATGTGGAACACTTTCGAGACCTTGTAGAGTTCATGCCCTGACGAAATGAAGCTGTTCCGAGGGTGAAAGGGGGTGCAACTCAATGTTAGGAAGGTGTTCCTAATGTTTGGTGTACTCAGTGTATATCAGCACATTCGCAACAACCTAAGCATTAGAACACTTCTATTAAATAAAATAGGCCTCACGTAAGCAAATGAGCAATTCCATTTTATGTTGAACAGATTCAACACGCTCATTGACCTCCATACAAAAAATCCCCACTCCCTTCAACCCCCAAGTCTAAGACTGCTGAACAATTAATAAAATCACCACCGGACAATTTACGTTGACCTCCCCCTCCCTTTTGTACACTGCCGCTACTCGCTGTTTATTATCACTTCACCCCCACCTACATGTACAAATGACCTCAACTAACCTGTAACCCCACACACTGACTCGGTACCGGTGCCCCCTGTATATAACCTCATTATTGTTATTCTTATTGTGTTACTTTTTAATTATTACTTTTTATTTTAGTCTACTTGGTAAATATTTTCTTAACTCTTCTTGAGCTGCACTGTTGGATAAGGGCTTGCAGGTAAGCATTTCACTGTAAAGTATTCGGCGCATGTGACAAATAAAGTTTGATTTGATTTGAATGTAGAATAGAAGTAAAGAATTGTTGAGAAGAAAGGGGAGAAAGAGAATCCGCTTGCATGGTAGTCAACCGCTTCATGAGTAGCTGTCTGTCAATCACCATGTGCATCTGAATTTAGCCACGCCTTCAATAATTTAGGAAATGGAGGAGAGAGAGAGAGCAGGCCCAAGTAGAGCACCTGTCCCTCTATACTCTAAACACCCCCCCCCCCCCCCCACCCAATTATACAGTTTCTTCACCTGTCCTAGAACAGGACAGAACGCCAGCTCTAAACTAACTGTGGACAACAGAATGTGTCCTGTACCAACAGACTAAATGTACTTTACAACTGTCTACCCTCATCTTGCCCAATCGCCTCCCACCTCTCACACCCACCTGTCCCTATGCATCGGCAGAGAACTGAGGTAGATGGAAAGATTAAAACAGAGAAAAGGGAAGGTGGGATGACAGGAGCGGAAAAAGGAAAACTGAATTATGAATTATTCACTGAATGGTCTGGCATGATTTAATATCTTCTTCCTCTCCTCTCCTGTATCGCTCTCTCTCTCTCTTGACAGCACTTCTCCGCTGTTGTTTCTTTTTTTGTGTCTATCATGTTCATTTGGAGAGAGGTAGACAGGCAATGGTGGGGAGAGAGAGAAAGAGAGAGGGCGAGAAAGAGAGGTGGAAAGTGAGCGACAGAGGTAGAAAGGGGGAGAAGGGTATAGAGAGAGAAAGAAGGGTGAAAGAAGACACCTGCTAATGTGTGCCGTCAGACAAAAGTAGAGATTAGCTTTATCCTAAATAAATCTAAAAAGTTTAACACCCCACTCCCAACCGCCCATCACCACCACAACACATCCCTTCCTCCCCCTCCGCTCCCCAGACTATGTAACACATCCTTTCCTCCCCCCTGCTTACCAGATTAAACTGTCGAAGTGTTTACAAACAGTGTTTTTACACTGTGTTTGCAACAGTTTCTGTGTGTGACAGTTTGTTCTCGTGTCAGATGGGGGATCGGTGATAAGGAATGACTTCCTCAGACTTCCTCAGAAATCAAGGTAGATATTTGAATCACACAGCAAAAACATTGAAGGCTACAGAAGCCTGTTCCACTCTTGCTTTGATTTGAAAGGAAATATTTCCCTAATGTCTAAGGACCTTCAATGGGAATTAGGATTTTTTTTCTTTCTCTGTCTCAAGACATTCACTAGCATTCAATTGATTTGACATACAGTGCAGTCAGAAAGGATTCAAACCGGTTGACTTTTTCAACATTTTGTTGGTTTTCAAAGTGGGATTAAAATGGATTTAATTGAAATTGTTTGTCAACGATTTCCACAAATCATTCTGTCATCTCAAAGTGGAAGACAAATTCAAAAATGTGTAAAAGAAAATCTCCCAAAAATATATGAAAGTAAATTACTAATATATCTTGATTAGATAAGTATTCAACCCTCTGAGTCAATACATGTTAGTATGAACTTTGGCAGTGATTACCACTATGAGTCTTTCTGGGTAAGTCTCTATAACCTTTCCACACCTGTATTGTGCAACATTTTCCCATTATTCTTTTCAAAATTCTTCATGTTCTGTCAAATTGGTTGTTGATCATCGATCGACAACCATGTTCAGGTCTTGCAAAAGATTTTCAAGCAGATTTTATGTCATAACTGAAACTCGGCCACTCAGGAACATTCACTGTCTTCGTGGGAAGCAACTCCAATGTAGATTTGGCCTTGTGTTTTAGGTTATTGTCCTGCTGAAGGGGGAATTCATCTCCCAGTGACTGGTGGAAAGCAGACTGAACCAGGTTTTCCTCTAGGATTTTGCCTGTGCTTAGCTCTATTCCATTTATTTTTTATCCTGAAAAACCTAATGATTACAAACATATTCAAAACAACATGCAGCCAACACCTTGCCTGAAAATATGGAGAGCGGTACTCAGTAATGTGTTGTATTCGATTTACCCCAAACATAACACTTTGTATTCAGGGCAAAAAGTGAATTGCTTTGACACAATTCTTTGCAGTATTACTTTAGTGTCTTGTTGAAAACAGGATGCATGTTTTGGAATATTTGTATTGCGTACATGCTTCCTTCTTTTCACTCTGGCAATTAGGTTAGTATTGTGGAGAAACTATAATGTTGTCCTCGGTTTTCTCCTATCACGTCCATTAACCCCCTAGAGTCCATAATAAGAAAAATAATAACAACATCCCCATCAAAATCTGTCAGTTTAACTTTTATGGCTACAGGGGCAGTATTGAGTAGCTTGGATGAAAGGTGCCCATATCAAACAGCCTGCTCCTCAGTCATAGTTGCTAATATTTGCATATTATTAGTAGTATTGGATAGAAAACACTCTGACGTTTCTAAAACTGTTTGAATGATATCTGTGAGTATAACAGAACTCATATTGGCAGGCAAAATCCTGAGTTGAAATCAAAACAGGAAGTCAGAAATCTGAGCTTGTATATATTCACCAGAGTCCCCAATGAAATCCCCTTGAGATATGAATGATGTTGCACAGCCTAGTGGTTCCACTAGATGTCAACCATCAATAGAAATTATAATGAGGCTTCTATGTTGTTGTGGGAGTGAATGAGAGCAGAATATATCAGATGTCCATCAAGCAGCCATTTTGTGATCGCGATTTTTCCTCATGGTAGTCACTTGCGTTCCATTGCTCACAAAGACAAGAAGGAATACTCCGGTTGGAACTTTATTGAAACTATATGTTATATAGTTTATATGAAACTATATGTTAAATTCTGCACTTAGTTTGAAATGTTTCTTGAAGTTCTTGAAGTTTTTGTCCGATATAACGCTGACCAGAATTAGCGTTTGGATATGTATACCAAACGCGCTAACAAAAGAAGGTATTTGGACATAAATAACGGACATTTTTGAACAAAACAAACATTTATTGTGGACCTGGGATTCCTGGAGTGCTTTCTGATGTAGATCATCAAAGGTAAGGGAATATTTATCATGTAATTTCTTGTTTATGCAGACGCCAACTTTGCGGCTGTGGTGTTTTTACTTTTGAGCTCCGTCTCAGATTATTGCATGTGTTTCTTTTTCCATAAAGTGTTTTTGAAATCTGACACAGCGGTTGTATTAAGGAGGGGTATATCTATAATTCCATGTGTATAACTTGTATTATCATCTGCATTTATGATGAGTATTTCTGTTGAATGATGTGGCTATGCAAAATCACTTGATGTTTTTGGAACTAGTGAACATAACACGCCAATGTAAACTCAGATTTTTTTATATAAATATGAACTTTATCAAACAAAACATGCATGTATTGTGTAACATAAAGTCCTATGAGTGTCATCTGATGAAGATAATTCAAGGTTAGTGATTAATTGTATCTTTATTTCTGGTTTTTGTGAATGCTATATTTTGCAGGAAAATGGCTGTGCTTATTGTGGTTTGGTGGAGACCTAACATAATCGTTTGTAGTGCTTACGCAGAAAAGCCTATTTGAAATCGGACACTTTGGTGGGATTAACAACGAGAATAGCTGTAAAATTATAGAAGACACATATGTTTTAGGAATTGGAATTATGAGATTTCTGTGGTTTGAATTTGGTGCCCTCTATTTTCACTGGTAGTTGTCATATCGATCCCGGTATCGGGATTGCAGCCATAACAGGTAAGCTAGAGGTATCTGTTTTTCTGCGTTGGATGTGTCGCAATGCACAGCATCCGCCAATATCGCACTTATAGTACGCATTTGCGGTATAGGTGGCAGAGCCAGTGCAGTGTTTGTCAGACCATGAGAAATGCAGAAACTCGGTTTTCTTGCGAAAAACGTTTGGAACGTCCAAACGGTTTGATCTATAATCTACTATGACCACCCTATGGAAAGGGGAGACTCTCACAAGTGTCACAGGACTTGTCTGAAGGTAACCGGTACTGTTTTTTTCTTTTTAATGAACGGAAGGTATGAAGGTAGTTTTGTACCTACCCAAAAAGAGGTTAAACATGTACAAAAAATACACTACCGTTCAAAAGTTTCTGGTCACTTAGAAATTTCCTTGTTTTTGAAAGAAAAAAAATCACATTTTCTGTACATTAAAATAACATCAAATTGATCCGAAATACAATGTAGGCAATGTTAATGTTGTAAATGACTATTGTAGCTGGAAATGGCCTATTATCAGCAAACATTACTCCTGTGTTCCAATGGCACATTGTGTTAGCTAATAAATGCATCAGCATTTGTGGGTTTGATTACAGGCTCAAAATGGCCAAAAACAAATAACTTTCTTCTGAAACTCATCAGTCTATTCTTGTTCTGAGAAATTAAGGATATTCCATGTGTGAAATTGCCAAGAAACTGAAGATCTCGTACAACGCTGTGTACTACTCCCTTCACAGAACAGTGCAAGCTGTCTCTAACCAGAATAGAAAGAGGAGTGGGAGGCCCCGGTGCACAACTGATCAGAGGACAAGTACATTAGAGTGTTTAGTTTGAGAAACAGACACCTCACAAGTCCTCAACTGCCAGCTTCATTACATAGTACCCAATTTCTCACATGGAATAGCCTTAATTTCTCAGAACAAGAATAGACTGATGAGTTTCAGAAGAAAGTTATTTGTTTTTGGCCATTTTGAGCCTGTAATCAAACCCACAAATGCTGATGCTTCAGATTCCAAGAACACAGGATGAGATGTTACTATCCTTTGTGCAAGCACTTCCAAGAGTTAATGAACAGTGAGCCTGGTGAAATTTGGGGAGCGCATCGTCAGTAGTGTACCTTTGGTTCCTAGGGTGTTTCGGCCTTTCACACTATACACCCTCCCCAAAGGCGGCCAGCGACAGGGTGATCAATCCTACGCTTGCGTCCCATTCCCAATTAGTCATAGGAGTTGCCTTGTTGATGATAGCCAACATCCCATGGGACTATGCATGGCAGGGGCATCCTCCTCCCTGAGTCAAGCATTGTTGACCGCATACCTCCTGGCCCTCTCACTTCGGGGCCCAGCTGGGGTCTTTCCTCTTCATCCAGAGCCACTGACTGCTGCCTTCTGCCGCCTCCGATACAGCTTTGATTGCCGAACGCTGGCTCTGGCCCTTAATTCCAAGGTCTCTAAGCAGTCTGGTTGTAGATGTTGCCACAAAACCTCTGCAGCCCACCTCCACTGGTCGGACTTCTGTGTTCCAGCCATGATGCCGTGCTTCGGCAGCTAGATCGGCATAGCGCAGATGCTTTCGCTCATAAGCCTCATCTACTGAGTCCTCCCAGGGTACTGTGAGCTCAATGATGAAGACCTTCTTGAGCGAACGGGACCAGAGCACCATGTCAGGTCTTAGGGTGGTGGTTGCGATCTCCAGAGGAAACACAAGTTGCCGGCCAATGTCAGCTAGCATTTTCCAGTCGCGGGCCAAGCGCAGCTGGTCTTGCTCTAATGGTGTCGAGCCGCGCTTCTGTGGTTTAGCCCCTTCGCGGACAAAGTTTGTCCGTAAGGGGTGTGATGCTGCTGTGGGTGGTAGGGAGTTGGTAGCAGCTCGCTTGTCCTACCAGGGCGGACGCAAGGTTTTTAAGGACTTGGTTGTGACACCAAGTGTAGCGTCCTTGGGTGAGGCTTGTTTTACACCCTGTGAGAATGTGCCTGAGGTTGGCTGGCATGGAACAGAGGGCACAGTCCGGATCTTCACCATACCATTGGTGAAGATTAACTGGAGTTGGAAGGACGACATATGTTGCTCTGATGGAGAAGCTCAACCGCCTCGCTTCCATGGCCCACAGATCCTTCCAGCTGATCTTCCGATACTCAACTTGTCTAAAGGCCAGTTGTATTGCTTCTTTAATCAGAACATCAGTTTTCAGCTGTGCTAACATAACTGCAAAAGCGTTTTCTAATGATCAATTAGCCTTTCAAAATGATCAACTTGGATTAGCTAACACAACGTGCCATTTGAACACATGAGTGAGGGTTGCTGATAATGGGCCTCTGTAGGCCTATGTAGATATTCCATAGAAAATCTGCCGTTTCCAGCTACAATAGTCATTTACAACATTAACAATGTCTACACTGTATTTCTGATCAATTTGATGTTATATTAATGGAATTTGTTTTCTTATTTTCTTTCAAAAACAAGGACATTTTTTAAAGTGACCCCAAACATTTGACTGGTAGTGTATATATTTCCTGAGCTTTCTTATATTTCCTGGATATAGGACAAACACTTCAAAAGCTTGTGTCTTATGATTTATCTTTAGACATTTTTTTATTGCCATTTATGAATGTGTTATTAAAAGATTTTTCTCTGGGCTTAGACTTTTAAGAATTAAACTCTGTAACTGTTTTAAAGTCACCATTGGCCTCGTGGTGAAAACCCTGAGTGGTTTCTTTCCTCTCTGGCAACTGAGTTAGGACGGACGCATATATCATTGTAGCGACTGGATGTGTTGATACACCATCCAAAGTGTAATTGATATCTTGCTCAAAGGCATATTCATTGTTTGCTTTTTTTATTTTCACCTATCTACCAATTGGTGACTGTGTTTGCCAGGCATTGGAAAACCTCCCTGGTCTTTGTGGCTGAATCTGTGTTTGAAATTCACTGCTCGACTGAGGGGCCTTACAGAAGTATGTGTGTATGTGTGGAGTAAAGAGATAAGGTAGTCATTCAAAAATCATGTTAAACACTATTATTGGAATTAAAACATCATTCCACTTTAGAGGAGAGGTTATAACATGATACAGTGCCTTGAGAAAGTATTCAAACGGCAAATGTTTTGGTGTCACAGGCTGAATTTAAAATGTATTAATTTACTTTTTTTTTGCCACTTTCCTACCCCATAATGCCATGACGGAATTATGTTTTAATTCCAATAATAGTGTGAAAAGAAGGCACAATGGGTATAATACTCTTCCTCCTCCTCTTTGTCTGGTTGTGGTGCACCCTACTTTCCAACCTCTCCAATTAAGTGTTTATTTCCCTTGGCTCCTACTGTGTGTTTGCACTGTCAAGGGAGAATACATGCACGAACACAAACACACAACCCAGTAAGTATTTGCTCTGTCGAGAAAACGCACAGTCAGCGGGGATTAATCACAGGAGAGAAGAGGAGAGGAAAGAAGAGGTGAGGGGGCTAGAGAAAAAGATAAGAAGAGAGGTGGAGATGGGAGAGGTTATAACATGAGTAGGGGAGAGGTTATAACATGATACAGTGCCTTCAGAAAGTATTCAAACTGCAAATGTTTTTTGGTGTCACAGGCTGAATTTAAAATGTATTCATTTACTTTTTTTGTCACTTTCCTACCCACAATACCCCATAATGTCACTCTTCTGTCCCTCTCCCATCTCCACCTCTCTTCTTATCTTTTTCTCTCGCCCCCTCACCTCTTCTTTCCTCTTAACTGGGAAGGCTGGAAAGTAGGGTGCACCACAACCAGATAAAGAGGAGGAAGAGTATTATACTCATAGTGCCTTCTATAGGCACTCACACACGATCAGCTGAAAGTGACCAGAAAACAGCTGATCACTGATTGCAGCACCACAGTCGCTGAATAGTGCCAGAGACAAGGGGGGAGAGAGGGCCTGAGAAAGAGACTTAGAGCATCTTCACACTTCACTACACTTTTGTAAAAATACCATCGGCTACACATATTACTCCAATGTAAACTTGCGTACTTGCTACATCTCGACACTATGTCTCGACACTCGCCCAACAGTTACCCCCTTTGAAGCAGGGCAATGTAAACAGAATTGTCTTGTTGAGCCAACACTCCTCAAATCAAATTGTCTTTGTCTCATGCGTCAAATACAGCTGCTGTGGACTTTACCGTAAAATGTTTGCTTACGAGCCCTTCCGAACAATGCAGAGTTTAAAAATATTAATACAAGTAAAAATAAAATATGAACACGAGGAATAAAATAAAATACACAAGAATGGAGATATTTACAGTGAGAAATAGTTAAACGTCAATGTGCAGAGGAACAAGGTATTTTAGGTAGATATGTACATGAAGGCAGGGTAAAGTGACTAGGGGGAAAACAGGGATACCTAGTCAGTTGTACAACTGAATGCATTCAACTAAAATGTGTCTTCCGCATTTAACCCAACCCTTCTGAATGTGTGGGGGGTGAGGTGTGGGGTGTGGGGGGCTGCCATAATTGACATCCACATCATCAGATTTTTACCTTGTCAGCTCGGGGATTTGATCCAGCAACGTTTCGGTTACTGGCCCGAAGCTCCTACCTGCCAGGCTAGAAAATGATAATAGTCAAATGAAGAATAGAGTAGCAGCAGCAAATGATAAGTGTACAAGTGTGTGTGTGTGTGTGTGTAAGTATGTATGTGTGTTTGTGTTGAGACGCTATGCATGTGTGTGTTATGTGAGGGTGCCCAAGGTGTGCATTTCAAGGTTTAAATTTTTACATTTACATTTTGGTCATTTAACAGACGTTCTTATCCAGAGCGACTTACAGTCAGTGTATTAGACTACGGTAAACAAGAATATACCACAGTCATAGCAAGTACAAGGTCATCTTACCGTTACCGAGAATGTTGTAGTTAAGAGGGCTACTTGCAAAGTATATACTGTATTTTTAATGAAAAATACAAAATACATGCATTCTAATTAAACTTTTGCTAAATAGGCAACATGAATTGCAGTTAAAGCCAGTGAAATACAAATTACAGAATAGGCATTGAAAGTTTTGAAATAATTTACCTGAAATAAATACATATAACAGAAACACTGCTTGTCATTGAAGTTAGCGACCTACACTGTAAATCTGCCACAGTTTACTAGCCACCGTGCTTCCAGTAATGCACTGTAAATCTGCCACAGTTTACTAGCCACCGTGCTTCCAGTAATGCACTGTAAATCTGCCACAGTTTACTAGCCACCGTGCTTCCAGTAATGCACTGTAAATCTGCCACAGTTTACTAGCCACCGTGCTTCCAGTAATGCACTGTAAATCTGCCACAGTTTACTAGCCACCGTGCTTCCAGTAATGCACTGTAAATCTGCCACAGTTTACTAGCCACCGTGCTTCCAGTAATGCACTGTAAATCTGCCACAGTTTACTAGCCACCGTGCTTCCAGTAATGCACTGTAAATCTGCCACAGTTTACTAGCCACCGTGCTTCCAGTAATGCACTGTAAATCTGCCACAGTTTACTAGCCACCGTGCTTCCAGTAATGCACTGTAAATCTGCCACAGTTTACTAGCCACCGTGCTTCCAGTAATGCACTGTAAATCTGCCACAGTTTACTAGCCACCGTGCTTCCAGTCATGCACTGTAAATCTGCCACAGTTTACTAGCCACCGTGCTTCCAGTAATGCACTGTAAATCTGCCACAGTTTACTAGCCACCGTGCTTCCAGTAATGCACTGTAAATCTGCCACAGTTTACTAGCCACCGTGCTTCCAGTAATGCACTGTAAATCTGCCACAGTTTACTAGCCACCGTGCTTCCAGTAATGCACTGTAAATCTGCCACAGTTTACTAGCCACCGTGCTTCCAGTAATGCACTGTAAATCTGCCACAGTTTACTAGCCACCGTGCTTCCAGTAATGCACTGTAAATCTGCCACAGTTTACTAGCCACCGTGCTTCCAGTAATGCACTGTAAATCTGCCACAGTTTACTAGCCACCGTGCTTCCAGTAATGCACTGTAAATCTGCCACAGTTTACTAGCCACCGTGCTTCCAGTAATGCACTGTAAATCTGCCACAGTTTACTAGCCACCGTGCTTCCAGTAATGCACTGTAAATCTGCCACAGTTTACTAGCCACCGTGCTTCCAGTAATGCACTGTAAATCTGCCACAGTTTACTAGCCACCGTGCTTCCAGTAATGCACTGTAAATCTGCCACAGTTTACTAGCCACCGTGCTTCCAGTAATGCACTGTAAATCTGCCACAGTTTACTAGCCACTGTGCTTCCAGTAATGCACTGTAAATTCTAGAAATATAGGATATTACTGTGGTCCGGTGTTCCAGTAATATGCTGTACATTTGTTACAGTAAAGGTTCTGTAAATCTACAGTAATTTACTGGCTTCTGTGCTGCCTGTAATTTACTGTAAACATTACAGAATACATTTTTTTCAGTGTAGTGAATGTATGTGAGTTTTGTGTGGGAGTATGAATGTAGTGTGTGAGTGATTGTGTTAATGGTGTGTGTATATATAGTCTAGTGAGTGTGCGTAGGGTCAGTGCAAGATAGAGTCCGTGCGATAGTTTGGGTACCATTCATTTACTATTTAGCAGTCTGGTTATTTAGCAGTCTTATGGCTTGGGGGTAGAAGCTGTCTCTGAGCCTGTTGGTCCGAGAGCCAATGCTCCGGTAGTGTTTGTCGCATGGTAGCAGAAGGAATGGTCTATGGCTTGGGTGGTTGGAGTCTTTGACAGTTTTTCAGGCCTTCCTCTGACACCACCTGATTTGCTGTCCATGCCTCCCTCTGCAGCACTTTGCGGTCAAAGCCGGTCTGCACATAGATGCTTGTGAATTGTTGTATCATTCAATAGTGTAATGTTTTAGAAGAAAAGTTTCTGTCATTGCTGAATAGTTTGTGCTTACTGGCTAGTGGCTACTTTGATATTTAAGGTAAATTTGAGCTGCGGACCAAGAATGTCCCGTTACCAGCCACAACTAAAGGTAAGGCAAGGATGTAATGTGAATGTAAAAGTATAATTCCCTCATCAGACTCTCCTTCATATCTCGTAGTGGAAATAGGGCTTTAGAGGGAACAGAGACGAAGCGATATAGATTAATGACAAGGCTTCACAGGGGAAATGTTGTAGTGTGTTGTAGTCATTAGATCTGTAGGCGAGAAGAGGAGGAGAGGAGATGGGGACTTTAATGGCTGTAGAGCTAATACCTCAGGCAGGGATAAATTAATATAGTTAGGCCATCGAGCACAGGCTTCCCCTCCGATTCTTTCACACTCTCTCCATCACAACCTTTTCTCTATCTTTTACAAATTTGAATCTATTTCCACCCTTCTGCTCATGTCTATCTTCTTTGCTCCTTCGTTCCCTTCACCTTTTCCCCCAGAGCTCCCACCTTTCAGCCGTCTCTCTTTCGTTACGCGTGTGTGTGTGTGTGTGTGTGTGTGTGTGTGTGTGTGTGTGTGCGCGCGCTGGAGGGGCTTTGCTCTTCTCTGTTCGGGTGAGAACCATCTCCACCATAACTTGGCACCTCTCTCCCAAGATCGACCCCTTGCAGAGTGTTCTAACACCCCCCATCACCTACACACACACACACACACACACACACACACACACACACACACACACACACACACACACACTTCGTCGCTGCATGATTCATGAATATCTGATAAAAACTAGTCTTATGACATGCAGTATCAGACCAGTGCAGAAACATCCCATCTGAGCCCCACTGCCACAGCTTATTAACCCCACAGCCAGCACACACACACCTCTGAATAGTGTGTTGCGTGTGTGTGTGGGTGCGTATGTTCATGCATGAGTATGTGAGTCACACACCCATAAGTTTTGAGTTCTAGGTTTAGAGAGAGTGGAGTCCTGAGCAAGACAGGTGAAAAGTAGTTTTTAGTGTGAAAAGGGATAGTTCACCAAAATTGTAAAATTACATACTGGTTTCCTTACCCTGTAAGCACTCTATGGGCAAGTTATGACGGCAATCCATGCCTTGGTTAAGTTTCCCTGGCAGTGGCTGTCGCTGTTTCCAAATGCCAATATTTTAGCATTTGTAGCACAAATCCCATTCAAGTCATGGGACAGATATCAGCCTTTTGTGCGCATCTGTCACGACCTGACCTTAGAGCCTTTTTATGTCTCTATTTGGTTTGGTCAGGGTGTGATTTGGGGTGGGCATTCTATGTGTTGTTTTCTATGATTTTGTGTTTCTATGTTTTGGCCGGGTATGGTTCTCAATCAGGGACAGCTGTCTGTTGTTGTCTCTGATTGGGAACCATACTTAGGTAGCCCTTTTCCCTCCTTTCTGTTTGGGAAGTTGTCTTTGTTTGTCGACGTCATTTCGAATAAAAGGAAAATGTACGCTGACCACGCTGTGATTTGGTCCAGTTCTTTCGATGGCCGTGACAGCATCATGTCATTTATAAGGGACTTTGTTGAGCTTCACAATCAACTTTTGCTTGATTTGGAGATGAAGCTTCGAGTCTGAGGGTAAAGCACACACAAACAATTGCAACACAAACACTCTCAATTTCATTCTCCTGAAGTTGACTTTTTCCCCAACAGTCATTTAAGCCAGCTGTTTCCCAAATTATAAGTCATTACATAAATTTGTAATTAATGTCACACGCACGTAAGGACACAAACACATTTTTTTTATTCTTACACTATTTATAGCCCTACACAATTCTATATTTACAGTATAGCCGTATACAATTCTAACTATAGACACCTTTATGTGTTTGCAAACATTGCCACATGAGGGCGAAGCGCGCAAGTTGGTGGCAGATCAAGGGGGACTAATTACATGTTGTAACACACTACTTTTGGATTATAATATGATTTTAAGACTTGTATGAATGACATGCTTAATATCATGTTTGTGTCATCAACCAATCCTTATCCCAGTCAGCTGTTCCCACATGCTTCAAGAGGGCCACCATTGTTCCTGTTCCCAAGAAAGCTAAGGTAACTGAGCTAAACAACTACCGCCCCGTTCCACTCGCTTCCGTCATCATGAAGTGCTTTGAGAGACTAGTCAAGGCCCATATCACCTCCACCCTACCTGACACCCTAGACCCACTCCAATTTGCTTACCGCCCCAATAGATCCACAGACGACGCAATCGCAACCACACTGCACACTGCCCTAACCCATCTGGACAAGAGGAATACCTATGTGAGAATGCTGTTCATCAACTACAGCTCAGCATTTAACACCATAGTACCCTCCAAACTCGTCCTCAAGCTCGAGACCCTGAGTCTCGACCCCGCCCTGTGCAACTGGGTACTGGACTTCCTGACGGGCCGCCCCTAGGTGGTGAGGGTAGGTAACAACATCTCCACCCCGCTGATCCTCAACACTGGGGCCCCACAAGGGTGCGTTCTGAGCCCTCTCCTGTACTCCCTGTTCACCCACGACTGCGTGGCCATGCATGCCTCCAACTCAATCATCAAGTTTGCAGACGACACTACAGTGGAAGGCTTGATTACCAACAATGACGAGACAGCCTACAGGGAGGAGGTGAGGGCCCTCGGAGTGTGGTGTCAGGAAAATAACCTCACACTCAACGTCAACAAAACAAAGGAGATGATCGTGGACTTCAGGAAACAGCAGAGGGAGCACCCCCCTATCCACATCGACGGGACAATAGTGGAGAGGGTAGTATGTTTTAAGTTTCTCAGCGTACACATCACGGACAAACTGAATTGGTCCACCCACACAGACAGCGTGGCGCAGCAGTGCCTCTTCAACCTCAGGAGGCTGAAGAAATTCGGCTTGTCACCAAAAGCACTCACAAACATTTACAGATGCACAATCGATAGCATCCTGTCGGCCTGGTACGGCAACTGCTCCACCCACAACCGTAAGGCTCTCCAGAGGGTAGTGAGGTCTGCACAACGCATCACCGGGGGCAAACTACCTGCCCTCCAGGACACCTACACCACCCGATGTCACAGGAAGGCCATAAAGATCATCAAGGACAAAAACCAACTGCCTGTTCACCCCGCTACCATCCAGAAGGCGAGTTCAGTACAGGTGCATCAAAGCGAGGACCGAGAGACTGAAAAACGGCTTCTATCTCAAGGCCATCAGACTGTTAAACAGCCACCACTAACATTGAGTGGCTGCTGCCAACATACAGACTCAACTCCAGCCACTTTAAAAATTGTATGTAATAAATGTATCCCTAGCCACTTTAATATAATGTTTACATACCCTACATTACTCATCGTATATGTATATACTGTACTCTATATCATCAATTGCATCTTTATGTAGTACATGTATCACTAGCCACTTTAAACTATGCCACTTTTGTTTACATACCCTACATTACTCATCTCATATGTATATACTGTACTCGATACCATCTACTGCATCTTGCCTATGCCGTTCTGTACCATCACTCATTCATATATCTTTATGTACATATTCTTCAACCATTTACACTTGTGTGTATAAGGTTGTTGATGTGAAATTGTTAGGTTAGATTACTCGTTGGTTATTACTACATTGTCGGAACTAGAAGCACAAGCATTTCGCTACACTCGCATTAACATCTGCTAAGCATGTGTATGTGACAAATTAAATTAGATTTGATTGCAAATCAAGAGCATTATACTTCAAAAACTTCAACCAATAAAATTGCTCTTTGGCTAGCTTTTGCTACAGCCTACACTGCATTAGGAAAGAATTGACTTTTTCCAGATTTTGTTACATTACAGCCTTATTCTAAAATATATGAAATCGTTTCCCCCCCTCATCAATCTACACACAGTACCCCATAATGACAAAATTAAAAAAAATGAAAGATCACATTCACATAAGTATTTAAAACCTTTTACTTGTTGGAGCACATTTGGCAGCGAATACAGCCTCGGGTCTTCATGGATATGACGCTACAAGCTTGGCACACCTGTATTTGCGGAGTTTCTCCCATTCTTCTCTACAGATCCTCTCAAGCTCTGTCAGGTTGGATAGGGGAGCATCGCTGCATATCTATTTTCAAGTCTCTCCAGAGATGTTCAATTGGGTTCAAGTCCAGGCTCTAGTTGAGCTACTCAAAGACATTCAGAGACTTGTCCCGAAGCCACTCCTGCGTTGTCTTGGCTGTGTGCTTAGGGTCGTTGTCCTGTTGGAAGGTGAACCTTCGCCCCAGTCTGCGGTCCCGAGCGCTCTGTAGCAGGTTTTCATCAAGGATCTCTCTGTACTTTGCTCCGTTCATCTTTCCCTCGATCCTGACTAGTCTCCCAGTCCCTGCTGCTGAAAAACTTCCCTATAGCATGATGCTTCCACCGCCATGTTTCCCTGTAGGGATTGTGCAAGGTTTCCTCCAGACATTCAGGCCAAAAAGTTCAATGTTCATTACATCAGACCAGAGAATCTTGTTTCTCATGGTCTGAGAGTCTTTTAGGTGCCTTTTGGGAAACTCCAAGCGGGCTGTCTTGTGCCTTCAGTCTGACCACTCTACCATAAAGGCCTGATTGGTGAGGTGCTGCAGAGATGGTTGTTCTTCTGGAAGGTTCTCCTATCTCCACAGAAGAACTCTGGAGCTCTGTCAGAGTGACCATAGGATTCTTGGTCACTTCCCTGACCAAGGCCCTTCTCCCCCGATTGCTCAGTTTGGCCGGACGGCCAGCTTTAGGAAGAGTCTTGGTGGTTCCGAACTTCTTCCATTTAACAATGATGGAGGCAACTGTGTTCTTGGGGAACTTCAATGCCGCAGACATGTTTTGGTACCCTTCCCCAGATCGACACAATCCTGTCTCGGAGCTCTACGGACAATTCCTTTGACCTCATGTCTTGGCTTTTGCTCTGACATGCACTGTCAACTGTGGGAACTTATATAGACAGATGTGTGCCTTTCCAAATCATGTCCAATCAATTGAATTTAGCACAGGTGAACTCCAATCAAAGTGTATAAACATCTCAAGGATGATCAATGGAAAGGGGATGCACCTGAGCTCAATTTCGAGTCTCATAGCAAAGGGCCTGAATACTTATGTAAATAATGTATTTCTGTTTTTAATTCTTAATACATCTTCAAAACAATTTTTTGCTTTGCCATTATGGGGTATTATGGGGTACCTTCAAGTAGGTTTCGGTTTTGCTAGGGCGTTGTGGCATCTGCCAGAGGTGCCAAAGGCTGAATGTTTGAATCAAGCGACAGAAAGTTGTTTTTGAGATTTTTGTTTTAAGCCTAACCCCAAACTTAACTCCGCATGATTAAGGTAATAATTCATAGTTGATGCCTAAACATAACCTTAAAAATGCAGCGTGAATGCCTAAAATGAACCGTAATTTAACACTTTTTCATTAGACATTTGAGAAACATGGGTGAATGTCTCATTTTGATGGGAGACTGTGAGAGCTAGTTGGGAACCACACCTGTGTGCAAGCACCTGCTTTCAATATACAGTACTTTGTATCCTTCATTTACACAAGTGTTTCCATTATTTTGGCATTTACCTATACATCTTCCTCTAGCACCTATATATCCCCCTGGTGAACCTAGTGATATGTATAATGAGTGGCATGCATACTTTCCCTCCCCAAGGAGTTCCCAGCCCTGTCCAGAGCCCTGCCTCTGCCTTCTTCTCATTAGAAAACCCTCCTCTTCAGTCATTTCAATCCATTTATTATCCTTTTCCCCTAAACTAGTTTTTTTTACTTTATTTTATTTATTCCACATGGCAGTCAAAAATATCAGTGAAATACATGGACATTTACAAATGTAAATGTTATTGTGGAACTGTCAGTCATTCCTAGAATCCTTACATAACCAGAGTCAGGCTGGAATTCCGAGAGACAGCGTTCAGTGTGGACACAGAAGATAAATCTGCTTCATCAGGGTCTGGTGTGATCTCAGTGTCCAGTCCTGACGTTCCGGGTCCTGGGGAATTTCCAGCCACACTCCTGACAGGTTTGATGAATCTCTACATTCCACTTTCTCCGGACGCAAATACTGGATCTTACCCAAATGCCCTGCTCCTGTCAGGGTGGAATTTGGGTCTCTCCTCTAATAAGGAGAGTGAAATTTCAACCCGCTCAGCCAGTTCTCATTGTCCAAGAGCCCTCCATCCTATCTCCCCCTTGTTAGAAGACACTTTTGGTCCTTGTGCTCAGTGGCCAATTTCACCAGGACCCACAGCCTTCAATCCAACACACAGGGGCTTTGACTCCAACTGAGATTTAAACTTTCGGATACAACAAAGTCTTTAAACTGTGAAATGTTTGGGCTGCCTGCTGCATTCCTCAGAGACAAACTAAGAGCACTAACAGCCAGGGCAAGTGGGACATATTGGGGCCACAATGTCCCATTTGTATCAAACATAATGCTTTTAGGTTTTAGGAAGTGAGGGGCTTATGTATGTGAGGTCTAAAAGGTGTGTGTGTGTGTGTTTGTTAGTGCTTGTGACGATAAATTGGCATTCGCTCTTAAATGTTAATAAAAGCCATGCATATTTCAGAGATGTAAACAGGGCCAGGTGAACAGGCTGGAAGAGGAGGCTGCCACTGTAAACCCCAACGGTCTGTGATTTTTGGGGAAACCCATTAATACAGTTACTTAAAGTGATTTTGAGGTCATTACTCAAACTGATAGTCACAATGTGACCCTGTAGGGGGTCCAGATATGAATTGTATGAACATGAGCATTTTGAGTGACCCCCCCCACTAAGACTTGCCTCCAATAATTTCCCAATGTGCCTTTGAGTGAATGGTAGTTACCAGCCATGACTGTATTTGTTATTGACAGATGACATCTTTCTTGAATTTGTTCATTTTCAGTCCTGTGGCCTTCACCAAGTGAATTCCTAGGTGAATGTTATCATTATAATTAAACTATTCATGACAATATGTTATATATCTCATATTGGCTCATATGGCCTAAAATGCATGATTTACAGGCCACATCAGGCCTTCAAGTAGGGATGCAATATTCTGGTAAATTTCCCAAAGTCCCAATAAAAATAAATTAATCTTCCAACCAGGGATTTATGGAAAACCTGGGAAATGTATGAGAATTTTGCAACCCTATCTGCAAGTCTGCTGACTACCTAAGTGATGTGTAATTCCTATTGGAATCCAGCCAGAGTTAGGGTATCCCACAGTTGACATTTTATTAATCCGCAAGCTGCATTCATAATGATTGCCAGGGTAAGGGCTAGGAAAGTTGATAGGAAGACTGCCTAAACCATTTAAACTGGAACAAACATTTCAGTAATGGGTGCACAAAGTCTAACTAAAATTATTGGATTAGTTTAGAAAAATGTATGTTATTTATCTTTGAGTAGCCTAAAATTAATCAATCAATCAATCACTCAATGTAAATGCAAAAACACAGATATTAAAAACAATTCCAAAACAATTAACCTGCAGCATGCTCGGAAAAAAAGTTCATTTGTTATCATAAAAAAAAAATGTTTATGACTTTTATTTTAAAACAAATTGTACTTCTACCCCTTTTTCATGAAATCCAATTGGTAGTTAGTCTTGTCCCATCGCTGCAACTCCCCTACGGACTTGGGAGAGGCGAAGGTTGAGAGCCATGTATTCTCCGAAACACGACCCTGCCAAGCCGCACTGCTTTTTGACACACTGCTAGCTTAACCCGGAAGCCAGCCGCACCAATGTGTCAGAGGAAACGCTGACCAGCTGGCGACTGAGGTCAGCTTGCAGGCACCTGGCCTGCCACAAGGAGTCGCTAGTCTACAATGGGACAAGGGGATCCCAGCCGGCCAAACTCTCCCCTAACCCGGACGACGCTGAGCCAATTGTGCGCCGCTTCATGGGTCTCCCGGGCATGACCGACTGTGACAAAGCCTGGGATCGAACCAGGGTATGTAGTGACGCCTCATGCAGGGCTATGCAGTGCCACATAAGTATTTTGAGTAATAATAACTTTTCATTTACTCTGAATGTAACTTACTAGAGGGATTTGAGTTAAAAATCCCTTTGGGTTTACAGTGTTGGGGTCGAGCACTCTGGGCTGAGGATAACTTATTCATAGCTCTATCTGACAAGGACTGGGGCTTGGGGGGTTGGGGGCTACGGGGAATTGTGTCAAAGCACTTGTCAGTCTGATTACGTGTGAATGTCACCGTGCTCTGGAGATGTTTTATACCAGGGAGGGGTGGAGGAACAATCTGAGGAATCGCCTGTTTGTCTGCCAATGGATCATGACAGTAAAGACAGAGGTAGAGGGACTTAGAAGCATGTTGTGCATGTAAAGCTTGACACTGTTCTCCACAATGTTGGCACGCATGTGAGGCTATGTCTATGTGTCACGTCCTGACCTTAGTTCCTTTTTTATGTCTCAATTTTGGTTTGGTCAGGGTGTGAGTTGGGGTGGGCATTCTATGTTTTTCATTCTATGTTTTGTTCTGTGTGTTGTATTTCTATGTGTATGGCCTGGTATGGTTCCTAATCAGAAGCAGCTGTCAATCGTTGTCTCTGATGGAGAACAATACTTAGGTAGCCTGTTCCCACCTGTGTTGGTAGGTAGTTGTTTCCTGTTTTTTCACCTTACAGGACTGTTTCGTGTCATTCATTCTCTTTGTTGTTTTTTGTCATTCAGTGTTCAGTTTATTTAATAAAATTTACTATGAACACTTACCACGCTGCGTGTTGGTCAGATGATTCCTATTCCTCATCAGATGAAGAGGAGAGCCGTTACACTATGGCTCTGTGTCTGTGAACCAAACTCCAAACGGACTCCTCACCATCTATAAAGCCACTGTCGTTTCTCTCTCTTTCTCTGTGCGAAACAATGGGATTGAGACCCTCTTCTCCTCGCCGTCTGTGTTCCTGTAGGATAAGTACTCCGTGGAGTGTATGTATGTATACACAGTTGGGGAGGGCAAAGAGTATGGTAAATGCCTTCCACAGCTGAGATTTGGATGAATAGTGAGGATGAGGTTTCCCCAAGGTTCAAAACCATGGTGGACTGAAAACAATAACAACAACAACAATAAAAACAGTACCAATAAACAGAACACCAACATCAGCGAGGGTAGAGAACTACATTACTTTATTTCCTGCCAAAGTGATGTTTATTAGACAGGAGAGAGATGGGGGGTGGGGGGGTGGCCCCAAACTGCCAACAACTCACAACTCGCTCTAAACGAAAAGGCAATATGTCAAAAAAATGCCTCCTTTCTTTCACTCTTTCACTCTCCTTCCCTCGCTCCTGGGTCTATCATTCCCTCTTGTTCTTATTCTCTCTCTCTCTCTCTATCTGCCGGTGACGGCACACCCCTCTATGTCACCAAGCAAGGGTTACCGTGACAATCTCAGCACTCTGTCTCTGTCTCTCCTATATGCCAGAAGCACAGCTGAGTCTGCGGTCTTTCCCCGCCACACTTCCTCATTCTGTTTGTTTGTTGTCATCTGTTTTCCTGTTCCCAGAGAATCAGAATCATTCAGTTCTAGGTGCTAAGCAGGGTAAATGAGGACATCTTTTTATGAGCTGTAAATACAAAAGTTTACCACAGTTTTACAAAGCTACTATAGAGTTGATGTCAAGTGATTCTCTCTACCTCAGAGAAAGTACCTATAAACTCCGCTGTTATTCTGTCACCCAACACACAGTCTCACTTGGGTCCAACAAGACAAAGTCAACACCCTGTCTCTAAACACAGATACAACACAGAGAAATCAGCAGACACAAACACACCTCCAGGTCTAGTCATTGTAAGGGACCATAAGAAATGTTCAGAACTGGTACCCAAATAAAAATGGGGGAGGGCCATGCTTTTTAGTCAGGCGGAGAGTTCAGTATTTAAAAAAAATCTAGTCCAAGGGAAAGACATGTCATTTGTAATGGAGGAAATGTCAATATTGCCTGATGCTGCCCCTCGTCCCTGATTCTCTGCTGGATGTGGAATATTAGGTGGTCTCAATCAAATTATCCATAGCCTATCGCCTATAGCCTAGGCTATATAAAGTGTGTGCTCGGAGAAGCCCAGGGTAAAGTTTTATTTATAAGAACATTTTCATTGTTCTGGAGTTTTTGTGCTGCTGCGATGGTGTAAATAAAATTAGAATTCAATATCTGTGTGCATGGACTCGTCTACTGATCAGTTTGAGAGGAAGAGCGCGAAGATGAGGACTGGAGGTAGACTTTGATAGCTTGCTACTGTTTATAATTGATTTTAATAAATGTAATGCGTTCTGTTGCCCATGATGAAGCTCTTTATCAGAGTTATTGACCCCACAATAAGCCAGATTCAAGTATTTTACATAATGTAGGCCCAGCCGCAGCACAATCAATCGTAGATTGACCGCACATGGATGTTGAAAGTAGTCTAATTCAAGGAGGCCTAATTTATTTTTTTCCATGTTTTTATTAACAACAAGAGGGCTTTGTGTTGGAGCCTATTTCTTCCTATTTAAGAAATAAGAGGAAGGCCTATCTGTTTTACAGACAAAATTATACAAGTTAATGAATTTGAGCCATTTTGCCACAACAGGAAATGTGAATTATTATGTGGATTACAATTAATGGACATTTTTGTTGCGGTTGATACAATTTTCAGAAGCCTATTTAAATATACACTATGAAGAAATCACTCTGCCATATCCTGGTTGCTAAAATTCTAATAGTTTGCCTAATTTCAATTTATGTGACAAATCAAGCAAGTATAGCGCAGAGCATGGGTCTCCAACAGGTCGATCACTAGCAGCCCACCTATGAGTAGCTGGCCAAAGTACATGCAATTGTAATGTGTTCCAGCTGTCATAAACAAATCTCACAAGTATCAAACACCGCAAGCTCCCAGCTACTACTTAATCAATAAAACATTGGCATTATCCCACTGGTCACTATTGGCTTAAAAAGCCAAACCTATCACAAAATCTGCCAATTAATTTCCAACAATATTGCCCGTCTGTCTGTTTGGCGGAGCATTTGTTTATCACTTTGTGTGTAGCCAGTTGATGTGATAACTGTCTTATGGGTTGATAGAAATGCTTTCCCCATAACATTCTCAATTAAATGTTAACTGCAAAGTAGGCTTAGCTGGCAGAACTACAGTGGGGCAAAAAAGTATTTAGTCAGCTACCAATTGTGCAAGTTCTCCCACTTAAAAAGATGAGAGGCCTATAATTTTCATCATAGGTACACTTCAACTATGACAGATGAAATTAGAAAAAAAAATCCAGAAAATCACATTGTAGGATTTTTAATGAATTTATTTGCAAATTATGGTGGAAAATAAGTATTTGGTCACCTACAAACAAGCAAGATTTCTGGCTCTCACAGACCTGTAACTTCTTCTTTAAGAGGCTCCTCTGTCCTCCACTCGTTATCTGTATTAATGGCACCTGTTTGAACTTGTTATCAGTATAAAAGACACCTGTCCACAACCTCAAACAGTCACACTCCAAACTCCACTATGGCCAAGACCAAAGAGCTGTCAAAGGACACCAGAAACAAAATTGTAGACCTGCCACAGGCTGGGAAGTCTGAATCTGCAATAGGTAGGCAGCTTGGTTTGAAGAAATCAACTGTGGGAGCAATTATTAAGGAAGGGAAGACATACAAGACCACTGATAATCTCCCTCGATCTGGGGCTCCACGCAAGATCTCACCCCGTGGGGTCAAAATGATCACAAGAACGGTGAGCAAAAATCCCAGAACCACACGGGGGGACCTAGTGAATGACCTGCAGAGAGCTGGGACCAAAGTAACAAAGCCTACCATCAGTAACACACTACGCCGCCTGGGACTCAAATCCTGCAGTGCCAGACGTGTCCCCCTGCTTAAGCCAGTACATGTCCAGGCCCATCTGATGTTTGCTAGAGAGCATTTGGATGATCCAGAAAAGATTGGGAGAATGTCATATGGTCAGATGAAACCAAAATATAACTTTTTGGTAAAAACTCAACTCGTCATGTTTGGAGGACAAAGAATGCTGAGTTGCATTCAAATAACACCATACCTACTGTGAAGCATGGGGGTGGAAACATCATGCTTTGGGGCTGTTTTTCTGCAAAGGAACCAGGACGACTGATCCGTGTAAAGGAAAGAATGAATGGGGCCATGTATTGTGAGATTTTGAGTGAAAACCTCCTTCCATCAGAAAGGGCATTGAAGATTAAACGTGGCTGGGTCTTTTAGCATGACAATGATCCCAAACACACCGCCCGGGTAACGAAGGAGTGGCTTCGTAAGAAGCATTTCAAGGTCCTGGAGTGGCCTAGCCAGTCTCCAGATCTCAACCCCATAGAAAATCTTTGGAGGGAGTTGAAAGTCCGTGTTGCCCAGCAACAGCCCCAAAACATCACTGCTCTAGAGGAGATCTGCATGGAGGAATGGGCCAAAATACCAGCAACAGTGTGTGAAAACCTTGTGAAGACAGAAAACGTTTGACCTCTGTCATTGCCAACAAAGGGTATATAACAAAGTATTGAGAACGTTTTGTTATCCACCAAATACTTATTTTCCACCATAATTTGCAAATAAATTCATTAAAAATCCCACAATGTGATTTTCTGGATTTTTTTTTTCTCATTTTGTCTGTCATAGTTGAAGTGTACCTATGATGAAAATTACAGGCCTCTCATATTTTTAAGTGGGAGAACTTGCACAATTGGTGGCTGACTAAATACTTTTTTTGCCCCACTGTATATCATCAGTACAGTTGAACAGAGTATAAAAGTTTACATACACCTTAGCCAAATACATTTAAACTCAGTTTTTCACAATTCCTGATATTTAATCCTGGTAAAAATTCCCTGTCTCAGGTCAGTTAGGATCACCACTTTATTTGAAGAACGTGAAATGTCAGAATAATAGCAGAGAGAATTATTTTGTTCAGCTTAATTTCTTTCATCACATTCCCAGTGGGTCAGACGTTTACATACACTCAATTAGTATTTGGTAGCATTGCCAGTGTAACCGATGTGAAATGGCTAGCTAGTTAGTGGGGTGCATGCTAACAGCATTTGAATTGGTGATGTCACTCACTCTGAGACCTTTAAGTAGTTGTTTCCCTTGCTCTGCAAGGCTTTTTGTGGAGTGATGGGTAATGATGCTTCGTGAGAGGCAGGTGTGCAGAGGGTCCCTGGTTCAAGCCCAGGTAGGGATGAGGAGGGGGACAGAAGCTATACTGTTCCATTCATGCTGTTGACCCTTATCACTGGTTGCTGTGGAAAAGGAGGAGGTCAAAAGGGGGGTGAATGTAACCAATGTGAAATGGCTAGCTAGTTAGCGGGGTGCGCGTTAACAGCGTTTCAATTGGTTACGTCACTCGCTCTGAGACCGTTAAGTAGTTGTTCCCCTTGCTCTGCAAGGGCCGTGGCTTTTGTGGAGCGATGGGTAACGATGCTTCGTGGGAGGCAGTTGTTGATGTGTGCAGAGGGTCCCTGGTTCGAGGCGAGGAGAGGGACGGAAGCTACACCTTTAAAATTATTTAACTTGGGTCAAACATTTCGGCTAGACTTCCACAAGCTTCCCACAATACGGTTGGTGGATTTTGGCCAATTACTCCTGACAGAGCTGGTGTAACTGAGTCAGGTTTGTAGGCCTCCTTGCTCGCCCCCACTTTTTCAGTTCTGCCCACAAATGTTCTATAGGATTGAAGTCAGGGCTTTGTGATGGCCACTCCAATACCTTTACTTTGTTGTCCTTAAACCATTGTTCATTTGGAAGACCCATTTGTGACCAAGCTTTAACTTCTTGATTGATGTTTTGAGATTTTGCTACAATATATCCACATCCTTTTTATTTCCTCATGATGCCATCTATTTTGTGAAGTGTACCAGTCTCTCCTGCATCAAAGCACCCCCACAGCATGATGCTGCCACCCCCGTGCTTCATGGTTGGGATGGTGTTCTTCGGCTTGCAAGCATCCCCTTTTTCCTCCAAACATAACGATGGTCATTATGGCCAAACAGTTGTATTTTTGTTTCATCAGACCAGAGGACATTTCTCCAAAAATAACAATCTTTGTCCCCATGTGCAGTTGCAAACCATAGTCTGGCTTTTTTATGGCGGTTTTGGAGCAGTGGCTTCTTCCTTGCGGAGCGGCCTTTCAGGTTGTGTCGATATAGGACTCGTTTTACTGTGGATATAGATACTTTTGTAACTGTGTCCTCCAGCATCCTCTCAAGGTCCTTTGATGTTGTTCTGGTATTGATTTGCACTATTCGCACCAAAGTATGTTCATCTCTAGGAGACGGAATGCGTCTCCTTCCTGAGCGGTATGACGGCTGCGCGATCCAATGGTGTTTATACTTGCGTACTATTATTTGTACAGATGAACGTGGTACCTTCAGGCATTTGGAAATTGCTCCCAAGAATGAACCAGACTTGTAGAGGTTTATAATTTTTTGGCTGATTTCTTTTGATTTTCCTATGATGTCAAGCAAATAGGCACTCAGTTTGAAGGTAGGCCTTGAAATACATCCACAGGTACACTTCCAATTGACTCAAATGATTATCAGAAGCTTCTAAAGCCATGCCATCATTTTCTGGAATTTTCCAAGCTGTTTAAATTGCACAGTCAACTTAGTGTATGTACACTTCTGACCCACTGGAATTGTGATACAGTGAATTATAAGTTAAATATTCTGTCTGTAAACAATAGTTGGAAAAATTACTTGCCATGCACACAGATGTCCAAACCATCTTGCCAAAACTATAGTTTGTTTAACAAGAAATCTGTGGAGTGGTTGAAAAATGAGTTTTAATGGCTACAACCTAAGTGTATGTACACTTCTGACTTAAACTGTATATCATTTGTATCTGTTATTTGCAAACTTTGCCATGAATGAGCAGCAACAGTACAGAACCACCGCTAGACCTACACATTAAAGGGCACATTCCTCACTCGCTAGATGCACAAAAGAAGGGCTAGATGAATTAAAGGTGTTATTGCATTCAACAATCAAAATGTAATTGTTTTCTTCCAGACCTAAAAAAAATGTATTCTGATGTGATATAAGCATAGACATGGCCTCAAAACTTTAAATTGCATTGTTTCTCTATGAACAATTGTAAACAATAAAACTGAGAACATAATGTAGATTTTATCGGTTGCCCCTTAGAGTGGTATATTAACCATTATTGTGGCAGATATATTGACAGAAAACACAGCGCACTACTTTCTCTTGTACACTAAGGAACTGGGGAAGAGTTGCAGGGGATAAGAGAAGAGAAGAATGTCCCTATTTGAAAGCACAAAAAAAGAATAGCTCGCGACGTCTTACATTTTTCTAAAGTATCTATCGTGCTACAAAAGACCCCTGGTGTTGAGAATCATTGTAAACCTCTGTGAAATGTGTTTTCCATAAACATATATGTATTTTCAGCTGTTTGAAGCTGATGTACAAAGCCAAATGTAACACGAAACGTAAGAATGGGAAGCACCGATATAGCCACATAGAACAGATCTACCGCTTCTTAGACTTGCTGTCAATGAGAATGACAGATCTATAACTCACATTTCTATGTGAATTTGGTTAGGTCACCCAAAAAGTTACATATTGCAGCTTTAAACCTCAAATACACATTTTAAATGTCCTGCATTGTAGGAAAGTTGTCCTGCAACAGGCCCAGGGTGATCAAATTAAGATCCTACATCTATAGGCTACTATCCATAGATTTTGTTGGCCAATTTATTCAGTCACTATGCACTCCTTAAAAAACTATTAGTTTTTTCTTGGTCGACTCATATCAACATATTTGCTCATTACTAATTGTGGGGTATTGCTCATTACTAGTGGTGGGGTATGGCTCATTACTAGTGGTGGGGTATTGCTCATTACTAGTTGTGGGGTATTGCTCATTATTAGTTGTGGGGTATTGCTCATTACTAGTTGTGGGGTATTGCTCATTACTAGTTGTGGGGTATTGCTCAATACTAGTGGTGGAGTATTGCTCAATACTAGTTGTGGGGTATTGCTCAATACTAGTGGTGGAGTATTGCTCATTACTAGTTGTGGGGTATTGCTCATTACTAGTTGTGGGGTATTGCTCAATACTAGTGGTGGGGTGTTGCTCATTACTAGTAGTGTGGTATTGCTCATTACTAGTGGTGGGGTATTGCTCAATACTAGTGGTGGGTTATATCCTTCCTGTTTGGCCCTGTCCGGGGGTGTCTTCGGATGGGGCCACAGTGTCTCCTGACCCCTCCTGTCTCAGCCTCCAGTATTTATGCTCCAGTAGTTTATGTGTCGGAGGCCTAGGGTCAGTTTGTTATATCTGGAATACTTCTCCTGTCCTATTCGGTGTCCTGTGTGAATCTAAGTGTGCGTTCTCTAATTCTCTCCTTCTCTCTTTCTTTCTCTCTCTCGGAGGACCTGAGCCCTAGGACCTACCTGACATGATGACTCCTTGCTGTCCCCAGTCCACCTGGCCGTGCTGCTGCTCCAGTTTCAACTGTTCTGCCTTATTATTATTCGACCATGCTGGTCATTTATGAACATTTGACCATCTTGGCCATGTTCTGTTATAATCTCCACCCGGCACAGCCAGAAGAGGACTGGCCACCCCACATAGCCTGGTTCCTCTCTAGGTTTCATCCTAGGTTTTGGCCTTTCTAGGGAGTTTTTCCTAGCCACCGTGCTTCTACACCTGCATTGCTTGCTGTATGGGGTTTTAGGCTGGGTTTCTGTACAGCACTTTGAGATATCAGCTGATGTACGAAGGGCTATATAAATACATTTGATTTGATTTGGTGGGGTATTGCTCAATACTAGTGGTGGAGTATTGCTCAATACTAGTGGTGGGGTATTGCTCAATACTAGTGGTGGGGTATTGCTCATTACTAGTGGTGGGGTATTGCTCATTACTAGTGGTGGGGTATTGCTCATTACTAGTGGTAGGGTATTGCTCATTACTAGTGGTGGGGTAGGCTAAATAACTGAAACACAAAAGGTCTAATTAAAATAACAGTGGAACTGAAATTTGCATACTGTAGCTGGGCTACATTAAAATGCAATGCATAAAACTACAAGTTTAGCACTATTACACAATAACGTGATACAGTATACTTTGAAAAGTTTAAATGAATGACAACTAAATGGGTGCTTTTTATAAACTTTTTCTTCTGCTCAAGTGACTTGGTCTGTTATTGAATTGTGGCATAGGAGTAGCTACATATTTAAAAAACGAAATATAATGTACAAATTACCTCTGTGCAATTATCTGTATCTGAAATAAGGTATTTAATCATCAAATTGATACTTACAATGCAGATTCCTTCACCTTGTCCATTTTCAGAATAAGTTAACAGTTACCCTGTGGATAATGCAGAGACAGAGAGTTTAAAAAATTAGGTGTTAATGTTCATTAAAATCTAATTGATAGGTATCATGCAGATTTCTTAACCTCCAGTGTCCATTTTCAGACTCAAAAGTTGACAGTTCTCTTGTGGTTAACCCTATCAGTCCCGAGACCCCGGCAGAAATTGTTTCATTTATCTGACTTTCATTCATCTGCATGTCCTGCCCTTATATTTAGCCTCACAATTAAGTGTTTTACCATTTAATTTCAGGACAGCCAGAGCAACAAGTAAAACACAAAACAATCTGACATAAACAGCTGCATTCATGAGTTTTATTGACAAATGTCATTAAAGAAATAAGGATTGCCAAGCAAAAACCTGATAAAATATGAATTTATATGAACGCTGTAAGTACAAACATTGTTTGCTCAGTGGGAAATGGAAATGCAACTTGGAAGGAACGGCGCTGGAGAAGAGAAGCAGGTACGGGGAGTTTACATTTAACTTAGAATGGACAGGCAACAGGACAGGAACAGCGTCAGAACTGGGTAACACAAAGACAGACGACAATCAATGCAGCAGTGGGGAACAGAGCTGGGGAACTGACAAATATAGGGGAGGTAATAAACAGGTGATTGAGTCCAATAAATCACTGATGCGTATACCTAAGGAAGGCAGGTGTGCGTAATGATGGTGACAGGAGCGCGTAATGCAGGGCAGTCTGGCGCCCTCGAGCGCCAGGGAAGAGCGGGAGCAGGGCTGACACAACTAGTCAGTGACAACTGTGTGGCGTTTGGAGTTTGTGACAGAAACTATGTGAGTTTTTTACAGTATTACAGACACTATTTCATATGATCTTCTATGTAGAATTATCCATTACCTTCTAATGACTCTGGTGCAGCTTGTGAGCATCATAGAGCAAAACATATGCGTGTTTGTGAGAGTCTCAGCTTCCACAGATAACGTTTAATAGTTTGTAGCTCAAACCATTCAGATTCTACAGACGTTTTTGTAAAAAAAAAAGACCCAGCCCCGGGCCCCACCCTTGTCTCACAAACACCGCTCTAACGCAGCCCCCTTTAATTAGAGACCACACAACATGAAGAATCAGGTGTTCATGAACACCAAATTGATATCATGCAGATTCCTTAACCTCCAATGTCCATTTTCAGACTCACAAGTTGAGAGGTGGATAATGCAAAGACAGAGTCAGTGAAACAACTCCACACAAGATGAAGCATTGGGGATTCATGTGCTAGCTACAGAAAGCATGCACACGCCTGGACTTTTTCCACATGTTGTGTTACAAAGTGGGGTGAAAATGGATTTAATTGTCATAATTTGTCAACAATCTACACAAAATACAATGTAATGTCAAAGTTACTTTTTTATAATTAATTCATGTTAAATACATCACTAATATATCCTGATTAGATGAGAATTCATCCCCCTAAGCCAATACATGTTAGAATCACCTTTGGCAGCAATTACAGCTGTGAGTCTTTCTGGGTAAGTCTTTGAATCTGGAAAAAAGACTTTGCACACCTGGATCTTTGCACTCCTGGATTGTACCATATTTACACATTATTCTTTAAAAACATTATTGAAGCTCTGTCAAGTTAGTTTTTGTTCATTGCTAGACAGCCATAGATTGCCATACATTTTCAAGACGATTAAAGTCAAATCTGTAACTAGGCCACTGTTTTAGGTAATTGTAACGGTCTTCTAGGTGTGAAGGAGAGTCGGACCAAAATGCGGCGTGTAGATTGCGATCCATGTTTATTGTGACTATAGCAACATGAATCCAAATACAAACAGTGCAAAATAATAAACGTAATGAAAACCGAAACAGCCTAAACTGGTGCAAACTAACACTAAGGACAATCACCCACAAACACACAGTGAAACCCAGGCTACCTAAATATGGTTCCCAATCAGAGACAATGACTAACACCTGCCTCTGATTGAGAACCATATCAGGCCGGACATAGAAATAGACAAACAAGACATCCAACATAGAATGCCCACCCAGTTCACGTCCTGACCAACACTAAAACAAGGAAAACACACACGAACGATGGTCAGAACGTGACAGTACCCCCCCTCCAAGGTGCGGACTCCGGACGCACAACTTAAACCTATGGGGGAGGGTGTGGGTGGGCATCTGTCCGCGGTGGCGGCTCTGGCGCTGGACGTGGACCCCACTCCATAACAGTTTTAGTCCACCTCCTTAGCGTCCCTAGATAGGTGACCCTTCTTAATGACAGCTCGGGACAGAGGGTCAGCTCGAGACAGAGGGGCAGCTCGGGACAGAAGTAGCTCGGGACTGATGGGTAGCACAGCACTGAGAGGAAGCTCAGGCAGGTAGTTAGATCCGGCAGATCCTGGCCGGCTGGCGGTTCTGGCAGATCCTGGCCGACTGGCAGATCTGGAAGAGTCTGGCCGACTGGCAGATCTGGAAGAGTCTGGTCGACTGGCAGATCTGGAAGAGTCTGGTCGACTGGCAGATCTGGAAGAGTCTGGTCGACTGGCAGATCTGGAAGAGTCTGGTCGACTGGCAGATCTGGAAGAGTCTGGTCGACTGGCAGATCTGGCTGCTCCATGCTGACTGGCAGCACTGGCTGCTCCATGCTGACTGGCGGCCCTGGCTGCTCCATGCTGACTGGCGGCCCTGGCTGCTCCATGCTGACTGGCGGCCCTGGCTGCTCCATGCTGACTGGCGGCCCTGGCTGCTCCATGCTAACTGGCAGCTCTGGCGGCTCCTTGCAGACTAGCAGCTCTGGCGGCTCCTTGCAGACTAGCAGCTTTGGCGGCATCCTGCAGACAGGCAGCTCTGGCGGCTCCTTGCAGACTGGTAGCTCCTTGCAGACTGGCAGCTCTGGCGGCCCCTGGTTGACTGGCGGCGCTGGCGCTGGGCTGACTGACGGCACTGGCGGCCCCTGGCTGACTGGCGGCACTGGCGGCCCCTGGCTGACTGGCGGCACTGGCGGCCCCTGGCTGACTGGCGGCACTGGCGGCCCCTGGCTGACTGGCGGCACTGGCGGCCCCTGGCTGACTGGCGGCACTGGCGGCCCCTGGCAGACGGGCGGCACTGGCGGCTCCTGGCAGACGGGCGGCGCTGGCGGCGCTGGGCAGACGGGCGGCGCTGGCGGCACTGGGCAGACGGGCGGCACTGGCGGCGCTGGGCAGACGGGCGGCACTGGCGGCGCTGGGCAGACGGGCGGCACTGGCGGCGCTGGGCAGACGGGCGGCACTGGCGGCGCTGGGCAGACGGGCGGCACTGGCGGCGCTGGGCAGACGGGCGGCACTGGCGGCGTTGGGCAGACGGGAAGCTCCGATGGCGCCGGGCAGACGGGAAGCTCCGGCAGAGGCGCCGGGCAGACGGGAAGCTCCGGCAGAGGCGCCGGACAGGCGGGAGGCTCCGGCAGAGGCGCCGGACAGGCGGGAGGCTCCGGCAGAGGCGCCGGACAGGCGGGAGGCTCCGGCAGAGGCGCCGGACAGGCGGGAGGCTCCGGCAGAGGCGCCGGACAGGCGGGAGGCTCCGGCAGAGGCGCCGGACAGGCGGGAGGCTCCGGCAGAGGCGCCGGACAGGCGGGAGGCTCCGGCAGAGGCGCCGGACAGGCGGGAGGCTCCGGCAGCGCTGGAGAGGAGGAAGGCTCTGGACGGATGGGCCGGAGAGACAGCCTGGTACGGGGAGCTGCCACCGGAGGGCTGGGGTGTGGAGGTGGTGACGGATAGACCGGGCCGTGCAGGCGCACTGGAGCTCTTGAGCACCGAGCCTGTCCAACCTTACCCGGTTGAATGGTCCCGGTCGCCCTGCCAGTGCGGCGAGGTGGAATAGCCCGCACTGGGCTATGCAGGCGAACCGGGGACACCGTGCGCAAGGCTGGTGCCATGTAAGCCGGCCCAAGGAGACGCACTGGAGACCAGATGCGTAGAGCCGGCTTCATGGCACTTGGCTCGATGCCCACTCTAGCCCGGCCGATACGCGGAGCTGGAATGTACCGCACCGGGCTGTGCACCCGCACTGGGGACACCGTGCGCTCCACAGCATAACACGGTGCCTGCCCGGTCTCTCTAGCCCCCCGGTAACCACAGGAAGTTGGCTCAGGTCTCCTACCTGGCGTAGCCATACTCCCTGTTAGCCCCCCCCCAAGAAATTTTTGGGGCTGACTCCCGGGCTTCCATCCACGACGCCGCGCTGCCTCCTCGTACCAACGCCTCTCCGCTTTCGCCGCCTCCCGTTCTTCCTTGGGGCGGCGATACTCTCCTGGCTGAGCCCAAGGTCCTTTACCGTCTAATTCGTCCTCCCATGTCCATACCTCCTCGCGCTGCTCCTGCTGCTGCTTTTTCCTTTGCCCATTACCACACCGCTTGGTCCTGTTGTGGTGGGTGATTCTGTAACGGTCTTCTAGGTGTGAAGGAGAGTCGGACCAAAATGCGGCGTGTAGATTGCGATCCATGTTTATTGTGACTATAGCAACATGAATCCAAATACAAACAGTGCAAAATAATAAACGTAATGAAAACCGAAACAGCCTAAACTGGTGCAAACTAACACTAAGGACAATCACCCACAAACACACAGTGAAACCCAGGCTACCTAAATATGGTTCCCAATCAGAGACAATGACTAACACCTGCCTCTGATTGAGAACCATATCAGGCCGGACATAGAAATAGACAAACAAGACATCCAACATAGAATGCCCACCCAGTTCACGTCCTGACCAACACTAAAACAAGGAAAACACACACGAACGATGGTCAGAACGTGACAGTAATTTCCTGCTGAAAGATGAATTTGTCTAGTTTCCCTTTAGGATTTTTGCTTGTGCTTAGCTCTATTCTATTTATTTTAATCCTAAAAAACACCCTAGTCCTTGCTGATGACAAGCATAGCCATAACATGACGCAGCCACCAACATGCTTGAAAATATGAAGAGCGGTACTCAGTGATGTGTTGTGATCGATTTGCCCCAAACAGAACGCTTTGAATTCAGGACAAAAAGTTAATTTCTTTGCCCAATTGTTGACAGTATTACTTTAGTGCCTTATTGCAAACTGGATGCATGTTTTGGAATGTTTGTATTATGTACAGGCTTCCTTCTTTTCACTCTGTCATTTAGGTTAGTAGTGTTTAGTAACTACAATGTTGTTGATCCATAATTAATAACTGCACCATGCTCAAAGGGATATTCAATGTCTGCTTTTTTAACCATCTACCAATAGATGCCTCTCTTTGTGAACCATTGGAAAACCTCAGTTTTTTTGTTTTTTTTTGTGGTTCAAATTCTCTGCTTGACTGAGGGACCTTACAATTATCTGTATGTGTGGTGTACAGAGATGGGGTAGTTGTTTAAAAATAATGTTAAACATTATTATTGCACGCACGTTGAGTCCATGCAACTTATTTTGTGTATTGTTAAGCACATTTTTACTCCTGAACTTATTTAGGCTTGCCATAACAAAAGGGTTGAATACTTATTGTCTCAAGACATTTCAGCTTTTAATTTTTCAGTAATTTTGTAAACATGTATAAAAACATAATTCCACTTTGACATTATGGGGTGTTGTGTGTAGATCAGTGACACATAATCTCAATTTAATCTATTTTACATTCAGGCTATAACACAACAAAATGTGGAATAAGTCAAGTTGTCTGAATACTTTCTGAAGGCACTGTAAATTATAACAGTACCAACTTACATTGGCTGGGGTCTATCCATAGGCAGTTGAAGCTCCAAACCTCAAGGATCCACTGCAGGAATTTTTTTTATTTATTATTATTAGCTACTGTAGAAATAATCTAGCTAGCTAGCCAGTTCTAGCTAGTTATATTGCTGTCAGAGAAACCACAGATAGAACAAGAAGCTAGTTATACAAAATATTTGGAGAAACCCAGACCACATTATGAAGCTAGCTAGCTAGCTGCTGTAGTAACAAGCAACACATTGCTTGGCAAGCATAATTTAACATTGATTAGCTTTGGAAATTAAATTATATCTAACACATGCATCACATATTAACTCAGATCTTTAACATCCAAATCCATTCTGACCTTGAAAAGTCACAGTGAATGTTGTGGTAGCAAGCTAAATAAGGAGCTAGCTAGCTAACTAGCTGTGTTAGCTAGCTTGGTGAACATTTTAACAGCCTGCAAGCAAGAGGTATCTTCTTCCTCTGTCACTCGCCAGGTGAAAAACATATTTTAAATGAATGTTATGAATATAAAATCAAATTAAATCCCATTATCCATGAAAAATAAAAAATATCTTTGGAGGTGACAGCTGCTCTGTCAGTTGAGGGCATGGCTGGCAGCTGGGCTCAGAAACATTTCAAAAGGGATTTGACAGTGTGTCTGTTTTCGAAATAAACACAGCTAATTTTACTATGTTTCATAAGTGGCAGGTAGTCTATACCTCAGCTGCAAAATGTGTTTTCAACTACAACTCAATGATCTAACTTGTGCATGCAAACCCCACATTGGAAACCTATGCTAAGGTACCAGAACTCAATAGACTCAAAATGATCATCAGGGTAGAGAATGTGTATTTTAGACATGTATTTAAAAGTGAAGAAAGACTTGTGATATTGTGAATTATTTCATTTGTATGATATGGTGTGACACCAAAGAATGGCACTTGTATGATACTGTGAAAAAAGGTGCTGCTTATATCCACATGGCTGACTACACGGTTGTTTATTTACAGTGTGGCAAAAAAGTATTTAGTCAGCCACCAATTGTGCAAGTTCTCCCACTTAAAAAGATGAGAGAGGCCTGTAATTTTCATCATAGGTACACTTCAACTATGACAGACAAAATGAGAAAAACAAATCCAGAAAATCACATTGTAGGAATTTTAATGAATTTATTTGCAAATTATGGTGGAAAATAAGTATTTGGTCAATAACAAAAGTTTATCTCAATGTTATATACCCTTTGTTGGCAATGACAGAGGTCAAACTTTTTCTGTAAGTCTTCACAAGGTTTTCACACACTGTTGCTGGTATTTTGGCCCATTCCTCAATGCAGATCTCCTCTAGAGCAGTGATGTTTTGGGGCTATTGCTGGGCAACACAGACTTTCAAAACAGGGCAGGGGAAAACAGGGCAGGGGAAAAATACATGTCATCTATGCACTTAAATAGCAAATTGAGGATGCTTTTCTCTTAAATCATTTTCATGGCAGCCAGGTAGGCTATACTCCTGTTGTAAATAGAAGCAATGCGCTTAATATTAGGAAAGTTGAGAAATAAATAGAGTAGGCCTAGCCTATAGAAAGCTGATGGGATCCTCCTCTTTTTAATAGAGGCCATCAAAACAACATAATCTCATGAACTCTTGAGAAGTGTTTGATTAGATTTTCAATTACATTTGCTTTGATGTCAGAGTAATTAAAGGGACAAGTACCAGGCAGTTAGCAAGTACTAATGACCATCAGCAGCATCAGAGCTTGGAGAAGCCTAATTACCGTGACTAAACACAGTCAAGTGGAATTTAACTGCCGTCGTGACTCGTGACCACCGGTGTGGCGGTAACACGTTCACCGTAACAGCCCTAGTGTTGGGTCATTAAGTGCAAAAGATAGGGAAATTTAGCTGTAGCATGTGGCCGTCACAGTCATGATATCTACAGCATCTTGTTTGATCTCATCTGCCTATTCATCTCCTACTCTCTCCCCTCCTCAACACACACAGTGCTTCAGTCAGGTCAGTGTGTGTCCGGGTCTCGTCTCAGTGTGTCACTGCATGTGTTGTCCAGTGATAGATTCTGTGTGTATGCATCTCTGGTTTGGTCAGTTTGTCACTGTGTGTCTTAGGTCCAGTGACACCTCAGTCACAAAGGCTCTACCACTCCGCCATCTTTACCGCTAGGCCACCATGACTGCCTGCACACGTGGCACTTTACAGACACACCCCGTGACAAGCTACACAACACAAGGTGGCTGCAATCCTACATAAAATGGCTGCTGTCAAGTGTACTGTCACTAACTGTATGTAACTCTGTCAACACGAGGAAATCCTCAGCCATGCCTCGGGGCATTGTGGGAATCAGAGTCTTATAGGGTCAAGGGTCAGCCGGTTAGAGAGGCATACAAAGAGATGAGGAGAGGGGGATAAAGAGGACAAAGAAAGGAGTTGCAACCAGAGGGAGAGAGCTGAAGTGACATATAAGCCCCAAAAGATCACCTCACATTCACTAAGTGGAAATGGTAAAAGTGTGTGTTAGGTGAGTTGACAGCATATTGATCAACAAGAATCCAGGAGGTGCAGCCAAACACCACAAGAACATCAGGAAAGTCTGATGAAGGCCTTTTGGGCTGAGAAATTGTGCCTTTTAGGGCAGCATATAACCAACCGATGTCTGGATGAAGTTTCAAATAAATCAATGGAGAAGTCTATGTCCATTATTTGCATATTCATTTGCAATTCTAAAGGTTTGAAATCATTTGAAAGCAAAATGTCTGAACAGTCTAGCAGATTTCGTGGAGTGCCTTCCCTTAAAGACTGTTTCCTGTTTAGGTCTCCCCATTAACAAATCCTCTCCGTATCACGTGTTGAAGTTCCGATGGAAACAACAATAGCAGTGATCTGAGATGTTTAGCACCAGTGTTGAAATCAGAGGCCCGCGTGCGGTCTGACATTCAGCACCACATGACAGTGGACAGCGGACGTTTTAGGTGAAGCAGCAACGTCAATCTACCTGAGCCCAGTGAGTGTGTGACTGCGAGGGTGAGTTCCAGTCTACTGGCTTCACGGAGCCACTGAGAGAAGCCTGAGAATTCAGACAGACAGACAGACAGGCAGGCACACAGGCAGACACGCAGACAGACACGCAGATAGATGTTACCTTTACTGTGCTCCTTATACCAGGTCAAACACACAACTTTCTAAACACAACTCTACTACCCTTTACTGTATGTGTGTGTGTATGTGGTAACACATAGACTGTGTCCCAAGAAAGTGTGTGTGTGTGTGTGTGTGTGTGTGTGTGTGTGTGTGTGTGTGTGTGAGGTTGTATATAAAGACTGTGGTATGGTGGTCGGCCAGGCTGAGTTGAATAAATGATTTCCGATTGACCCTCCACTGTACTAAGGACAGTCCTCCACATATTCATTTTTCAAAAATTATTTAACCTTTTATAAAAAATAAAAATATAAAAACATTAATTTGGTCTGTGGCCTCTGTGTGTATCTTGCCAGAAACTGTTCCTTGGCATTCTAGGTGGCTATACTGTAGGTCTCTTTGAACATCCACTGGTGTAAGATGGTGCTGGGATACATAGCCGCCATTTTATTGGCTCCTGACTATTCTGTGTTTTTTTTTGCTCATCTCGGACCAGGCCCTAATCCCGACACTAATAAGAGGAAAAGACGTCGCTATAGAGGTCGCTGTGCAGGCACATTGATGAGACCACAGCGATGAGTGAATAAACTGCCCCTACCCTCTGTTCTATTGGCGAATGTGCAATCGCTGGAGAACAAACTGGACGAGCTCCGTTCGAGACTATCCTATCAACGGGACATTTAGAACTGTAATTGTGCTTTTCAGAGTCGTGGCTAAACAAGGACATGGATAATATAAAGTTTGCTGGGTTTTCCATGCATCGGAAGGACTGAACGGCTGCTTCGTGTAAGATCCGTGGGGGTGGGGTGTGTCTCTTTGTTAATAAGTGCATTTGACGATGTCATCCCCACAGTGACAATACTACATATCCCAACCAGAAGCCATGGATTACAGGCAGCATCCATACTGAAGGGGGTAGGCAACAACACATCCACCACGCTGAACCTCAACATGGGGGCCCTTCATGGGTAAGTGCTTATTCCTCTCCTGCTCTCCCTGTTCACCCACGACTTCATCACTGCGCACAACACCATCATTAAGTTTGCCGATGACAGGACGGTGGTGGGCCTGATCACCAATGACAATGAGACAGCCTATAGGGAGGATGTCAGAGACCTGACAGTGTGGTGCCAGGGCATCAACCTCTCCCTCAACATGGGCAAGACAAAGGAGTTGATGGTGGACTATAGGAAACGGAGGGCCTAACATGCCCCCATTCACATCCACAGGGTTGTAGTGGAGAGGGTCGAGAGATTCAAGTTCCTCGGTGTCCACATCGCTAAGGACCGATCATGGTCCAAACACACCAATACAGTCGTGAAGAGGGCACGACAACGCCTCTTCCCCCTCAGGAAGCTGAAAAGATTTGGCTTGGGCCCTCAGATCCTCAAAACGTTCTCCAGCCCCATTGAGAGCATCTTGACTGGCTGCATCACAGTTTGGTATGGCAACTGCTCTGCATCCAACAGCAAGGAGCTACAGAGGGTAGCGTATAAAACCCAGTACATTACTGGGGACAAATTCCCTACCATCCAGGACCTGCCATCCAGCAACCCAAGTCATACTGTTCTCTCTTCTACTGCATGGCAAATGGTACCGGAGTGCTAAATCTGGGACCAAAAGACTCCTGAATTGCTTCTACCCCCAAGCCATACGACTGCTAAATAGTTAACCAAATAGCTATCTTGACAATCTGTATTTGCCCTTTTTGCACTAACACTATGCACACACACTGGACTCTACCCACATACTCACACTGACACATACGCCACACACACACTTACACACTCATCACATACGCTGCTGCTAATGTTACGTGCCTCCTTGAAGGAGGGAGGTGCAGGAATCAGGAGCAGGAGAGCAAGGAAGTCCCAGTGGCACAATAGTTTATTAGAAGTCCCAACTCAACCACAACATGGGTGAAAATACGCCCAAACGAGGTCCCCACACACAGGGAAATAAATATTGCACACGGAGGATAATCCTCTACTCCTAAACACTTCAGCAGTGAGGTAATGGGAGCAGCCACCTGCCCAAACCCTCGGTAGTAATTGGCAATCCCTAAAAACCGCTGCACCTCCTTTACCGTGGTGGGAGTCGGCCAATTAAGCACGGCTGCAATGTGGTCACACTCTATCACCAACCCTGATGTGGAAATGCGATAACCCAGGAAGGTGACGGCCTGTTGGGAGAACACGCATTTCTCAGCCTTGACATATAGGTCATGCTCCAAAAGTTGCGCAAGTACTCTGCGCACCAGAGACACATGCGCAGCGCATGTAGAGGAATATATCAGAATATCATCGATATACGCCACCACACCCTGCCCATGCAGGTCCCTGAGAATCTCGTCTGCAAAGGATTGGAAGACTGCTGGGGCATTCTTCAACCCATATGGCATGACGAGGTACTCATAATGGCCGGATGTGGTACTAAACGCTGTCTTCCACTCATCTCCCTCCCGGATATGCACCAAGCTCCTGAGATCCAGTTTTGTGAAGAAGCTTGATCCATGAAATGACTCAGTCGCCGTAGCGATGAGAGGTGGCAGGTAACTGTACCCCGCCGTAATAGAATTTAGACCTATAGTCAATGCACGGACGCAGACCTCCCTCCTTCTTCTTCACAAAAAATAAACTCGGAGGCGGGTGACGTGGAGGGCCGAATGTACCCCTGCCTCAGAGATTCAGAGACATATGTTTCCATAGCCACCCTCTCCTCCTGTGACAGGGGAGACACGTGACTCCTGGGAAGTGCGCACAATCCCCTTGTCGATGGGGTGGTAAATGGGTCGCCCTCTTTTTACAGAAGGCGATAGCCAAATCGGCATATTCTGGGGGAACGCTCACGGTGGAGGTTTGGTCTGGACTCTCCACCATCGTTGCACCGATGGAAACTCCCACACACCTACCTGAGCACTCCTCTGACCACCCCTTTAGAACCCTCTGTTGCCACGAAATAGTGGGGTTGTGAAAGGCCAACCAGGGAATCCCCATTACCACCGGAAATGCACGAGAATCTATGAGGAAGAGACTAATTCTCTCCTCATGACCCCCCTGTGTAACCATGTCCAGTGTAGCCGTGGCCTCCCTGACCACCCCTGACCCTTATGGTCGACTATCTAGGAGCGCACGTGGAATGGTTGGTCCATCTGAACCAGGGGAATCCCTAACCTATGCGCGAAACCGCGGTCCATAAAATCCCCCGCTGCGCCTGAATCTACTAGCGCCTTATGCTGGGAATGGGTGGAAAACTCAGGGAAAGAAATTAACACATACTGTATATGTGACCAACAGGGGGCTCTGGGTGAGCCTGGTGCTGACTCACCTGGGGTGTCTGAACAGTACTCGGCCTGCCGTCTCCACTCCCAGACGAGCTCCTCCAGCACCGGTCGGCAGTGTGCCCTTTACAACCACACCCAGTGCAGGAGGTCCATCCCAGACCACGTTGGCCCACTCCAGAGCTTTGCCTGACAGGCAGGAGACGAGGGCGTTCACGCTCTCACCTCCCGAAGGAGCCATGTGCACGGTTGCCAGATAAAGCTCCAGCTAGAGCAGGAAACCCTTGCACCTGGCAGCCGTCCCATCATACTCCCTCGGGAGTGCGAGCCGAATACGGCTGGGGCCGGATGACACCGGAGAAGGTATTGGTGCTGGTTGGAGTGTGGCTGATGGAGGAGTAGGGAGGCCACCCCTCTCCCATCTCTCCATCGTCACCATCACTTGATCCATGGCGGTCCCGAGACGGTGGAGAACGGTGGTGTGGTGTTGCACGCGCTCCTCCATGGAAGTGGAGAGCGTGTCAGCTCCTGCTGATTCCATAAGTGGTGCGGGATTCTGTTACGTGCTTCCTTGAAGGAGGGATGTGCAGGAATCAGGAACAGGAGAGCAAGGAAGTCCCAGTGGCACAATAGTTTATTAGAAGTCCCAACTCCACAACAACATGGGTGAAAATACGCCCAAACCAGGTCGCTACACACAGGGAAATAAACGTTGCACACGGAGGAGAAACCTCTACTCCTAAACACACACCAAACGGTACAACTGCCGCGTGAAGCAAAACAATCCCGCACAAAAACTAGCAGGCAGCGGAGGTAAATAAACCCACCGAAATCAACTAATAGGACACAGGTGTAAACAATACAGACAGACACAAACAAAAAGGAAAAATGGATCGGTGGCCGCTAGTAGGCCGGCGACGATGACCGCCGAACAGGGAGAGGAGCCACCTTCGGTGGAAGTCGTGATAGCGACTATCTATTATCTATCCTGTTTCCTTGTCAGTTTACCCCTACCTATATTTACATATCTACCTCAATTTCCTCGTATCCCTGCATATCGACTCGGTAATGGTACCGCATGTACAGTCGTGGTCTAAAGTTTTGAGAATGACACAAATATTAATTTCCACAAAGTTTGCTGCTTCAGTGTCTTTAGATATTTTTGTCAGATGTTACTATGGAATACTTAAGTATAATTACAAGCATTTCATACGTGTCAAAGGCTTTTATTGACAATTACATGAAGTTGATGCAAAGAGTCAATATTTACAGTGTTGACCCTTCTTTTTCAAGACCTCTGCAATCCGCCCCGGCATGCTGTCATTTAACTTCTGGGCCATATCCTGACTGATGGCAGCCCATTCTTGCGTAATAAATGCTTGGAGTTTGTCAGAATTCGTGGGTTTTTGTTTTGTTTGAGGACTGACCACAGGTTCTCAATGTGATTAAGGTCTGGGGAGGTTCCTGGCCATGGACCCAAAATATCGATGTTTTGTTCCCCGAGCCACTTAGTTATCACTTTTGCCTTATGGCAAGGTGCTCCATCATGCTGGAAAGGGCATTGTTCGTCACCAAACTGTTCCTGGATGGTTGGGAGAAGTTGCTCTCTGAGGATGTGTTGGTACCATTCTTTATTCATGGCTGTGTTCTTAGGCAAAATTGTGAGTGAGCCCACTCCCTTGGCTGAGAAGCAACCACACACATGAATGGTCTCAGGATGCTTTACTGTTGGCATGTGACAGGACTGATGGTAGCGCTCACCTTGTCTTATCCAGACAAGCTTTTTTCCGGATCCCCCAAACAATCGGAAAGGGGATTCATCAGAGAAAATGACTTTACGCCAGTCCTCAGCAGTCCAATCCCCGTACCTTTTGCAGGATATCAGTCTGTAGGGCGCTGTCAACAGTTTAATTAAATATGTTTTGATGTGAAAACATGTTTCTATTGATGTTCCGGACAGATTTCACTTAGTTTCCCTTATTAAGCACTGGGTATCTGCAGGAACAGTGTTGGAGAGCACACAGCATACAGAGTTTACGTGGAATATCACCTGTGGCACAGCGAAATAACCAAAGTAGCCTACCTGACATGAGTGAAAAATGTACTGGCGGGAAAGTGGCCCACATTCCCTATTCGAGTGCATATGGATGACGTGTATTCTTTTGTCTTGCCCCTGTTCCTGCCCATTTGATAATAGGTCATTCTAAATCTAAACAAATTGTACATATTACTAAAGACAATATTAAATTGAGAATAGTCTGATGGGTGTCACGTTCTGACCTTTATTTCCTTTGTTTTGTATTTATTTAGTATGGTCAGGGCGTGAGTTGGGTGGGCAGTCTATGTTTGTTTTTCTATGTTTTGGGGTATTTCTATGTTTCGGCCTAGTATGGTTCTCAATCAGAGGCAGGTGTCATTAGTTGTCACTGTGTGTTTGTGGGTGATTGTTCCTGTCTCTGTGTTTGCACCAGATAGGACTGTTTAGGTTTTCACTTTTCTTGTTTTGTTTAGTCTGTTCATGTATAGTTGTCTTTATTAAAAACATGAATAACCACCACGCTGCATTTTGGTCCGCCTCTCCTTCACCACAGGAAAACCCTTACAATGGGTGAAAATATGATCACATGATGAGAGAACTGCATGGGGAGCCTGAGGCAAGGAACAGAGAGCAAGCTTTTTTAGCGACTTTCTCAAATCATCGATAGCCTATAGTCGCATCATGCAGCCCATATATCTTTTGATTTCTAAGGCATTCTAAGAATTGTATCACTCACAACTAAAGTTGACAAATCTAATTCTAGTGTATAGGACCTGGTTCAAATGATCCCTTTTACGCTCGGCATAGCCACTTCATATGATTATCTGAATGCACTAACTGTAGGTCGAGCTGAATAAGTGCATCTGCTAAATGACCAAAATGTAAATGTTTTCAACTCTATGGTATTGTGCTCCATACATACTGTCAAAAACAAGTTTAATTTAACAAGAACACGAGTAGACTAACAAGACTAAATCGTGCTGATTTAAAATAAATATCCAAAGGCCTAAGGACATATGCTTAAAGTCGCACACTTTTGTTGCAGAGATTGCGCCAGAAGTGACAGAAGTGTCGCCCATAGAGATCCTGTTAAATTAATAAAGTATTCTAATTCCTAATTTCATGGTGTTACCAACAAAAATGTAAACAGGCCTATAGCAAATTCAGCATATGGCATTCATTTTTCACATGCAAATAGCATCTATCTGTGTTTCATAATTCTCCTTCAATTTGCAAGAGGCTGAATTTATCTCACCGGAGAAAGCATATGGGCTAGTGAAACAGCGCCCTTCTGTCTCCATATGTGTATCTGATGCTATCTGATGCTGTCTGGTCAAAAAGAGTGACATTGTTGTCACCCGTAGCATTGAATGCAAGGGACGCCAGCGAGCATTTGGCCTCTCTTGATTAAAAGTGTAAAAGAAAGTGTAAAATAATCAGCATTGAGCTAAACTGAGTGAGATCAACTGTGAATTGAGTACAATAGTATGAGTCATAATATCCATAAAACCTGGTGTCACGACTTCCGCCGAAGTCGGCTCCCCTCCTTGTTCGGGCGGCGTTTGGCGGTCGATGTCACCGGCCTTCTAGCCATCGACGCTCCATTTTTCATTGTTCCATTTGTTTTGTCTTGTTCCCCGCACAACTGCTTTACATTCCCTAACCACACGGCATATATATATATATATATATATATATATATATATATATATATATATATATATTCTTCTGTTCCCCCTCATGTCTTTGTGTGGAATTGTTTTGTTTTGTGTTTGTTGTATCGCGCCAGTCTGGTTTTTCACCCTGGGCATTGCCTGTACCCTATTCGGGGGGAATTATTGGTGAACCTTATTGTTACATTATTGATGGTATTTTGCACTTGTCACTTTTGCTGGTTGGCTTGAGTTGTAGCTGTTTGCGCCCGTCTGTTTGTTGCTCTTGGCTAATAAAGTCGCCTGATCACTTATTCTCTGCTCTCCTGCACTTGACTCGAATGACCAGCAGCGAAAACCCTGACACCTGGGGTAAAACCTGGAAATGGTCCCAATTGTTTTTCCACCATTAAGTTTTCCATAGGGGATTTTAGAACTACTTCATATAAGGCCTGTGTTTCGTGTAGGCTTACTCTTGTGTGATGTTTGATAACCGTGCAAATCTCTCTCGGACCAGGTGACTTTAATCAATATTTTCACCTGTAATTACCCCCCAAAATGAAATGCTAATTAGCTGCTAATGTGGCTATCATACAGAACTACACATCCTGTTGCAAGCTTTAACGTAATCACTCAAGATGCAGAGTGGGAAAAATGTCCACATTTCTCCAAGCAAACTCTCATCAACAATTAGCAAGTAACCTAGCAAGTAGATATTATAGCCGTGTAAATAATTGCAAGTGTATTTCTCATGTCTACCTTTTAGAATTTTAGAATTACTAGAATTGTTAAATTACCCCGGCCTTAGTAGCTAACTAGCTAACCTTAGGTATCTCCGTCGATCAGAAGCAAGGATGGTTCTGTGCTATGTACCGGATTGTAACAACTATTCCGATAAGTACACAAGCATTTTATAATTTTCCAAGCTCTGTAAGCGAGAGGCGTTGCTGGAGCTGTGTGACAAGGTAAGCTCTGTTTGCTAGCTGCTAACAAAATATTTTGGTTAGGTCAAAGATCTGTGGTTAGCTAGATGCTTCAAAAAAACTAGCATAGGCTATCTTGTTGTTGTCCTATGTTGACCAATTATTGTCAAGTCTTTTGTGAGCTAGCCCGCTATGGTTTGTGTAGTCATACATTTTCACATGGTGACATACTAACGTTAGCCCACCAGGGCAGGGATATACCTAGCTAAATATCGCCTGGTGGGCTAGCTAGTTAGGCACCTTGCTACATTAGCTAATGACCTGAATGTTAGCCATGCCAACATAAATCCTTATGTTCCAACCATGCATGTCAGTCCCTTCAGGTGATCCCCCTATCACTGTTGGTCCTCTTCAGTGCCCTTTTAACTTTCCTCTTGAGAATTAGAATCAGAAGTACAGTTGAATAGCTCGCAATACTGCACCTCTTTGGTCATCTAGATGAGCATTCCAGATCATTCCTCCATCCCAGTAGAAATGTCCCAGCCAAATAGCATTATTTTAGATGTGCAGATAGACCAAAGCCCAGTCTATTTTACCGTTACTATAGTCAATTCTGTGGGTTATGGTATTTTAAAATAATGTTACTATTTTAGCAATCAACTTAGTTAGCAAGTAAAAGTCTTGTTTTTTTTGTCTTTCAGGTGGACGAAACGGAAACCCAGTTACAACAGTCAGTTCTGCAGTAGCCCTTTTCCGGCGAGAAAGAGAAATGTCCCTATACTTACCAGAAAAGGTAGCTCATCCACCATGGCTGAAGAGGAATATTCAGACTGTTGATTGGGAAACAAAAACAAACAATGAGACATGAGGATTTGGTGTTGAGGGACCACTTGTCACAGTGTCTAAGGTGGGTTTGTATTGTGATAAACAATGCGTTTTCTGTCCAGATAAAGATGGTGATACAGCATTGAAAAAGACCTAGAACTAACCAAATGTCTCTTTGTTTTCCAGTCCAACAGGAGTGCATCCCTCAGACCATCCCGTTTATCAACATCCTGTGCCAGTGGGATCGGTGCCTTCCTCTGACACCGCCTAGTATATAGGTCCTGGATGACAGAAAGCTTGCCCACAGTGATGTACTGGGCCGTACGCACTACCTTCTGTAGCGCCTTATGGTTGGATGCCGAGAAGTTTCCATACCAGGCGGTGATGCAACCGGTCAGGATGCTCTCGATGGTGCAGTTGTATAACTTTTTGAGGCTCTAGTGACCAATGCCAAATCTCCTAAGGGGGGAAAATGTGTTGTCATGCCCTCTTCACAATTGTTTTGGTGTGTTTGGACCATGATAGTTTGTTGTTGATGTGGACACCAAGGAACTTGAAACTCTTGACCCGCTCCACTATAGCCCCGTCAATGTGAATGGGGGTGTGTTCGGCCCTCCTTTTCCTGTAGTCCACAATCATCTCCTTTGTCTTGCTCACGTTGAGGGAGTGGTTGTTGTCCTGGCACAACACTGCCAGGTCTCTGACCTCCTCCCTGTAGGCTGTTTCATCGTTGTCAGTGATCAGGCCTACCTACCACTGTTGTGTCGTCAGGAAACTTAATGATAGTGTTGGAGTCGTGCTTGGGCACGCAGTCGTGGGTGAACAGGGAGTACAGGAGGGGACTAAGCACACACCCCTGAGGGTCTCCCATGTTGAGGATTAGCGTGGCAGATGTGTTGTTGCCTATCCTTACCACCTGGAGGGTGGCCCATCAGGATGCCCTGGATCCAGTTGCAGAGGGAGGTGTTTAGTTCCAGGGTCCTTAGCTTAGTGATGAGTTTTGTGGGCACTATGGTGTTAAACGTTGAGCTGTAGTCAATGAACAACATTGTCACATAGGTGTTCATTTGTCCAGGTGGGAAAGGGCAGTGAGGAGTGCGATTGCGATTGTGTCATCTGTGGATCATGTTTTAGACATGAGGCTTGACATACGGAACATCAGGCTCCCCCCATGAGAAGCAGTGCATGATCAACCTCACCCTCAGCAAGAAAATCTGCTGGAAGTGATGTACACTCTCTCTCACTCTGGGGGTAAGACATCATTTTCAACATTATAGATACTGTATAAATTCCCACTGTGTCCATAATAAAATGCAATGTGAATTGTGTTGTACTACTGAATGAAACTGTGAGGAGAAGCACTCAGACCAGCCTTTGTGATTGAATTTACGTTAATAACCCTGAGGTTGATGTCCGAGCCCTCACAAAAATATATTTAGCATAATAAAAATAAGCCCGATATAAATCTGTCAGTTTAAGCTAGCGATATCTGTTTGGATGTGTCTCAATCCATCGCCTCCGCCTATGTAACACTTCCACATCTGCAGTGAAAGCTGACAGAACTAGAGTGGTGTTTGTCAGTCCATGAGACATCCCAAAATCAGTCTTCTCACAAAAGCATCTGTAGCATCTAAACAGTTTGGCCTACTATTATGACCCCTCTATGGAAAGATGACACACTCATGAACAACATGGTATTTTCTGTTGTGCTCTAACGACCCCCAAACGTGCCTTGGGACTCATCTGAAGTCGGTACAGGTGAACAGCCAACTTCTGTCTGTAGCTTCCGAACAGTTTGGGATACACATTACTATGAATATATGTTGTTCCATGTAGGGAATCTGTTATTCATTGCGTTTGTATGGGCTAATAGCAGTAAGGCCAATAATAATAATAATAATAATAATAATAATACATATATTTTTTTGGGGGGGGATACTCAACGTATCTTAAAATTCTAAATCAAATAGCAAAATGATCCTTGTGTACGATAATTTTTCAAAAATCTCCGGTACAGACAGGGATGACTGGGGCCTTCAGCAAGTACGACACAGGGGGTAAGAAATAATATAAACATCAAAGAAATAAATTCCCACTGTGCCCATGATAAAGTTAACTACATTACTTTAGTTGGCTGCTTTGAGCAAAACTTGTACGTAATATAACCTATTCTGGGAGCCGTGTGTGTGTGTGTGTGTGTGTGTGTGTGTGTGTGTGTGTGTGTGTGTGTGTGTGTGTGTGTGTGTGTGTGTGTGTGTGAATTATGTGGAATATTTTTGGACCATTAGCTTCCCTGAAAACAGGTACTGACAGTAGGAATATGAGTCTGCCAGAGGTCGTAACGCGGGATGGTGATGGAGGCTTTGATGATCCACACAATGAAGAAGCAGGTGTCCCTTCCAGTGATGTGGAGCTGACCTTAGACCTGGTGCCAATACAGATGGTCTCCTTGATATAGAAATCCTTTGACCTCACTGCATCTTCAATGGTAAGGTCTCTTGCACCATAGGGACACTTGACCTCCACCACTGAGAGGCACCCAGGATCCCAGACCCTGTGACCAAAAGCCTTTACTCATGCATACCCATCCCTGTTTCCATTTTGAATTTCTTGATGCCCTACTCTTCGTTATCTGTTATCAAAGACTGAACTGAGGACCCTTTTTTAGCAGCGACAGAGTAACGCATTTGGCCATATCCACCGCTCCATAATTGCTGGCCGCCAACCTCCCTCTCCTCATGGTGCACCAGTTAGGGCTGGTGCTCTGTCCAACTGTTGCCTGCCGTATAGTCTCCTGCTGCACCACCGACAGCGCCATGCCAGCCATAATACCTGCATGCCCCAGGTGCCCTCATTTTTAACAATGCCCGGTAAAGACAGGGATGACAGGGAGGGTAACGGTTGTTCTGGTTCAGGTTCAAGGCGACATACCATTCAACTGAACCTGCTCAGGAGAAGGTTCCTTAGCCACTGAAAATCCTCCTCTGTGGGGTCTCGGGACAGAGGGTGGTAGTCTTCGTCTGGGTACAGGTCCTCCACTGACTGCACCTGGTTAGGCATGGCTGGCTTCCTCTACTCGCATTCCACATCCGTACAGCCGATATTGTGACCAGCCAAACTTTATCAGTTGAGATAAAAATCTTATAGTGGGAAGGATCCTATAAATCAAACTGTGTAAATGCACGTACCACTCCCAATAAATAAATACTGTGCCTTTGAAAATTTGTCTCTGTTCTTGAAACTACAATGGATGTCTAACTAAGTAAATTCTGACTGTCAATCGATTTTTAAATAAATTCTCATCAATGACAACATTCTAGAACTGAGTTATCGCTCATCTAAGTCCTGTATCTGGGGTAATCTGGTTAATGATTATATAATTGATTTTATAAACGGGTTGGTTCGAGCCCTGAATGCTGATTGGCTGACAGCCGTGGTATATCAGACTGTATACCACGGGTATGACAAAACATGTATTTATACTGCTTTAATTGCATCGGCAACCAGTTTATAATAGCAATAAGGCACCTCTGGGGTTTGTGGTATATGGCTAAGGCCTGAATCCAGGCACTCTGCGTTGTGTCATGCATGAGAACAGCCCTTAGCCGTGGGATATTGGCCGCATACCACAACGCCTCAGGCCTTATTGCTTAAACATGACTCTTGTAGAATGTTGACAGCTGTATATTACACATTGTAATGCTAAGATCCTCAAACATAACTTAATAGCACTGACACAGGATACATTTTATCCCTCATGCTGACCCTGACCAAACTGGTAAGTTGCCCATCACTATAGCTGCACTTCTCCACATGGCCAGACTTATAGTGGTCTTCTCCTCTTTTGATGCTCTTATGCTCATCCTTGAAAAATGCCATGAGATCTGAAATGGACACCAAAGTTGACATACTGTACAAACAATTATCTAGACTAAGTAATACAAAATATATTTTTTATCAACTTCTCTGCTAACTAGCTAGTTAAAGTGTAGTCAGTGTCTAGCTAAGACAGAGAAAAGGGATGGAGGAGGTTCAAACGTTATTAAATAAATTCCAATACAGCACATGGATTCATCATGGATTGGACACAGGTCTCTGATCGCGCGGGTGAATGGTAGCTGACAGTGTCAGCTAGAGATGATGCGCAGGAGCTTCCAGCAGGAATTTGTAGTCTGGCTAAGGTCTTCACTGTTGCTGAATAGCATTTCAAATTTTGAGAGTAAATTGAGGTGAATATTTTGATAAAACTCACACCAAGGTAAGCCTACACCAAACACATATTTAATTTGTGAGTTCGTAGTGTTCGTAAAAATCACTATGTAAAAAACTTATGGTGGAAAATGATTGGAACCATTTCCATGTTTAAACACTATGTTTTACAGGTATTATAACTTCCATTGTGGCAGACTATGGTCCTGGCGCATCAAAAAGGGAAGCCAGTTTGGATTTGGCTTCACTCAAATCGCATCACATCGAGAACAAAATGTCCTTGACAGAAACAACTTGAATTGATGCATCTCATTGTGTTGTTGTCCTCCGGTGGCTAGCTAGCTAAAATTGTCCCTTTCCTAAATTAGCCATGGATGTAGATAGGGATTTGGACGTGTGGTTTTGCTTAATTCTCCATACTGGCCAATGATTATAAGAGCGATTCTGAATCAACCATAAACTCATACATTGTGCCCCCGGCCTTAGAGATTGGAAGTTCAATATATACTGTAGCTAGATGTAGAAGGCTAAGTTAACTACCTTTGTTAAGATAAGCTAGCAAGCAAGCATTTTAGCCAGGTAGCCTAGAGTCATAGACCGTTTTATCAACATGAAAGAGAGGAGGATGGCATTGGCATTTCTCTACAAGTAGAGTGAGTCAACATGTTTTTTGTTCTTGTATGAACGCACACACACACACACACACACACACACACACACACACATACACACATACACACACACACACACACACACAGAGGGAGAGAGAAATCAGAACCACGGACAGCCACATCATATTTAGCTTACGTTGATTGGTCTAAATTGGTATGTTTTAGTTGTCCCTGTATTAGACTAAGCATAGGTCATGAAATGTTGAGGTTGAAATGGGGCTGGAATAGTGGGGGCAGCTCCAGGCTGCTTTTTGCGACTTGTGGTAACTCTGTGGTTGTAAATCAATAGTTGTTTAGTAGTCCGAAAATGGCGGAAACATTAATTTGCTTGTTTGACCATGCTATACGTCATGTAACTGTTTGTTACATGCAATATGCTTTGTGGACTTCAGCCGGCCAGAGGTCACTCTCCGGGTTTTGTAGTTGAATTTATTCTGCCACTGTATTCTTACTGTCTCTGCCTTAGGTCTATATATCATGGTCGCAAGGCATATGAAGTAACAGATTATAGATCAAACAATGCAATTACCACAACACATACAGTACCAGTCAAACGTTTGGACACACCTACTCATTCTGCATCAATAGGCCATCCCATCTGGTTTGCGCTTAGTGGGACTATCATTTGTTTTTCAACAGGACAATGAACCAACACACCTCCAGGTTGTGTAAGGGCTATTTGTTCAAGAAGAAGAGTGATGGAGTGCTGCATCAGATGACCTGGCCTCCACAATCACCCGGCCTCAACCCAATTGAGATGGTTTGGGATGAGTTGGACCACAGAGTGAAGGAAAACCAGCCAACAAGAACTCAGCATATGTGGGAACACCTTCAAAACTGTTGGAAATGCATTCCAGGTGAAGCTGGTTGAGAGAATGGCAAGAGTGTGCAAAGCTGTCATCATGGCAAAGGGTGGCTACTTTGAAAAATCAAAAATCTAAAATATATATTGATTTGTTTAACACTTTTTTGGTTACTACATGATCCCATGTGTTATTTCACAGTTTTGATGTATTCACTATTATTCTACAATGTAGAACATAGTAAAAATAAAGAAAGACCCTTGAATGAGTAGGTGTGTCCAAACCTTTGACTGATGCTGCAGGTTTTTTCTGGCTTGGCTTCCCCAGAGATTTTTTTGTTTGGTAGTGCTCAAGGAACGCCATTCAATGACAGCAGTATTTATTTTTCCATATTTCATATTTCCTAGTCTTATTCTTGAAGAGCGAGGGTTATTTAATTAATTGGAATGACTGGAAATCTGATAGACTATGGTTTTTAATGTAAATACATTGCTTTCAGTAAGTATTTAACCCCCTGAGTCAATGTTAGAATCACATTTGACAGTGATTACATCTGTGAGTCTTTTGGGGTAAGTCTCTAAGAGCCTTGCACACCTGGATTGTACAATATTTGCCTATTTTCCATAAAAAAATTATTCAAGCTCTGTCTGAATCAGGTTTTCCTCTAGGATTTTGCTTGTGTTAGACTCTATTACGTTTATTTTTACGCAAAAAAAGTACTTGTCCTTGCAATGACAAGCGTACCCATATGAGATACTTTTTATTCTGGACATAAAGTTCATTTCCTTTTCCACATTTTTGCTGTTTTACTTTAGTGCCTTATTGCAAATGTTTTGGAATATTTTTCTTATGTAGGGGCTTCTTAATTCACTCTGACATGCAAGTTAGTATTGTGGAATAACTACAATGTTGTTGATCCATCTCCTATCACAGACATTAAACTCTGTAACTGTTTTAAAATCACCATTGAACTCATGTTGAAATCCCTGAGAGGTTTCCTTCCTCTCTGGCAACTGAGTTAGGAAGGATGCCTGTATCTTTGTAGTGACTGGGTGTCTTGATTCTCCATCCAAAGTGTAATTGATAACTTCACCATGCTCAAAGGGAAATACAGTATCTGCTTCTTTTATTTTTTACCCATCTATCAATAGGTGCCCTTCTTTGCGAGGCATTGGAAATCCTCCTTGGTCTTTGTGGTTGAATCTGTGCTTAAAATTGACTACTCGACTAAGGGACCTTACAGATAACTGTGTGTGGTATAAAGTATTTGTTAAAAAAACATGTTAAACACTATTATTGCCTGCAGAGTGAATCCCTGTGACTTACATTTGAAGTCAGAAGTTTACATACACCTTAGCCAAATACATGTAAACTAATTCCTGACATTTACTCCTAGTAAAAATGCCCTGTCTTAGGTCAGTTAGGATCACCACTTTATTTTAAGAATGTGAAATATCAGAAAAATAGTAGAGAATGATTTCTTTCAGCTTTTATTTATTTCTATGTATATATATGTGTGTGTGTGTGTGTGTGTGTGTAACATCACTAATCATGAAATAACATTTTGAACAGACTATGTAAGAGAAGATTTAGTATTTAGTAAATAATAGTTACATTTTTGTATATAAACTACAATGATTGAACAGTTTTACTGATAAAATTCTTGCTGAAAATTAGGGAAACTATAGTGGTTGCGGAGCTTAGTTTTGTAGCAGTGACGTGCATGATGCAAAATGACGTGCAGTCTAATTGGTTTAAAAGTCTGCATTTTCCCCAAACTAGGTCTACCTGCATCACAAAGCATCACTCCTTTAATAATTTCTAATAATTACTGGACTCCGGCCTATGTCTTCTGTGTTTGTTGGTTTGTTTGTTTATTTTCAGAGCACGGAAAACAGACAAAATCGCTGTTTGGCCATATTTTCCCCTTGTGATAGCATGTTTGGGTTTGCCTACTCAGCAGGGTGCGTGTCAGAGCACGTGTGTGACAGTGCGAAGCCGGTGGAGGCACAGCAGGGGTCAGCTCCGGCACACGCTCGTGCTCCCAAGGTAAATTACTTTCTTTTTTCCCCTCTGAGTCTGTGGAACTGTGGTGAGAGTCCCCGGCCACGGTGTTTGAAACCGTTCCACTGTAATGACTTTGCCACTATGGGGATCTTGCCAGGTGCACGCCCCGGGTCAGTGGCTCAATCACAAGATCAAACGTAATAATGATTAATACCCTGTGAGCGTTAATAGCACTTCATGGGCGATTTATCAAACTGTAGATTTATTTGGGAGGGGTGACTGTTCAAACCTAATTATAAACTGGGTGGTTTGAGCCCTGAATGCTGATTGGCTGACAACCGTGGTATATCTTAGTGCCTAAGAACAGCTCTTAGCCATGGTATATAATGTATCACACCCCCTTATTGCTTAAACATACCTCTATTGCAAGCATAGGCCCTATGTCTTAAGTAAAAATGAACGTGTAGGCTTAGAAAGGGATAGGGAAAATTCCAGAGAACATTTTTATTTCATTCCTACAACTTTCATATATAATTAATTACAAACAGTTATTTTCCCATAATAATACTTTTTTTTATTTTTTACTGAGCTTCCAAAAAAAGATTAGTTTATATCACAGGTGTTATGATTTCCAAAAGAAGGAACCAATAGATGTGGTAAAGATACTTGGGGGAAAGGGCCATGGGGTAAAGATCCTGAGTCTCCTGATTGCTCCCCAGCAAAATTAGCCTACATTTAGGCTGTTTCTTGTATGTGTATTTCGCTATGTTGACGTAAAAATCAGAGTATAATGCCTGTATGGATGTCAACTCCAAAGCATGTTTAATGTCATCGTTACCAATCAACTGCATTACACTTAAAAATGACTTTTGACTACCACCACCGATGTATGTATGCTAGCTAGGCTAACCAGCTTATACGAACTGGAGTTAGCATTTAGCAGTCACTTCTTTTAAACCTGAAAATTGACACTTATCTAGCTAGATATTTTGCAGCGAAAACCAAAAAATAATATGCCTTCAGAAAGTATTCATACCCCTTGACTTATTCCAAATTTTGTCGTGTTACAGCCTGAATTCATAATGGATTAAATGTTTTAATTTCTCTCCCATCTACACAAAATACCCCATAATGACAAGTGAAAACATGTTTTTAGAAATGTTTGCTAATTTATTGAACATGGAATACATAAATATCTCATTTAGATACAGTACTAGTCAAAAGGTTATACACACCTACTCATTCAAGGGGTTGTCTTTATTTTTACTATTGTCTACATTGTAGAATAATAGTGAAGACATAAAAATGATGAAATAAGACATATGGAATCATGTAGTAACCAAAATTGTTTTAAACAAATATATTTTATGCCTTGACAGCTTTGCTCACTCTTGGCATTCTCTTAACCAGCTTCGTGAGAAATGGTGGCAAGAAAAAGTATGTGAACCCTTTGGAATTACCTGGATTTCGGAATAAATTGGTCATCAAATTTGATCTGATCTTCATCTAAGTCACAACAATAGACAAACATAGTGTGCTTAAACTAATAACACACAAATTATTGTATTTTTCTTGTCTATATTGAGTACATCATTTAAACACTAGGTTGGAAAAAGTATGTGAACCCCTAGGCTAATGACTTCTCCAAAAGTTCATTGGAGCCAGGAGTCAGCTAACCTGGAGTCCAATCAATGAGACGAGATTGGAGATGTTGGTTCGAGCTGCCTTGCCCTATAAAAAACACTGTTCACAAGAAGCATTGCCTGATGTGAAGGCAAGAAGAAGTGAATTGGTAAATTTTTTGTTGTATTACTTTAGTGCCTTTTTTGCAAACAGGATGCATGTTTTGGAATATTTTTAGTCTGTACAGGCTTCCTTCTTTTTACTCTGTCAATTAGGTTAGTATTGGAGAGTAACTACAAAGTCGTTGATCCATCCTCAGTTTCCTCCTATCACAGCCAACTCTGTAACTGTTTTAAAGTCCCCATTGGCTTGATGGTGAAAACTCTGAGCGGTTTCCTTCCTCTCTGTCAACTGAGTTAGGAGAGATGCCTGTATCTTTGCAGTGACATGGTGTGTGAATACTTTCTGAAGTATTGTATATCAAAACTGTATGTCCAAATCAGACTTAATAAGTAACCACATTGTGGGTTTGTTACAATACATAAATCATGACAGATTTAACAAATATCCACTATGTTAAATCAGATTGATTGTGCGCGCCAATCTGGGCAATGGAACGTCTGCATTCCATTGAGTCCTTTACCATATTAATAAACCTACAGAACAGTCAAAGGCAGAAACCATTTTAACACACAGGTGCAGAATATGTGAGCTAGCCTAAATGTAACCTAATTTCCGACACTACAAAGACAGTAGTCTTTTTTCACTGTCAGCTTTTGTCAAATATATGTATTTTCTATATATATATATATGTGTGTGTGTGTGTGTACATTGTGTGCGGCGTGTGTGTACATTGTGTGCGGCGTGTGTGTACATTGTGTGCGGCGTGTGCCTGTGTGTTTATATGGTGTGTGTGTATGTCTGAGTGTATGTGTGTTAGAGTGTGTATTGTACTCTCTCTTTCTCTCTGGTGAGTGGGTAAGCTGAGCCTAAGAGACGCTGACTGTGGGAAATCTCAGCTGCAGTAGCAGCAGCTCAGACGTCAGAGACACACAGCACCGCTTCCATCCCTCTCTCTCTAGCTCTATCACTGTCCTTTGTTTTCATTACCTCTTTCTATACCCGTCTATCTCTCCCTCTATCTCTTTCAAGTGCACCTTGGGCCGTAAGTAACCTTACACAGGGAAGCACAAGTGTAGCCTGCACTATACACACACCTATAATAAACACACACAATGCCACACACACAAATCAGAGTCTGTGTATCTAGAAAATGTGTTTGTGTGTGTGTGTGGTCAGGTTAGGTTAGGTGCAGTAGCAGGGTGAAGTGATGGCTGTCAGACTGCCCAGTGAATCCTCTGACTCAGCAAAAAACGGAGGAATAGGGGGAGGATAAATATAGGGAAGAGAGGAGAGGCGAGAGAGGAAGCTGAGTGTGGAAAAAGAGAGAGGGAAGAGAGGAAAGAGAGAAGGAGAGGCAGGGAAGATGAAATAATGGACCTATAGATTAAATTGAGGAGACAAATTAAATGATTGTGTCCATAGTCAAAGCAAAACCTTTTAACAAAGGGTTTAGCTTCACTATATAAATATGGGAAAGCTAGTGTTAAATGTGGAAATAGTAAGTAAACAATATCCAGTTAAATGTCATTTAAACGTAAAGGGTGCTGTGATCATTAGCAGTTAATGGAATAACATATAGACCAGTAGTCCAAAAGGAAAGCTAAATGAATTTGCATAATTTCCCTAGAAATGAGTGGAGTAGAACACGTAACAACAACAACAATTACACCATATGTGCACGCACACACTCAGCTTCCTCTTAAGCATTTCTCCTCTGTTCCTATACTCCCCCTCTAGTTTTTGCTCAGTCAGCTCTTACACACACACACACACACACACACACACACACACTTACCTGAATGAATTGACCCAAAATAGGTCTGGCCCTAAAAAAACAGCTTCCACTAAACCACAGCATTATTGATTACACAATGCCAGACTTGTTTACTATTTGAGCAATAAGGCCTGAGAGTGTGTGGTATATTGGCCATTTGTAGTTTGGGTCCTGAATGCTAAATGGCTGAAAAAGCATTTCAGACGTGTGTATATCAGACAATATACAACAGTTTTGATGCAAAAATACTTGTGTGTTCTATTTATGTTGGTAACCAGTTTATAATAGCAATAAGGCACCTTCGGGGGTTTGTAATATTTGTCCTGTATACCATGACTAAGGGCTGTTCTTAGGCTCGACACAAAGCAGAGCTGCAAGAAGCTCTCACATTTCTCCATGTTTCTCCAAATGTCTAATTTTCAAGTTTCACCTCCAGCTTAGCATTGTTCTATTTCTCCAAAGGTCAAATTTCTAAGATGTTCCAAACATCCAACATCAAAGTGTTTTTGATACCCTGTGTTGCTGCTCCTACTCAGCATCGTCCCATTTCTCCAAAGGTATCATTTAGAAGCTGCTCCAAACATCACATTTCGAAGTTAGGGTTAGGGGTTAAGGTTTTGGATAGGGTTAAACTTTTAAAAAGCTTCTCCGGTACTTTCATATACTTTTTTAGCCAGTAGTTAGTAGCACTCATAAGCCAAAATTGGTCCCCGAAAATTGCATACTACATCACGTATGCGCAGATAAGTTCACCACGTCATTGCTCTCTCGATCTGCTGTGTCCACTGAGCTGTTGGGCCTGCCCTGCAACTTAATTGGACAACACTGGGCAGGTCTCTTCTAGTTCTCACTCAAATGCGAGAGGCTGAAGCTCACTGGCTAGAACTCAAATTGCTAGGAGGCTGGCCCACGTGGGGGGAAATGTAGAGAAAATGGCACGGGACAGCACAGCTTCAAACTAGGGATTTCATGGGTAATTGCGATAGAACAGTAATTCTGCTCATAGATTATGCATGTCTGAACTACACATGGACACATCCAGGCCAAAGGGGAGGTTTAAAAAAAAATACATTTTTAGTCGCTAAAATACCGAAGCATGTCTTTAAGTTTAGGCATTCCTTCAAGACAGTGGTGTAAAGTACTTAATTAAAAAATACTTTAAAGTATTATTAAGTCGTTTTTTGGAGAATCTGCACTTTACTATTTATATTTTTGAAAACTTTTACTTTAACTTCGCTACAAAATATTGTACTTTTTACTCCATACATTTTCCCTGACAACCAAAAGTACTCATTACATTTTGAATGCTTAGCAGGACAGGAAAATTGTCACATTTTTCCTCTGGCCTGGCGGACTCACTCAACACAAATGCATCTTTTGTAAATAATGTCTGAGTGCTGGAGTGTGCCCCAGGCAATACATACATTTGAAAAAGAAGAAAATGGTGCGGTCCGCTTTGCTTAACATAAGGAATTTTAAATGATTTATACTTTTACTTTTGATACTTAAGTATATTTTAGTTTTACTTTTGGCTGACTTTCACTTTATATTAAGGTATCTATACTCAAGTATGAACATTTGATACTTTTTCCACCACTGATTCCAGAATGGTTAAGGTTTGGGATAGGGTAATAAAAAGCTGGTTTTGAAGGCATTTCCCAACTTCCTCATGACATGGATAGACATCCAATTTCGAGGTCACTCTTCAGCTATTTTCCTGGTTATATTCAAGCAATAATGCATGAGATGGTGTGGTATATATGGCCAATATACCATGGCTAAGGGCTGTTCCCATGCACAACACAACACGGAGTGCCTGGATACAGCTCTTTGCCATGGTATATTGGCCATATACCACACCCCATCGGGCGTTATTGATTAAATATACCACACCCCCTCAGGCACTACAGCTTAATTATAAACAGGGTAGTTTGGGTCCGGGATGCGGATTGCCGTGGTATATCAGACATTATAAATTGGGTGGGTCGAGCCCTGAATGCTGATTAGCTGACATCCGAATACCACGGGTAGGAAAACACATTTATTTTTACTGCTCTAATTACGTTGGTAACCAGTTTATAATAGCAATACGGCACCTAGGATTTGTGATATATGGCCAATATACCCCGACGAAGCGCTGTATCCAGGCACTCAGCGTTGCGTGGATAAGAACAACCCTTAGCCATGGTATATTGGCCATATACCACACCTCATCTGGCCTTATTGCTTAAATATCACACGTACTCGGCGCCTCTCTCCCTGCCCTCCAGTAAACAGAGTACTGTGATACAGCACTGAGACCAGAAAACAAACCTGCTATTTCACATGCCCTATGCCACATAGCTACATACACTTGTGCAAACAGTAACACACAAAGACGAATACACAGATACAAGCACTGCAATACCTGAACACAAAAATAAGTAACACATGCATAGACAGAATTGTATGCATGTCTCATACAGTCCCCTTCAGTGGCTCTCGGTGTCATTTAAGATGTGGGACAATGATTTTTTAAATTTGAATGAGCATGACCTTCATTCTATTACAGCATATTGGATGACTGTCATTCATATTCCATTCACCCAGCTCAATGTAACATCGATAGGTTTAGCCTACTACATGATACTCAATACATGACACATTCAATACAGCCTTGCACACTCTTGCCTGCATCTAGCTGATCTAGGGTATAATCATTAGTCCAACAGTTGCAAATGAGTTTCCATTGGACAAATTCAAGCATGTTCATCCCTTTTTCATTCCGTTTAAGAAACGTTTTCCAACTGAATCGGCAGAATGAATACACCCTTGATAACACGCAAACACACTTCCCTTTAAGAGCAGCCACATACAAACAGCATAATCCCTTTGATCACTGTATAATTATTTCTCGCATCAGCATGCTCTCCTCCTCTCACCTTTTCTTTTCACTTGTGGACTTCAGTGCACAACACATCAGCTGTCTGTGACCAGGCAACAAAAAAAATGTACCATGCCAAACCTTTATCACAACCACAACACACAGCCTACATTGTCACCATATTAATGTCATAGTCAACATAGCTACTAGAACTAACACGTTAGTAAACCCGCTACAACCATGCAGTACAGTGTACAGTCAGCAGCAAACAGTTTAGCAGTTACATCAGCGGGCCCCAGTGGCAATAAATAAAACAAATGTTAGCTTGACTTTGAAGAGTTTCATTGTTGGATAGTCATAGCCAGTTAGCTAACATTGTATCCCCCTCTGTTTTAGCTGGGTGTTTAAGCAGGCTAAACTGGCTCGCTAGCTAAGTAAGTGAAAGTGAAATGAAATACAACTAAATATAGCTCTCTCTCTTGCTTTTTCCTTAATTTTTTTACGCAGAGGAGGACAGAAACTAGCTGTCCTCCGGCTACACCATGGTGCTACCCTACAGAGTGCTGTTGAGGCTATTGTAAGACCTTCATTGCAAAACAGTGTGTTTTACCTAAAAAATTATAATTTTCATGTTTCTCTCTTTATTTTTATGAAATTCACTGAGGAGGATGGTCCTCCCCTTCCTCCTCTGGGGAGCCTCCACTGGTCCCCCTGCTTTTTCATCTTTTGGCCATGGAAGAACCACTTTCTGTACATACACATAACTACTGTAACACACATGTTTCTTGCATGTCTGAAACCTAAATAGAACCAAGCTAACTGCATGGAGCATACAGATAGAACTGTGATGCGTGCTCCATGTCAGTGACCCTGAAGGATTATGGAAACCCTGTTAATCTGAGGACTGGATGGATGTCATATCACCACTCACAAGATCTGACACATCGGCCTCACCCCTCAGTGCTCTTACTGCTCCCGGAGAAAAAACACATTTGGAGTGAGTGGCACACACACATGGCTCCACAGAGGAGGAAGGGGAGGACCATCCTCCTCAGTGAATTTCATATAAATAGTAAAACACTTGAAAAGTTATCGTTTTTAGATGAATCTACAGTGCCTTGCGAAAGTATTCGGCCCCCTTGAACTTTGCGACCTTTTGCCACATTTCAGGCTTCAAACATAAAGATATAAAACTGTATTTTTTTGTGAAGAATCAACAACAAGTGGGACACAATCATGAAGTGGAACGACATTTATTGGATGTTTCAAACTTTTTTAACAAATCAAAAACTGAAAAATTGGGCGTGCAAAATTATTCAGCCCCAAGACCTGGCCGTCCCTCTAAACTTTCAGCTCATACAAGGAGAAGACTGATCAGAGATGCAGCCAAGAGGCCCATGATCACTCTGGATGAACTGCAGAGATCTACAGCTGAGGTGGGAGACTCTGTCCATAGGACAACAATCAGTCGTATATTGCACAAATCTGGCCTTTATGGAAGAGTGGCAAGAAGAAAGCCATTTCTTAAAGATATCCATAAAAAGTGTTGTTTAAAGTTTGCCACAAGCCACCTGGGAGACACACCAAACATGTGGAAGAAGGTGCCCTGGTCAGATGAAACCAAAATTGAACTTTTTGGCAACAATGCAAAACGTTATGTTTGGCGTAAAAGCAACACAGCCGAACACACCATCCCCACTGTCAAACATGGTGGTGGCAGCATCATGGTTTGGGCCTGCTTTTCTTCAGCAGGGACAGGGAAGATGGTTAAAATTGATGGGAAGATGGATGGAGCCAAATACAGGACCATTCTGGAAGAAAACCTGATGGAGTCTGCAAAAGACCTGAGACTGGGACGGAGATTTGTCTTCCAACAAGACAATGATCCAAAACATAAAGCAAAATCTACAATGGAATGGTTCAAAAATAAACATATCCAGGTGTTAGAATGGCCAAGTCAAAGTCCAGACCTGAATCCAATCGAGAATCTGTGGAAAGAACTGAAAACTGCTGTTCACAAATGCTCTCCATCCAACCTCACTGAGCTCGAGCTGTTTTGCAAGGAGGAATGGGAAAAAAATTCAGTCTCTCGATGTGCAAAACTGATAGAGACATACCCCAAGTGACTTACAGCTGTAATCGCAGCAAAAGGTGGCGCTACAAAGTATTAACTTAAGGGGGCTGAATAATTTTGCACGCCCAATTTTTCAGTTTTTGATTTGTTAAAAAGGTTTGAAATATCCAATAAATGTCGTTCCACTTCATGATTGTGTCCCACTTGTTGTTGATTCTTCACAAAAAAATACAGTTTTATATCTTTATGTTTGAAGCCTGAAATGTGGCAAAAGGTCGCAAAGTTCAAGGGGGCCGAATACTTTCGCAAGGCACTGTATATTCACATCACCAAATAATTTATTAAAACACACACAAAAAACACCCTCCGACCTATCAGAGCTTTTGCAGCATGAACTGACATATCAAAGGATCAGAGAATGAATCTAGTACTGAAAGCATAAGCTGCAGCTAGCTAGCACGGCAGTACATCAAATGTGGTGAGTGAGTAGTTGACTCAAAGAGAGAGAAAGACAATAGTTGAAAGGTTTTGAACAAATTAATTTATTCAAAAATTGGGACAGCGAGAGAGAGATTTTGTCATTTTCACTTTCACATACTTAGCTAGCAAATGCAGCTAGCTAGTTTAGCCTACTCAAACACCCAGCTTAAACAGAGGGATGCTGTGGTAGCTAGCACTGAAGTCCACAAGTCAAAGGAAAAAGTGATCGGAGGAAGAGTTCTTAGATGCGAGAAGGAATGAACGAGCAAAGTGATCATGCTGCTTGTATGTGGCTGGTATGAAAGTGAACTGGGTTTGCATGTGATGGGACCCACGTTATCCCAAAAGGTGTAGTTTTGAATCATCTGTCCGTAGAACATTCTTCCAAGAGTCTTGATGATCATCCAGGTGCTTATTTTGCAAACTTGAGTCAACTTTTTGGAAAACATGGGTCACATTATGCCTGGTGAAAACCAAAACTGAACCTCATACCAACGGTCAAGCATGGTGGTGGCAGTGTGATAGTAAGGAATGCTTTGCTGCCTCAGGGTCTGGACGGCTTTCCTTAATAGAAGGAACCATGAATTCTGCTCTGTATCAGAGAATTCTACAGGAGAATAACAGGCCATCCGTTTGTGAGCTGAAGCTGAAGCGCAACTGGGTCATGCAGAAAAACAATGATCCAAAACACACAATCAAGTCTACGTGAAAATGGCTAAAAAGCAGCAAATTTGATGTTTTGGGATGGCCTAATCAAAGTCCAGACTTAATTCCAATTGAGATGTTGTGGCAGGACTTGAAACAAGCAATTCATGCTTGGAAACCCACAAATGTCACTAAGTTACAGCAGTTCTTCATGGAAGAGTCATCCAAAAATCCTCCACAGCGACTTGAGAGACTGATCAACAACTACAAGAAGGGTTTGGTTGGAGTCATTGCAGCTAAAGGTAGCACACCAGTTATTGAGTGCAAGTGTAACAGTTTTGCTTCAGTCACTCTCCTCGCCCCTACCTGGGCTCAAACCAGGGACCCTCTGCAAGCATCGACAACAGTCACCCTCGAAGCATCATTACCTATCGCTCCACAAAAGCCGCAGTCCTTGCAGAGCAAGGGAAACAACTACTTCAAGTCTCAGAGCCAGAGATGTCATCGATTGAAACGCTATTAGCGCGTACCCAGCTAACCATTTCACACCGGTTACACAAGGGGTCAATTACTTTTTCACACAGGGGCATTGGGTGTTGCTTAACTTTGTTTATAAAATGAATGAAATAAGTATGTAATTGTTGTGTTACTTGTTCACTCAAGTTCCCTTGATCAAATATTAGGTTTTGATTGAAGACCTGATAACATTTATTATCAAAAATATGCGAAAGTAGAGAAAATTAGAATGAAGGAAAATATATATCATGGCACTGTATTCATTCCGCTGATTCTGTTGAAAAACGTTTCTTAAACAAAAACAAATGCAACAAAACAGGGATAAACATACCTGAATTTCTCCAATAGAAACTCTAGTTTGCAACTGTTGGACTAAGGATTGCACTCTAGGTCAGCTAGATGCAGGCAAGAGTGTGCAAGGCAGTATTGACAGTGTCACTGTCTGCCACCTTGATTACTCACATTTTTCTCTAAACCTGTGCACCTACATAGTAAACTTTCATTCATAGGCTAGGTTGTAGCAACCTCATGATGGGTACAGGGAAAATTCTAGTATCATGTAGTAACCTAAACCTATTGATGTTACATTGAGCTGGGTGAACGGAATATGAATGACAGTCATTGAATATGCTGTAATAGAAATAAGGTCATGCTCATAAAAAAAAGTATTGTCCCCCTCATCTTAAACAGCACCGACCCCCACTGTGTCATTCACACACACACACACACACAGGTGGGTGGGCATGTGCGGACGCACATGCGCACACACACACACCTGAATGAATCCTTTGCATAAAAAGTTTCGTTTTGAAACTGCACTAAAAGTCAACTGTGGTATTTTGGATGAAGTAATTGCAGAATACTGCAGATGAACTTCAGTAATACTGCACTGTAACTGCAGTTCACTGCATAATTACTGCAGTAATTAGTTTGTAATGTGGAGTGTTTAAACAGTGTGTTTAGAGCAGTCAGGCCTAATTTTGGTCCATCCCTTACAAAACAAGATTGCAGCATACTGCAGTTATAATGCACTATAACTGCATTCTTGTTTTGTAAGGGATGGACCCAAATTAGGCCTGGCTGCTCTAAACGCACTGTTTAAACACTCCACATTACAAAGAAACATGCTCACGGCGCTTAGAGAGAGATGTCTGCTCTCCTACCTTTTACACCAGCGACGTCTCTGAACCTCCCCCTTTGCGGTGCGAGCATTGCCAGCCCAGGGCAGTAAACGTGCGCGAAGTCCATGAGCCATCCATCCATCACATGGTGACGCGCAGGGCTTTCCCCGGGCAATACAACCCACTGGGCACAGACTAAGTTCAACATCTAGTTTTGATTTACATTTCGTTGAGTTTTCAACTAACGTGAATTCAAGAAAAACATGCACATGTCATTGGATTTAGGTTAAAAGTTGGGTGGAAAAAAAAACGAAATTCCCTTATTTGAAGTCCAATCAGTTTTCCACGTTGATTCAACTTCATCACATGGAATGTTTTTGTTGAAATGACATGGAAACAGTTTTTTTGCCCAGTGGGAAGCTCGTGATCAGTGGAGAAAGGGCTGCACAGAGTAGTTGACTAGCCTAAACGGCTGTATAGAAAGACTATTTGGTCCTGTGGCGTTACCGGATACCGAGCAGAGGGACTTGGAGAAGCTCGTGCCCATCTTCTGTCGAACGGCGGTTAAATTAGACTAACGTGCGTCCTTACAGAAATTGCGGTTGATGTGTGATATAGACTACACTGTTTCGTTTGACATGAGGAAAGTAGGCAAGTTCACGTGTAGCTTATCTCGGTTAAAATACAGCACAACAAGAACGTTGATGAAAGGGTCATAATAATAATAATATCATAATTGTACATTTTAAATAAAACAAATGAGTATTGTGGTTTCGGTTCTGTGTGTTATACTTTTTGCAACAGATTGCTTCTCATTTCGTTGGAGCTCAGTAGCTTATTTAGATGGCCAATCGTTGCAGAACCTGAAAAGTAGTTTAAATATAGCCTAATCCACAAACATAGGATATCTAAACTATTACAATTACGTTAATTTGTTTAACTCTGAGCTAGCCTATAGGCGAATTAGAACATTTTCATTGCATTTTTCCTGATTTATTTTTTTCCATTTAGGCCTATATATATATATGTGTGTGTGTGTGTGTGTGTGTGTGTGTGTGTGTGTGTGTGTGTGTGTGTGTGTGTGTGTGTGTGTGTGTGTGTGTATATATATATATATATATATATATATATATATATATATATATATATATATATATATATATATATATATGATTCTTGAATTGCTCGGTTATAGCTAAAACATCCGCTGGTGTTTAACTGGATATTCTCAAAATTAGAACATCTGTAATTTAATTGAACATGTGAGATATTCGTTCTCTAAAGGCAATCCAGGTCTTTACCATTGCAAACAGGCGAGCGCTTCAGGCGAGAGGTGTTTAATTTTCACAATTATTTTCGAAATAATTAATAGGCCTATAAAAAAACTGCTATTTATTTTCTTATAAGGCTACTGTAGATGTTTTAACCTTTTGTGTGTATTGAGTAAACATTATATTTTCGGCGGAGCCCAACTGTTCAATGCTTGAAGGCACATTTAAACGAAAGACATGGGGAAGGATGAACAGATTTTGGACAGAATTTTTTATTAAACATTTTGAAAACAACATTCTCAACAACATTCCATTTTGAAACATGTCTTTGTTTTGACTTATTCACACTTGGGACATTTAAACGTTTCTCGAATAAATATATAGAAATCATATATAGCCTAAAGATATAGCGTTCACATACTAGTCGGAACTAGGAAACTCGGAAGTCGGATATTTCCGAGTTTCCTAGTTCCGACTTTCACCGGAACGCGGCATCGACAGCACCGTGCAGAATATACTTCACCATCTTGCCATGATGCTGGTGTTTAGGCCTGTTTCACGTTGGAATTCTAAAAATTCTAAATAATTTTAGCACCAAAAACACAGGATAAATCTCTGAGGCCAATGACACATCTCTCCGCTTTATTGTCTGAGTAATGAATGAATTGATTGATAATCGATCAATAATAACTTTTCACTAAAATAGGACATATTTTTGTAAAATGTTTAAGATCAGACAAAGTACCAAAATAAGTTATTTCGTTAAGTTAAGACGAATTGCATTTGCACCACAATGAAGTTCACTTCAAATCTATGCAATTATCCAAGATAATTAATTATCTTCTGTTGCAGCATGTTGGGAGGTAAAAAACAACACCTCTATTCCACTTAATTATGATTCGACTTGCAAACACCTCTCATAATTATCCTTGTCGTGTCAACCTGGCTGTATTCCTACACAGGTCGCCATCAGCCTTGCACTAACAACTGGCATTGACAAAGTGGTTCAGAACTTCTGCACAATATTGCACATCATATATCTAGGCAGCAGGTAACACACGATCCAGGGATTTCTTGATGACTGTAAGGATTTGTTAGTTAGTCTAAGTCGGCACCATACCCTCAGCTCAAAATATTCTAATTTGTATGCCAAAAAACAAGCATCCTCTGTAGCCATCTCTCAACACATCAGATCAGACAGAAGATATAATGAGCTATAAGACACCGTACTGCGGACTTAAATTAATTAGTATTCACAAGCCGCCAGATCACCTCTATTATTATTATTATACAATTTTTAAAAAAATCCATGAATTAAGAGTTTAGTTAAGTTGGTGCATAGAGTTTTAGCAGCGAATGCCATCCTTATATTTGTAGCTATTATGTAAATCACCTCCCATCGAATTTCTATATCCACCTTATTACCATAACTATCAATACGCCATAACAAAAAAAATGTTACCCCAAAAAATGTTCTTATCTTAGTGCAGTTAGGCTTCTCGTTTACATCATATGGGCCACATGTCCAGTAGAAGTAAGAGGATATCGTAGACTATTTGCATGCTGTAACATTGTATTAAGACGTTCTGAATCATCATCGAGCAACAAAAGCTTTGAAAAGTAAGGTAACTAAATAACACAAAAACTGTTCTCTACACATATGTACACTTGGGAATAAATCAAGTCGAATATCTGGCCCAGTTGATCATTTATTTTTGTTTGGTTTTTGTTTTGTTTTAAAACAATAGAAAAATCGATTGAAAATATCGGTTAAGACGCGTCCTTGGCCTTAATATAGGAAGAGAAGGATGAGAGAGGAGGAGAGGAAAGTACCAAGACAGGAGGAAAGAACCATGGGCCATGCTTTCGTGTTAGATGACTGGAGGTTTGGGTTACCGTACCATACATGTCCTGCATGCAGGGTTGCTAAAAGGGATGGAACTAGACTTGCAATATTCAAATGTTCCCTTTCCGTTAACGGGGATGGAAGGCTATATCAGGGAGTCCCCTCCATCATCAGAGTCCGGTACATCAACGGGGCTTGCAGGAGCTGCAAAGGTGTATTGCTTTTTCCGTGGTTCGATCACTTTGATTTCAATTCAGTCCCAATGATGATAAAATAAATACCGGGTTCTCTTCCTTGAGTCCCACCAGCTTCAAGATGCTCAAGGCTCTCTTTTAAGACGCCATATAAAGAATCAAAACAAACAAGTAGGGATTTATTGTCTGAGAAAAACATAGGGATTTCAGTTTTGTTTTTTTCTGTTCAGTAGGTCTACTTTGCCAAGTTTGATTCACAAGACTCCAAATGTTAATCAGGGTTTCTCTGAGATCTTTTGCATCATAAAATATGAATCAGTCTATTGATTTGACAGTTTGTGATCCCATGTCGAGATCAAGAGGTCTTGGTGTATTGAAGTTCATTCAAAGAGCATCTTTAAGACTTATCGAACAATTATATCTGCGCACATAAAATAGGCTACTTAGCCTATGTGCGCACCTACCTTGCTTGTTTCTTTAAATATGAAGCATTATGCTATGTTGTACTTTTAAAATGTACACTGAGTGTTTTTCCTAAAGGAATAACTGTAAACAAAAAATGCAAAAAGAAAAATATAAATAATATATTTAAATTTAAATACGTTTAAGAAGGGGGCAAAAGTCATGTCACGAATAAGTCTCTTACATGAAGAATTCCGTGGAGGCCAGTTTCCCGTGGTTTCCGTTGGAGGGGTCTCTGTTGTTGTTACCGGGCCCGCAACCGTTGTAGCTTCGGCTCGCCAGCTTGTCGTACTTCTCCTTGTAGAGGTCCCGCTCTTTGGCCAAGCGCGCAACGTCCTGCTTCAGCTGTTCCACCTGGCTCAGGAGCGTGCACTTCTCGCTCTCCAGCATGTGCCTCTGCTGCACGCGCTTGTAGCGGCAGGACTGCGCGTAACCTCGGTTCTTGAGCGTGCGTCTCTTCTGCTTTAGGCGGATCACCTCCTCTTTGCTGAACCCCCTCAGTTGCCGGTTGAGCTCGCGCACTGTCATGCTGACCAGCTGCTCGTCCGAGAAGCGGTCCTCGAGGCGGTGTCCGTGGTGGTGGTGGTGATGGTGGGCCTGGTGATGGTGACCGGCCGAGGTCGCGGATAGATCCTCCCCTACATACTGCTGGCCGCGGAAGCCCTCGTAGCCCTGGTGGTGGTGATGGTGGTGATGGGCGTTGCCGATGAGGGCCTCCACCGCATCCTCGGGGGTCAGGTTGAGGGCTTCGGGGTTGATGTGGTGCTGGTAGCTGGGGATCCAGTACAGGTCCTCCAACTGAGGCTTACCGCCAACGCTCTGGGTGTTGCTGCTGCCGCTGTTGTTGCTGTTGACGCCGTTGGCCAGGTTTTGGCTCGACTGGCCACCGGGGCTGGGGGCGCAGAAGCTGGGCGAGGAAGGCACGGAGGAGCAGGGCGTGCTAATCGGGGTGGAGGAGAGGGATCCCGGGGGGAGGCGGTGGCAGTAACGGTCAGCCTCTGGAGGTTCCTTCTTTACTTCGAACTTCATTAGGTCGAAGTCGTTGACGTACTCGATGGCCAGTGGGCTATTGGGCAGCTCTGCGCTCATGGCGAGGTCGGTGGCCATGTCAGTCCATGCGACGACTCCCGCCCGCACAGCCAAACCAACACCGGGCAGGACACTGGGCAGCCCTCGCGGATGCAGATTGCTTCTTCGATTCGAAGAGGACGTCTGTGTGCCCGGTGCGTGGAGTTGTAAGGTTGTATAGATGAGGGGGTACTTCGTATTAAACTGCTAGTCCTTAAAACAACTACTATGTATAGCGGCGCCGGTGTTAATATATGTATGCACGCAAATTAACTTGTACACCTGCCAGTTCTCCTCTGCCAATTTTCTTGTTGACAATTTATCCCAGGTCAAATTAACTTTTTAATACCACGGCCCAGGGCCGGCTGAAACTCGAGCCCCCTGGTGAAATTTGGAGACACCAACCGGTCCTGTACTCCCTCCACCTCTGTACCGACTCGCGCCTTCTGATTTACTGTCCTTCAGTCAGTGGTTGTGAAGGAAAGCAGCACAGGGGATGGTTTTATTTTCTCATCTCCTGTTCTGGAGTTGTTGCTCTCTTGTTGTCTTTAAAAAAAAATGTATATATTTTCCTGTATCCTTCTTCTTCGCCTCGACTGACGCAAGGACAGCGAGTCCAGGCTCTCTGCAGGAGGAGAGCAGGAAGGCTCGCGATGCTCGCGACTGAAGTTACTGCAGCATGCAGCATGTGTTACATATGACCAGAATAAAACTTTCCACACAAGACACGAGCATGACTGCTCGGAAAAAAGTCACTGTGCACTAGACACGCGCGCGTAAAAGATGCGTATAAATAATAATAATACAAATCTCCCACTTTCTGCATCTGCTGGAGTCCACAATGGAATGGTTCGGAGAAAAACAGTTCTCAAGAGTTCTTACAAGCAAAAAAATAGGTATGTATATTAAAAATAGATATTCCTTAAGCGGTGGTGGGACACAGGACTAACTGGTGCCGTTTCTGAATGGTCAGTCCAGATTTATCAGTTTGCTGTGTACTCACGAATGCGCCGGTCCCCACGGTTTTCCCTTTCACTCTGGGAACGTTGCGTCCTGTGTGTGAGAGTGTGTGTATATGTGTGTGTGAGCTGATTAATTCCTTTCACAGTTGGCTCTCTCTATCCGGCAGATGGCCGTGACTTTCGGCTCTGCAGTGCAGCGCAACATCGCAGTGTCACTGAGACGCTGGGAAAGGCAATTTGCACTTTTAAAGACACCACGCGCCCGACCCTCCCACCTCGTATGTGACGGACCAATGGGAGAAGATGACAGCGGTGGATTTGCATTATCCTATAGCAACATCTCGCGCTGGGACCAGCCGGCAGCTGTCGGAACGCAGAACTCATGCTCGCGGAACAGGTTCATCTCACCCTCTAGCGACGAGATCGTGCTACTGCACGGAGAGGAGAGAGGCAGGCACATGTAAGGTACGCGGGAGGCGCTCCGCTAGGCTAGCTAACTTCCACACGATTGATAGCAATGGGGTGGATGAACAGTGGTGATAATATATCTATTCCAGTCTATAACAGAAACGTTAGAATTGTCAATATTATTATTATAAAACAGACTAAACAAGGGAGGAATACGAGAGTCTGGTTAAGTTTGAGGTGCTTGGTCACTCCGTAAAGCCCTTATGGGAGCACTGGTAGCAGGGGAGTCCCGTTAACGCTCTCATAAAAAAAATACAACAAAAAGTTGTCTCAGGTTTCACTTCAAAACTGAATGAAACACCTAATGAAAAGCGTATAGAAAAAAAGCATGAGATAATATTGGGATGAAGTGGGACGGTAAAAGTTGGAGAGGTGTGATTATACCTTTATACCTTTATTCCTCCTTTGCCGTATTTGATGTATATTATACCACATACAAGGACACAGGTCCTATGCAGCTGTGGTCTGAAAGAACCTGGCATCCCCGGGCCAGACCTCCCTAATCACGAGTCCACCCTATGTGGTGATGGATTTAGTACCACGCCCCTATAAAATCAAGCCACATTTTCCGTAGGGCTGAGGGTCCGGGCGATTGGTGTGGGGGGATTAATTACAATTAGGCTATTCCACGTGATGGCCCCTGCTCGGGGTTTTAAGTCGCAATTAACTACAAATTGCATGCCGACCCATCTCCGCGGATCGACAAATAATTAAACTTCGCGTGCAACGTGCTCCCCCATCGTGCGCGGAACGCGCAATGTACGCCCCCCATCATGGAGACATACGTCTTCATCTGGAGAGGCACCCGGGCTAAAGAAAATCAAAGCAGAAGGTTGAGCAGAACGTCGATACCAGTGATATGCGTCTCAAGGGAGGGTAGGATGAATACTGAGATTCTGCCCACTTGTGTCTTTTCTCTGCAAATTGGGTTAGGCGTTTAGTCGAGGGGCAATTAAAGCATAATGGAAGAATAGTTCTTTGTCATATTACACTGAACAAAAATACAAACGCAACATGTAAAGTGTTGGTCCCATGTTTCATGAGCTAAAATAAAATAACCCAGAATTGTTTCATATGCACAAAAAGCTTATTTCTCTTAAATTGTGTGCACAAATGTATCTACATCCCTGTTAGTGAGCGTTCCTCCTTTGCCAAAATAATCCATCCACCTGACAGGTGTGGCAAATCAAAAAGCTGATTACACAGGTGCAACTTGTGCTTGGGAATATTAAAAGGCCGCTCTAAAATGTGCAATTTTGTCACACAACACAATGCCCGATGTCACAAGTTGAGGGAGTGTGCAATTGGCATGCTGACTGCAGGAATGTCCACTAGAGCTGTTGCCAGAGAATTTAATGTTCATTTCTCTACCATAAGCTACCTCCAATGTCATTTTAGAGAATTTAGCGGTATGTCCAACCGGCCTTACAACCGCAGACCATGTGTATGGTGTCGTGTGGGTGAGTGGTTTGCTGATGTAAAGGTGAACAGGGTGTTCCATGGTGGCAGTGGGGTTATGGTATGGGCAGGCATAAACTATGGACAAAGAACACAATTGCATTTTTTTTCGATGGCAATTTGAATGCAGAGCAACCCTGACGAGATCCTGAGGCCCATTGTCGTGCTGTTCATCCGACACCATAACCTCTTGTCTCAGCATGATAATTGTGGCAAATGGTGGCCACACCAGATAATCTTTTCCGATCCATGCCCCTACCTTTTTTTCTAAAAAGGTATTTGTGACCAACAGTTGCATATCTGTATTCCCAGTCATGTGAAATCCATAGATTAGAGCCTACGGAATGTATTTAAATGGACCGATTTCCATATAGTAAAATGTTTGAAAATGTTGCATGTTGCATTTCTATTTTTGTTTAGTATACATTAAAGGAATACATTTTTCATAGCCCTTTAGGCCCTGCAGAGAGAGACTGGTGTGGTCTAGTGATACGATGAAAAACGTCAGTAGCCTAAGTTAATAATGGTTAAGGGGCAATGCGTAATGGTAGTGCATTGTCAAATGAACCTACATGGCCCCTAGGCCCCCAGACTCGTGTGGTCTAGTGATATTGAGATGGAAAAAAAGGTGGAGGGCAAGCAGTAAGTTAACTTAGTCAGGTATAATATGAGATGAATAGGGCAGAAGAGTAGCCAATAGCCACCATAAAACCTGCACCTGACTGCGCTGAGCTCAACTTCCTGTCCAACACTACAGCTGTGAAATACACTGTGTGCGTCCTGACACTGCGCTGAGCTCAACTTCCTGTCCAACACTACAGATGTGAAATACACTATTTGCCTCCCAAATGGCATCTTATCCCGAATGTAGTGCACCACTTTTGACCATGGCCAATAGGGCTCTGGTCAAATGTAGTGCACTATGTAGGGAATTGGGTGCCAGTTGGGACGCATTCTCTCTTCCTGGCTCAAATCTGCTGGCTAAGATGAAAAGAAAAGTAGGACTGTAAGATGAAAACGGGACAGAAATATCAAGGTATTTGAAGTTTAAGGTGCACTAAGTCATCATAACGGGGGTTGGGGTTTTATCAAATAAGCAGGAGCCGGACCCCAAATGCCAAGCTAAGCAGTCCGCATTGAAATGCCACATTTAAGAAGATCTGCCATTTGGTCCATTCATTGTGAGAGGGAAGTGTGTGTGGCCGAGGCCTTGAGACATACATTTAGAAGAAGTCAGGGATTCCTTTGTGTCTTTGCATATTGGGTGTTCGCTGCTGGTGCAGTTCTTACCGATTTAAGCAAAAATGGACATCAGCACGCGGGAGATCCACATAGCGAGTGGGAGATTATTTGAGCAGGGTGGGCACAAGCCCAAGCTTTGGGCGAAGTTAACCCTCTTCTTTCCAAAGTCTACTCCTTGGTCTGTGTGTGTGTGTGTGCGTGTGTGTGTGTGTGTGTGTGTGGGGGGGGGGGGGGGGTTAAGGTTATCAGAGACAGAGTTTTTGTGGCCATCTTAAAGTCTTAAATGCTGGTCTTAAGGAATCAGTTTCAATTTCTAGAGGGACACACATACACACTTTATGAAGCCAATAGAAGGTCAACAGGAAGAGGCAACATGTTAAATGGAGATTTGACAGAAAACCCTACATACCTGCCTACATGTTGTTAGGTGTTTGCCACAGCTGACATTGAGTCAGTGAAAAAGTCAGTTTACTTTATCCAATACTTGCACATCTTGAATCTATGAGCCATGAAGATAATGTAGGGAAAGAGGTAATGACAGAAGGAAAGAAAAAAGTTGGATGAGTGAGGAGAGCTAATGAATAATTTCTCACAAAGAAACTGATCTTTATTAATGGAATAGCCACTCTGTTTATAATAAGTTTGTATTTTTTATGCTACTGCGGAGAAGAAACACACACACACACACACACACACACACACACACCTCTCTCTCCTCTCCCTTTTCTTGTGCGCTTTTACAAAACATTCAAATATTGATCTTAATTAGGCTTTGCCGAGCTCAGCAGCCTGTGTTGAGGGTTTGAGACAAGCAGCAGCAGACACCTGTCTAAGGCACTTACATCTTCAGCAAGAGGAAGTAGGGAAACAAGAAGGGAGGATGGAAGAGTGATAGCTCCCGGTCTTCGGCAGTGGCGTAGCGCAAAATGGCCCGCAAGGTTCGAGCAAGACCCCCTCCCAAACCTTTTTGTTGCCATGGGACACAGAAAAAAAGGTGTAGTTTAATAGCTAATCTCATGCTATTTTTAAGCAATAAGGCACGAGGAGGTGTGGTATATGGCCAATATACCATGGCTGGTCTTACGCACGATGCAATGCGGAGTGCCTGGACACTTCCCGTAGCCTTGTTATATTGGCTACATACCCCCCCCCCCCCCCCAGGTGCCTTATTGATCATATAAACTGGTTACCAACGTAATTAGAACAGTAACATTTGATCAAATACGTTCCGTAATACCTCTGGTCTGATACACCGTGGCTTCCAGCCAAATCAGCATTCAGGGCTCGAACCACACAGTTTATTACACATTTTGCCATGAGGCTGAGAGAAAATGTTCCTGTTTTTAGAGCTCAAGAATTCTTGAAAGACTGGACAATCTAAACTTTTTTCCCCCACAGATATTTGTCTTAATCTATATGCTTGATAGACCAAAGTATCAGCTATCACACAACCCCCCCCCCCCCCCCCCCAAAATGTCTTCATAAAATGCAACTTGTTGGATTTATGTAAACTCCTTCAGTCACCATAAAAGGCATTTCATTTGTACAATTATTGTCCAACAAGTGTTTAAAAACCTTGATTGTTTAATTCTAACTTTAGATTTTTAAATATGCAGTAGAAATATAATATTTTATAGCACTATTATATGCTCCAGAGCTAATTCCATTAGCATTTTGGTATATTTTTCTAGATTTAGAACATAAAACAACATTTTATAAAGCAAACATTATCCCTTAGATCTTGCACAGCAAATACTTAAATTGTTGAGCAACATGTATGAAATATGAACATGTATGCTCACACTGTACTGTAAGTCGCTCTGGATAAGAGCGCCTGGAAATGACCAAAATGTAAATGTAGAAATATGTTGCACAACAGTGATTCAAATATTGACAAGCCTCTGACGGAGTTGACCACAGATACTCAAAACAAACATATTTTTGCCTCTAAAAATGAGTTAAATACAAACATTTGAAAAATCCCATAAAAAAAAAGAATCTAATCAGATCTTTCAGCACTGATGGAATTGAGTTGACAAACATCTGATGGAGAAGATTTTTTTTTTTAATATATATTTTTAAATATTTATATTGTTGAATAATAGTGAAGACATCAAAGTAGCCACCCTTTGCCTTGATGAGAGCTTTGCACACTCTTGGCATTCTCTCAACCAGCTTAATGAGGAATGCTTTTCCAACAGTCTTGAATGAGTTTCCGCATATGCTGAGCACTTGTTGGCTGCTTTTCCTTCACTCTGTGGTCCAACTCATCCCAAACCATCTCAATTGGGTTGAGGTCGGGTGATTGTGGAGGCCAGGTCATCTGATGCAGCACTCCATCACTCTCCAAGGTCAAATAGCCCTTACAAAGCTTGGAGGTGTGTTTTGGGTCATTGTCCTGTTGAAAAACAAATGATAGTCACACTAAGCCCAAACCAGATGGGATGGTGTATCACTGCAGAATGCTGTGGTAGCCATGCTGGGTAAGTGTGTCTTGAATTCTAAATAAATCACTGACAGTGTCACCAGCAAAACACCCCCACACCATCACACCTGATTTTCTATGCTTCACGGTGGGAACCACACATGTGGAGATCATCCGTTCACGTACTCTGCGTCTCACAAAGACATGGCTGTTGGATCAAAAAATATCAAATTTGGACTCATCAGACCAAAGGACAGATTTCCACCGGCTAATGTCCATTGCTTGGGTTTTATGGCCCAAGCAAGTCTCTTCTTCTTATTGGTGTCCTTTAGTAGTGGTTTCTTTGCACCAATTCGACCACGAAGGCCTCCTCTGAACAGTTGATGTTGAGATGTCTGTTACTTGAACTCTTTCTGAGTCTCTTTCTTTCTGAGTCTGGTAACTCTAATGAACTTATCCTCTACAGAAGAGGTAACTCTGGGTATTCCTTTCCTGTGGCGGACTTCATGAGAGCCAATTTCATCATAGAGCATGATAGTTTTTGCGACTGCACTTGAAGAAACTTTTAAAGTTCTTTACAATTTCCGCATTGACTATCTTAAAATAATTATGGACTGGCCTCTGGACTCTTTGGTTATTTGAGCTGTTCTTGCCATAATATGGACTTAGCCCTATTTTGTAAAAGGCCATCTTCTGTATATCACCCCCCTAACTGATTGGCTCAAACCCATTAAGAAGGGGAAAAAAATCCACAAATTAACTTGTAACAAGGCATACCTGTTAATTGAAGTGCATTCCAGGTGACTACCTCATGAAGCTGGTTGAGAGAATGTCAAGAGTGTGCAAAGCTGTCATCAAGGCAAAGGGTGGCTACTTTGAAGAATCTTAAATATAACAAATATAACATTGGTTACTACATTATTGCATATGGGTCATTTCATAGTTTTGATATCTTTGCTATTATTCTACAATGTGGAAAATAGTAAAAAATAATGAAAACCCTGGAATGAGTAGGTGTGTCCAAACGTTTGACTGGTACTGTATATCTTGTTTTCTTCTTCATTGTAGTGGTATACACAGTAGCATTTTTTTCTCTCTCAGTTTCTTAATAACTAAAACCTAATTAAACGTAACATATTTGAAGAAAAATGATTATTCCATCTTAATCTATCAGGCAGATGGAGTTGACCATTTATGGTTGTGACCATGGTGATTCCAATATTGTTTGTTTAAACTTTACAGACCGTGAGTGAGTCTTTTTGCACAACATGTAATGAGGACATGAATAAGGGGTCCTTATGGTATAGTTGACCTTGCTCATTCCTGATTCATTTAGGACTTTAGACCAAATCTCAGGACACATCTTTTAGAAATCAAACCCTCGTGCTCCTGTTCTTTAAAAAATATTTGATTTGTCATAAAAATAAATAAAAAATATACACCAGATACAAACATCAACTTACAGATGCACACAAACAACGACTACATCTCATCTGCACAGACCCTCACGCTCCCATCCCTAGTGCCTGCATTATTGATTGCCACATGACCTTAAATTGTACCAATTTGCTTTTCCGGTCCACCAAATGCTACTGTACAATTTTAGCAACCAGGAAATGGCGGAGCGATTTCTGCATATTGCATCTTTAAGACCGGACTACATTGTAGTGTAGAATTTGTGAATTTTGTCTCGTGTTACAATCATGTCGAGCTCTCTCTCTCTCTCCACTGTCAATAGATCACATAGAGAATCAGGTGGATCAGTCACATGCACACATGGGCACATTGATTGTTACAGTGGGCAGAACTGGTGTGCACTTTCTGCATAAAGGTATATTGAAGAAAAAAGGCAGTGAAAGAAAGGGTAGTCGTTGTTTCCTAATCATCCAATCCTGTCCTCATTCCAGCTTGGTCGCTCAAGATCCACTGTGAAATTCGACATCTGTCCAGGTAAGCAGGACGTCGGGAGATTATTACAAAACCAAGCCACTAGGGGAAAAGGGCGAGTGCTATAACCACCAAGTAGACTACCAGTTTTCTACTGCGTTGTGGACGGGGATGCCGGATGGTTGTAAGTCATAAGCTCCGGGGGTCGCGAGCTCCGGCTCCGAGGGTCGCGAGCTCAATCCCAGTTCTAGGCACTGTTTTTTGTTTTAACCCTATCACAAACCTCAACCCTTACTTTGAAGAGTTCATATTCTGTTAACAACATCATTTGGTTACGAGTTGACTAGTCATATACTCGCATTTGTGACCAAAGCATATAATTGGAGAAAAAAACACTTTAAAAAAAAAAAAATCCACCTCAAACAGACCATTTAAAAAATGCTTGCAATTTCCTCATAGAACATGTCATCTCCTTGAGGAGGATGAGCTGGCCAATCAGCGGTCTACTTGCGTGCATATTTTTTATGACCGGTATAAATCCACACCATTCCAACTCAGAAAAGCAGTTTATTTAGCATACTTAATAAAAACTAATTGGAAGGAAAAACATTTATATTGTAAGCATATTTAATAGAATTCTGGAAACACTGGGCAGTTACTTTAACCATTCAGAGATGATGCCTAAACTTAACCTTGGAGTTGTTTTGCTTGAACCCTATCCCAAACCTTGACCCTTAATCATTCGGAATGAATGACCTTTGAAATTTGACGTTTATGGACAAACGGATTCTGCAGTGAGAGCTTGTTGCACATTCATCCTGTAAGATACATAGTAAATACTGTTGTATAGTGTTTTTTTTTTTTTTGGGGGGGGGAGTCACTTCTTGCATTGTGGGGCAGTTATACATAAGGTGATGGGTCAGGTCATAGGTTACCTTTCAATTATTAAGCCAATCTCAATATGACTTGGATTTAAAGGGAATAGCGCTGAGACTGGGGCAAAACAATATGGTGGAAGGAAACTGGTGTTTCGCCCATGTTCACACCACTGATGCATTGTGGTTTACGCCAATCAAATGCTTGTAAGAATAACCAAGTTAGCTACCTAGACGTTTTTCCCCGGTTTAGCTAGTGATAGTGATGCACAAGCTAGACCTATTGGAAACATTGCCATCTCCTAACATCATTTACCCACCAGATTCAGGAGCTTGAACCCCCCCAAAAGCTTTAAAACCACATTGAAACTTCCATTAGATTTTTACCCAAAGTTTAGGAAGAAAACTAACTGAACATAATTCATGATGGTTTTAATTGAATTTTAGTTTGTTTTGGAGTCAAAGATAATAGTTTCAGTATAGTTTTAGTTTTGTAAATTATTTTATTTCAGTTTATTAAATAGTTTTTTCATGATTCGTTTTCGTATTTGTTTCAGTTTTAGTTTAGCTACTACAATAACCTTGGTCTACATTGTGTGTGTGTGAGAGCTCCTTAGCGTGTATTAATGCTCTGTGTTGCCGTGGTAAGCTCTGCTGTGTGAACATGTTCCCCAGGGCGACGCAACAGTAATTTGTCACTGTGACGACGCCTCGGTTAAATAGCGTATTAATGGTCTAAATATCAGGAGCTGTACACATATATACACACACACACACATACTAGAGACACACACAAACACACAAAGGGGCGTAGTAATAGTTTTATTATCAGGGACTGCTCTGGGCTCGGTAGGCAGGTAATGGATGGATTACACATCCCAACATCCTCTCTGTGCCACCCTCCATCTCCCTACACACTAATTATATGACACAAAGAGATGGCGTGAGAGAGACCGAGCACGATCTAGGAGAAGAGACCGATCTTGGAGAGGGATGGAAGATGAGAGAATGTAGGAGGGAGAGAGGTTGGTGGGTAATAGTTATTTTATCAGAAGGGTGCCCTTTTCTCAGAATACATGGGCCTTAGAGCAGACAATCATAGAGGCTAGCACCCCCCCCCCACCACCCCTGACCCAAGAGCAAAACAAAGTCCAACAAAAGGCATGTACAGTAGTAATAACATACATTTTATTCGAAATTCATCAAGCTACAATTTACAAAAAAACAAATATCAATTCAATCTGCATTACAAACATCATTGCTGTATGAAATGTATGAGTCCATAAAGCAAACTTTTAGCTACATTAAAGACCCTGAGTATGGTTGAGAGCAGATACAGTTATGGGTCTGAGAAACGTCAGAGCTTCCATAAGCATTCAATACATACGTCTCTGTAGTATTTTCACAGCTCATTTGGTGTTCAGGCAGTATCCATTCTAGTTCCTGTACTTCTAGAGTCGAGGCTTGATCTGCAGTATTCTCTCTATGGAAGACAGACAGACAGGCACAACAGAAACAGATTGAGATTAAAGATACCAACAAAACTAACATGTCAGACAGCAGAGAGATCGCTCTTACAACCACAGGGGTGCACAAAACGACAGGCTGTGTGTGTGTGTGTGACGGTGTGCCTAAGGATGTGAATGGGTGAAACGCAGGGCTCTCTGTCCTACTGAAAGCCTGAGTGATGGCATCTCCGCTGATGAGCAAACTGGGAACTGAATGAATGGGAGAACAGGGGTGTGTGTGCATGCGTGTGCGCGCTCCGGCAGTGATGCATAGCTATTGGGTTAATTTATGTAAAGTGGAGATCAGGGCTGTGGCGGTCATGAAATGTTGTCAGCCGGTTATTGTCATGCTGCTGGTAATTAACCGTTAACTAACATAAAGTTTAGCAGAATATGAGTTGGACTACTGTATGTTATCTGTGCATATGCGCCTGCCATAAGCAGTTGGCTTGTTGATTTATCTGACAATATATGCCTATAAGTCCCATGCCATTATTTTATATTATATGATTTTATAGCAAGAAGAATATCATTGAACCGAGGGGAATAAAATAGAAAGGATATTCTTACCAATCTGGAACAAATGCGCATATGAAATGGCTATGTTGAGCATGAAAGTGATCATTTGAAACAGGTCTTCTACACAAGATTTAGAGTTGTTTGGCAGCTTTAGTAGTGAATGATACGAACCTTAGAATATCTTAGAAATCAAAACATATACAGTGCATTTGGAAAGTATTCAGACCCCTTGACTTTTTCCACTTTGTTACATTACAGGCGTATTCTAAAACTGATTTAAAAAAAAAAATCTCCTCCACACACACAACCCCATCATGACAAAGTGAAAACAGGTTTTCAGATTTTTTTGTGTGCAAATGTATTGAAAATAAAAAACAGAAATACCTTATTTACATAAGTATTCAGACTCTTTGCTACGAGACTTGAAAATGAGATTAGGTGCATCCTGTTTCCATTGATCATCCTTGAGACGTTTCTACAACTTGGGTGATGTCCACATGTGGTAAATTCAATTGATTGGACATGACTTGGAAAGGTACACACCAGTCAATATAAGGTCCCACAGTTGACAGTGAATGTCAGAGAAAAAACTAAGCCATAAGGTCGAAGGAATTGTCCATAGAGCTCCGAGACAGGATTTCTTCAAGGCAGAGATCTGTGGAAGGGTACCAAAACATTTCTGCAACATTGAAGGTCCCCAAGAACAGTGGCCTCCATCATTCTTAAATAGAATAATTTTGGAACCACCAAGACTCTTCCAAGAGCTGGCCGCCCAGCCAAACTGAGAAATCGGGGGAGAAGGGCCTTGGTCAGGGAAGTCCCCAAGATAGTCACTCTGACAGAGCTCCAGAGTTCCTCTCTGGAGATGGGATAACCGTCCAGAAGGACAACCATCTCTACAGCACTCTACCAATCAGACCTTTATGGTAGAGTGGCCAGACGGAAGCCACTCCTCAGTAAAAGGCACATGACAGCCCACTTGGAGTTAGCCAAAAGGCACCTAAAGGACTCTCAGACCATGAGAAACAAGATTCTCTGGTCTGAGGAAACTAAGATTTAACTCTTTGGCCTGAATGCCAAGCATCACATGTGGAGGAAACTCGGCACCATCCCTACAGTGAAGCATGGTTGTGGCAGCATCATGCTGTTGGGATGTTTTTCAGCGGCAGGTACTGGGAGACTAGTTAGGATCGAGGGAAAGTTGAACAGAGCAAATTACGTCAATTCTTGATTCAAACCTGCTCTAGAGCGCTCAGGACCTCAGACTGGGGCAGAGGTTCACCTTCCACCTTTTCATAAATTAGATTTTTAAAAAAAGTTTGTTTTAGTTTTGATTCAGTGGCCCATTACCAAATGGGCAGGTACAGGGGCATGGGGAATTTTTTAAAATTAATATGTATGCAGTCAAACAGCAAATGGAGGCCTCACTCTTTCCCACTAGTTCGTTGATCAATGATGCCGGATACACAACTTCAGTTTGATAGCGGAGTTGTGCTTAATATGAGCAGCTGAGAAATAAATATAAAGGAACACTTATTTCACTCCACACATCAACCACTGTTTGAGGAGCATGCTCTCGCTGCACGGCAGGTGATATCCCGCCCACACTCTGTATGCCATGGGCTCTTCAACCCTATTCCTGCATCTACTCAGTGCTTAACTTGGGAAACGAAGTGATATCTGTTCAGGAACATCGATAGTAACATGTTTTCGCATTATAAAAATATTTTTAAAATACCTATTACTAGGCTATTCAAAATCAAATACAAATTCACTGTAAGCAGCCCTGCACAATCAATGAACCGGCAGCATCGCCTAGGGCTGGCTATACAGTACGTTCTTTCCCAGACTCGTGGATAGAACTTTTGGACTGTAGCATAAGGTAACCAGTCCATCCAGTATACATACTAATACAGTCCATACTCAAAAGCAAATTACCCAAATTTGTTTAATTTAGAAAGCGCTGTCCGTTTCACTGTGTTGAAACATCCACAACAACCATGTTTTACACTCAGTTTCAAACTGCTTTGGAACTTCTTTCTTCAAATGGATCATCACAGTGAGGTGAGGTTTAAAAGCATGATACTGTTTTGATGATAAGTGTTTGATGTGACTTTTCCATTGATGTCAGAGTGGTTAGAGGGACAATAGAGCCCTGAGTACCAGTCCATTAGGACCTGATGGCCGTTAGCGAATCGGATACTACCAATGCATGTCCAGAGTGCATGAAAGGAGATTCCCGTGACTCAATGGTCACATGGAATTTTACTATGGTCATGACTGCTGGTGTGGCAGTAATATGGTCACTGCAACAGCCCCAGTGGAGAGGAACTTGTTTGGATTCTTTCCACCCTTAACAAGCCACAGGGGTGTGGAGAGTGTGTGTGTGTGTGAGGTTGTGTGTGTGTTGAGGGATAAACCAGCGCTCATTAGTAACACTTAACTGCACTGGACACAGAGTTGAAGGTGGTCTGTGTGTGTAACTGACCACTTGCTGTGTCTCAGGAGGATTGTGTGTTTGTGTGCCTAAGTGTGTGTGTGTATGGTGTGTGTGTGTGTGTGTGTACAGTGCATTCGGAAAGTGTTCAGACCCCATCACTTTTTCCACATTTTGTTACGTTACAGCCAGTGGTGGAAACAGTACTCAATTGTCATACTTGAGTAAAAGTAAAGATACCTTAATAGGAAACTCAAGTAAAAGTCACCCAGTAAAATGCAAAAATATAAATAGTAAAGTACAGATACCCCCCAAAAACGACTTAAGTAGTACTTTAATGTAGTTTTACACCACTGGTTACAGCCTTATTCTAAAATGGATTAAAATAGTCCCCCCCCCCCCCCCCCATCAATCTACACAAAATACCCCATAATGACAAAGCAAAAACAGCAAAAACTGGAATATCAGACTCTTTTCTCAGTACTTTGTTGAAGCACCTTAGGCAGCGATTACAACCGAGTCTTCTTGGCAGTAGGACAAAAAATAAATATTGGTCGACTGAAAGTCGTCTGATCTTTCGACCAATCTATTGGTCAACATTTTTAAACGTGTATTTTTCCTTATGTAGAAACACCCTATGTTTGAATAAAATCAACTATATGCATTGAGCCTGTCTGATGCTTAAAGTTTACGGTTGGATGAAATAAGACAAATGCCTCGAGGGCGACAGTTATGGTTTTCATATGCACATTTTGGTGAAACAGATTCATTTAATTTATAACATCATCTTCATATGTCAAAATCATTGTCATGTAGTTGATCCAAATCCAAATGAAAGCGCAATCTGGAGAGAGAAATGCATCTGAGCGCATGGTCAATCTGTCGTCTGCGTTGGCCAGGCAGCATTTACGTTGATATGGCCTCAGCATACTTCTTGCGCTTCACGGAGCTGTTGTCAAGGTGAGTTTGTGTTCATACAAGATGTTAACCCCACCTACCGTCAGCCAATCATGTCAATGCGGACCTGTAGAGAGCCTTCCGCATTGTTAAAGAAATGTGGGAGGCGCATGGCGATGCGGAGCTCGATTTGGCCTCTGCGTGCCTCTGGAGGCGCCGCAATTGCGTCACACCGTCATGCAGCCTAAGACAACATTTTGGGATGAAGGATTAGTCCAAACTTTTGACTGGTACTGTATATATTTGTTACTCAAACAATCTCGGTAGACCAACAACCTAACCACCAAACAATAGACCAGTCGACTAATTGGGGTCAGCCCTACTTGGTACACCTGTAGTTGTGGAGTTTCTCCCATTCTTCTCTGCAGATCCTCTCAAGTTCTGTCAGGTTGGATGGGGAGCGTCGCTGCACAGCTATTTTCAGGTCTCTCCAGAGATGTTCTATCGGATTCAAGTCCGGGCTCTGGTCGGGCCACTAAAGGACATTCAGAGACTTGTCCCGAAGCCACTCCTGCGTTGTCTTGGCTGTGTGCTTCGGGTTGTTGTCCTGTTGGAAGGTGAACCTTACCCAGTCGGAGGTCCTGAGTGCTCTGTAGCAGGTTTTCATCAAGGATCTCTCTGTACTTTGCTCCGTTCATCTTTCCCTCGATCCTGACTAGTCTCCCAGTACCTGTGGCTGAAAAACATCCCCACAACATGATGCTGCCACCAGGTGTGTGCCTTTCCAAATCATGTCCAATCAATTGAATTTACCACATTGATCATCTCAAGGATGCTCAATGGAAACAGGATGCACCTGAGCTCAATTTCGAGTCACAAAGCAAAGGGTCTGAATACTTATGTAAATAAGGTATTTACGTTTTTCATTTGTAATCCATTTGCAAACATTTCTAAAAAACTGTTCCCGCTTAGTCATTATGGGGCATTGTGTGTAGATTGATGAGGGAAAAAAAATATTGAATACGTTACAGCCTTACTCTAAAATGTAACAAAATGTTGAAAAAGTCAAGGGGTCTGAATACTTTCCGAATGCACTGTATATGGTCTGCCTCATTGTTCCTCTTTGTCTGTATATACTGAGTTTTTGCTGTGACTGGTAGCTGCTCTGTACCCTGCTAAAACAGTACCCATACATTAAAATAGCCTTCCGTGCCCATGGGAGACTGCCACTGGGCACCACAGCAGCTATAGACTGAGCTCTGACTGCTGTGTTCCCGGAAGGGAGCCCTGGTTCCATATAATCCCTGGCTCTACACACTCACACGTATACACCCCAGTCAGCATGTGCTACAGCAGCTAACCCAGACAGGAATAACCAATGATGCAGGCAAGACCCTCTGCAGGATTTAAAGACATACTAAAGCTGGGATGAAGGGAGGGTTAAGGAGGAGTATAGAGAGAAGAGAAGAAAGAGGGGGACACAGGGGAGAGAGAGAGAGAGGGGGGGGGGGGCAGCAGATAGATGGAGAGAGAATGAGTTCCATAGTCCATGTAAAGGGAGAAAGATGCATCGAGATGAAGGAAAAGAGGGATTCCATGTGTGTGAGGTATATATATGCGTGTCATGGTAGCTAGCAGTAAGGGAGTGGCATGCAGGATGTCCAGATGACACAGGGGCAGCTTAAGGTGAAAGGTTAAAGTTGTTTCCTGGAGAAGAGAGACTAAATATGAACCCGAAACAGACATGGCGAGAGGGATGATGACAGAGTGAGGGAGAGAGGGATGACAGATGGAGAGAAAGTGAGAGAAAGGTTCTGGTGTAATTTACAGTCGCCGTCTTCCTGGTATTTACTTAGAAATGTAACTGTAATATGGTAATAACATAGTAGTGTATTAACACTTTCTTTTGGAGTTATTGAATCATTTACTGGTACCGCAAGGTACTATTTAGTATTAGGTAGAAACAGATTTTTGTTTATTTCTTTCAAGCAAAATGTCGACATTGTTAAAATGTACCGTTACTGAAAGATAATATGAGAAGGAGGGCAATAGAAAGAGAATTGAAGTGGTAAGTTAATTTGTGGTCTGTTTCTTCACGACTGGACAGTGAGAGTAAATGTGTGTGTTGGTGTGTGATTGAGGGTTCCTCTATGTCAGGGAGGGGCAGAGGCAGGTGGACATAGAAGAGAGAGTAGGCGACGGGGGGAGGCCGACAGGGTGACGGGGGAGGGAGGCCCTCTTCTAATCCTCTATCTATCAGTCTGTCAACATGGAGCCCAGCTGTGCCCCCCTCTTGCCACAAACCTAAATATTATTACCTCTCTCCCACTAAGCACTATTACACTTCCAGCTAAGTATTATCATACTCAAATATTACCTTCTACTGCAACCAGTATCAACCTCCTAAAAGTACTTAAGTACCCCAATATCAGGGCGTTCCCAAACCGTAATTCATCATCCACTAATATTTACCCCATGGCAATGGTGCCCTCAGGGGTCCATGCTTAGTCCCCTCCTGTACTCCCTGTTTGCGCACGACTCCAACATCATTATTAAGTTTGCTGACGACACAACGGTGGTAGGCCTGATCACCGACGAAGATGGTGTGGTGCCATGACAACAACATTTCCCTCAATGTTAGCAAGACAAAGCAAATGATCCCGAACTACAGGAAATGGAGGGCCGCCCCCATGCATATTGATGGGGCTGTGGTGGAGAGGGTTGAGCGTTTCAAGTTCCTCAGTGTCCACATTACTAAAGAAGTAACATGCTCCACACACACCAAAAGTCGTGAAAAAGGCACGACGACGCCTCTTACCGCTCAGGGGGCTAAAAAGATTTGGTATGGGCCTTCAGATCCTCAAAAAGTTATACGGCAGCACCATTGAGAGCATCTTGACTGGCTGCATCACTGCTTGGTATGGCAACTGCTTGGCATCCGACCGCAAGGTGCTACAGAGGGTAATGCGTATGGCCTAGTACATCACTGGGACTGAGCTCCCTGCCATCCAGGACCTCTATACCATGTGGTATCAGAGGAAGTCACTAAACATTTTCATTCCTCTGCTACTGCATGGCAAGTGGTACCGATGCACCAAGTCTGAAACCCAACAGGACCCTAAACAGCTCTACCCCCCGAGCCATAAGACTACTAAACAGTTAACCAAATAGCTAACCGGACTATCTGCATTGACTATTTTGCACTAAATATTTGGACTCATCACACACACTGCTGCTACTGCTTATCATCTAAGTAAACATTTCACTGTTAGTCTACACCTGTTGTTTATGAAGCATGTGACAAATAATTTGAATGGATCTTGATTAGATTATTTAAAAAAAAAAATCCATTCACCATCTTTCCTCGATTAGCAGTGGGACATCTGAGCTATGTTTTAAAAACATGGGGCAGTTGGAAGAATCACAGTGCTCACAATGATTACCACAATTTTCCAATGCACTGTTTGATGAGCCCACCCCTCCAGGTCATAGGAGTCAACATGGCGACCATAGAGGCAGAACTAGACTAACTTTCCTGGTCACTGTATGACCTCTCACCTGTGACCTCTGCCCCGTCGGCAGGGGGCGTGTCCGGGGCGTCTGTGTCTTCGGGGGAGCTAGAGAGGGAGATGAACGACGGGAGCTTGGTCTTGTGAGGACCCGAGGAAGAAGACGAGGGTGCCCCTGGATCTGCCTGAGCAGAACCCTCTGCCGTCTGGTTATCAGGTAGGACCACTGACAGGCTAGGCCTGAAGAGAGGAGAGGGGGAAGTGGAAAAGGAGGAGATTAGAAAACATTGTTGACATCGAAATGTAATATAATCTGTGCACATCTGGCAATATAAATGAATGTCCGTTTCTACAGTGTTGTTTTATGGTTGTTGCCTATGCATTTTCCAAAATGTCTGTTTTCAATTTGTAATGTAATCTATTTGCTATATGTAATCTATTTGCTATATAAATTATAAATTGTATCTAATTCATTTCACTTTGTCATGTAATTATTCTGACAGAGGGCCTGTTCTTGACCTCTTGGTGCGGGCCTTCTTGGCCGGGGCAGCGGAGGGGCCTGTGGTGGGGTTGGGGTTAGGAGCGGTGCGTTTGGCCCTCTGACGGTGCTGGAGCTTACACTGGGCCCCTCGAGGACAGGAGCCACTACTGGAGAAGTCTGGACACACCAGGGTGTGCTTCTTCTTACACTGGAGGAGAGGACAGACCAATACCACTTATTATATGAAACACACAGGTTAACATAACCCGAGAAGACAGTTTGAGACTGCTCTGTTAGTTACTACACAGAGTGTAAAAAACACGTTGTTTACTTCCTAATATTGAGTTAAACCCCCTTTTGCCCTCAGAAAAACCTAAATTCCTTGGGGCATGGACTCTACAAGGTGTTAAAAGCATTCCACAGGGATGCTGGCCCATGTTGACTCCAATACTTCCCACAGTTGTGTGAAGTTGGCTGGATGTCTTTTGGGTGGTGGACCATTCTTGAAACCCAGCAGCGTTGCAGTTCTTGACACACTCAAACCGGTGTGCCTGGTACCTACCACCATACCCGTTCAAAGGCACTTAAATCTTTTGTCTTGCCCATTCACCCTCTGAATTGCACAGATGTGCAATCCTTCTCTGACCGTCTCCTCCCCTTCATCCACACCGATTGAAGTGGATTTAACAGGTGACATCAATAAGCTTTCACCTGGATTCACCTGGTCAGTCTGTCATGTTCCTTATGTTTTGAACGTGGTCATCTTAAGAGCACTGCGTGTGCCTGAGTGAGTATACAGATGAAGGTCTGGTGAGAGTGTATGTGACAGTGAGAGTGTATGTGACAGTGAGAGTGTGTGTGACAGTGTAATATGGGCGTAAATTGGTAACTTCATTCTGAGGGAGATTCGATCCCTCCCACCTGTCAGAAAAGCTAATTATACTCACTATGGGGTGCGAGCCGTGTTTGTGTGCATCTGGTGTGTGGGGGGCAGCCTGGAGCAGGTTGGTCCAGAAATAGAGCGAGGGTGGGGGTAAGGGATGTGCGTGTGTGTTAGGGGTGGGGGTCTGCAGATTGAGTTTCCAGGAACAGTTTGGACTCTAGTTCACCCCATGGTCCCCTCAGCCATGAACCAGTCTGGGTACCCCTCTCCTCTCCCCGAAGAGGCCCCTCTCTCTCCGCTATACCCCCAACCCCTCACTATAGCCAGTACCACTAACTCCCAAACTCAGACCCCCTGCCGTTCCTGCACCCTAGGGGTCAGATTAGTGTAGGTCTTAGACTTATCTCGCTTTTCTGAGGCGGCAAACCAAAACACTCAAAGTCACACCGTAATGCTATATGTTTTAATGCCCTAACGTAAACATCGTCCGGACTACAGGAAAAGGAGCACAGAGCACGTCCCCATTCTCATCGACGGGACAAAAAGGCTTCTCAACAGTTTTTACCCCCAAGCCATAAGACTCCTGAACACCTGGACTATTTGCATTGTGTGCCCCCCCAACCCCTCTTTTACGCTGCTGCTACTCTCTGTTTATCTTATATGCATAGTCACTTTAACTGTACATTCATGTACATACTACCTCAATTGGCCCGACCAACCAGTGCTCCCGCACATTGGCTAACCGGGCTATCTGCATTGTGTCCCACCACCCGCCAACCCTTCTTTTTGCGCTTCTGCTACTCTCTGTTCGTCATATATGCATAGTCACTTTAACGATACCTACATGTACATACTACCTCAATAAGCCTGACTAAAAGGTGTCTGTATATAGCCTTGCTACTCTTTTTTTCAAATGTCTTTCTACTGTTGTTATTTCTTTACTTACCTACAAACACACCTTTTTTTTGGCACCATTGGTTAGAGCCTGTAAGTAAGCATTTCACTAAGGTTTACACCTGTTGTTTTCGGCGCACGTGACAAATAAACTTTGATTTATTCGCCAAATTTAGCAAAGCCTGTTTGTCTCTATTATGGTATCAGTCTGTTATAATTCAAGAGTCTGAGAGCAGAGGTGCAGATTGAAGACGCTTTACATTGTTTTTAACCAATCCAACCAAGATGTGCCCAGGGGTTAGAGTGGTCGTTTCTAGACCAGGGAATGGGACCATACAAAGACTTCCAACCGTATTTACAGTCCTTCTCCAACAGTCACGACTTCCGCCGAAGTCGGTCCCTCTCCTTGTCCGGGCGGTGTTCGGCGGTCGGCGTCACCGGCCTTCTAGCCATCACTGATCCATTTTTCATTTTCCATTGGTCTTGTCTTCCTTCACACCCGGTTCTAATCCCATCAATTACATGTTGTGTATTTAACCCTCTGTTTCCCCTCATGTCCTTGTCGGAGATTGTTTGATTGTATGTGATGTGCTATTTAGTGTTGGTGTGCGACGGGTTTTTTGTACCCACTTTTGTTATTTTGTACATTTAGATTTTTGGAGTTTTGTCAGCATTTATTAAACGACTCCGTTCATGCCAAGTTTGTTCTCCTGCGCCTGACTTCCCTGCCACCAGCACGCACCCCTTACACCAGCGTAAGGAGAGGGAAAACGCCAAATCTACTAAGACTCAACTGCCAGCAGTCGAATACATTCTCATTTTCATAAAACACGGGAAAGAGGGAAAGAGAGCGAGAGCCAAGAAACGGAAGATAAAAAAAAGTGAAAGAGGACAGAACATCTTCATTCCACACCAAGTTAATCATTTTCCACTTGATTTAAGAAATGCTGGGACGTCTCAGGTCTATTAGAAGAGCTCTCTATCCACTGCGTTCCAAACCAGGACGAGTCAGCACATTTACCATTACAGGGATGGAGGGAGGGGTAGAAGACAGGGGCAAAGAGGGAGGGAGATAGAGGAGAGGGAAACGGAAGGGGGGGGGGTGGATCGGGGTTCAAAGGAGAGGAAGGGAAGTTGAAAGAGTGGTGGAGATGGAGAAACAAGAGAAAGGTGGGCGATCAAGGGAATGAGAGAAGGCGAAAGGGACCAAGAGGGTCCAAATTGGATAAAACGAGAGAGACAGGCGCTACAGAGTAGAAAAAGAGGAGAAGGTAGTGACGGGGGACAGATAGAAAAGAGAGAGGGAGGGAGGGATAGTGAGCACGAGACAAAGCGAGAGATGGAACGAGAAAAGAGGATGGAGATGGAAGCGGGGTTAACCCCTGAGCTGCTGGAGTGTCTGCCTGCCTGCCCCATAGTGCCATCCTCAGCACTTCCTCCATCTGTAATTACTGCCTGCTATCCCTCCCACAGCCACCAGCTAGCAAGCCCAAACGCGAGCACACACACACACACACACACACACACACACACACACACACACACACACACACCTAAGCACTTCAGCTAATAGAATAAATATGAATGCCCTTTGGTTTTATATATCCTCATTTCTCTGTGCTATATATAAATGAGGCCTGACAGTGTGAAAAAGCATGTGCTACACAGACACTCATAAACAACAACTGAGAGGATTATAGGAGGGAGGGGATAGATGAACAGATATAGGATTGGTAGGGACAGAGACAGGCGGAAAGAGAGGACAGGAGGGGTACTAGCGGTGAATGTGGAAACAGAGTGTGTATGGGAACTCTACATTTTTTTGGGGTGTCTGTGTGGCCGTGCACTGTTACCCTCTGGTCCTCAATGTGTCACTCAGACACTAGAGTTATGTCACTATTGACAAGCCCTCACTCTCAACAGCTGTCCCCTCCATACCCAGCACTGTTTTGGAGGACAGTTCATATGTTTGTGTGAAGATTATATCCACGAGGGTGTGTCCAGTGGTGTAGCGGTGCCTGGAGAAGTGGGTATACACTCATTTTGCCAAACCTTTCCCAAACGGTCCACGAAGGAAAGGTGCCCTTTGTGAAAAATGATTTGAGAAACAGCGACATACACTCTCTGAATGACTTAAAATGACACATCCCATTTTGGTCTTTCAAAGTCAGGCCAAACCAAGCTGCACTGTGCAAGTAGTCTAATAGTAGGCCTACTATTGAAACATATAAATGAGGCTGTCAACTGAGTCAGAAATTCACAGGTTTGTTTTTTCTGTTCAGGTTTTCGCTCTCAAAGTCACACTTTTTAAAAAAATAGAAAACAACCAAATTGGATATTCTAAGTACACAACAATGCTTAAACCACACAAGGATGTTTGAGTGTAGTTACCCTTTAATATATGTGTTTGGTTAGTGGTGTTTCTGTAGCACATGAGATGGAGTTTTCCATCTCGGTCCATGAAATCGCTCGCATGTGCGGTGTGTATTTTAGAACTGTGTTTTCCTGCAAATTGCATTTTGGAACATTCTAGGCCAACTGCCATGTGCACATTTCTGTGCTGAAAATGTGAAAAGATAAGATCGTTTATGGTGTAAACCTACCACGACACTACTTTGATACGCATTCTGGGGATTAATATATGCGTTTATACAACGGATGGGTCTACTCCTGAATGTTGATTGATTAAAAGCGCACTGCAGCCGGTGTCTATTCCACAAATTATGACATTAAAATGCCCTCTCACTCTGTTCAATCTGACTGCGCAATCCACTGTCTCATCAGCCCAGGCAGGCAGGGAAGTTATAAACTTGATCTCTACTATAAAAAGCATCTAGGCATTATCTCACACGTTTGGAATAACATTTTAGTTTTCTCACAGCGGAGATTTGTATAAACCACGCAGTCTGTCTCTCTGACATTTGCAACAATGTTTCAATATTCAAATTCGATCTCCAACTGTCCCATAGTAATGAACGTGTAGGGATCAGGAGAAATGTCAATTGAAAAAAGGTATTTTCAGCTTCAGTTTGAAGTTTTTGTGTTAGCTATGTTGTTGGCTAGCTCCTCTGAACAACAGTGTCATAACAAGAGAGCACATTTTCTACGCCAGGCGAAATCGTGCCTCATTAGCTCGTTGTTACGGATATATCCAAATAAATGTCACTTGAAAACAGCTTAAACAAATGCAGCTGCTATTGTTATTCTGTCTGCACTGATTGACGCGACTGTAAGTTAACCGTAGTTGGCTAGCTAGCAAGCAAGGGATAAGGAACATTTAGAACGAACGACTGGATCGTGTCCATTTATACAGAACAAAAAGACCGAACGACTGGGTCCCGTCTCTGGCAACCGAACCAATAGAACGAACGACCAGCCGGCTTGGGTAGCCCCCCTACAGTAGATTTGTTTCGGGACTGTATCTTGTGGAAGGATGAAATAATATGAATGCATTCATCAAAATAACGTTTTTAATGAAAATATGTCAATCGTTATTTGAATATGTTGGTAACCCGTTGTGTAAAAGTAATAATGCCCCTCGAAGGGACTTCGTCTCGGGCCAAACAACACCCGTGCCAATCTATCCTCCAAACACCGGCTTCTCGGGCATCTATCACTTAAATACGCAATGCCCACCGAGCGGGTAAACGGCGTATACCCTCCACCACACCACTGGGTATATCTACCTTCTCTACCATAGGTCATCAGATCATGATAAAGAGAAAGAGAGAATGTCTGTGCCTGTCCCCATGCGTGTGTGTGTGTGAAAGAGTATCTGTGTCTGAGAGAGAGGTGTATGTGAGTGCTTGTGTACATACATGTGTGTGGGACTGACTGACTGATTGTGTGTGTGTATTCTTAAGAGTGTGTCATACCTTCTCTCCCTGAGGGCAGTATCCCCTGATGAAGTCCTGGCACAAAGCAGCCTTGCGGGACACATAGACATGGCTGTAGGGACAGCTACTGTTGTTACATATACCCTTCAGGAAGTACGAACACACAGGCATCTAGAGCGAGAGAGAGGAGTTGTTGTTACCGATCTCTGCTTGGCAATATCTCCATACAAATGTCACACCAATAAAGCATTTTCAATGGAATTGAACATTTAATTGAGAGAGGGAACGAGAGAGGCAAGACAGACAGAAAGAGAAAGAAAGTTCATTCACAGCATACTAGAGAAAACACAGTCAGATGTAGAGTTAAAGTCAACAAGCCAATCCACCATTCAAATAGGTCCCGCCTTCTACAATCTGTCACTGCCTCTGCTGTTAAATGGCCTTAATTGCAGTTGACAGAGAAAGAGAGAGAGTGTGTGTGTGTGTGCGCGTGTGACAGCCTGCATGCAGGTGTGAAATGTCCTCTTGTGTGTGAGTAAGGTACGCTGTGTGAGAGTGGTGCAGGCCAGTCTAAATATACACCATGTAGAGAGAGGTGCGAGACAGAGAGCAAGGGAAAAGGAGCTAGGAGAGGGAGAGCTATACGAAGAGGGCCGGGGTGGGGTGGGGGTGGGGGTGGGGGGCAATGAGAGAATCAGGGCGGCTCGTTGGGATGGGATCAGTTTTACCTAATTAACTGCTACAGAAATATTTATCCAGGCCGCAGCTTGTCCAGCTAGCTATCATGATGCGTTTATGTGCTGGCTGTGTGTACGAGTTACGGTCGCCAGGGCCTGAGGGGGTAGGAAGGGGGGACGGGCGGAGGTGGGGGGTACAGTACAGAGGGTCTAGTTTCAGGAGTTATTTCTGGGGGGGGTTACAGGATTGGGGCTCCTCGTCTATCCCCAGTCCCTACTAGTATGCGTGCGTATTGGGTTGCGAGGCTGGACAGGACACCTGTCTGTGGGTTGTTTGTCTAAAGAAAAACATCTTTCCCTGTCCAGTGTAACCACTTTCCTTTACCCTATACGGACTGGCCTCGTTAAACACCTAGTTAAACACCACTACATGACCCTATCCTGTGCTATGGGGCCAGATAAACAAATTAGACTTTTTAACTACACAATTAGTAGCTATGAAGCAGAATTACTAATCGAAGATGAACCATTGTGTTGACTGTTGGTAGTACTAAACATGTGATTATTATCTTTTAGTTTGTATTCTTTCTCTGTTAGAGAGGGAGTCGTTTAACAGAAGTTAAAGATGCAGCCAATGATCAATACTGAGCAAATATATAAACGCAACATGTACAGTGTTGGTCCCATGTTTCATGAGCTGAAATAAAATATTTTCCATATGCACGAAAAGCTTATTTCTCTCGTATGTTGTGCACACATTTGTTTACATCCCTGTTAGTGAGCATTTCTCCATTGCCAAGATAATCCATCCACCTGGCATATCAAGAAGCTGATTAAACAGCATGATCATTACACAGGTGCACCTTGTGCTGGTGGGCAATAAAAGGCCAATCTAAAATGTGCAGTTTGTCACACAACACAATGCCACAGATGTCTCAAGTTTTGAGGGAGCATGCAATTGGCACCAAATTTAAACAGTTTAGAAACAAGAGTCATACTTCTGACCTATTAGTGATTTATCCAGTTCAGGTGTGTGTGTATGTGTCTCAGACCTTTAACATATTGGGTATGTGTAACCAGCTGTGTGCAGGTGTGTCTTCTAGTTAATTAAGGGGTTGTGTACTCATGCCATACTCTCTGTACGCATGCCTATTAAGGTGTACGTGTTCAGGTGTAAACCATGTTGGGACATCTGAGACCTGGGATAGGGACCACCATTTTGGTCATGATACCCCCATCGCCCGTACCACCGACTCCTTTCAACACGCACCCCCCTAACCATAGAATCAGGTCACGTCTCTGAGTGTGTACACTACCAGTGGGAGTGTGTGTGTGTGTATATCTTAATACTGCCAGTGAGAGCACAGAGACAGGAGCTGTGCCAATCGAGTGAATGAGGACTCTAGCTGTATCTCTATACACCAACCATAACTCTAAAAACCACATATTGTATGTGACATGTCTCCATATCTATCTCTGGGTGGTAAACTAATAGTCGGTCCTAAAGCAATCCCTTTCCCCACCCCCTAGCATTAATCCTCCAATGTTTGCAGATCTGTACGTGTGTGAGACACCATATTCTCACCTCCTCCCTGGCTATATACCTGACGGGGCCAAACGCTAACTGACTAACTACACAGTACACTCCAACCCAGCTGGTGTGAGAGAGACATTGACGTTTCACATACTCTCACCTCAAGGATGGTGTGTGTGTGTGTGTGTGTGTGTGTGTCACATAGTTTCACCTTCTCCTTGGCCACCTTATGGGAGAATGGACAGGTCCCACCTGTCTGCTTACACGTACCCCTCAGGAACCTGCAGGAACCATTGGGAAGAGTCATCAGATCACAGAGCAGCCAATCAGAGAGCCCACACAGTCTGTACAGGTGGTTTTGAGGAGATCTGTGCATGTTAGGTGTGGGTGTGTGTGTTACCTGGTACAGACAGCCACCTTATCAGGATCGTGGATGTAGGGGCAGGTGTTGCCACGGTTACACTTGCCAAAGCGGTTGTAGTACATACAGTACTGCTTCTGGGACTTCTTCTGACGAGCATGCCTGATGATGGCTAGACTCCTCTGAACCGCACGACTGGAAGACAGAACACACACAATCAAGAAAACATAGAGTTGTGCAATTATGTACAGGTAGCAGAGGGTGTGTGTGTACTAAAGTGCTTACCTAGCCACAAAACGAGTGCTGGAGGGCCGGATGAGAGTGCTAGAGGTGGTGTGGGAGACTTCCTGTGGACTGGACAACCGCACTGTTTGGGGAAAATAGAGAATGAGAAAAAAAAGAAACCGCCTCTATAAAGACTAAACATTTTTTTTAAAAATGGGGTATTATGGCGTTATTAATACACCACTGTGACTGACATATTTTGTGTGAGTGTTTGTGTGCGGACACGCGTGCATGTCCATGTCTGTGTTTACACTGCAGTAGTAGTAGTTTTATTACATTGCATGTAGGCCGTACCTGCCAGCTAAGAGCGGAATTACTTACACAGCACATGCAAGTAATTAAACAGGTGAATTAAAGCTGTTCAAAATCAGTTTGTTCTCATAGCGTCAACGGCCTGAGCCGTGGAAGGAAATAGCACAGTCACAGGGATGAAGCATAACGGTCACAGCCAGGGGGGGAGTCGTCGGGTGAGGATCAGACAACGCACCTCGCCGTGCCCGACACAGACAGCCATTTGTAGCATAGCCGCTTGACTTTGTAGCCACTCCTCCACTACCAACAAGTAGCACCCACCTGGGTGATGCCACCGGCAGCCTCTGGCACCAGAAAGCTCACCACTCATCAGTAGCCTAGAGTAGGCTATTACAGTCTTTAAGCCTCTGCCATCACTGCAAGCTATTTCCACTGTGTGCCCAGGCAGATATGATGCAATGACCTGACAGCTATAATTTCATGTTTTAAACTGACATAGTTGTATGTCTTTGCCACGCTTTCTATATTTCAAATGACACTAAACCAAAATATAAATGCATCATGTAAAGTGTTGGTCCCATGTTCCACGAGCTGAAAGAAAAGATCCCAGAAATGTCCTAACACAAAAATTAAAAATGTCTCAAATGTTGTGCACAATTCTTTTGGCATCCCTGTCAGTGAGCATTTCTCTTTTGCCAAGATACGCCACACCTGTCAGGTAGATGGATTATCAAGAAGCTGATTAAACAGCATAATCATTGCACCGTGTGCTGGGGACAATAAAAGGCCACTCTAAAATGTGCAGTTTTGTCACACAACACAATGCCACAGATGTCTCAAGTTGAGGGAGCGTGCAATTGGCCTGCTGACTGCTTGAATGTCCACCAGAGCTGTTGCCAGAGAATTGAATGGACATTTACAGTGCCTTGCAAAAGTATTCACCCCCTTGGTGTTTCGTTTTATAACCTGTTGTTGCATTACAACCTGTAATTTAAATGGATTTTTATGAGGATTTCATGTAATGGACATACACAAAATTGGTGAAATGAAATGAAAAAAATTACCTGTTTCAAAATATAAAATAAAAAACCCACAAAAAAACTGAAAAGTGGTCCGTGCACATGTATTCACCCCTTTGCTATGAAGCCCCTAAATAAGATCTGGTGCAACCAATTACCTTCAGAAGTGACATAATTACTTAGATTGCACACAGGTGGAATTTATTTAAGTGTCACATGATCTCCATATATATACACCTGTTCTGAAAGGACCCAGAGTCTGCAACACCACTAAGCAAGGGGCACAACCAACGAGCTCTCCAAACAGGTCAGGGGCAAAGTTGTGGAGAAGTACAGATCAGGTTTGGATTATAAAAAAATAGCTGAAACTTTGAACATCCCACGGAGCGCCATTAAATCCATTATTAAAAAATGGAAAGAATATGGCCAAGAGAGGGCCGCCCACCGAAACTCACGGACCAGGCAAGGATGGCATTAATCAGAGAGGCAACAAAGAGACCAAAGATAACCTTGAAGGAGCTGCAAAGCTCCACAGCAGAGATTGGAGTATCTGTCCATAGGACTACTTTAAGCCGTACACACACCGTACACTGAAAAAAAGCCATTGCTTAAAGAAAAGAATGAGCAAACATGTTTGGTGTTCGCCAAAAGGCACGTGGGAGACTCCCCAAACATATCGAAGAAAGTACTCTGGTCAGATGACACAAAAATAAGCTTTTTGGCCATCAAGGAAAATGCTATGTCTGGCGCAAACCCAACACCTCTCATCACCCGAGAACACCATCCCCACAGTGAAGCATGGTGGTGGCAGCATCATGCCGTGGGGATGTTTTTCATTGGCAGGGACTGGGATACTTGTCAGAATTGAAGGAATGATGGATGGTGCTAAATACAAGGAAATTCTTGAGGGAAACCTGTATCAGTCTTCCAGAGATTTGAGACTGGGGCGGATTTCAGCAGGACAATGACCCTAAGCATAGTGCTAAAACAACACTTGAGTGGTTTAAGGGGAAACATTTAGATGTCTTGGAAAGGGCCATACCTCAATCCAGTTGAGAATAGGTGTTATGACTTAAAGATTGCTGTACACAAGCAGAACCCATCAAACTTGAGGGAGCTGGAGCAGTTTTGCCTTGAAGAATGGGCAAAAATCCCAGTGGCTAGATGTGCCAAGCTTATAAAGACACCCCAAGAGACTTGCAGCTGTAATTGCTGCAAAAAGTGGCTCTACAAAGTATCGATTTTGGGGGGGTGAATAGTTATGCACGCTCAAGTTCAGTTTTTTTGTCTTATTTCTTGTTTGTTTCACAATTAAAAATATTTTGTATCTTCAAAGTGGGAGGCATGTTGTGTAAATCAAAAAATCCATTTTAATTCCAGGTTGTAAGGCAACAAAATAGGAGAAATGCCAAGGGGGTGAATACTTTCGCAAGCCACTGTATCTTCCATAACCTGACTTCAATGTCCTTTTAGAGAATTTGGCAGAATTCACAACCACGCCAGCCCAGGACCTCCAGATCCGGCTTCTTCTTCTGCAGGATTTATGTGAGACCAACCACCCGGACAGCTGATGAACAGATGCATATCTGTATTCCCAGTCATGTGAAATCCATAGATTAGGGCCTAATGAATTTATTTCAATTGACTGATTTCCTTAAATGAACTGTAACTTTGAAATTGTTGCAATTATATTTTTGTTCAGTGTCGTATTTTCTGTGATTTTATTAAGCAGTGAGTAGGAGAATAGAAGGGAGCCTGAGTGAACCGGCAGTGTATTGTATGTATATATATATGGTTATCTGTATAATAAAGCAAAAAAATATATATATATTTGTTTAGCTTTATTATACAGATAACCATATTTTTTGCATACGCTTCTGTTCTTCATCCCCAAACCTACCACTGGTGTGCGTGGCCAAAGAGTTCTATTTTCATGTCATCTTACCATAGCTAGAACCCTCTGCAAAGGGTTCTAAGTAGAAACCTCTGAAAAGGGCTCTAGGTAGAAAACTGCAAAGGGTTCTAGGTAAAATAAAATAAAACTCTGCAAAGGGATCTACCTAGCACCAAAAACGGTTCCCCTATGGGGACAAGCCGACGAACACTATATGGTTCCACATAGCACCTTTTTTTTTCTAAGAGTGTACCGGAGACCTGATAGCTCTCCAAGCCTATAGTTTTTGGAGGGAGGGAGGGAGGGAAGGAAGGAAGCAGGGAACGAGATATGGGTATGGTGGAAAAGAGGGGGGAGGTAAGGTAAGGAGGCTTGATACCTAGCCAAGTCTCTAATTTTGGAATATTTCAGATGTAAAATATATCCTCTTCATCAGTGTGTGTTCCTGTGATCTTGGCACTATGATGGGAGGCCACTGGCAGATGACCAGGAAAATAAGACGTGTAATCTCAGCTAACTGGACTGGTGAGATCTGAAATTATAACCGCTGTTGTGGTGGACACTGAAGGCATTTTCAGAACATGCTGGAATTTGGTGTTGTGGAGAGTGGGTGTGTGAAAATGGCACTTCTGTGTGTGTGTGTGTTTGTGTATCAGGAGGCGAGTCACAAGCTGCAGGAACAGAAGGGAACTCTTCAAATCCAGCCACATATTTTGGCAGAGAGAGCGAGAGAGAGTAAGCGAGAGAGACTGTAAATCAAAGAAAGAGAGGGGGAGAGAAAGAAAGACCAAGTCTGTGGGTGACAGAGGGAGGAGAGAGACCCCTTACGAAAACCCACATGATTTTCACGTGATCGCGTGTGATTTTACGTGACGTTAATGCGATAACGTGTGACAACATGGTGAGCACGTGTGAAATAAATGTAACACGGGGATGAAACATTTCAACATGTGATGACATGAAACAACACGTGACAACATTTGAGCACAAGGGAAAACCCTAGGGCTGTGACGGTAATTGAATGAATAACCGTGTAATTGACAGTTACGGAATAGGCCTATATCCATTTTAGGATAATTTTTTATTAACTTTATTTTCACGTAGATCATCCATACCTAATAATGTAAGTGTTTACTAATGATTATAAGCGATTGTTTTGCTAACTTAGTCTGTCAATTAAACGTTCTATATCTCCTCTTCTTTCCAATTGACCTTTGATGCGCAAGCAGCTCATTCGCAAAATGCGCTGGGATGTAGAGCACGTTTTAATTGCTTGCTAGTAAATAATTACATCCATCTTCTTTTAAAAAAAAGGTTGGATGTGTCTGACCATTCATTAATTATTCAACAGCAGTTGACAAGGTTGTTCTGGCTCTGAGGCCTATACAGTGGGGCAAGAAAGTATTTAGTCAGCCACCAATTGTGCAAGTTCTCCCACTTAAAAAGATGAGAGAGGCCTGTCATTTTCATCATAGGTACACTTCAACTATGACAGGCAAAATGAGAGAAAAAAATCCAGAAAATCACATTGTAGGATTTTTAATGAATTTATTTGCAAATTATGGTGGAAAATAAGTATTTGGTCAATAACAAAAGTGTATCTCAATACTTTGTTATATACCCTTTTTTGGCAATGACAGAGGTCAAACGTTTTCTGTAAGTCTTCACAAGGTTTCCACACACTGTTGCTGGTATTTTGGCCCATTCCTCCATGCAGATCTCCTCTAGAGCAGTGATGTTTTGGGGCTGTTGCTGGGCAACACGGTCTTTCAACTCCCTCCAAAGATTTTCTATGGGGTTGAGATCTGGAGACTGGCTAGGCCACTCCAGGACCTTGAAATGCTTCTTACGAAGCCACTCCTTCGTTGGCCGGGCGGTGTGTTTGGGATCATTGTCATGCTGAAAGACCCAGCCACGTTTCATCTTCAATGCCCTTGCTGATGGAAGGTTTTCACTCAAAATCTCACGATACATGGCCCCATTCATTCTTTCCTTTACACGGATCAGTCGTCCTGGTCCCTTTGCAGAAAAACAGCCCCAAAGCATGATGTTTCCACCCCCATGCTTCACAGTAGGTATGGTATTCTTTGGACTCCAAACACAACGAGTTGAGTTTTTACCAAAAAGTTATATTTTGGTTTCATCTGACCATATGACATTCTCCCAATCTTCTTCTGGATCATCCAAATGCTCTCTAGCAAACTTCAGACGGGCCTGGACATGTCCTGGCTTAAGCAGGGGGACATGTCTGGCACTGCAGGATTTGAGTCCCTGGCGGCGTAGTGTGTTACTGATGGTAGGCTTTGTTACTTTGGTCCCAGCTCTCTGCAGGTCATTCACTTGCTTGTTTGTAGGTGACCAAATACTTATTTTCCACCATAATTTGCAAATAAATTCATTAAAAATCCTACAATGTGATTTTCTGGATTTTTTTTCTAATTTTGTCTGTCATAGTTGAAGTGTACCTATGATGAAAATTACAGGCCTCTCATCTTTTTAAGTGGGAGAACTTGCACAATTGGTGGCTGACTAAATACTTTTTTGCCCCACTGTTTGTCAAAGAGTGTAAAAAAAAATGTACGTTGAAAACACTATGTTAAAAGCACAACGTTTTCACGTGTTGTGTCCCAAAACCACTTTTTCACATGTAAAAGATAACGTGAAGTGTTCCAAAAACATGTTTTCACATGTGAAAAGTCACATGGAAAGTGTTCCAAAAAACACGCTTTCACAGGGTTTTCCACGTGTGATATCATGTGGTTTTTCTGTAAGGGGAGAGAGAGAGAGAGAGAGCCAGAGAGCACGAGAGCGAGAAAGCGATTGAGCTAGCGAGAGATTGAGAGAGCAGCTCAGGGCTGGGTTTAATCTGCGTCGTCCAGTTCTCCCCGCAGCAGCCCCTCCTCCTGTCCCACTGACTGATGACAACTTGATTATTTCAGATGTCTAACACACCTCATACCTCCTATTTCCTCCTCCTCTACCATAGTGCTACTTCCGTGACTGCACACTATCACACCGCAAGATACACACTCACTCTGTGGTCTATAACAAGTGCATAACCTTTGCCTACAATGACTGGCACAGTGTACAGTTGAAGTCAGAAGTTTACATACACCTTAGCCAAATACATTTAAACTCAGTTTTTCACAATTCCTGACATTTAATCCTAGTAAAAAGTCCCTGGCTTAAGTCAGTTAGGATCACCACTTTATTTTAAGAATGTGAAATGTCAGAATAATTTATTTCAACTTTTATTTATTTCATCACATTCCCAGTGGGTCAGAAGTTTACATACACTCAATTAGTATTTGGTAGCATTGCCTTGAAATTGTTTCACTTGGGTCAAAAGTTTTGGGTAGCCTTCCACAAGCTTCCCACAATAAGTTGGGTGAATTTTGGCCCATTCCTCCTGACAGAGCTGGCGTAACTGAGTCAGGTTTGTAGGCCTCCTTGCTCGCACACGTTTTTTCAGTTCTGCCCACAAATTTGGTATGGGATTGAGGTCAGGGCTTTGTGATGGCCACTCCAATACCTTGACTTTGTTGTCCTTAAGCCATTTTGCCACAACTTTGAAAGTACAGTGCCTTGCAAAAGTATTCGGCCCCCTTGAACTTTGCAACCTTTTGCCACATTTCAGGCTTCAAACAAAGATATAAAACTGTATTTTTTTTTGAAGAATCAACAACAAGTGGGACACAATCATGAAGTGGAACGACATTTATTGGATATTTCAAACTTTTTTAACAAATCAAAAACTGAAAAATTGGGCGTGCAAAATTATTCAGCCCCCTTAAGTTAATACTTTGTAGCGCCACCTTTTGCTGCGATTACAGCTGTAAGTCGCTTGGGGTATGTCTCTATCAGTTTTGCACATCGAGAGACTGAAATGTTTTCCCATTCCTCCTTGCAAAACAGCTCGAGCTCAGTGAGGTTGGATGGAGAGCATTTGTGAACAGCAGTTTTCAGTTCTTTCCACAGATTCTCGATTGGATTCAGGTCTGGACTTTGACTTGGCCATTCTAACACCTGGATATGTTTATTTTTGAACCATTCCATTGTAGATTTTGCTTTATGTTTTGGATCATTGTCTTGTTGGAAGACAAATCTCCGTCCCAGTCTCAGGTCTTTTGCAGATTCCATCAGGTTTTCTTCCAGAATGGTCCTGTATTTGGCTCCATCCATCTTCCCATCAATTTTAACCATCTTCCCTGTCCCTGCTGAAGAAAAGCAGACCCAAACCATGATGCTGCCACCACCATGTTTGACAGTGGGGATGGTGTGTTCAGCTGTGTTGCTTTTACGCCAAACATTACGTTTTGCATTGTTGCCAAAAAGTTCAATTTTGGTCTAATCTGACCAGAGCACCTTCTTCCACATGTTTGGTGTGTCTCCCAGGTGGCTTGTGGCAAACTTTAAACAACACTTTTTATGGATATCTTTAAGAAATGGCTTTCTTCTTGCCACTCTTCCATAAAGGCCAGATTTGTGCAATATACGACTGATTGTTGTCCTATGGACAGAGTCTCTCACCTCAGCTGTAGATCTCTGCAGTTCATCCAGAGTGATCATGGGCCTCTTGGCTGCATCTCTGATCAGTCTTCTCCTTGTATGAGCTGAAAGTTTAGAGGGACAGCCAGGTCTTGGTAGATTTGCAGTGGTCTGATACTCCTTCCATTTCAATATTATCGCTTGCACAGTGCTCCTTGGGATGTTTAAAGCTTGGGAAATCTTTTTGTATCCAAATCCGACTTTAAACTTCTTCACAACAGTATCTCGGACCTGCCTGGTGTGTTCCTTGTTCTTCATGATGCTCTCTGCGCTTTTAACGGACCTCTGAGACTATCACAGTGCAGGTGCATTTATACGGAGACTTGATTACACACAGGTGGATTGTATTTATCATCATTAGTCATTTAGGTCAACATTGGATCATTCAGAGATCCTCACTGAACTTCTGGAGAGAGTTTGCTGCACTGAAAGTAAAGGGGCTGAATAATTTTGCACGCCCAATTTTTCAGTTTTTGATTTGTTAAAAAAGTTTGAAATATCCAATAAATGTCGTTCCACTTCATGATTGTGTCCCACTTGTTGTTGATTCTTCACAAAAAAATACAGTTTTATATATTTATGTTTGAAGCCTGAAATGTGGCAAAAGGTCGCAAAGTTCAAGGGGGCCGAATACTTTCGCAAGGCACTGTATGCTTGGGGTAATTGTCCATTTGGAAGACCCATTTGCGACCAAGCATTAACTTCCTGACTGATGTCATGACATGTTGCTTAAATGTATCCAAATAATTTTCTTGCGTCATGATGCCATCTATTTTGTGAAGTACACCAGTCCCTCCTGCAGAAAAGCACCCCCACATGATGCTGCCACCCCCATGCTTCACGGTTGGGATGGTGTCCTTTGGCTGGCAAGCCTCCCTCTTTTTTCTCCAAACATAATGATGGTCATTATGGCCTTGCAGTTCTATTTTTGTTTCATCAGACCAGAGGACACCAGAGGACAATCTTTGTCCCTATGTGCAGTTGCAAACCGTAGACTGGTTTTTTTATGGCGGTTTTGGAGTATTGGCTTCCTCCTTACCGAGCTGCCTTTCAGGTAATGTCGATATAGGACTCGTTTTACTGTGAATATAGATACTTTTGTACCCGTTTCCTCCAGCATCATCACAAGGTCCATTGCTGTTGTTCTGGGATTGATTTGCACTTTTTGTAACAAAGACCGTTAATCTTTAAGAGACAGAACGCATCTCCTTCCTGAGTGGTATGATGGCTGCATGGTCCCATGGTGTTTATACTTGCGTACTATTGATTGTACAGATGAATGTGGTACCTTCAGGCATTTGGAAATTGCTCCCAAGGATGAACCAGACTTGTGGAGGTCCACAATTTTTTTTCTGAGGTCTTGGCAGATTTCTTTTGATTTTCCCCTGATGTCAAGCAAAGAGGCACTGAGTTTGAAGGTAGTCCTTGAAATACATCCACAATTTACTCAAATTATGTCAATTAGCCTATCAGAAGCTTCTAAAGCCATGACATCATTTTCTGGAATTTTCCAAGCTATTTAAAGGCACAGTTAAATTAGTGTATGTAAACTTCTGACCCACTGGAATTGTGATACAGTGAATTATGTGAAATAATCTGTCTGTAAATAATTGTTGGAAAAATTACTTGAGTCATGCACAAAGTAGATTTCCTAACCAACTTACCAAAACTATAGTTTGTTAACAAGAAATTTGTGGTAGTTGAAAAATGAGTTTTAGTGTATGTAAACTTCCGACTTCAAACTGTATTTATAAGGTGTGTGTGTGTGGTACCTGTCCTGTTGATTGGCGCACTGGTTGTCACAGTGCGGGACAGCTTATTGGCTGAGACGCTGTAAAGGTTTCCGCCAATCCAGCGCATGCCCAGCCCTCTGCCTGTCCAGTGTTGGGCCGGGGGGTGCCTGTCCTGTCCGGGGGGACGCAGACGACTCTGGAGCACACTCCTGGAGGAGAGAGAGACAGAGACAGAGAGAGAGACAGAGAGAGAGAGAGAGACAGAGAGAGACAGAGAGAGACAGAGAGAGACAGAGAGAGACAGACAGAGAGACAGAGAGACAGAGAGAGAGACAGAGAGAGACAGAGAGAGACAGAGAGAGACAGAGAGAGACAGAGAGAGACAGAGAGACAGAGACAGAGAGACAGAGAGACAGAGAGAGAGACAGAGAGAGAGAGAGAGAGAGAGAGAGAGACAGAGAGAGAGAGAGACAGGAGAGAAAAAGCAGAATAGAGTGAGGAGGGAGAAATTGGCAAAGCATTAGGAAAAGCATATATGGATACACAGAACATCTTGCTTGAACAGTTTGACAAGTCCAGGTTTTGGGATAGTATTTTCTATGGGAGGAAACATCATGGTATGATAACTCCTGGAGAACGCAGTACTTGGGCAATAATATCAATTTGGAATAACCACAAAGTAGTAATGAGCTGAATGATACTGCTCTTGTAATATGCTCACTTCCCCACCATATCCACACCCCTTCTCTTTCTGCCTGTCTTTTGCACTCCTCTTCTACTTTATCTCCCCTTCTCATCTCCCTCTTTACGCTTCCCAGTCCTACCCTCCCTCCTCACCTCCCTCTTTCTCTCCCGTGTCACAGCACTCTGTTAAATTGCCGCCCTAATGGAAAGGGCGGCAGTGTGGAAATGGAGAGAATTGAAAAGAGGAGGAAATCAATGAGATAATAGACAGGGCAGGAGGCCAGAGCAGGGAGGGCTGCCCTCGGGTCCTGAAGCAACGCGTGGTGCCGAACAGACACACACAAATGCAGTCGCACACACACACACACACAAGCCTACAGAATACACACAAATAAATATTCACAAAATGACATGCAGAAGCGAAGGAAGTCACCCTCTGTGCTATGTGTGTAACTGTGTGTGTGTAACTGTGTGTGTGTGTGGGGGGGAGGGGGGGGGGGGGGGGGGGGGGCAGGGGTTATGGCAATACATTGTACTGGCCTGTCACTTTTATTTGGGTGGGATTGGGACTGGTGTGCAGTGCGCTGGAGGTAATATGCTGCTGTAGTTCAGATGGGCTGGCAATGTGTTTGGAGTCAGAGTTCATGCCTCCCATTACAGAGAACAGAGCGGGGACCCCAAACACACACATAAACAACTACGCTAAGGTAAACACTCACACACTACAACTACAGTTACACAATAACAGACACAGAAACACACACAGAGAACCACACACAGAGAATCACACACAAGGACACACAGCCAGCGAGATCGCTAGTTAGCTACCTCTCACCCTCTCCCGCACCAGGCCATAACTCACCAGCAGAGACACTCAGTTTCACAAATATAAGATCAGTGTGTGCCCTACACAGGGCAACTGGAGCCCAGGGAGCCATAATGGAGGCTAATGTAGGAGCAGTGACTGCCTCCCAGGGAGGCTTTAGCAGGGCCCAACAGCCAGAGGAGCCATCATGGAGGTTAATGTGGATATGGCATGAACACTTAACATAGACAGCAGTTAACCCTGACACATGGTGCAGGACTTGGGAGGGGAGAAGGAGGGGGGGGGGGGGGGGGGGGACTAGACACCTGGTGAGGGAGTATTGGGGAAAAATGGCAAGGTGTGTGGTTGAGTGTGTGTGAGCATACATACAGTATGAAAGAAAGTGTATGCCTATAAAAGAGTGCATCATGAGTGTCTGTATGCGTGTGTGTGTGTGTGTGTGTGTGTGTGAATGAGGGTAGTAATGTGAGGTAGGCAGCTGTCTGAATGAGTTTCCCCCTCCAGCACAACATCATTACTGAACATTATACATATTACTTCCTGTACACCACCACTATTTCCACTACTATCGCAATGTAATCTCCCTATTAATGAGAGAGAGAGAGAGAGAGGAGGAGGGAGGATGGAAAGAGGGGAAAGGGAGGGAGGGAGAGATAGAGAGAATTGAAAAAAGCCCCAAGTGACACAACCGGAGGAGAAGAGAGAGCCATCTCTCTTCTCTTTCCTTATCCCCTCTTCTCTCTCCTTGACCTATTCCTGTGCCGCCCTTGACCCCAAAGCAAGAGATCTGTTATCAAAGGTACTCCAGGCCTGTCCGCCACACAAATCCTCCCCTGCCAGACAGCACGTTCGTTTCAGGGGGAGCCTTTTCACCAACACGCCAATATACCACTCTGCTCCCCAGCAGCCCTGGGGGACACATCCTGGCTGCACACACATCATCTCAATCACCATGGCGATTAATTAATGGGACAAACTATGGGGGAGAAGAGAGATTTTGAGCTGTGTGTGTGCGTGCGTGCGTGCGCGTAGGTGTGTGTGTAGGTGTAGGTGTGTGTGTGTAGGTGTGTAGTTGTGAAGGTGACCATTCCCCCACAGTCTGAAATTCTGAGCATTCTGGAGCAGTTTTTCATCAAGGACCTCAGATCATCTTTCCCTCTATCCTGACTAGTCTCCCAGTCCCTGCCGCTGAAAAACAAACCCACAGCATGATGCTGTCACCACCACGCTTTAACATAGGGATGGTGCAGGATTTCCTCCAGCCGTGACACTTGGCATTCAGGCCAAAGAGTTCAATCTTGGTTTCATCAGACCAGAGAATCTTGTTTCTCATGGTCTGAGAGTCCTTTAGGTCCTTCTGGAAGGTTATCCCATCTACACAGAGGAACTCTGGAGCTCTGTCAGAGTGACCATCGGGTTCTTGGTCACCACCCCGACAAAGGCCCTTCTTCGGAAGAGTCTTGGTGGTTCAAAACTTCTTCCATTTAAGAATGATGAGGCCACTGCATTCTTGGGGACCTTCAATGCTGCAGAAATGTTTTGGTACCCTTCCCCAGATCTGTGCCTCGACACAGTCCTGTCTCGGAGCTCTACGGACAATTCCTTCGACCTCATGGCTTGCTTTTTGCTCTGACATGCACTGTCAACAGTGGGACCTTAAATAAACAGGTGCCTCTGTGCCTTTCCAAATCATGTCCAATCAATAGAATTTACCACAGGTGGACTCCAATAAAGTTGTAGAAACATTTAAAGGATGATCAATGGAAACAGGATGCACCTGATATAAATGTAGAGTCTCATAGCAAAGGGTCTGAATACTTATGTAAATAATTTATTTCTGTGTTTATTTTTAATACATTTGCAAAAATGTCTAAAACCCTGTTTTCGCTTTTTCATTATGGGGTATTGTGTGCAAATTGACGAGGAAAATATTTTATTTAATCCATTTTAGTAACAAAATGTAGGAAAAGTCAAGGGTTCCGAATGCACTTTAAATTTACAGCAGGGGTAAGTTGACCCCATGGACCATGATCCCACAGAGCTGTAGGTGGTGAGTGTAGAGGAGCAGAGGAGGAGGTGGAAGAGGTGGAGAAAATAGCAGAGAGGAACTCTCTTGTGAGTATATTCTGAGTGTTTGCATGCCTGTGAAATTGTGCGTGTGTGTGTTTGTGTGTACAGCTCTCACCATGCGCGACACACAGATGAAGGAGAGAGCGATTCAGCACTACTACTGCCGTTGATGAACGATCAGACTTTTGTTTTGGTGACAGGGAAGAATTTGGGGGTCGCGCGAGTGCTCTGAATAATGCTGCTCTGGCCTGTTTGCTTGCAGCGAAAGCATTAGTAAGCTCATACTGGGGAAACAGTTACCCTTGGAACAGACTGAGCAGCGCAAACAGTCTAGCTCCTTCCTAGAGCGAGGAGAGGAGGACTGCACTCTGCTTACAGCAATGCAGTAACAGTGGTCCTAAACACACTCGTTACGCATTAAGACAATTCAATCGACACTAATCGTAAGAGAGTAAGGGACACCTCTGGGGCAAAACAACATCAAATTAAGACAATCAGGAATCTGTAGATGAGAGTGTACGGGTGTGAGAAAGAGGGGGGACTAGAAAAGAGCAAAAGAGAAGTAAAAACATGACCGTTAGAATGGACCGCGAGTAAGAAGGGATACATGAGAAAGCGATAGGGGGATAGATATGATAAGTGACGAGTAGAAGAGTAAAACTGCCATATGAACTGGCGTGAAGGAGGGCTGAGTGGAGGAGTGAATGAGTGTGTAAGTGATGGGAGAAAGGAGAGGAGAGCGGAGCAGCCTTTATTGCCGCCTCCCACATCCTGATTAATCGAGGAGCACTAGACGAGATGAGAGACCATATGTGTGTGTGTGTGTGTGTGTGTGTCACAATAGTAGCTCAAAAACAAACAATCGAGCACCATGAACTCCCAAAGAGAACTGACAAGATGATAGCGCGTGCAAGAGAGTGAGGCAGGTGGAAAAGAGCTGAGAAGCAGAGATAAGGTGATACTGAAAAGGTATGAAAATGAGGTGAGGATGAGAAGAGACACAATAAGAGGTGGATGGACAGACAATGAAAAGAAAAAGGCGAGCAGCAACACAACGATATGGATAGGGAGAAATAGGGAAAACATAGAACATGAGGGAGGCAAATAAGCAACAGAGTAGGCGAGAAAAGAAGGGATGGAGAAGACGGGCGGAGCAAGGGACGGCTGGAGCGAGGGGGGGCTGGAGCGAGGGAGAGCTGGAGCGAGGGACGGCTGGAGCGAGGGACGGCTGGAGCGAGGGACGGCTGGAGCGAGGGACGGCTGGAGCGAGGGAGGGCTGGAGCGAGGGACGGCTGGAGCGAGGGAGGGCTGGAGCGAGGGATGGCTGGAGCGAGGGAGGGCTGGAGTGAGGGAGGGCTGGAGCGAGGGAGGGCTAGAGCGAGGGAGGGCTAGAGCGAGGGACGGCTGGAGCGAGGGACGGCTGGAGCGAGGGACGGCTGGAGCGAGGGACGGCTGGAGCGAGGGAGGGCTGGAGCGAGGGACGGCTGGAGTGAGGGAGGGCTGGAGCGAGGGACGGCTGGAGCGAGGGAGGGCTAGAGCGAGGGACGGCTGGAGCGAGGGAGGGGACAGTCATTTATCCTGCGATGCGCTGCATGTTTTACGGCGTTCTTAATTCAACTCTGGCTACTATTAATGGCCTTAATGTTGAGATTATATCTATTTCCTGGTGGCGGGGGCTGGAATACCCCGCCTACCCTAGCACTCAATCACCCACAATGCCCATTACAGCTGACACCACACTGAGAACCGCACGGCATGCTGGGTACGGGACAGGTCAGCTCACTTCCCTTGGGTCTGGGTGGGAGACTAACAGAGTAGAGAGAGGGGAGTTAAGGGTGACAGGAGTGCTCAGATAGGTAGAGGTGCCCACTGATCATGTGTGGCTGGCGCTAGACACTCTGTGCCAAGGGCATCAGCCCCACTATGGAAATCAGAATGAACCATATTTACAGTGAGGCTACAGTGAGGCAACATCTTGGGCCTCTCTAAAGCTTTGGGGACACCGAGTGGGGATGATATGAGAAGGCTGCAGAGGTAGGACAGAACTCGGTGCAGGGGGTAAGATGAGACGAGACTGCTATAGATGAGCTAGGACTGCTTAGATGGCTTAGGATAGAACTAATAAAAGGTTCAGGGGTGCTAGAGAGAGTCAGACAGATTGAGGTAGTGAGGGGAGTAAGTGGGGGGGGGGGGGGGTCTTAGGAGAACGTCCTCTCTCCCAGGGGACCTGTCCAGCCCCCCTCCGCCCCCCCAATCTCCAGACCTGGTGATATTTCACAGGATGTCGCGAGGCTCAAATTGAAAATCCCTTGATGAATCAATATTTACTGCAGCGGCTAAATGAATAGTAATAAGTCACCAGAGGCCCGAGCTTCATTCTCAGCCTCATGCAGCCAGTCCCACTGTTTCACCAAGCTCAACCTGAACTACACAAAATGAGACACCACAAACAGACATACAACCAAACACACAACACCAAAAAACTCACATAGGGGCAATTAAGATAACTGTGTAACACATGAAGAACACACACATCCAAACTGGCATACAGTAACATAATCTTCCTGACGGGGAGAGAGAGAGATATTGTATACATTGTTGCTTTGGCAATATTGACACAATGTTTTTCATGCCAATAAAGCAGCTTGAATTTGAATTTGAGAGAGAGAGAGAGAAACTACTGCATCTCCCCAAGCTGAACTGTAGCCATGTGTGTCCCCTTGTCATGGGAGCCAGTGTGTCTGCATCGGTGGACGTCTCACACGGCTACAGACACCTGCAAACACTCGCCCACAGCTGGCGGCCACAGCCACAGAGACAAAACGCACACCTGCAGAGCACACTGCACCTCCAACTGAACCCATCGCGCTGTGAACACAACAGTGTGTGTGTGTGTGTGTCTGTGCGCGTGCCTGCGCGATATGCAACAGCTTGTGATCTCCTCCCGCCACAGCCCATTACGAGGCTTAGGAAAACAGGGTATCATTAAGACACTAAGCCATTTCACAGGCCTATCATATTAGTGGAATAATACATTAACCAACTGCATAAACATATTACCTTTTAACTAACGGCGCAATAAAACCATACGTCTATGTTAATAACAATCACAATAAAACATTAACTAACTGTCTAACTGTCCGTCCCACGGTGATGAGGTCATGCATAACACATGAACTTATTGCACGTCGGGCCAATAATGAGATCATCATAGGGATTCATTACCTCTCCCTCCGTCCCCCAGTTATGACCTCATAACCACTTCATATCATCCACTTCGTACCTTCCCCTCATCTCATTTATATCGTTTACTTTCTAGAATCTCTGTTTTAGCACCGAGCATCTTTCTCACGTCCAGGGAGAAAGGAGGACAGGATGGATAGAATGGATGTGAGGATGAGCGCGGTAAAGACACGAGGAGGGATAAAGAGCGAGGGGTTAAGTTGGAGCCCTGTAAATCACATGTTCATTGAGTGCTTATTAAGTAAATGCGTTTAGCTTCATTTCAGTGAATTCCCTCATTCTCAAAATGAAAGGGTGAAAGGCAGAAAGAGAGCAATAAAGACAGAGAGGAAAAGAGAGACGGGAGGTGGTAATGACGTTCGGAGAAGAGCCCCCTCCCTTCTGATGGGTTGTTCTCTGAGATCCCATTGTAAGAGGTGTAAATTCATGCTCAGAGCGTACAGAGCAGAGGACCGGTGTAAACGGTTCATTCCCTGGGTCATCTACTGTGCAAAAATAAGCTCCATACATTCTCGGGGTCCCTCTCCGCTCCACGCACAGGCTAGCACACAACGGCACACCTGTCTGCTACTTTAAAGACAGGTCCTCCTTCCTGGGTTATGGTGCTGCTGAGTGATATTAAGAAGGGAGACACACTAAACATAAGAACCATAGTGTGTGTGTGGGCCTGTGTGTGTTACGTACCATGTGTTACAGAGCTTTCAAATAGTGGAACACTGTATGCAGTATTTGTGAGCGTGTGTGTGTGTGTGTGTGTGTGTGTGTGTGTGTGTGTGTACGCATTACCTGGCCGTATGGATCCTCTTGGCTCTCCAGGAGAGGGCGTGGCTATAGTGGGGTGTGTGCGAGGTGGCTCCGCCCAGGCGCGTCACTATCTTATAGCGTGTCCTGAAAACCCGCTGAGACAATTGGCTATGCATCGACAGAGAGGCGGGACCTGGGGAAGACAGAGGAAGTGATTGACATCAGATTGACAGGTCAAGAAACCAACACAGGTCATGGCATTTGTGCATATGCCCAAGCTAACTCATAGGTACAAACTACAACGTGTCAATGCACCACTGGGGGATTGGCTGACAAGCCTGGGTTTAGGGTCAAGCCTGGGTTCAGGGTCAAGCCTGGGTTTAGGGTCAAGCCTGGGTTTAGGGTCAAGCCTGGGTTCAGGGTCAAGCCTGGGTTCAGGGTCAAGCCTGGGTTTAGGGTCAAGCCTGGGTTCAGGGTCAAGCCTGGGTTCAGGGTCAAGCCGGGGTTCAGGGTCAAGCCTGGGTTTAGGGTCAAGCCTGGGGTCAAGCCTGGATTTAGGGTCAAGCCTGGGTTTAGGGTCAAGCCTAGGGTCAAGCCTGGGTTTAGGGTCAAGCCTAGGGTCAAGCCTGGGTTTAGGGTCAAGCCTGGGGTCAAGCCTGGGTTTAGGGTCAAGCCTGGGTTCAGGGTCAAGTTAGCAGAAACAACACAAATAGGACACAGACACACATGCGCAGGGCGCCCACACGCACCTAGAACTCTGTGGCAGGCAGGGTGTGCTCTCTTAACAAGCTTCACATGTAAAGATAAGAGAATAACAAAGGAAATATATATAAATATATATGCGCCTAATAATTCCTGTCCTCTGTCTCTTTCCCTCCCTCCCGATTTCTCTCCTTAAGTCTCATTCGTTATATAATTTTTTCAGATCCATAAAAGAGAGGAGAAAAAAATAATAGGAGTCTTTGTTATTTATTTGGGTGTGTATCCATCATATGGCTTTATGATGGCTGGGATTGGCTGACATACACGCTGTGCCGAGTAAAGGATGGCATTTGCATCCGCTAGGATCTGAAACTGCTGCTTTACACCAATTTAACAAACCCGAGGATTTATCAAAGCCAGGAGTTATGATTTAGCTTTCAGGATCAGGCAGTGTACTGTGACGGTTCAGGTTGTGTCTGATGACTGTGGAAGAATGAATAAGACTGATGACTCTGAAGATCGGAGAGGACCGGGATGAATACAGTGGGTTCTAATTTAAATAAAAACTTGGGGTCAATTCTAGAGTTGAAATATACAAGTGAATCTCCAACTGAACCAGAGCTGTGTTGTGGAAGGTCTAAAACAGAAGTCTCCCAGCTCAAATCTCACATAAATCATCTTTTGTTCATTCAGACAAACGCTGAGACCCAGCAGGAGAAAATGAGAGATGTCAGTGACAAAGAAAATCTCTCTCTTTCTTACTCCCTGCCCTCCCTCCCTCTCTCTCTCCTGTACCACCCATCTCTCACAGTGACAACACTTTGTCTTCTTAATGAGTGAGGAAGGAAATTGAGAGCGAGAGAGTGCAAAGGCGAGAGAGAGAGAGAGAGACCCAACAATGTGCCCTTTCTACTTAATTTCAATTATTTGTATCTGATATCTTTAAGTGCTTGCTGTCATGTTAATAAGCATTTAATAACAAAGCATGACCAGGAAGCAAATAGCAGCTTGGAGCAATGACACAACAAAATTATTTATCTTCCTCCACCCTTTCTCTCTTATCTTAGATTCCGGGGAAGGGGAGTGTGTTTCACTTGTCAGGCAGCGCACACACAGCTCTGGATCAGCTGGATAATTCATTTCAGACAAACATTTACCCATGAATCACCACACATCATGCTGGAACCTACCCCAAACACACACGCTCGCACGGGACCTGCCCACACACACGCCCCTCTGTATGAATGAGGTAAGGCTGCCTATGTATCGGTGTGTATGTGTGAGGCAAGGTTATGATATTTTTGTGATTTTCTATTTTTAGTCTATTAGTCTTTCGATAATTATTTAGTTTGAGTTTAATAAAACCATTTTTATTTTGTTTATATCTTTTTTTTAGTTTCAGCTTGACCTTTTGTTGCCGCTATTGTTCACACCTATGGTTCACGCTACCACTAGCTAGTGATGGCGATGTTTCAAATAGCTTTTACGCCATCAACTCGCAGCATTTACCTGCCAGATTCAGAAACCCCATTCGGGGAAAAAAGCTTGAAAACCTCAGAAGGAAAATAACAAAAACGAACACTGATGGTTTTTATTTTATTTCATTTTGCAGCCAAAGACGGTTTCAGTATAGTTTTTCAAATGTTTTTCTTAAATGTTTTATTTCAGTTTACTAAATTGTTTTTCCAATTTTTGTTTTTGTTTCAGTTTTCATTTACTATAATAACCATGGTGTGAGGTGGGGGGGTGGCATGGTTGTGCAGGATTAGTTGCCTGGACTGTAGTCCCTTCTCTTCCCAGCAGTCATCTGTATTGCATTCAGAGCTATTCGGGCCTCCTGGCAGATGACAAATAGGGCTTGTCAAAGACCGCTGCCGTGCCCCGCACCCCGCACCTCTTACCGCCTCCCCGTCAACACCCTACCCCCCACATCTACCCCTCCCTCAGTCCTATTCCAAACACCCCTCACACAGTCCACCTAGTCGCAACAACGACTCACAATGATGTTCCGCTTTAGCTGTTGTTTAATGACAGCCCCAGTTTGTAGTGTAGCTACACGCTTGAGAGTCTGTGTGCGGGTATGGCAGAAGGGTAGTACTCTCTCTCGCTCCCCCATCTTGCTGTCAAAGGCCTATTAGAGGAAGATTAAGACCCCCGTTTTTGTGTGTGTGTGTGTGTGTGTGTTCGCGGTGGTCTAGTAGAAGAAGATTGAGTCCCTATTGCTTCCAGACCCACTCAACCAACACAACCTGCTGGGGTTTACAATCAGAGCACACCCTCCATTCATCCCACGCTGACACACACACGCACAGATCAAACCCATCCATCCCAAGATGACACACAACTCCATGCTGTGAAACCACAGATGATCTAGTCTATTCACTCTGCACTGCACCTTTCCCAGCAAGCCCACCTCACGCCTTCTGCTCTGGGCTACTGCTACTGAACTTACACACGCAACCCTCCACAAACTCTCTAAGCACCGAATAACTACAGAGTTCTACATGGATTGGCTGCGATTCAGCAGCAGCCACGGATGGACAATTTCCATGCTCTCCTATTATGTAGCAACAGCCCCCCCCCCCCCCCCCCCCCTCCCCTCGAAACAGATCAACTGCTGTTTCTTCTATAATGTAGCTGCTACATCTGATCGACCGGGACTGGGATGTGAAGACTGTTACGTCTTCTATGAGACGGACGGGTAGAGTAGATCTTAGTGTGCCTGCCACTCCGGACCTCCACCTCCTGCTCTCGTCACCCAGTCTCACGCTCTAGTCTGCAGAGTGACAGAGCGGCATGATGCTCACCACAGCACCACTCCACCCCATCCTCTTAGGGGTGATCAAATAATGCCATCATAACACCGCACCCCACCGTGTGGCGTCTCTAGAGACAGGCTGCTATCTGTCCCTCTCCTCCCCCTACCTGCTCTGTGATCCCCTGCCTCTCCCTATCTAGTCCCTTCCCACAGCCGCTGTGACTCTGGCAAGCGGCACTTCTCCTTACCTGACGGCTAATTCCAGCTAACACCCCCCCCACCACCGCCTACGGAGACTTGGTAGACCATTAATCTTGTTATTGACAGTGAGTCTGATACTGGGGCTTCTATACCCCCCTCTGCTGTACAACACCCCCCCCCCATTCAAATCCCCCGGGGATCATCCTCTGCATCCCAGTGGGAATCTGATAGACATGCCCAACGATAGGCTAACTTAACAACGTAACATGGCCAATGCTAAGCTAATGCTGCACTTTAATTGACTTTGGGAGGATATCAGATTGAAATGCATACCAAATGTCATGCGGTTATCCATCAACTTGGTGCTCAAGTTACCAGCATATAGTTTAACACCCAATGCTAAGCTCAGGCAGGCAGTTTCACTTATAGATACATATGTATAGTAAGTTAGGGTGAGATCAGATTCTGGCACGGACTATCAGTTAGCAATATTAGTACCACTCCACTGCCCCACCCAGCAAAAATATGGCCTGTTCTGTGCAATATCTCACACTGACTGGCATGTCTGTGTGCTCATGGGTGTGTGTGCACGTGTGTGTATGAGAGAGAGCTTAGTGGTGTCGTGTGTGTCTGCGTGTGAGATAGTGTTGGTGTCGTATGATCACAAATACTCTAACGTGTGCGTATGTTTCGGGGAAGTGTGAGTACATACTAGTGTCTCAGATTAAGGGGGGGAAGAGAAAGAGAGAAGGGTGGTGTGAGAGAGGGCGAGAGACATATCAAAATGGAGAATGAGGGAAGAGAGAGAGAGAGAGAGAGAGAGAGAGAAAGGAATAAAGAGAGCGAGAGGCGAGAAATAAATAAATAAAGGATAGAAAGAAAGAAAGGACAGAAATAAAGAAAGAAAGAAAGGACAGAAAGAAAGAAAGAAAGGACAGAAAGAAAGAAAAGAGGGGAGAGAAATGAGCTCTGCCCTCTGTGTTGACTGACAGGTCCAGCGGACAAATGCTACAGGAAGGAGACCCAGCCTCTGGTCCCAGACCTGCTGTCAGGGGTTAGATGGTGTGTGTGTGACCTTGAAGCGTTCCTTAGGATAAAAACAGAGCTGCCTTGAGAGCCTGTGGGATTCAGAAGTGATGATGGCCAGAGTGTTTCCTACTAAGGGCCTCCTGTCTGGGCATGCTATTACATGTGTTTGCCTCCAGTTCATGAACAAGCACACAATAAAAGTCATGTAAAATGCCAGGAATCTTATGATCTAAATTTGTGCTGTTCTGTTAAGCCAGCTGTGCCATGCTTTCTCATGTTTCCTATATGGAAAGTATTGATGTGGATCACAATAATGGGCTTTAAAGATATTCACATACGTTTAGAGAGAAAGAAAGTGTTTTTCTCTGTTGTTGAGTTGGGGTGGGGGGTTAGAATAAGCGGCATACGAGGGTATATGAGATGGCGGAATGAGAGAGGTGTACTGACAGATTGAAGGAGAGACGCATGGACACCCTAGGGCCCGATAAGTGATGATGTCACTAGGGCGGAGGGGTCATTGTGGTTGTTGGGTTGGAGTAGGGAATTTGGGGGGGATTCGGGTGTCGCCCGAGGGGCTACGCCTCGTCTGTCATCGCGGTGAAGCCATCATCTGTGCGCGTGTGTGTGGAGCAATCGTCTGTAAACCACACCCCCTGTCCCCACCACCCCCCAACACTCGCTGATTCTTCCACTGCCCTCCAAGACGGGTAGTGTACCACCCAACCCCCTTCAAGTTAGTTAGTGTAAGACCTTTTCCCCCCTCTGAAGTCTCCTATTTTCCACCACCACTCACGCCATCTGACATACCAGGAAAAGTTAAGTCACAGTACTATTTATTACAAAGTAAATACACTCCCCACCATATTTGGACAGTGAAGCTAACCTTTTAAATTTGCCCCTAAACTCCAGCATTTTGGATTTGAGATCAAATGTCTTATGAGGCGACAGAATAGAATGTCAGCGTTTATTTGAGGGTATTTTCAGACATCTGTTTTACTGTTAAGACATTAAAGCACATTCAGTTCCTATTGGGCAAAACATGGGGGGGGGGGGGGGGGGGGGGGTAAAACATATGTATGAAAAAAACGTTCAATAAAAGCTGACATTCTGTACTGTCGCCTAATATGAAACATTACCTCTCAAATATGAAATGCTGGAGTATAGCGCCAAAATGTTAGTTTCACTGTGCAAATACACATGGAGGGGAGTGTATATCCGTGGGACAGATCAGAGGAAGGATATGTGTTGGGCGGTACGAGAGCGAGACAGATATGCACCTCTCGGCCCATCCACGGGGACAGGGATGGATGTTTACCATGCTGTCAATAAATATCCAGTCTTTCACACACACGCTTCCATCACTTCAATCCACTTAAAGGGACAGACACACACACGCTTCCATCACTTCAATCCACTTAAAGGGACAGGCACACACACGCTTCCATCACTTCAATTCACTTAAAGGGACAGACACACGGGCACGCACAGACACACATGCGGGTGCACATACCGTACGCGAACGCAAACACCTTCTAGACTTCTATACATTTAAAAACATCATACAGATGAGAAACACACCTCCGGAGACCGTAGACCCGACCCTGACCCCAGTCAGACTCGACCCCAGTCAGACTCGACCCTGACCCCAGTCAGACTCGACCCTGACCCCAGTCAGACTCGACCCTGACCCCAGTCACACTCGACCCTGACCCCAGTCACACTCGACCCTGACCCCAGTCAGATGATTGGAGAAGACAGGGGCTCGCTTTGTGACGAACCACTAGTGACGCTCGCGTGCTTTTTTTTGGGGGGGTTCCAAGGACCGAATCGTCCAACAAGCTCGGTTCACTCATGTGTCACCCATGTGACATGTTAACGTGTTGTGGAGTCGAAGGGGAGTGACTGGCTGTCAATCAGGGGTTAAGAGGGGCCCGAAAGGGAAGAGCCTCAGGCATTGTCCATTTAAGGATCAGCCATTAGAGTGAGTGGGTCTGTGTGTTTTAGGGCTGTCCGCGACTAAAACAAATCTTGGGTCAACCGAGAGTCGTCCTGTTCTTTCAACCAATCGATTGGTCGAAATGTTTAACCTTATTTTTCCATATATAGACAGACACCATGTGTGTCAACAACAACATATGCACTGAGCTTGTCTAATGCTTTAAGCACAGTGTTCGGTCAAATAATTAAGACACAAATGACACAGGAGCCCGATGGTCACGCTGTGTTAAAGAATGACAGCGAGTGCCTGTGTGACTTGCGCACGTTGTCTCGCTCTCTTCCCTACTGCAGTGAAAAGGCACCACACCAAAGCAAGTGTTTATTGTGCTGACCGTGTTGAAACTGTAAAATTATTTCAGCCATTTATACTGACCAAAAATATAAATGCATCATGTAAAGTGTTGGTCCCATGTTTCATGAGCTGATATAAAAGATCCCACTAATGTTTCAGATGCACAAAACGCTTATTTCTCTCAAATGTTATGTTTATATTCCTGTTATTGAGCATAATCCATCCACCTGTCAGGTGTGTCATATCAATAAGCTGATTAAACAGCATGATCATGACACAGGTGCACCTTGTGCCGGGGGAAATAAAAGGACAATCTAAAATGTGCAGTTTTGTCACACAACACAATGCCACAGATGTCTCAAGTTTTGAGGTGTGCAATTGGCAGGTGGATTTTTTATTTTTTTATTTTTATGAAACTGCTCGAAAAGAAATCTCGGTTGACCACAGCTTATCGACCAAACCAATCAACCAGTCGACTAAACGGGGTCAGACCTAGTGTTTGCTTGCGTCAGTCACACACGTCAGTTGTAGTAGTTGATGGGATGTGTGTGTGTGACCCTCCCCTAAGTAAGAGGGCACACCAATGTTAGGTATCTCTCTCTCTCCAGAGGACAACAGAGTCCACATGGGATATGAACCCCTGCCTGACTCGCCTGATACATGTCAAGAGCTCTGAACTACTTACTAAGCAGTCCCATGGGGACATGGCAAAGGAAAGCATGTCTGTGTGTGTGTGTGAGAGAGAGAGGAGGAGCAGGTGTACATATGTTTTTGTGGTGCGTAACAGACCAGAGAAGAATGAGAGATAGTACACTTGTATGCACAAACCTACACAACCACCCCTAGCTTACCCCCACACACACTAATATGGGGCTCTCTGGTATGAGTATCTAAACCCAGGGTAAGGTTCTGGTTGCACCACATGCCTGTCTGGCCAACATCCATCATTTGGGCAATGCCGCGGGGCCAGTGAGTGAGTGATGGGGGCCGGCTGGTCAGACACTAACCCTGGTGTTAGCTCCTCTTCCTTTCAGACACCCCCGAAGAGAGACACGCAGAGACTTTCAAACGCCATTCAGTGTCAAAGTGATAACAGAAAGGGGGTTAAGGGGAAGGGAGGGGTGAAAGAGGGAGGCGAGGGCAGAGGGGAGAGAGAGAGGGCCAGGGACGAAGAGGTTAGAGAGGGCAGAGGGAGGTTAGAGAGAGGGGTCAAGGGATAAGTAAAGCGAAAGAGGGGGCAGAGGGGACAGAGAGAGAGGAGGTTATAGAGAGAGAGGAGGTTATAGAGAGAGAGGAGGTTATAGAGAGAGAGGAGGTTATAGAGAGAGAGGAGGTTATAGAGAGAGAGGAGGTTATAGAGAGAGAGAAGGATGGGGGTTAGAGAGAGAGGGGTTACAGTAGCTAGAGGGGGGGTTAGAAAGACTGAAAGGGGTTAGAAAGTGTGTAAAAGAGAGAGAGGGAGAACGGGGAACAGAAAAGAGTCAGAGGACTGGAGGCTGTTCTTAGGGTGTATTTAGTCCTTCTTTACACCCTCTTTATAAAAAGGGATCCACCTTTCATGGGGTCTCCATTGCACAGTAACACACTGGCAAGGTCGAGACACAACAACACAGCCCATGTGCGTCACACACTGAGCTACCAGGTGTTGAACTTTTAAGTTTGACACCTGGTAGTTGAGGTTTGTGTGTGTGTGTGTGTGTGTGTGTGTGTGTGTGTGTGTGTGTGTGTGTGTGTGTGTGTGTGTGTGTGTGTGTGTTCTCTTATTAGATTATCTATAATATAGCCTCATGCTGTTACAACAAGGTCAGTATGATGAAATGACTCATTGAGATGGATTCTTTCCCATTACCTTATCAGACAATTGCTTATAAAAGAGTAGGAGATGAGGAAAGAGAGCTATCCAACATGACTGGCTCCTAGGCTCTGACTTAGAATACGTGGACACCTACAAATACCTAGGTGTCTGGTTAGACTGTAAACTCTCCTTCCAGACTCACATTAAGCATCTCCAATCCAAAATTAAATCTAGAATTGGCTTCTTATATCGCAACAAAGCATCCCTCACTCATGCTGCCAAACATACCCTCATAAAACTGACCATCCTACTGATCCTCGACTTCGGTGATGTCATCTATAAAATAGCCTCCAACACTCTACTCAACAAACTGGATGCAGTCTATCACAGTGCCATCCGTCTTGTCACCAAAGCCCCATACACTACCCACTACTGCGACCTGTACACTCTCGTTGGTTGGCCCTCGCTTCATACTCGTCGCCAAACAACTGGCTACAGGTTATCTACAAGTCTCTGCTAGGTAAAGCCCCGCCTTATCTCAGCTTACTGGTCACCATAGCAGCACCCACTCGTAGCACGCGCTCCAGCAGGTATATCTCACTGGTCACCTCCAAAGCCAATTCCTCCTTTGGTCGTCTTTCCTTCCAGTTCTCTGCTGCCAATGACTGGAACGAACTGCAAAAATCTCTGAAGCTGGAGACTCACATCTCCCTCACTAGCTTTAAGCACCAGCTGTCAGAGCAGCTCACAGATCACTGCACATAGCCCATCTGTAAACAGCCCATCTATCCAACTACCTCATCCCCATACAGTATTTATTTATTTACCTTGCTCCTTTGCACCCCAGTATCCCTACTTGCACATTCATCTTCTGCACATCTACCATTCCAGTGTTTAATTGCTATATTGTAATTAAATATAAATAAATAAAAAGGCAGGCAAGGCGGGGAAACACAGAAAACACACCGTAGCCTATAGGCTATGAGTTATGAACAAAACCCTCAGCGCTTCTCAAAAACTGTGGTCTTATTTACGTTAGTGGAAACCCTTGGCTCTCGGAGAATGATCACCGGCGCTGGCCCTGACCCTGACCTTTGACCTTATTATTCATATCTAATGCTAAGCTAACGAGCTACTGTCTGGCCACCCACTGTAGCTGTTAGCGTAAAGGTTAGCGGCATGGCCCACAGCTACAGTGAGGGCTACATTTACAGTGGTCAGGGGTGAGGGGTCAGGTGGTTGATGAAGGGGATAGGGGGCCTCGTGACAGGGGGATAGTGAGGCCTCTAACCCAGTCAGTCAGGGTGCTAATTTGGTGGGGCAGAGGGGAGAGGGGACTTCCGCTCCCTCCTATCCAGCCCTTTTGAAGTCAAAGCAGGTGCTCCGAAGACACAAACCTCCAAATAAACACTCACCCCCCCCCCCCCCCTTCGCTCTTTCCCTACGCCTCCTTTCCACCTTTCTCATCTCCAGCTTTCAAGTCATTCATCTCTTTCTTCACTCCCTCCATCCAACATAGTCTCTTCGTCCGATCATCCCACCCACCTCTATTTCGAACACTCCCTCTCGCTTCTCACTCTGCCCCATACAGATTTGTATCTCGCCTTTCTCCAAGTGAATATCTAACCTATCCCCTGTCGTCTTCTTCTCTCAGTTTTCTCTTCTCCCTTTCTCCCTCTCCTCCCCCTTTCTCTTGCTCTCCTTATTGGTGGCACTACAGGCAGTGAGTGTGTGAGTGCACCAGGGCTTCCGTTAGCTTTTGAACAATAAAAATAAATTAAACCCAATAAATGAAATAGTTGCCAGGCAAATTGACTGGGAGTAAAAAACGATCCAATTGCAAAATAATTATTTTTAAATTATTGATGGAAATACATTTGACCGCCATGCCTATCGGTCTAAAGGGTTAATTTGCATAATTTAGTGGAATTCAATTGGTGTGTGTGTATTTCTGTTAGTCGTGATGTATCCAACACAACTATCACATGCGCACAGCATAGGCTTACAGAGCCTATTTTGAGCAGGATTCCTGCCCGCAGATCCTCAGCTGGTTGTTGCTGGAGTAAAACATGTGTTTTTATAAGCCCAGTCTTTGCGCAACAATTCTAAATGCAATCGCATGTTACAAACAGTTTTGATGGCCACGTTTAAAAAGAGATAGCCTACTATTTTTATTTGGTAATTGAAGTGCTCACATTCAAGTGCAGTCAACGGGAAGGGGGGCTATCAGCGCGTCACCCACCACTTTACAATGTGAGCTGTGCATTTTGAAAACATACCTCATTGTTCGAAACATGATTGTCATACCTCATATTCTGAGGCGTGCCTTTCCTTCCTTCAATGTAGCTGAGACAAAATTCGAAAACGTGGAGACAATTATTTTATTAAGACTTCCTACAGAAGACAATTTATCCTACCACTTCTACAGCTCTGCATGCCTGCTATGATTTTCATATGGGCATTTTCGTCTAACAGTTTCATATAAATAATGGCGTATTCATTTCGTAAAATGATTGTCACGTGGTTAACCAGCCTCTCCCATGTGGACACAACCATGATCCATTGGTGGCTAAAGAAATGGAACTCAGAGATAGCCTAGGCCAATGCAGCTTTAAGCTTATAAAGTCCGGCTGTTAACCAAGTAAAAATACATAAAGCCCACAAATAAAACCAGCAAAGAAAATACCCTGGTGAAAATGTGGGTTCTTTCAATTGCATTCATATCTCTACTGAGCCTGTCTGTCTCCCTTTTCATCTGTCTTGACTTGAGCTATTGCTAATGAAGTGCAGCATTGTATCAAATCAATCAACTGGGTCTGGCCAGAAGCTGTTGCTAGCGAACCTGCAGCATTATATCAACAAGCCTATTCTGGGTGATCAGAGTTTCCTGGCCAGTGAGCCTGGGGACAGAAAGCCATATTTGAACAAGAGAAAAGTATTCAGGTATTATATGATGTTTCCACTGGATATATGGGATCATCAGATAATTATATTTTGCTCTTTCACACCGAGGCTTGGTGATTATCAAGGGCAGACTTTCAAATACTATTATCACTCGCAATGGAACGATTACTGAGAAGCTCCGCTTATTAGTGATGGATGTGGTGAGTTAAGACAATCAGAAATCAGACGTTTGCACGCATCAGGCCAGGCACTTCTGTGCGTGTGGGCCTCAACGTTAACAGGACAGAGAAACCAGACATGCTCCTTGCTCACATGGAGCGCTCCAAACAAAAGACAATGTCAAAAATTGACAACTTGGAAATGTCGGGTTATTAAGTAAACCAAAACGTGTTTCTCACGGGTGAAGCAGCTTGTGAACTCTGCAAACAATGTTTCCACTCCAAAAAATGAGAAGGGCAAGTTAGTGTAATTAATACATGAATTAACAGAAATGTATGTCACCAAATGATGGGGATTAACAGTACATTTACTACTGGTGACAGATGTAACGGGGAATTGATCAAAAGAAACTATCAAAGGGCAAACAACTCACAAAATGAAACAATGAATTTGGCTAGAATTGGCGGGAGACGGCTAAGTGCATTCTGGAGAGACACACAGCTTTTAATCTTTTTAAATGAATATCTTAACACTTTGTTCTAGCTAGCTATTTGTGTAGGTAGCTATCAAGTAAACCCAATGATGTCGCCACACACCCGTCCCCTTCTTCTTGTCTCAACATTTGAAATTATAGTCCAGACACATTAACGTCACACATATTTTAGATGCTTTTCACAGACAGCTAACCAGCTAGGCCTATTGCCACACACGCTGCTCAAATAGGCATAGAACGATACGAGCTGGTGGTTTGAAACAATCCACAGCTACTTTTCTTAAAGAAGCTAATGGTCTTTAATTCCTCTGTGGCTAAGTCATTCTCTCCGATGCAGTATTTTGAATTATTACATTTATTTCTGTATAGACAAAAGTAATTATATTATTTTGGCAAATTTATTTCAAATTTGCTTTAGAGGAAGCTATTGGATGAGCTGCCGATGAAAGACTTCCTCATATGCCCTTACTCTCCTGTTCTATTGGTTGTCATATAAAATATATTTTGTTGTCCAGAAGCCAAAGGCACACTCCTAGTCATATTAACAACCCATTACCCATCTTAGTTGTTGCATATATATAGATTCCACCTCTGCGCTGTGAGAATGGTGTTTTCTGCAAAATGCATTTCGGCAAATGTTTGAAAATGATGTTTTATTGGTTGCTTCATTACAGGAGTTGCGAGTTCTGTTAAGATGCATTACTATAATCTAAATGTGATTTCTACAATTCTGATTACCGTGGGTGGACGCTCTAATAGGTTATACACCCAGTGCATATAGAGCAGTACATTTCTCAAATGGCCAACAAATGAAAATCTTCCCGGTCACATTGTCCGGCGTCACATTTTCCCTGACGGATACCCTGGTGTGTGCGTGCTTGTATGTGTGTGTGCCGGGGTGTAGCTGCTGTGCTGTAATTGGTCCCTCTGGGCAGGGCTAGACTGGCACCGGACCCACTCTAAAATGCTCAGCATCGCCAGGATGAACGGGCATCTACGCGAGCGGGCATCTGCACGCACACAGTAGAAAAAGGTCCCAGAAATGAACGTACAATGACAAAATACTGTACACCAAGCTAAACATTGGCGGCTCAGATGTGTCGAGTGAGGCCCTGCACACAGAGACACACACACACACACACACCGCGACTCTCAGAGTGACTGGTACGACGGACAGGTCTCATAACTTTCTAACCATTACTCCTGTTCATCCAACAGACCGAGTAGAATGTCTAAGTGAAGATAGACGAAGTAAAAGAGAGATAGAAGGGGGGGATAAAAAGGGAATAGAGTGTTAGAGATAAAGCGAGAGGAGCAGCACTAGGGGAGAGGGGTGTGGCGTTCGTGAACGGGTCCCTGTCATCGTGGTAACTGGAGAGGCGACACTGCAAGTTGGTCATTAATATGTACAAACTTGTTAGGCTAAGAATGCCCTGAAAGGCTAACCGGACGAGGGAGGGAGGGAGGGTAAGGGTAGTAGAGGGGGTGTAATCGTCTCTAAAATAGATCAGGGGCACAAACTCCTTTTGAGACAGGGAAGCATGGAGTACAGCAAGATTGCATTGGTCTAGAGATAAGCACACAATCACACATTAGCAAACACACCCTCACACAAAGTGCACACATGCACTGAAGCAGGCACACACTCACACAAGCATTCCACGGACACAAATGACATGGACTAAATCATTTGGTCAAAAAAGGAAAGCCACAAACACACCCACAGAGGCTCACACTTCCATGTAGGTAGGCCGATATCAAATGCACAAGCACACAAACCAACACAACCAACATACTGTACACACAAACCAACATCCACATCAACAAAAACACTCAAAGATATTAGTTTTACTATGTATTAGAAACTGTATCAGACATGCGTGTCCAGTTCTGGATAATTCAGAAGGAGTGTGGGGTGCTAAGAGGTATTGTAAAAATGAACATGTCCATAACAGAGCAGTATGTTACTTTTTAGCTGTCCACAAGTTTACACCTATACTTGCAATAACTGGGGGCATGGGCTGGGAACCCTGTGAGGTGAGATGGGGGATATGGGCTGGGAACCCTGTGAGGTGAGATGGGGGATATGGGCTGGGAACCCTGTGAGGTGAGATGGGGGATATGGGCTGGAAACCCTGTGAGGTGAGATGGGGGTATGGGCTGGGAACCCTGTGAGGTGAGATTGGGGTATGGGCTGGGAACCCTGTGAGGTGAGATTGGGGATATGGGCTGGGAACCCTGTGAGGTGAGATTGGGGATATGGGCTGGGAACCCTGTGAGGTGAGATGGGGGATATGGGCTGGAAACCCTGTGAGGTGAGATGGGGGATATGGGCTGGGAACCCTGTGAGGTGAGATGGGGGATATGGGCTGGGAACCCTGTGAGGTGAGATGGGGGATATGGGCTGGAAACCCTGTGAGGTGAGATGGGGGATATGGGCTGGGAACCCTGTGAGGTGAGATGGGGATATGGGCTGGGAACCCTGTGAGGTGAGATGGAAGACATGTATGTTGAGACTTTGGAATAGACTGTTGGATGAGCCAACTGCCAGAATAGCTAGTAAAGTTTTTGAATGAGATCTATCCATAGGGGGAGCCTGGGCAACTGAAATGTCTGACCTTTCTCAAGAGTCGGACTGTGAACATCTGTACGAAAACCAAATTAAGGGAGACATAGATATGATTAAAAAACAACTGTTGATGCAATATGAAGAAAAAAAATGGGTGGAGATTAATCATGAACCCAAATTGAGAACCTTTTGTTTGATTATGGGAGAATTTGTGTGTGTGAGAGATACAGTCGGAAGTTTACATACACTTAGGTTGGAGTCATTAAAACTGGTTTTTCAACCACTCCACAAATTGCTTGTTAACAAACTATAGTTTTGGCAAGTCAGTTAGGACATCTACTTTGTGCATGACACAAGTCATTTTCCCAACAATTGTTTACAGACAGATTATTTCACTTATAACTCACTGTATCACAATTCCAGAAATGTACACACACTAAGTTGACTGTGCCTTTAAACAGCCTGGAAAATTCCAGAAAATGATGTCATGGCATTAGAAGCTTCTGATAGGCTAATTGACATAATTTGAGTCATTTGGAGGTGTACCTGTGGATGTATTTCAAGGCCGACCTTCAAACTCAGTACCTCTTTGCTTGACATCATGGGAAAATCAAAAGAAACCAGCCATGAACTCAGAAAAAAATGGTAGACCTCCACAAGTCTGGTTCATCCTTGGGAAGAATTTCCAAATGCCTGAAGGTACCACGTTCATCTGTATAAACAATAGTACACAAGTATAAACACCATGGGACCACGTAGCCGTCATACCGCTCAGGAAGGAGACCTATTCTGTCTCCTAGAGATGAACGTACTTTGGTACGAAAAGTGCAATTCAATCTCAGAATATCAACAAAGGACCCTGTGAAGATGCTGGAGGAAACAGGTACAAAAGTATCTATATCCACAGTAAAACGAGTCCTATATCGACATAACCTGAAAGGCCGCTCAGCAAGGAAGAAGCCAATACTCCAAAACCACCATAAAAAAAGCCAGACTACGGTTTGCAACTGCACATGGGGACAAAGATCCTACTTTTTGGAGAAATGTCCTCTGGTCTGATGAAACACAAATATAACTCCTTGGCCATAATGACCATCGTTATGTTTGGAGGAAAAAGGAGGCGGGTTGCAAGCCGAAGAACACCATCCCAACCCTGAAGCACGGGGGAGGCAGTATAATGTTGTGGGGGTGCTTTTCTGCAGGAGGGACTGGTGCACTTCACAAAATAGATGGCATCATGAAGTGGGAAAATATGTGGCTATATTGAAGCAAAATCTCAAGACATCAGTAAGGAACTTGGTCGCAAATGGGTCTTCCAAATGGACAATTACCACAAGCATACCTGTTGAGTGTAGGGGGCAGTATTTTGATGTTTGGATGAAAAACGTACCCAAATGTAACTGCCTATTTCTCAGGCCCAGAATCTAGAATATGCATATTGTCAGACTAGGATAGAAAACACTCTAAAGTTTCCAAAACGGTCAAAATATTGTCTGTGAGTATAACAGAACTGATATAACTGAACCTGAGGAAAATCTAACCCCGGAAGTGCTGTTTTTCCTGAAAGCTCTCTGTTCCATAGCCTGCCTTCACTCCATTTAAAGGGATATCAACCAGATTTATTTTCCTATGGCTTCCCCATGGTGAGAACAGTCTTTAGACATAGTTTCAGGCTTTTATTTTGAAAAATGAACGAGAAAGATCACATCGTGTCATTGTATGGCTGGGTGCCAGCAGCGTTTTGCATGCGCAACAGCTTGGAGCAGAACATTTTCTCTCTCTCTCCTATTGAAGAAGCTACAGTTCCGGTTGAAATATTATCGATTACATATTGTAAAAACAACCTGAGGATTGATTTTAAAAACATTTCACATGTTTCTATGAACTTTATGGATACTATTTGGAATTTTCGTCTGCCCAGTTTTGACCGCTCGAGCCTATGGATTTATGAACGTAACGCGCCAACCAAATGGTATTTTGGATATAAAAATAATCTTTATGGAACAAAAGGAACATTTATTGTGTAACTGGGAGTCTCGTGAGTGCAAACATCCGTAGATCATCAAAGGTAAGCAATTAATTTATTGCTTTTCTGACTTTCGTGACCAATCTACTTGGCTGCTAGCTGTTTGTAATGTTTTGTCTACTGAGGGAGATACATAAACGCTTGGTATGATTTAGCCGTATGAAATCTGACACGCCAGGTGGATTAACAACAAGCTAAACTGTGTTTTGCTATATTGCACTTGTGATTTCATGAAAATGAAATATTTTTAGTAATTTAATTTGAATTTGGCGTTCTGCAATTCAGCGGATGTTGACGAAAATGATCCCGGTAACGGGATGGGTGCATCAAGAAGTTAAAGACAACAAAGTCAAGGTATTGGAGTGGCCATCACAAAGCCATGACCTCAATCGTATAGAAAATGTGTGGGCAGAACTGAAAAAGTGTGTGCGAGCAAGGAGGTCGACAAACCTGACTCAGTTACACCATCTCTGTCAGAAGGAATGGGCCAAAATTCACCCAACTTATTGTGGGAAGCTTGTGGAAGGCTACCCGAAACGTTTGACCCAAGTTAAACTATTTAAAGGCAATGCTACCAAATACTAATAGAGTGTATGTAAACTTCTGACCCACTGGGAATGTGCCGAAAAAAATAAATAGCTGAAATAAATAATTCTCTCTACTATTATTCTGACATTTCACATTCTTAATATAAAGTGCTGATCCTAACTGACCTTCAATAGAATTAAATGTCAGGAATTGTGAAAAACTGATTTTAAATGTATTTTGGCAAATAAATTCATTAGAAATCCTACAATGTGATTTTCTGGATTTTTTTTCTCATTTTGTCTGTCATAGTTGAAGTGTACCCATGATGAAAATTACAGGCCTCTCTCGTCTTTTTAAGTTGGAGAACTTGCACAATTGGTGGCTGACTAAATACTTTTTTGCCCCACTGTAGTTATCACTTTTGCCTTATGGCAAGGTGCTTCATCATGCTGGAAAAGGCATTATTCGTCACCAAACTGTTCCTGGATGGTTGGGAGAAGTTGCTCTCTGAGGATGTGTTGGTACCATTCTTTATTCACGGCTGTGTTCTTAAGCAAAATTGTGAGTGAGCCCACTCCCTTGCCTTAGAAGCAACCCCACACATGAATGGTCTCAGGATGCTTTACTGTTGGCATGACACAGGACTGTTGGTAGCGCTCACCTTGTCTTCTCCGGTCAAGCTTTTTTCCAGATGCCCCAAACAATCGGAAAAGGGATTCATCAGAGAAAATGACTTGACCCCAGTCCTCAGCAGTCCAATCCCTGTACCTTTTGCAGAATATCAGTCTGTCCCTGATGTTTTCCTGGAGAGAAGTCGCTTCTTTGCTGCCCTTCTTGACACCAGACCATCCTCCAAAAGTATTTGCCTCACTGTGCGTGCAGATGCACTCACACCTGCCTGCCTGCTGCCATTCCTGAGCAAGCGCGGTACTAGTGGTGCCCCGATCCCGCAGCTGAATCAACTTTAGGAGATGGTCCTGGCGCTTGCTGTACTTTCTTGGGCGCCCTGAAGCCTTCTTCACAACAATTGAACCGCTCTCCTTGAAGTTCTTGATGATCCGATAAATGGTTGATTTAGGTGCATTCTTACTGGCAGCAATATCCTTGCCTGTGAAGCCCTTTTTGTGCAAAGCAATGATGACGGCACGTGTTTCCTTGCAGGTAAACATGGTTGACAGAGGAAGAACAATGATTCCAAGCACCACCTTCCTTTTGAAGCTTCCAGTCTGTTATTCGTACTCAATCAGCATGGCAGAGTGATCTCCAGCCTTGTCCTCGTCAACACTCACACCTATGTTAACGAGAGAATCACTGGCATGATGTCAGCTGGTCCTTTTGTGGCAGGGCCGAAATGTAGTGGAAATGTTTTTTGGGGGGGATTCAGTTCATTTGCATGGCAAAGAGGGACTTTGCAATTAATTGCAATGCATCTGATCACTCTTCATAACATTCTGGAGTATATGCAAATTGCCATCATACAAACTGAGGCAGCAGATTTTGTGAACATTTATATTTGTGTCATTCTCAAAACCTTTGGCCACAACTGTACAACTGACTAGGTATCCCCCTATCCCTTCCCTTTATATGGAGGCTGAAATATCCTGACCTATTGAGATATACATTGCGGAGACTCAATCAAGCTTGTCGTCTTGACTACTTTCTTTTGTAATTTTCACTGGCAACAAAAGTGTTGATAGGGGACAGAATGTATACACATTACTTTTACAGAATTCCCGCCTCCTTTTTCCTCCAAACATAACGATGGTAATTTTGTCAAAACCTACTGGATGACAACTGGTTTTTAACCAACAGAATTTGACTTTTTCCTTCATAACATAGGCACAGCAGATGCCCTTATTGTATGGGACTCTTTAAATGTGCCTTTAGAGGCCATGCAATTCAATACTCATATTTAAAACAAAGGCAATTTAGGTCAAAAGAGAACTAACAGTACAGATAAATAGCAATAAAAACTGTAACGGAGGCATAAGTTAAAGGAAAAACTAAAAGAAAGGAAGGAACTTATTCAAGAAAGATCAAGTGTAATATATTATACAAAATTAAGCGAATTGGATGGAAAATGGGAGGGAAACACAAATTATGTTTCCAATATAGAAATTCTACCAAAACAAATGAACAGAAACTTGATAAAAATGACGGAGTCATCCATCCAAACGATATTTTAAAGTGGAAACAAAGTACTTTAATAAGCATATGTTTTCATTTCAGTCTCCTCTATTTCCTCTAACTTAAGTTAATTGTAAAGATATTTTTCTTCTGTGAATAGTGTAAAATGTATAGCTATACTGAAAGATTCATGTGAAGGCCTAATTACAGAGGAGGAACTTCTAAATGCAATTAAAGCCCTCAAGTTCGGGAAAACTCCAGGACTGGATGGCATACCAGTTGAGGTATATCAAATATTTTTATATCTAATAAGTTTGAACCACTCCTATAAAAAATGGTAGACTATCAGATACTCAGCAAGAAGGTCTGATTTTACTATTACTGCAACAGGACCCAGATGGTAAATATACAGATCCAGTCCACCTAAAAAACTGGAGACCCATTCCACTTCAGTGCTGTGATGCTTAAATCCTAGCAAAATGCATAGCACATATAATTAAAAAGGCATTTTCAGATATTTAAACAGGTTTTTTACATTGACAATACATTGGAGATAATTTAAGACAAGCACTAGAAACGATAGAACACTGAAAAATCTGAGAAACCAGGCCTGGTGTTCAAAGCCGACTTTGAAAAGGCCTTTGAAAAAGCACGACTGGAATTTACAGTGGCAAGAAAAAGTATGTGAACCATTTGGAATTACCTAGATTTCTGCATGAATTTGACATACAATTCGATCTGATCTTATCTCTATTGAATATATCATTTAAACATTCACAGTGTAGATTGGAAAAAGTATGTGAACCCCGAGGTTAATGACTTCTCCATAAGCTAATTGGAGTCAGGAGTCAACTAACCTGGAGTCGAATCAATGAGACGAGATTGGAGATTTTGGTTAGAGCTGCCCTGCCCCTTAAAAAACAACATTTGAGTTTGCTATTCACAAGAAGCATTACCTGAAAAGAACCATGCCTCGAACAAAAGAGATCTCAGAATTGTTGCCTTGCATAAAGCTGGAAAGGGTTACAAAAGTATCTCTAAAAGTCAGTCCACGGTAAGACAAATTGTCTGTAAATGGAGAAATGTCAGCACTGTTGCTACTCTCCCTGGCCATCCTGCAAAGATGACTGCAAGAGCACAGTGCGGAATACTCAATGAGGTTAAGAAGAATCATAAAGTGTCAGCTAAAGACTTAGAGAAATCTCTGTAAGATGCTAACATCTCAGTTGACGAGTCTACAATATGTAAAACACTAAACAAGAATGGTGTTCATGTGAGGACACCATGGAAGAAGCCACGGCTGTCCAAAAAAACATTGTTTCACATCTGAAGTTCGCAAAAGAGCAACTGGATGTTCCACAGCGCTACTGGCAAAATATTCTGTGGACAGATGAAACTACAGTTGAGTTGTTTGGAAGGAACACACAACACTGTGTGTGGAGAAAAAAAAGGCACAGCACACCAACATCTAAACCTCAATCCCAACTTTAAAGTATGGTGGAGGGAGCATCATGGTTTGGGGCTGCCTCAGGGCCTGGACAGCTTGCTATCATCGACAGAAGAATGAATTCCCAAGTTTATCAATACATTTTGCAGGATAATGTAAAGCTATCTGTCTGCCAATTGAAGCTCAACAGAAATTAGGTGATGCAACAGAACAACAAAAGACAGAAGTAAAAATGGAGCTCTTTGGCATCAACTCAACTCGCCGTGTTTGGAGGAGGAGGAATGCTGCCTATGACCCCAAGAACACCATCCCCACAGTCAAACATGGAGGTGGAAACCTTATGCTTTGGGGGTGTTTTTCTGCTAAGGGGACAGGGCAACTTCACCGCATCAAAGGGACGATGGACGGGGCCATGTACCGTCAAATCTTGGCTGAGAACCTCCTTCCCTCAGCCAGGGCATTGAAAAAAATGGGTCGTGGATGGGTATTCCAGCATGACAATGACCCAAAACACACTGCCAAGGCAACAAAGGAGTGGCTCAAGAAGAAGCACATTAAGGTCCTGGAGTGGCCTAGCCAGTTTCCAGACCTTAATCCCATAGAAAATCTGTGGAGGGAGCTGAAGGTTCGAGTTGCCAAACATCAGCCTCGAAACCTTAATGACTTGGAGAAGATCTGCAAAGAGGAGTGGGACAAAATCCCTCCTGAGATGTTTTGCAAACCTGCTGGCCAACTACAAGAAACGTCTGACCTCTGATTGCCAACAAGGGTTTTTCCACCAAGAACTAAGTCATGTTTTGCAGAGGGTCAAATACTTATTTCCCTCATTAAAATGCAAATCAATTTATAACAATTTTGACATGCATTTTTCTGGATTTTTTTTGTTATAATGGCGCTCACTGTTCAAATAAACCTACCATTAAAATTATAGACTGATCATTTCTTTGTCAGTGGGCAAACGTACAAAATCAGCAGGGGATCAAATACTTTTTTCCCCTCACATATAAATGGCTGGACAATTTAATTTAGGAGAATCTCTTGGGTCAAAGTTATGTATAGTAACAGGTGTAAAATAATAAATAATGGCTACTTCTCAATTTTAAATTGTCAAGAGAAGTAAAAGAACATATATTTATTACGGCCATCAAAATGTTAGTTGTTAAAATCGGATCCAACAATAATATCAAGGGGATAGAAATCCAGGGCTTAAAAACGGGGTGTCATTGCACGCTGACAATTTATGCTTTCTTTTAAATCGCAATTTGGATCCCTGCACAGCCTCAGAGGATCTAGACAATGTTTCTAACCTCTCTGGATTAAAACCGAATTATGATAAATGCACCATATTACATATTGGATATGTAAGAAATACAATTTTTACATTACTGGGTAGTTTACCAATAAAATGGTCCGATGGCTACGTGGACATGATCGGTATTCATATCCCAAAATAAATTCTCACTACAATACATTTTAATAGAAAGTTAGCCAAATTAGATAAAATGATGTAACCATGGAAAGGACAACACCTGTCTATTTGTGGAAAAATCAATTCTTTAGTCGTGTCACAATTGACCTATTTACTTATGGCCCTGCCTACACCTAACGACATGTATTTTTAAATATGAGCAATAAATATACCACTTTATTTGGAACGGCATGCCAGACAAAATTAAACTGACATATTCATATAATGAATAGGAATTAGGTGGGCAGAAATGATAAAATATTAAAGCATTGGACCGCTCACTAAAGGCTTCAGTCATAAAAAAGCTATACTTAAATCCAAACCGGTTCTCTAGCAGATTACTAAGAATGGCTCACCCCGTGTTCCCTTCATCAGATTACCACCTCTCACTTTCGGTTATTTGAAAATTAAATTATTTTCAAAATATTGCTATTTTTAAAACCAGCAATAGAAAACTGTTTGCAATTTCAGTTTAATCCACCAGAACAGACAGAACACATATTATGGTTCAACTCAAATGTACGATTGATAAAAAAAAATATATATATTTTATAATAATATATAATTGTATATGATATCATAAATAGGACTGGTGGAGTTGTCACACAAGCAGTTAACCAAAATATATGGAAGTCTGTTCTACACAAAATTACAACTAACTGATTGCAGCATTACATCAGAAATGGAGGAGGCAAGTGGAAAGCAGAGAAGGTAAAGAACTGGTCTGTCAGCCATGCATTAAAATAACAAAATTGGCTAAAGAAAATTGTGATAAATAAACAAGTATAGCAGTTTCATTTAAGGTCCAACAACTTGACAGCTGCACCTTACAGGTTGCAAAATAGGTTGCAAAAATTTGATATTTAAGGTAAATGTCCCAGAACCCTCTCGGCACAAGACATTCTGTTGCAAATGTAAATTGAAAAGTTTATGTACATATTATATGAAATGAAATTTTGTCTGCGTACCAATGCTTCAACTCTTTTCAATTTGAATAGGCTTTTAGCCTCCTAGATCACAAAGAGTACAATGCTTCTTCAGTCTTTCATAACTGTTATTTTCTCCCTATACAATTTCTACAGTATATAATGTATACATTATGTTAACGAGGCCAGTTAGTCCAGCATTACTGTCATTGGACAGAGGGATCAATGACATCACTTTGTCACCACAGAGACCGAGCGAGGCTTTTAACAGTTTAGGACGACTCAGGACAGGAAACAAATGACCACACACACACATACTGTATGCACGCATCTTGTCTAAGCCCCCCCTGGACAGGCGACAAATTAACCACTTCCCACAGTGCAATTCACCAGGGATCGAGGGACAGTAAACGACCAATGATCAATACAACCTTCTCCACCGCACGCAAGCAAGCACCGTCTGTTCTAGATCTCCCCAGTGACTTCCCAGGTCCCTTTGATGTTGATGCTCTGGTCTATGGAGGTGGTTTTCTTTCTCCGCTCTGTTCTGTTCTTTCTTTAACTGTGAAGCCAAAGTGACAGGAGACAAACTAGCTATTTCCCCCAGAGCACCTCACCAGGGACATCACAGAATGAACTGCCCCCAAATCAATACTGTACTCTCTCTCGCAGTCGCTCTCCTCTCACCCCCTCCTTCTCTTTCTCTCTCTCTCTCTCTCCTCTTCTCTCTCAAACAGAGGAGTGTGTGGGGCACAGAGTATTTAGAAATAGTATTTGAGATTTTAACGTATGTCATTGAATGTGTCCCTGCACTGAAAAACATACCACATGATGGTGCCAGGTTTCCTCCAAACCTGAAACTTGGCATTCAAGCCAACGTGTTCAATCTTGGTTTCATCAGACCAGAGAATCTTGTTTCTCATGGTCTGAGAGTCCTTTAGGTGCCTTTTGGCAAATTCCAAGCGGGATATCATGTGCCTTTTACTGAGAAGTGGCTTCTGTCTGGCCACTCTACCATAAAGGCCTGATTGGTGGAGTGCTGCAGAGATGGTTGTCCTCCTGGAAGGTTCTCCCATCTCCACAGAGGAACTCTGGAGCTCTGTCCGAGTGATCATCGGGTTCTTGGTCACCTCCCTGACCAAGGCACTTCTCCCCCAATTGCTCAGTTTAGCCGGGTGGCCAGCTCTAGGAAGATCCTTGTTAGTTCCAAACTTATTCCATTTAAGAATGATGGAGGCCACTGTGTTCAACACAATCCTGTCTCGGAGCTCCTTTGACCTCATGGCTTGGTTTTTGCTCTGATATGCACTGTCAACTGTGGGACCTTTATATTGACAGGTTAGTGCCTTTCTAGATAACTTCCAATCAATGAATTTACCACAGGTGGACTCCAATCGCTCAAGGACGATCAAAGAAAACAGGATGCACCTGGGCTCAATTTCGAGTCTCATAGCAAAGGGTCTGAATACTATTATTATTATTTTTATTTTACCCCTTTTTCTCCCCAATTTTGTGGTATCCAATTGTTGTAGTAGCTACTATCTTGTCTCATTGCTACAACTCCCGTACGGGCACGGGAGAGATGAAGGCTGAATGTCATGCGTCCTCCGATACACAACCCAACCAGCCGTACTGCTTCTTAACACAGCGCGCATCCAACCCGGAAGCCAGCCGCACCAATGTGTCGGAGGCTACACCGTGCACCTGGCAACCTTGGCTAGTGCGCACTGCGCCCGGCCCGCCACAGGAGTCGCTGGTGCGCGATGAGACAAGGAGATCCCTACCGACCAATCCCTCCCTAACCCGGACGACGCTAGGCCAATTGTGCGTCGCCCCACGGACCTCCCGGTCACGGCCGGTTACGACAGAGCCTGGGCGCGAACCCAGGGACTCTGATGGCACAGCTGGCCCTTAACCACTGCGCCACCCGGGAGGCCTGGGGTCTGAATACTTAAGTAAATAAGGTATTTCTGTTTTAGTTGTTTTTTTATACATTTGCAAACGTTTCTAAAAACTGTTTTTTCGCTTTGTCATTATGGGGTATTGTGTGTAGATTGATGAGGGGGGAATATAATTGAATCCGTTTTAGAATAAGACTGTAACGTAACAAAATGTGGAAAAAGGGAAGGGGTCTGAATACTTTCCGAATGCACTGCATGTGTGTAATCGTCATGCTTGTGTGCATATGTGCGTAGTGTACATATTAGTATTAAGCAGCAGGCGCAGAGCTGCCTGGAGAAGGGTGACGTTAAGTATCATACAGCTGGACAGGTGCGGAGGGTCAGGTGTGACATTCAGACTCCCCCCTCACACCTTCTAATGAAGCGGTCAACTCCGCAGCCCCCATACACAGAACACATTACTGTTACAGAGAGGGGTGGATCTGGCTGGGAAATGTGGTTAAGTCAAGAGTAGTGCTCCTATTCTTGATCCTTTGAGGGCCTAAAGCCAAAATCAAATCCATCTCCTGTTCAGTACTCTCCACCGTCCCCTCCCCCAACCAGTTACAGAGAGGGTTAGGTCTAGCTGGAGGCTGTGGTGGCCACCTAAATTCTTATGTTCCGGATTGTCCTGTCTGTGATTACCTTAGTGACATACAGTAGAGGGTAGAGGACACCTGCAACATGCATCTCACACGTACTTTCACACATTCAGCCCGACCGACAATGTCAGATGTAAGACTCATAGATAGACCATCCTCTTGAGATCATTCGGGTCACCGGGCCTGGTCCTGCCTGCATTCACAGTGCACAGCCCCCTCTGCAGTCCATGAGCAGAAATACAAGCAGCTGACAAACATGTGTGTATGCGGGTGGATGCATGCACACGTGCATTTGTATCCCCTGGTCCTGGCTGTACACTTAACCCGGTTTAGGACAGGTGTGTATAATTAGGACTCTGACCCTAACCACAGTGCTGTTCCAACTGCCTAGTCAAATAAATACAAAAATAAAAACAGCCTGCCAAGCCCCGAGAGAGACACGATGAGTTATAGAGAGCAGTAATGAAGGCACTACGCGTCTGTAGCCACGCCAGTCACCCATCAGACCAGGATATTACCAACAACACTAGTATTGTGCCACGATCACCGAGACGGCCAATCCCCAGCGCCGCCAAGTATTGTGAAAGACTGATTTGGTTAGCAGGAAACGCTGAGTGAGTGAGTGAGTGAGTGAGTGAGTGAGTGAGTGAGTGAGTGAGTGAGTGAGTGAGTGAGTGAGTGAGTGAGTGAGTGAGTGAGTGAGAGAGAGAGAGAGAATGAGATAAACTAGGTAACTGTGAAAAGGAGAGCGAGGGATAGAGACTGGTGGCTCCTCAGACTCTTCTTACAGTCGCTCGATGCTGCTATCACTGTGTCAGAATGTTTACACTAACAGTCAGTCAAAGACACACACACACAGTTAAGAGGACTCAATTACTCTGCCTCTCTCTGTTCAGAGCAAATCTCCCTAATGAAATAGGTTAAGCATGAATTATTCAGACGCAGAGGGACACACACACAACCAGGGCTTGGGGTGAGCACGAGGAGTGATGGAGGGGGAGAGAAGGAGATGGATAAAGGGTACTAGCCGGAGTTAAATGAGGGGGGTTAAGTGTGATAGGAGGGAGAAGGCGGAGGAGTGAGACAGTGGAGAGAGAGAGAGGGAGGGAGAGATAGCGATAGGGCGAGACAGGGTTCATATATGTTTCACCCATCCATCATTCAGTTTACACCTGTCTGTCACCTTCCTCTGTTGAGGTAGGTGATGGGCACACCTGTGGGGATAGGATGGTGAGGAGAGTTTTTGTGTGTGTGTGTAGCCTGGGCATAGAACACAGAGGGTCAGGGGGCAGGTGGGGGAGGTCAGGGCAGAGGCTTAGGAGAAAGGCTGGTGTTGAGCTTGGAGGCTTGCATGCTTATCATGACTTGAAGCACATAGCCACATAGCTGAGGGGCCCAAGAGACTGGAGAAAACTTAACTGCCCCCAAGGGATGGACTGGGGCACGGAGGAGAGGAGGGTGTGAGGAGGGAGGGAGGGAAGTAGGCAGGGAGGGGGAGAGAGGTTGCTGGCTGATTAACTCTAGAGGACCAGAATAGACAGGGGGTTCTCAGGTGTCCGGCCCTGCAGCCTGCACGACTGAAATGGAAAGTTGGAAAGGCTGACAAAAAATATCAGGCAGTGAGAGAGATTAGAGGGTTGGGTTTCCCCACGTCTGGAGGGGCTACTAGGGGCCTGGTAATGTTTTTGGGGAGAGAGCCAGGCGGAGGAGGGAGGGAGGAAGGGGTGAGGCAGAGAGAAGAGTAATCTGGCCCCTAGCCTCACCCAGGTTAACCAGGGATAGCACTGGACGGGATGGTGGAGGCAGGGTGAGATCTGGCCCCTAGCCTGGCCCAGCTGGGCCTGGGAGAGCATCAGCCAACCAGTTAATTAGGAAAATATCATTACTCCCTCTGGACAGAGAGGGAGGGACGGAGAAGAGAAAGAGAGGAAGAGGGATCGAGGAGAGAGGGAGTGAGCAAGGAGGTGGGGGGAGAATAGCTCAGAATAGTTCCTGAACCTGTGGTCTGTGGTCAGTCAGAGTGGCTGGGACAGGCCCATGCCCCTACCCATCTCCACTGATCTCTCCATCCCTGCGGGATTGACTAGTAGGTGCTATTAGTGTGAGTAAGAGAGATACTGGTGCTACTGACTGACAGACACAGTGACTGTGTGTAAATAAGTAACCTATTGAGTGAGTATGTCAGTAAGGAGTTTGGGAGTGTAAACTAGGAAAGTGAGTGAGTGAGTGAGTATATGTAAGACAAGTTGTAAAATATATTCCCTAATGAGGCCCAAAAGGCCATTTGGTGGTGAGGTAACTACAGTCAGCTAGCTACATGTCCTATCTAGCTCTGAAGGTAACCCAGTGTAAAGCCAGTCTCCTCTCCTCTGAGGTTCCCCATCCAAAACCAACTGGACTAGAGGGAGGATTGTCTTACAAGAGGGTGTTAAAGGCTAGAGCAGAGGTGGGCTGCTCCTGACCCCCCCCAACCAAGGGACACACTTCAAGCCCCCTGCTTGGACCTCAACTCCCAAGCTCTAAAGTCCCTAACCCCCCCTAACCCGTCACCCACTACCCCTGCCCCAATGGGACCAGAAGTGTCCCTGCATGCAATCAGGAAGGTAGAGAGACAGGGAGAGGAGGTCCCATAATTAACATGCCAGGCGATCCAAGGACACGCAAATGCCAAACCCCCATGAATATTATGGTTACACTTCACTCTGTAAAGACACATGGAGGGGAAGGAGTTGGTGTTGGGTTACTGTAATGGGGAGGGAGAGGTGAGGGATAGAGCCCCACAGCGGAGGTGTCATAATACCCATAAAACCTAGCCTTCAAACGTGGAAATGGTTCTAATCGTTTTTCCAACATACATTTTTCCATCGGGAATTTTAGAATCCCTTAAAATAAGGGCTGTGGTTTCACGTATGGCGTTTTGATAACCATGTAAATCTCTCTTGGACAAGGTGACATCAATATATTCGGCTCTATTTACCCTCAGATTTGAAAATGCTCATTAGCATTAAAGTAGACATCATGCAAGGCTACAAATCTCTGCAAGCTCCTGCGCGGCATCTCTAGATGACACCTTTGCTAACAGGTCCATTTAAAACTTGCACAAGTCAGTTCACAGAATTGTCCTTTGAAAGAAATGTAGCCAATGTATCAATTACAAAATGTAGCTAACATTAGATAGTTAATCAGAGATTCTTACCTTTGCCTCGATTCGGCAGTCTCGTCCAGATCGTCATGGCATTTGTTGTTCTTTATGACAGCCACATTAGCATTTCATTTTTGGGTGGTGAATAAAGGTGAATATATTGATAAAAGTCCCCTTGTCCTAGAGATATTTACATGGTCATCAAAACGTCACGCCAGAATATGCCTACACAAAACACAGCCCTTACATTAAGTGTTTCTAAAAAAAACCTAAGGGGAAATATTGATGATGGGAAAATTATTGGAACCATTTCCTTATTTGACCGCTAGGTTTTATGGGTATTAATGACTCATACTATTGTACTCTATAGGGGGAGTGAGGGGGTAGATGCCAGTGTTCTGCTCTGTGATTGACTGACTGAGGGACTGGAGCAGCTTCCTGGAGCTTTACATAATAGAACAAACCCACAGAACACATTCTGGGTACTGTACCCAAAACTGAACACTGTAAAAGCTTTATTCTGCTCTCCCAGGCCCAGCTGGGCAAGGCTAGGGGCCAGATCTCACCCTGCCTCCACCATCACTCACTCACTGTGAGAAAGATTTGTCAACAGGCAATTCGGCTTGGGCGGTATCCAGATAGCTATACCGACCTTATGCCATACCGGTATATTCGTCAATAACAGCAGTGAACACAAGGGGAGCTATTTGTAATCTGATTGGTTAGCAATGCTAACAAGTAAACGTAAAATCCCATAGAGAATGCTAACTAAATGCTAACGAGCACATTGCGAACATTATATAGTCTCTGACCTAAAGTATTTGCAGGACAGACGCCCCAGCTCATAAAGTTATACAAGTAACTCAAATTCTACTCACAGTTTGCTGCACGCACAAAACAAATATTAGACAGCAAGCCTCTTGATCCAAGAGGGTATTCTCTGCTGTTAACAAGCTAAATTGGTTTATCATTTCCCTGCAAGATCTGCTTAATTCTGCAGGAGTTAATATTAAGGCTATGTGAGAGGTTATAGATCTACTACAGTCTGTGTCCAGATTTCAGTTACCATTTAACCCATCTGAACAGTAGGCTACAGTTCCCTTGACATGCCATAGGCCTTTTTCAAGTCCCGTACTGTGATTGTCAAATTTGTATAGTTACCGCACAATCTTCACACCTAACTGCTATCATCCAGTTTTACCACTTCACCAAGTCTTTCCCAAACATACATTTTCTGGCCCCACTTCTCTTTATTTTAAACCCTCCATTTCGCCGCTTTTCTCTTTTTGAATTAAACTCTGACATTGTCAGCAGGGGGGCACCACTGAATTCCCCCATCAATATGCCCATAAAGTAGTTCATAACAAGGGATGTGGGTGGTCCTTCAAAACAATAGCTGGTTAAATCTCTACTGCATTGGCAACACAAAGCAGCATCTGTGTGCGTGATTCTGTGGATGCATGAAGACGCATGTGTGTGTGTGTATGAGTGATAGAGAGAGAGGAGAGAGGAGAGAGGAGAGAGAGAGAGAGAGAGAAAGGCTTTGCCACTATTTTGGAACTTTTGTGAGTGTAACGTTTACTGTTCATTTTTTTTAATTGTTTATTATCTATTTCACTTGCTTTAGCAATGTAAACATGTGTTTCCCATACCAATAAAGCCCCTTAAATTGAATTGAAAGAGAGATACATACTGAGAGAGAGAGACTTGTCATAGAGAAAGGTAGACACAGGAAGCGTAGAGGAAAGTCTGTGCAACCACTGCAATAAAGCAGAACCTGAGACACAGCTTTCCTCACAAAATGTCTAAAACATTAAAAAGATTGAGTGTCATTTCCCCAAATTTGAAACCCTTATTCAAGGTTTCAAATACCTCACTGATGAGAATAGGCTACCTGTCCTGTTGGGGGAGGGCGAAGAGAGCTGTGGGTTGGCATTGCTGCCTGCCATAAGAAGCAGAGCATGTGTGGTGCCTGATTGACAAAGCTATGGTGCCTGACTGACAATGTGTTAGGGAATGGCATTTAGAGTGGGATATGTTGACACGCAGTTGATGAAAGAAATACACACACACACACGACTCACCCTCCTCACTCAATAACTATTACAATAGTAAGAGACGATTATTGGCATGCAGAAAGATTATTTTGCACGTATTCGTACATGCATATACAGATATGGACACAGCAACTGTGTATTCTGAATCCAACCAAATACAAGTGTGATTTCAAGCCCATAGCCAAATAAAGCTGTGTGTGTGTATAACGGAATGTTTACGACAGAGACGGGGGGGACTATAGTGGGAGAAACTAGAGAAAGTGTGAACTAGTGAATGATGCAAATAAACAAACAAAAACACATTAAGCCAAACCACAGCCAAATAAGGACAGGCTTTTAAATGTGACGCATGACATCAGTGTGTGTTAGGGGAGATGGTGTCATTCTCACCGATCAGTGTGTGTGTTGCGTTGTTGCCATATTTGAAGCCTAGACTATACCTGATACTAGCACTGAGATAAATTACATTTGAAATGCATAGAGTATCTTTAGCCTAATCTACTGTACAACATATGAATAGAAAATATAAGTATAATCCAGCAAGCGGGTGTGATTTTAATAATAATAATATTAGCCATTTAGCGGACACTTTTATTAACGCGACTTACAGTCATGCATGCATACTGATTAATGAGGAGACAACTGAGAGACAAGAATGATAGAAACTCAGCAAAAAAATAAACATCCTCTCACTGTCAACTGTGTTTATTTTCAGCAAACTTAACATGTGTAAATACTTGAATGAACATAACAAGATTCAACAACAGACATAAACTGAACAAGTTCCACAGACGTGACTAAAATAAATTGAATAATGTGTCCCTGGACAAAGGGGAGATCAAATTCAAAAGTAACAGTCAGTATCTGGTGTGGCCACCAGCTGCCTAAAGCACTACAGTGCATCTTCTCCTCATGGACTGCATCAGATTTGCCAGTTCTTGCTCTGAGATATTACCCCACTCTTCCACCAATGCACCTGCAAGTTCCCAGACATTTCTGGGGGGAATGGCCCTAGCACTCACCCTCTGATCCAACAGATCCTAGACATGCTCAATGGGATTGAGATCTGGGCTCTTCGCTGGCCATAGCAGAACACTGACATTCCTGTCTTGCAGGAAATCACGCACAGAACGAGCTGTATGGCTGGTGGCATTGTCATGCTGGAGGGTCATGTCAGGATGAGCCTGCAGGAAGGGTACCACATGAGGGAGGAGGATGTCTTCCCTGTAACGCACAGCGTTGAGATGGCCTGCAATGACAACAAGCTCAGTCCGATGATGCTATGACACACTGCCCCAGACCATGACGCACCCTCCACCTCCAAATCGATCCCGCTCCAGAGTACAGGCCTCTGTGTAACGCTCACCCCTGGTGAGACAAAACCGCGACTCGTCAGTGAAGAGCACTTTTTGCCAGTCCTGTCTGGTCCAGTAACGGTGGGTTTGTGCCCATAGGCAATGTTGTTTCCGGTGATGTCTGGTGAAGACCTGCCTTACAACAGGCTTACAAGCCCTCAGTCCAGCCTCTCTCAGCCGATTGCGGAAAGTCTGGGCACTGATGGAGGGATTGTGCGTTCCTGGTGTAACTTGGACAGTTGTTGTTACCATCCTTTACCTGTCCCGAAGGTGTGATGTTCAGATGTACCGATCCTGTGCAGGTGTTGTTACACGTGGTCTGCCACTGTGAGGACGATCAGCTGTCTGTCCTGTCTCCCTGTAGCGCGGTCTTAGGCGTCTCACAGTACAGACATTGCAATTTCTTTCCCTGGCCACATCTACAGTCCTCATGCCTCCTTGCAGCATGCTTAAGGCACGTTCATGCAGATGAGCAGGGACCCTGGGCATCTTTCTTTTGGTGTTTTTCAGTGTCAGTAGAAAGGCCTCTTTAGTGTCCTAAGTTTTCATAACTGTGACCTTAATTGCCTACCATCTGTAAGCTGTTAGTGTCTAACGACCATGCCACAGGTGCGTGTTCATTAATTGTTTATGGTTCATTGAACAAGCATGGGAAATAGTGTTTAAACCCTTTACAATGAAGATCTGTGAAGTTGTTTGGATTTTTACGAATTACAGTGCCTTGCGAAAGTATTCGGCCCCCTTGAACTGTGCGACCTTTTGCCACATTTCAGGCTTCAAACATAAAGATATAAAACTGTATTTTTTGGTGAAGAATCAACAACAAGTGGGACACAATCATGAAGTGGAACGACATTTATTGGATATTTCAAACTTTTTTAACAAATCAAAAACGAAAAAATTGGGCGTGCAAAATTATTCAGCCCCCTTAAGTTAATACTTTGTAGCGCCACCTTTTGCTGCGATTACAGCTGTAAGTCGCTTGGGGTATGTCTCTATCAGTTTTGCACATCGAGAGACTGAAATTTTTTCCCATTCCTCCTTGCAAAACAGCTCGAGCTCAGTGAGGTTGGATGGAGAGCATTTGTGAACAGCAGTGTTCAGTTCTTTCAACAGATTCTCGATTGGATTCAGGTCTGGACTTTGACTTGGCCATTCTAACACCTGGATATGTTTATTTTTGAACCATTCCATTGTAGATTTTGCTTTATGTTTTGGATCATTGTCTTGTTGGAAGACAAATCTCCGTCCCAGTCTCAGGTCTTTTGCAGATTCCATCAGGTTTTCTTCCAGAATGGTCCTGTATTTGGCTCCATCCATCTTCCCATCAATTTGAACCATCTTCCCTGTCCCTGCTGAAGAAAAGCAGGCCCAAACCATGATGCTGCCACCACCATGTTTGACAGTGGGGATGGTGTGTTCAGCGGTGTTGCTTTTACGCCAAACATAACGTTTTGCATTGTTGCCAAAAAGTTCAATTTTGGTTTCATCTGACCAGAGCACCTTCTTCCACATGTTTGGTGTGTCTCCCAGGTGGCTTGTGGCAAACTTTAAACAACACTTTTTATGGATATCTTTAAGAAATGGCTTTCCTCTTGCCACTCTTCCATAAAGGCCAGATTTGTGCAATATATGACTGATTGTTGTCCTATGGACAGAGTCTCCCACCTCAGCTGTAGATCTCTGCAGTTCATCCAGAGTGATCATGGGCCTCTTGGCTGCATCTCTGATCAGTCTTCTCCTTGTATGAGCTGAAAGTTTAGAGGGACGGCCAGGTCTTGGTAGATTTGCAGTGGTCTGATACTCCTTCCATTTCAATATTATCGCTTGCACAGTGCTCCTTGGGATGTTTAAAGCTTGGGAAATCTTTTTGTATCCAAATCCGGCTTTAAACTTCTTCACAACAGTATCTCGGACCTGCCTGGTGTGTTCCTTGTTCTTCATGATGCTCTCTGCGCTTTTAACGGACCTCTGAGACTATCACAGTGCAGGTGCATTTATACGGAGACTTGATTACACACAGGTGGATTGTATATATCATCATTAGTCATTTAGGTCAACATTGGATCATTCAGAGATCCTCACTGAACTTCTGGAGAGAGTTTGCTGCACTGAAAGTAAAGGGGCTGAATAATTTTGCACGGCCAATTTTTCAGTTTTTGATTTGTTAAAAAAGTTTGAAATATCCAATAAATGTCGTTCCACTTCATGATTGTGTCCCACTTGTTGTTGATTCTTCACAAAAAAATACAGTTTTATATCTTTATGTTTGAAGCCTGAAATGTGGCAAAAGGTCGCAAAGTTCAAGGGGGCCGAATACTTTCGCAAGGCACTGTATCTTTGAAAGAGGGTCCTGAAAAGGGGATGTTTTTTTTTTTGCTGAGTTTACAACCTGCACTAACAGATGGTCCACACACGCACACCTACATTTTGTGTTGCATATTCAAACAAATAGTACAGCTAGATTTAGATTTTATTGCAGAGTATATCATAGAATCACTATATTGCTAAGTCATACAAAGACCCAATAGCAGAGCACAGGGGCATGATATAAGAGCATACTGTCACTAAGTGAAGCCTAAATATATTTGTGGGTAGATGCACATGTCGCACTATGATAATTTATGGACCAAATGGGCCGATCATCGGCACGGTAGCGGGATCCCCACAAAACGTCTGTGTTGGCGGGGTAACCGGCTGGGAAGTGTGTGTGTGTGTGTGGTGGAGGGGGGGTACCAGTAACTTGATGCTGAGAAAGAGGAGGACATGGCTGCCATAGCAGGGCCAGTATGTGAACTACACAAACTCTAAAGCGCCAACAGTTGCCCTCTCAACTTACACCTCCAACCCCCCAAGACACCCTCTCAGTGAAGTGAAGTCTGAAACTAACATGGTCTTTTGACAGGATTGGATTTGTTATGCGAAGACTTAGAGATAGCTCTGTTCTAACTGTGTGATTGTATTATATAGAGCAACACCACATTCCACAGAGACATATAGACAAATTCAGACACAAAGAGACAGCTAGAGGACTCCACCCACACACATTCACTCACACACCCACGCATATTGACACCACACACACATTCACAATCTCCACATACGCTGCTGTTACTCTGTTAATTGCCTAGTCACTTTTACCCCTACCTAGTATTTCAACTACCTCGTACCCCTGCATACTTAAATATATACAGCGACATATGAAAGTATTCACCCCCCTTGGCATTTTTCCTATTTTGTTGCCCTACAACCTGGAATTAAAATGGATTTTTGGAGGGTTTGTATAATTTATTTGCCTACCACTTTGAAAATGCAAAATATGTTTTATTGTGAAACAAACAAGAAATAAAACTTGAGCGTGCATAACTATTCACCCCCCAAAGTTAATACTTTTTAGATCCACCTTTTGCAGCAATTATAGCTACATGTCACTTGGGGCTTGGCACATCTAGTCACTGTGATTTTTGACAATTCTTCAAGGCAAAACTGCTCCAGCTCCTTCAAGTTGGATAGGTTCCACTGGTGTACAGCAATCTTTAAGTCATAACACAGGTGGGATGGCGCCGACAGAGATGGACGCCTCGCTTCGCGTTCTTAGGAAACTATGCATGAAATTGTTTGATTACTTGTTAGATATTACTGCACGGTCAGAACTAGAAGCGAAAGCATTTCGCTACACTTGAATTAACATCTGCTAACCATGTGACCAATCAAATTTTATTTGAGATTCTCAATTGGATTGAGGTCTGGGCTTTGACTCGGCCATTCTAAGACGTTGAAATGTTTCCCCTTAAACCACTCAAGTGTTGCTTTAGCAGTACGCTTCAGGTCAATGTCCTGCTGGATGGTGAACCTCCGTCCCAGTCTCAAATCTCTAGAAGACTGAAACAGGTTTTCCTCAAGAATTTCCCAATATTTAGCCCCATTCATCATTCCTTCAATTCTGACCAGTTTCCCAGTCCCTGCCGATGAAAAATATCCCCACGGCATGATGCTGCCACCACCATGCTCACTCTGGGGATGGTGTTCTTGGGGTGATGAGAGGTGTTTGCGCCAGACATAGCGTTTTCCTTGATGGCAAAAAAGCTCCATTTTAGTCTCATCTGACCAGAGTACCATCTTCCATATGTTTGGGGCGTTTCCCACATGCCTTTTGGCGAACACCAAACGTGTTTGCTTATTCTTTTCTTTATGCAATGGCTTTTTTCTGGCCACTCTTCCGTAAAGCCCAGCTCTGTGGAGTGTATGGCTTAAAGTGGTCCTATGGACAGATACTCCAATCTCCGCTCTGGAGCTTTGCAGCTCTTATCTTTGGTCTCTTTGTTGCCTCTCTGTTTAATGCCCTCCTTGCCTGGTCCGCAAGTTTTGATGGGTAGCCCTCTCTTGGCAGGTTTGTTGTGGTGCCATATTCTTTCAATTTTTTGAAAAAAGGATTTAATGGTGCTCCCTAAGATATTCAAAGTTTCTGATAAAAAAAATTATAACCCAACCCTGATCTGTACTTCTCCACAACTTTGTCCCTGACCTGTTAAGAGAGCTCCTTGGTCTTCATGGTGCCCCTTGCTTGGTGGTGCCCCTTGCTTAGTGGTGTTGCAGAATCTGGGGCCTTTCAAAACATGTGTATATATACTGAGATCATGTGACAGATCATGTGACACTTCGATTGCACACAGGTGGACTTTATTTAACTAATAATGTGACTTCTGAAGGTAATTGGGTGCAACAGATCTTTTTTAGTGGCTTCATAGCAAAGAGGGTGACATATGCACACACCACTTTCAATTTTTTTCATTTCACTTCACCAATTTGGACTAGTTTGTGTATGTCCATTACATGAAATTCAAATAAAAATCTATTTAAATTACAGGTTGTAATGCAACAAAATAGGAAAAATGCCAAGGGGGGTGAATACTTTTGCAAGGCACTGTATATATCTTTGTTTATTGTGCTACTATTTACAGTGCCTTGCGAAAGTATTCGGCCCCCTTGAACTTTGCGACCTTTTGCCACATTTCAGGCTTCAAACATAAAGATATAAAACTGTATTTTTTTGTGAAGAATCAACAACAAGTGGGACACAATCATGAAGTGGAACGACATTTATTGGATATTGCAAACTTTTTTAACAAATCAAAAACTGAAAAATTGGGCGTGCAAAATTATTCAGCCCCTTTACTTTCAGTGCAGCAAACTCTCTCCAGAAGTTCAGTGAGGATCTCTGAATGATCCAATGTTGACCTAAATGACTAATGATGATAAATACAATCCACCTGTGTGTAATCAAGTCTCCGTATAAATGCACCTGCACTGTGATAGTCTCAGAGGTCCGTTAAAAGCGCAGAGAGCATCATGAAGAACAAGGAACACACCAGGCAGGTCCGAGATACTGTTGTGAAGAGGTTTAAAGCCGGATTTGGATACAAAAAGATTTCCCAAGCTTTAAACATCCCAAGGAGCACTGTGCAAGCGATAATATTGAAATGGAAGGAGTATCAGACCACTGCAAATCTACCAAGACCTGGCCGTCCCTCTAAACTTTCAGCTCATACAAGGAGAAGACTGATCAGAGATGCAGCCAAGAGGCCCATGATCACTCTGGATGAACTGCAGAGATCTACAGCTGAGGTGGGAGACTCTGTCCATAGGACAACAATCAGTCGTATATTGCACAAATCTGGCCTTTATGGAAGAGTGGCAAGAAGAAAGCTATTTCTTAAAGATATCCATAAAAAGTGTTGGTTAAAGTTTGCCACAAGCCACCTGGGAGACACACCAAACATGTGGAAGAAGGTGCTCTGGTCAGATGAAACCAAAATTGAACTTTTTGGCAACAATGCAAAACGTTATGTTTGGCGTAAAAGCAACACAGCTGAACACACCATCCCCACTGTCAAACATGGTGGTGGCAGCATCATGGTTTGGGTCTGCTTTTCTTCAGCAGGGACAGGGAAGATGGTTCAAATTGATGGGAAGATGGATGGAGCCAAATACAGGACCATTCTGGAAGAAAACCTGATGGAGTCTGCAAAAGACCTGAGACTGGGACGGAGATTTGTCTTCCAACAAGACAATGATCCAAAACATAAAGCAAAATCTACAATGGAATGGTTCAAAAATAAACATATCCAGGTGTTAGAATGGCCAAGTCAAAGTCCAGACCTGAATCCAATCGAGAATCTGTGGAAAGAACTGAAAACTGCTGTTCACAAATGCTCTCCATCCAACCTCACTGAGCTCGAGCTGTTTTGCAAGGAGGAATGGGTAAAAAATTTCAGTCTCTCGATGTGCAAAACTGATAGAGACATACCCCAAGCGACTTACAGCTGTAATCGCAGCAAAAGGTGGCGCTACAAAGTATTAAATTAAGGGGGCTGAATAATTTTGCACGCCCAATTTTTCAGTTTTTGATTTGTTAAAAAAGTTTGAAATATCCAATAAATGTCGTTCCACTTCATGATTGTGTCCCACTTGTTGTTGATTCTTCACAAAAAAATACAGTTTTATATCTTTATGTTTGAAGCCTGAAATGTGGCAAAAGGTCGCAAAGTTCAAGGGGGCCGAATACTTTCGCAAGGCACTGTACATTTTCTATTACTTTTTAAGTCTGCATTGTTGGGAAAGGGCTCGTAAGTACACATTTCACTGTAAAGTTTACACTTGTTGTATTCGGCGTATGTGACAATTACAATTCATTTGATTTAGAGGCTGAAAGCGAGATGGAGAGAGACCCTCCACTCCCAGCGAGCCAGCACATGGGGCCTGAACCCACACGGCTCAGCACTCCTCCACTCCGCGTTCTGTCCATTCCTGTGGTTTATCTGCTTTATTAGGTTATCTGGGCTCACAGATAAGTACACAGGTATGCACGCACACACACACACACACGATTCATAACAGCCTTGAATGCTCACTTTTATGCCAGGTTTATGCTCTCTTTAAATTAAACCGTAGATATCCGGGAAGCCAAATTAAAGCCTGCACTACTGCTGCACTGAGGGAGAGAGAGTTCATCGAAGAGAAAACAACATTGTGTGTGTGTGGTCATCAGAGCTGTAAAACTGCTCCTTATCATTAGTAATTCAATTTGCTCTTTATTAGCAGCTCTTATCTGCAGCATAGATAGCTACTTTCCCTCTCTCTTTCCATCTTCCTCTCTCTCTCTCGTTCCATCTTCCTCTCTCTCTCCCTCGTTCCATCTTCCTCTCTCTCTCCATCCCTTCTTTTCTCAGTTTCTCCTTCCTTCCCTCCATCACTGAGAGAAAAACAACATGTCCTGCTTCAGGACAGCTTCATCTCGACACTTACAAAAGAAGATAAGGCATAGAACTAGGAGAAAGAATGACTGGATGGAGAGAGGGGTGAGAGACAGAACAAGAAGAGAAGAACAGCAGGAAAACAATGGAGGACAGAGAGTTGATGTGAGAGGAGGAGGGTGAATGATGAGAGAGAAAGGAGAGAAACAGAGAGAGTGAGCGATGGAGAGGGCCAGACAGCCAGCCATCAGGATGAATAAAGCCCATTGTTAATAGTGATGTATGTTCTAATGTCTGCTCGACTCCATTGACTGGGGGGAGTCGACACAGATGGGCATGACAGGGGCTGCTATAGCAGAATGACCGGGGGATGGAAGAAAGAGAGGGGTAGAGGGTTGTAAAAACACTGATTGCTTTCTATCAGGTTAGGCCTAGATTCTCTAGTTTGTTAAAACAATCCAATTTGCAAAATGATAATTATGCATAAGCTGCTTTTTATCTAGAGGGCTGGCTGGGGGAGATGGGGAGGTGAGTGGTGTAGTGATGTTAGGGCTTGATAGTAGAGCCTCTTCTCTTCCCCACCTCCAGCCCCGAACATTACCCACTGAAATCACTTGTTCACCATCACAGCTCAATCAGGCTATCAATTACACCCCCCCCCCCCTCCCTCACTCCTCTCTTCTTAACTGCCGACCTCACACAAAGACCACATTGCATTGCTCCATAGGCCTCCCATAGAGATGGGTATGTTGCCCCCTGCAGGAGACTGGAGACAGTGTGGGATACCATCTGCAGATTGGCCGATTCGAGCACTGCAAAGCGCAAAATGATCCCAGTGTCCTAAAATTACTAAACCATAGAGCTGTTAGACAGATTATATCCACACTACTCCAGTCCATGTCATGTAGTTCTACACAGAGGGATATATTCATTAAAGATGGCAACAAACAGTGATTGTTAGCAGTAGCTTCTTTGTGTTGTAATATCCCAAACGTAAGTGTCAGTTTCAACATTAAGGATTCCATCTTTAAGTAAATTAGTCACACAGTAGCTAACACAGACTAAGACAATCTCAATAAGACCTAGTCCCACCCCATCACTCAAGGAGCGCATTTGTTGTTGCTTGACCTCGAGACACTTTTGTTCAGTCTGCATGGTCAATGCAGCACATGCAACAATGTTGATGACAACGATGTTGTTTCCACTTTGATCTTAATATAAATCCACAAGCGTTCTATAATTACAATATTAGTTTGTGTTTCTTACATCTGCAAACAGCTAGTTTGTATTTTCTTAGCAAGTTAATTAAGCTAAATCGTGCTAGCCACTAATGCTAATCGCTAGTTAGCTGGCTAGCAAACATGCTAATAAAAGTACTGAGTTGGAGCAAACGTAGCTAGCTAATACAGCCTGATACCAGTACTGGTGGAGGCTTAAATCAGCATGTTGTTTGCGCAACAGTATCTTCTAAATCAAAGAGGAATTGGCGAAGCATGAATATGTTGGCTACATGAATAAAGATTTAATGTAGCACACGATTATAGGGTCCCATTTTGTCCTACCCTGTCACAATAACTCGTCCATGGCACTTTCATTTGCTGTCATGTCAAACAACACTGTATTCAAAGTGCCCACTATTATTTATATTCTAACTATAGAATTATAATAAACATTCTATTTCTATGATTCCAAAAGTTTACACTCAGAATGGAGATTGAAATCATTTAGAATATATGTGTTGCCACCCTAAGGTCACGCACTACTCATAATGCAAATTTAGAACTATTATTAATCAAAAACATTTTTTAAATACCATATAATATGATATTTTGGCCATATCGCCCAGCGCTAATAAAACGTGCCATAGTTTACACCGTTGCCTAGCAACACACTACTACTACTACTTTTACAGATCCACTGTATCATCTGCCCAGCTACACAATTTATAAACTTGATCAACACTGTAAAAAGCATCACAAATTAGCTCAAACTTTTGCAACATTGTTACAATATTGAAATTCGATTTCCACTGTGTCCCATAATAATGAACGTGACCGGATGTGACAGACAGGCAATTTTTTATCAGACGGTCGAAATCACGAATCAACATAATTTCTATGGATATATACAAAGAAATATCAATAGAAAAACAGGTCAAATTAAACGAAATGCAGATACTTTGCTGTCTTTCCAGCTTCAGTCTGAAGTGATTGTGTTAGCTGTGTAGTTGGCAAGCTAGCAAGGCGGGGAAAAGCCTCCATAGCAACCATTTTTGTTTGCCATAGCAACCTGCAAAGTTCTGGAACTATTAACCAGCGCTTGGGTAGTTTTGGGGCAAATCCAACTACACTGACTACCTCTCTTCATATTTTCAAGCATCATGTTATGGGTATGTTAGTCAACGGCAAGGGAGTTATTTTGGATAAAACGGAATAGAGCTAAGCACAGGCAAAATCCTAGAGGAAAACCTGGTTCAGTCTGCTTTCCAACAGACACTGGGAGACAAGGCCAAATATGCACTGGAGTTGCTTACGAAGATGACATTGAATGTTCCTGAGTGGCCTAAGTGAATATCTTATCCTTAAAATGTAACCCTCTCTGACAACACATATCATAAGCCTATACTGCAACAGCCTAGTTTTACCCCAACACAGTGGTCTGAAACTCATGGTTTGCAGGACACATCAAGCAAGTCACATTATGCTGGCTTGCAAAGTAATATGGATATGGATATCCAATAATTGGAACTTTTAATCACCCACAACCTGCATTTATAACGACTGTCAAGGTATGGAGAGTTGGACAAAGGAAACTACCTAAACCATTTCAACTTGAACAATGATCTCATTAACGGGTGCAATAAGTCCAACCACTAACGGATTGAATTAGATTAGAAAATGTTTGTTATTTATCTTTGTACAACATCAGATCAATCAATCAATTGATGTGCATGCAAAAACACAGAAATTGTAATAAACAATTCTAAAAATCAACCTGCAATAAAGCACGCTGGGAGATATGATAATGACGGCTATGGTTCTGAATGTGAGTGTTTTTTTCTACACAGAGTAAAAATGACAATGGCACTCAACTCAAGTTATTAACACCAACGGTTTATTTTAAAACACTGAGTGTAAATTTTCCTACTGAATTAATAAACCTATCATACATTATTTGGAGTAGAATTCCACTCTACCTGTAGAATTTGTGCTTTATTTAGACAGACAAATTGCATGAAAGGTGGAAACGGGAATTGAACACTGGTCCCGGTGCAGAAGCACACATTTGCTTGTTGCTGGGTTATATTTAAGATAATGTTTTACATCTTTATGATGGTATGTTTCAATTTGAAAAGCATCTAATTGTATTATTTTATATGTTAAGCTAATTCCCCAAATTCCTGAATGTTTTCAGAATTCTGGGGACATTGAGGTTTACCAGGAATATTCCCTCTTAATTTGTCAAGAGGTTAAGTTTGTCTTTGGAATCTGCCATGAGTTGAGGTAGTTGGATTGTGTTTGGCTTGAGTTGAAAGAAGGAATTTAAATTCAGGGAATTGGCCTAGTGAGGAAATATAATTATTTGAATTGTTGTGGCAGAATTTTGAATTAAGAATTGTAGTTTTGAATTGATTTATCATTTGTATTTGAGATTAATTGAATTGAGTGAATTGTTGTGGCAGAATAATGAATTAGGAATTGTATTTTTTTATTGACTCAGAATTGGAATTCAAGTTGAATTTACTCTGAATTGAAGAACTGCTATGGAATTTTGTATTGAATTGATGGGATTTAAATGGAGAGGAAATTACATTGGAATTGAATTTGAGGAATTGACCCCAACCCTGCTGGAATGTTGAATTGATGGAATTTATAGGGATAGGGAATTGAGTTGGAATTTAATTTGTGGAATTCACCCGAACCCTGCTTGCAAAACTTATAAAAACAGATCTTTTTTTTTAAATTGAAATGTTAGAATGGAAAAGAACTCCATTAATTCCTACATTGATTTTGGAGTTACATGGAAGATGTTTTTTTGTTCAGGTCACTAGCCAAGGTCAGAAAAACCTACTGGCCCTAATAGGACTGTACATCATATGTGTTTGCCCCCTTTTCCCAAGCTCTCTTTTCCTACCTGTCCTGGAGGGGTTGGGGGAGAGACGTCGTAGCTTGTGTCTGCCAAATGAGACCAGTTCAAGGGACGGGGTCCTCTTCACACCCCCCGGGCTCTGGATAAGGGTGCGTGTCCTCACTGCAGTTTGTGTCCGGACCGGAGTGTGTGTCCTAAGGCGCAGAGAGTAGCGGCTGATCAGGGTCATGGCTGCTGGGCTGGATCTCCGTTCTGCCCCAGACCCACTGTAATACATAGGAGAGTGTGTGTTAGAGGTCTGTGTGTGTGTGCATCTGTCTGTCTCTGTGTGTGTGTGTGTTAATGTGTGTGTGTGTAAGTGTGTTAATGTGTGTGTGTGTTACAGGTAGTGGGGAAATAATATAAATTCCTCTGCCAAGAGGGGTGTGAACAGTTTGTCATGAATAGTGCTTTTGCCAATGGTAACAGACATGGCGTGCGCGCATGAAAGGGGGGCGCAGGATCCTAATGCTGGAAGAGGGGCCTGAGCGAAAAAGTTTGGTAACCCCTGAGTTAAAATGACCTTTAATTTCTATTTTCTTTAACATAAATGCTTAAAAATTCACAAAAAGTAATTAGAAGAAAATTATCTCAAAGAAAATGTATAAGAACTCCTAAGCTTGTGTTTGCCACAGACCTTATTTTCACGTTTATCTACCCCCCAATTAAAAAAAATAAATTCAGCTCCCCATAGGCTTTGACCCAACGAGCCATGGCGGAGTTAGTGCTTACAAAAAGACACCATTACTATTGCGCTCTATAGTAAGAGAATGGATGAGAAAATAAATCACTGGCTGCCCTCATCCTCCTCTTTCTCACCTGCTAACTGACCTCCTGATGATCTTCATCCTGCTCCTGAGTTTGAACCCCCCAGGGGAAGAGGAGGCGGTGCGTTGAGTTACAGATGGAGGGACACTAGACCCCCCCTTGGCCCCATTCTCTTTCTCTGAGGTCCAGCGGAACAGAGACCCAACTCTGGACCCTGTCCCGGAGCCAGTCTGCCCCCCTCCCCCAGAACCTGCCTTCCAGCAGTAGCGACTACTGAGGGTAGTGGAGCAGGAGGCCGCTGCTGCCTTACGCTGCTTGGCTAAAGTATTTGGGGATTTTGGTTTCTTGGCAACGAACCCCTCTGCAGCTCTCTGGGGCAGAGCCAGAGCCAGGGCCAGGTCTTTGGGTGAGAGAGGCTTCCGGGACAGCCTAGCCTGGACCCCTGCAGCAGAGGACACCCAGGTGTACTTGGAGGTCTTAGGGACTGCAGTGGATAAACTGAGCCTACGGGGAACCTTTTTTCTGGGGGCAAAGGCTTTCCTACTGGAACTGGGGCTGGATGAGAAACTGCTAGGGACCCCAGAATGGGAGACTGTGGTGGTGACAGATGTGATTAGATTTTCTGGGGGCCGGGACTCTATTCTGGCCTGGCTGGGCCTGACTCCTCCTGGCTGATGGCTCTTCACCCAGGTAAACTTGGAGTGGTTCTGGGGAGAGGAGGCTGGCTGGGCTGGGGTGAGCTTGGACCTGGGACTGAGAGAGGCACTAGGGGGAGCAGAGAGAGGAGGTGGAAGAGGTAGAGGAAGTGAATTGGCATCGCTAGGGGTGGGGTTGCTGTTGGAGGTTGCCTTGGGGACAACCTGCTTAGCTGCTGTATTGGTTTTCCCAGTCACGCAATGTTTAATATGTAGCTGAGCAGTGCCACTGCCTGTCCCCGTCATAGATCTTCTCACTCCCCCTGTGAGTGCGTACTGCTGGCCCCTTGGCCCTGTTAGATCCCTAGACGTAGCCCATTTTGTTCCATCCTTCTCTCCTCTAGCTGGGCCCTTACTGCCGTGGCTGGGCTGTAAGGTATCTGTAGCATGAAGGGACAGGAACCCAGTAGAGGAGTTGGGTGCCACAGAATCTAAAGAGGGCTTGGTAATCTGTATTGGTCTACCCTGCTGCTCTAGAGAGGGCTTGGCAGTCTGTGTAGTAGGTCTACTGTGCTGGGATGAGCTGGTCTTGCTACTGAGGGTGTAGCTCTTCCTCCAGTGTCCTGTGGGTTGAGGGGGGTGAGGCCCACCACGCGAGGGGAATGTGGGGCTGAAAAATGAGCTGGGACTCCTGCCTCGGGCTGGTGGTCTCGCTGGGTGCCACTGCTGGCCAGAACAAGAAGGGGCATCCCCATGGATACTTCTATGGTTATTGATGAGATCTGTGAGATGACAGAAAGAGGTTAAGAAGTAGCTAGCAACAGTGGTTAATTAAAATTGAAAAGCGTGTTCTAGCTAGCAACGTCAATTTGCACCAGCTAAATTAGATAGCGTTAGCTAAGCATCAACAGAGAAACGTGGTGGTTATAACTGCCAGCGTGACAGCTTTCAATTGTAACTGGTAAGTATTAGTTATTAAATATAGTGTATCAGTAATGTTAACTGCACTGTAAAACACCACCTTACTTTGCAACAGATCGATTTGCCTTTTCAGCGCTTCTCTCTCATCCATGTTGTTTATGTCCTAAACTCAAACGTCATCATCCAGCGTCGCAATTATAGATTACGTGTTGAGGAGTTTGATCGTTACCACAGCCACAAAGTCAGAAATCCCACCTACTCGACCAATCAGATGAGGGAGTGTGATGGCGCGTATATCGACCAGCTTGTAATGCCAAACGGCTTGCAATGCCATTATGTCATAAATTACTGGAAAACATTGGTCACTAATATCTGTTGGGAAAAAGTCTGGTTATTACCACACAAAAACTTGCTTGTTAACAAGGTCAAAGAGGTCTCTTTCAGAATGATCCATAAGCATTACCCTGTGAATCATTACCTGAAGAAACTCAAAAAAGATATTAACATTGATTGTACTTTTGTGTTGAGCATCCAGAAACAGTTTCGCATTTATTTTGGCATTGTCTACATGTAAAACAATGATGGAAAGATATTCACAGTTTAATAATTGTTAATATTCTTGATGACTTTTGTTTTTTATGGGAAAATGTGCTGCTCGGTTTCCTTAACCAAAATAAAGATTATTTTTAAAGACACATGCATTTGTTTTATCTAGTGATTCACCAATGATGTGGTTATTTATTAACTATAATAAAACCAAACGTTCTAAAGGCAAAGTGGTAATCAGATGTCTTATTCAAACTCAGCTCGCAAGCTTATCGTGATATTTGCCCTTACTCATGGTTACTTGTCTTACCCCAAAATAGGTTTACTCCAATAGCTGCATTGTATTTAAAATGGCATGTAGACAAACAAATTGACATATCTTAGGCCCTTACCTACTACACAGACTGCCAAGCACCTACTACACAGACTGCCAAGCACCTACTACACAGACTGCCAAGCACCTACTACACAGACTGCCAAGCACCTAGGCCCTTACTATAGTAATTTGTTTATTTAACTTAACATAGCCATGCAGTCCACCTTTCCGGTATTTTGAACCAGTTTTCCGCTGTACAAAGGCATGGTCTTCAAGCTATGGAAGATGGCAAAACAATTAATAATAAATAATTGATTGCACTTAAATGACACTTTTCTAGACACCCAAAGCACCCAAACAGTGTAAGGGGAAACTCACCACGCTAACCCAACTTACATACTCTACTTTTATTGGCCCAAAGTAAACTTGTTTAACTTTTTTTGTTTTTTTACAGATATTTTGTTATATATACATTATTCATAAACTTTACATACAGGGTACTTTTATACACAGTATTACATGATGAGAATACAGTTTGATATACACATTACACATAAAATGGTACTCATCATTACATACACTTGCAATAAGTGTCATGGGATCTTTAGTGACCACAGAGTTAGGACACCCATTTGAAGTCCCATCTTCTTCAATTTTATTGAGGAACATTCCATTGTTAGTTGGTACTTCAACGTTATGAAAATGAAATGAATGTTAAATATAAAAGTATATAGTGTAAATTACAGTGATCTTTCTTTGAACTTACTGCCTTCATGTTCATTTCAGCGGCATATTTCTCTTTGGCATTTGTTTGTCGGTCTTTGCCCTGGTGGCATTCATACGTCTTTGTGCCCACAACATGACAGAACACCATTGAATGGGAGATTTTAACTCTCCCAAATTAGTTTTTTCCTGCCAAAGGATGTTCTTCTGTTGAAAGTCAAGAATATGATATATTACTATTGGAATTAAAGGCTTGTAGGAAACTAACAACGTTGCTCTGTCAAATGGAATAACTCCTCTATGCTTGGTGTTACGGATACAAGTATCCTGTGTGTGTATCCTGTGTGTGTGTGTGTTTCTTTTCTCTCCGTCTCCCCTCACAGGTGAACATCATCACTCCCCAATCAGTCAACAATCAACCCATCAATCAGAAGACACACCTCCTCCTGTTTCCTACCCTATCACAGGTCCTTCCCCATGGTTTAAAAACCCCATCATTTGTTTGCTCAGGAGCTCAATCTCTTTGTAATGCCATGTTGATAGATCTCTGTTCTTCATAGATTTCGGTAGCTCAATCTCTTTGTTAAAGCCATGTGGGTAGATCGCTGGTCTTCATAGATTTCAGTAGCTCAATCTCTTTGTTAAATGCCATGTTTGTAGATCTCTGTTCTTCGCTCGCTCTCTGTGTATTAATTAACCTTTCCTTTTGTTGGAGCACCTCCAAATCACTTTGTCATCTCCTGTGAGTATTGTTTTGGTTATGGTGTTTGTTGCTGGTGGGAAAAGGGGGAAACCAAAACAAGTCGCCCATGGGCATACACTACCCGTAGGTAAACTTTGTTAAACACACTAGTTAGAACTGGGCGGACCACCCACTGTATTTTTGGTTGGTTAGTTAGCTGTTATTAAAGTAGGCTAGTCTAACTTAGGGGTGTTTTTGTATATTTATTGTTTCTTTCCTTGGGTCTAGCTCAGCCCCTTTTTCCTGCTCCCCCCATTACTGTGTGTTTATAAATAAACCCTGAGTTTGACGGTATTATTTCGGTTGTCGTGGTTATTTCGTTCACACTCACTTTGTCACAATTATAATTTACATGAGTTATGTTACGGGTCTCACTACCATCCCCCCTAGACTGTCGGGCCAAAAGGGATTCGTAACACTTGGCATGGAATCCCTTAAATAAGATGGCGCAGACAGAGAGGGCTGCTTCGCTTCTGGTTCTTAGGAAACTTTGCTGTATTTTTTATTTTTTTTATGTATTATTTCTTACATTGTTAGCCCAGAAAATGTTGTGTTATTACATACAATCGGGAAGAGATATTAGGTATCAGAGCAGTGGTAACTCACAAGCATTGCAAGCATTACGACCTGGAATACGACTTGCCAGAAGTGGATCCTTTGTTCGTACCACCCAGGGCAATTGAACTGACTCCAGAGGCCGACCCAAAACAACGCCCGCGGAGAAGAGGAAGTCGGAGCGGTCTTTTAGTCAAACTTAGGAGGTGCGCACACCACCCACCACTTCAGAGTATATGACTCACTAATGTTCTGTCCCTGGTTAACGAGATCAGGGCAGGTGTTTCTTGCCAGAGAGACATCAGGGATTGTAACATATACTGTCGGAGTCCGTCCAGCCATCTGGATTCTCGGTCTATCGCACCGACAGGAATAAACATCTCTCCGGGAAGAAGAAGAGCGGTGGTGTATGTTTCATGATTAACGACTCATGGTGTAATTGTAATAACATACAGGAACTCAAATCCTTTTGTTCACCCAACCTAGAATACCTCACAATTAAATGCTGACCGTATTATCTCCCAAGAGAATTATCTTCGGTTATTGTCACAGCCGTGTATATCCTCCCTCAAGCTGATACCACGGTGGCCCTCAAGGAACTTCACTGGACTTTATGCAAACTGGAAACAAGATATCCTGAGGATGCATTTATTATATACAACAGGCACTGATATAAAGTGTTTTTTCTCTAAATTGCCGTGATGTCACGTCTACTGATCAGCACACTCATAACAACCTAAGCATTACGAAACTTCAGTTTGATAAATAAGTCACATGTAGCAAATAAGTAATTACATGTTTTGTTAACCAAATTGGACACTCATATAAAAACTCCTCACTTGGTGAGCGGGAAAAGAAATGCAACCTGCTGAAGAAGACAGGTTTTGGAACCAGTTATCCCTCTCGCTGTGGCACCACTGATACAAGGCGCATTTTTTGTGGTAAGAAAAAAGCAACCGACTGCAGATCAAAGTTGAGGCTTGAAGTCGGGGGAGGTGCATCTGCGACAGCCCAAAGTCAGACACTGATGTGGTTTTCCAACATTTTATTTATTTATTTTATTTAACCTTTATTTAACTAGGCAAGTCAGTTAAGAACAAGTTCTTATTTCTAATGACGGCCTACCAAAAGGCAAAAGGCCTCCTGCGGGGACGGGGGCTGGGATTAAAAATAAAAAATATCAAAACATATATAAATATAGGACAAAACACACATCAGGACAAGAGAGACAACACAACACTTCATAAGGAGAGACCTAAGACAACAGCAAGGCTTTGCCATTGTTTATAAAAAGCATTCTTTAGAACGTTGAAATAAACATGTCTCCAACTCGTATATCACACACTGAAAAATATATGTGAACAATGAATTGGTGAGAGAGAGCCTCAAATATCACATTAATTAGCACATATCCACTGTATTCATGAATTGCAGCAAAGTTGGTTCCTATTTGTCATGTCTTTGGTCACGTTCACATGGGCCAAACAAAAACACCCGTGGTTCACAATGCCTCCTGGGCACACACTGGTTGAATCAAAGTTGTTTCCATATCATTTTTTTTTAAATTACGTTGAACCAACTTCATAACCTAAGAACACATGATTTTTGTCAAGTTCATGCAATCGACATTTAGGCGCACGTCGGACAATTTTTATCCCCATAATGTGAACACACTTTGAAATGGTTGATCACGACTTAAGAGAAGTGATCCCCTCGAACGTGCCCAATGAGAGAAGTGAAAAATGATTCCTTAGTTGTTAATTTTCTCTAAATCTAAAGGCACAACCAAGAATCCAACCAATGTCTTAAGTAGTTAAACATGTTATTACCCCAATCCTGTGAAGTGACAAACTGCCACGTTTTCATTTTCGTCAAAAACATCTTCATATCGAATAAGTGGTGGGCTGAAGATGAAAACCTTGAAGTTGATCATCCCTGTCAAAGGAGGAGCAGACTATTTATATATGACAGTAAAACATTCTTATGATGACATTTGTTGCCACCTTCAATTCTTGCACAATTTCCCATAAAGTCTATATTTCAACACTGTCTGTTTCTGCAATTTTGCCAAACACAATCAGAACTCCTGAACATACCTCTTGTGCTGAAGGCAGTCATTGGCATGCTTTTATCTATGATGTAAACACAGCCTCTTGTGAAAACGATGCTGAGTTCGAATCAAGCAGTGCGTAGAGAACGTTCGGTGAGGACGAACGTTCTGAATGGACAACAGTAATATCGAAAACTGGAACAAAAAGGAAATTGTCTAAAATTGGGGTGGAGAATAAGTGTGTGTGTTGAGTAATGGGAAACCCGTTTGAGGTGTCGGAAATGGTGGAAAAGTGGAAAAGTGATGTCAGAGTGACCAGGACAGGTCATATTTAGATTAATTGCAATTCTGAAGAGCAGAGGAAGATTGCAGTGGGCCTCAAAAGAATCTGGACAAGAAAAGTTTTGTGATTTGAACTTCGGAGTAGAGCACCTGTCGAAGGAGTCATCTCAGGGTTGACGACGGATGTTCAGGTTGAATACCTGAAGATAATTCCTGGTGTGGTTGGTGCCTGGCGTCTGACCCGCTGGGTGAATGGAGAAAAAAAGAAAGTCTGTCAGTCCTGTTGTTTTTTGATAAAGAGCAAATACCTACGCATGTGAAGTTTGGTTATGTAAGATACGCTGTAAAGAGCATTCGTCCCCAAACCACTACAGTGTAAGGATTGTAAAGGATTTGGATATGTTTCAAGTGTATACAGATGAACAGAGTATACTGAAGAACGGTGTGTAGAAGGACGAGTGTTGCAATTGTGATGGGGATCACGATCCTGAGTTCCCGGAGTGTCCTGTAATGGTGAAGGAGATTGGCAAAAGTTAGAGTGGTCAATCGAATCTCCTATGCGGAGGCAATGAAATAATTGAGAAAACAAGTGATGCTAGTGAAGATATGTTAGTGGATACACCACAGCCTGTAGTAAATGTTTGTCGCTAGACAAAAGATACCTTGTGTGTTAAAATGTGTATTTTGTTGCGTTCATTGCCACAGTTATAAACTGTACAGCACAAGTCTCAAATAAGTATTTTTTTTATCATGTTTTGGCATGATCATATGTCTCATTTCAAGTAACTAGCTGCAGGCTTAAATAAACTTTCAATCATATACTTGGTATAGAAACCAAATAAAAGCATGTATATTGAAAGTTGTGTGTGTGTGTGTGTGTGTGTGTGTGTGTGTGTGTGTGTGTGTGTGTGTGTGTGTGTGTGTGTGTGTGTGTGTGTGTGTGTGTGTGTGTGTGTGTGTGTGTGTGTGTGCAGGGTCCACTCTACAGCGTGATCTCTCTTGTAAAAGCAGGAATTCTGATGTTTTATGGTCGGTCATAAAATACCCTGCCCCTATAATCTGTAGTGTTTGAGATAGGAATGTAAACTGTGGAACACAGAGAGGCCCTTGGACATCAAAAGTTTGAATAATTAAACAATATTTCTATTTTTGAGAATGTGGGAGTGGTCCGTGGACACTTAAGGGACAGTCACGTCGAATGTGTTTTATTTGGCAATCTCATGAAGGACAGGAAACACTCATTACTGTGTCTTTGGTTGTGTACACTTCTTACTTATGTGGTTTACATCTAAATATTGTGAAACTTATGTGATTAAACATGAAACTATTTTTGAAAAGATGTAATGTGATGTTAACCTTCTAAATGAGAAAATATGGGTTTTCATATCATGTTAACCAAATCAGGGGCCACGCCCACGTGAGCATAGACATTACGTCGGCGTCATGGACCGCCCTTTTCTCAGAAGTGTATAAACCAACTCCTGATGAAATTTACATTAGACCAGAAAATATGGAGCTGACGCTACATGTTGAAATGGTTAAGAACTACAGCTCTATAGGCCCAGGGGACCAGACAGCGTGTAGTTTTGGCTACGCGGCTGGAAATGGTTCAACTCTGAGACTATCGATCACTACAGAATAAGAGCAAATCCTAGACGTATAATTATTAGTCTGCAGCTGGAAATTACATAAGTCTAGTACGAGAATACTGACAACCGCAAAAGCATCTATTCTATGCAACAACCATCTGTATCCACTACAACAGACACTATCCAGAGCCACTGAGAAAGTGACAAATATGAAAGACATTGTGACTTTTGGGGAAGTTACCAGAGACTCTCTGATGAACTGACTCTCCAACAGACGGACCGACGATTCCAACAGAGAAGACAACAACGACATGTGGGTGTAAATATACGCATTGCAATTATTTTTGAATGATCGGCCATTCCTGTGCAAACGATGAGCATTTCAATGAATATAATGATCAACTGTGTGTAGTGAATCCATTTAGTCTTTCCCGCTTTTCCTGTCCCCACCCCTTTCGATTGTCTACCACGCCGTGATACCGGTTTAGCCCACTAGGGAGTTATCAATGCATTGTGTTAGTAACCAATATCTACTGTTTGTTTGTTATGTATTTCTGTGATTACTTAGTTAGTTAGTAAATAAATAAATAAGCCAATTTGTATATCGCTGATTCATCATTTAGGCCAGGGTTCGTTCAGATATCCAAGGGTTTGCAACGGTCAGTAATGAGAACTGATGAGGTAATAATGATACATTAATAGAAGACTAATCGATAAGATATGAGAATATCTGAAGCGTCGATTCGGGAAATAGAGACTCTGTAAACATTTTCCCGTGGTGCCTCGACTTCCTAGTTAATTAAAGTTTACATGATTCACTTAATCACATAATAATAATTACACATAGAGAATTGATTTTATAAAATAACAGTCTTCGCGTTTAATGATAGTCCAGACACAACAGTGTGTGTCATGTACTGTATTCTAGAATGGAGGTTTAAAAACGACATCTGCATATGCATATTAGCCAATACATATGGCATAGCCTAGACATATAGCATACCTTGCAATAAGAGTTCTCAAATACTGGCCGCCCAATACCATAGTGGGCATGCATAATGTTGGACAAATTGGAATATAAGATATGGAGAATGATAAAAAATATATATATAAGCCTCGTGAACTTTAGAAACTTCAGTGAACAGGCTTTTTACATTAACTTCATTTTAGTGACCTTAATTGTATTTCACCTATCCCTGAACCTGATTTAGATTTCAGCTTGTTTTGTAGATGTTAAAGGTAGGGTTAAAGGCGGGTTGAATGCCTGGTACACTCCGAAATTATCAGAAGTTATTAATTAAAGATATGATGCTTGGGTCAAGGCCAAGAACACAGGCTTAGGCCCAGACTGGCAAGCTTTTAAGCAACTGAAGAATAATAGTGTAAGTCAAACCAGAAAGGCTAAATTTGATTATTACGTAAGCGGTCTTTCGGATTGGAATAGGAACCCAGCTAAATTCTGGGAAAACTGTAAAATCCTTGAAGGGTTCTACTTCCTCCTCTCTGCCACAACAAATTAATTCAGACACTGGCCTCAATACGGGGAAAAAATCCATAATTGATGCATTTAATCACCATTTTATTTCAGCGGGCTATTCTAAAGCCTTCACAATAATACTGGGCTGGATGCTGATAGGGGAAACTTGTTGAATGATCAGAGAAGTGATAGTCAAAGAAATCCACAGGGGCTGACCAATTAGATTTGCTTAAGTGTGCAGCTCCCATCATTGTTGGCTCAAAAATCCACATTTTATATTTCATATTCTTATCAAGAAATATTTCAAAAGTATGGAAATCAGCTCTTGTGCTGCCACTCCATAAGGATAGTAGTGATCTTAAAAACCTCTTAAGGATCGGACCCTTTAATTTTTTTTTGCCTAAAATGACATATCCAAAGATGTGCATATTCTTGAGACCATTTGAAAGGCAACATTTTTGAATTAATGTAGGATAATATAACACATTATTTCTGGTGAAAGATAATACAAAGACAAAAACATGCATTGTTTTGTATTTATTTTGTACCGTCATCTTTGAAATGCAAGAGAAAGGCCATAATATATTATTCCAGCCCAGGCACAATTTTGATTTTGGCCACTAGGTGGCAGCAGTGTATGTGCAAAGTTTTCGACTGATTCAATGAACCATTGCATTTCTGTTCAAAATGTTGTATCAAGACTGCCCAACTGTGCCTAATTGGTTAATTAATAACTTTTCAAGTTAATACATGTGCACTCTCCTCAAACCATAGCATGGTATTATTTCACTGTAATAGCTACTGTATATTGGACAGTGCAGATAGATTCACAATAATTTAAGCTTTGTGCCAATATCAGATAAGTCCTGGGAAAATGTCTTGTTACTTACAACCTCATGCTAATCACATTAGCCTATGTTAACTCAACCGTCCCGCAAGGGACCCACCAATTCTGTAGAGGTTCATAATTATTGCCCCATTTCAAGGCTTCCTTGTCAAGCTAAGATTCTTGAATCCTTGGTAAATGTACAACTTTGTTCTTTTTTTATCTGAGAAATGTATTTTGAATGTAAACAGGCTTCAGGCTTTAGGCTTGGGCATACCACTATTACAGAAACCACTTTAGTTGTTAATGATCTTGTCAATGCTTTAGACACTAAAATAAAATGTTCTGCTTTGTTTGTGGACCTGTTAAAAGCGTTTGATACAGTGGATCATGCTATTTGATTTAATAAGTTGTCCTTGATACTGTAGGTCTGAACTCTGAACCTTCGTCATGGTTTCATTATTATCTTAGTGACAGAACTCAGGCCATCGTGATTGTTGGGGTTAAGTCTGAATTTCTTGAAGTACATAAAGGTGTACCACATGGGTCGATTTTGGGACCTGTTCTCTTCACAATTTATGAAAACACCATTGGTCAATCTGTTAAAAAATGGTGAACTTAATATATAGTACCAGTCAAAAGTTTTGACACACCCACTCCTTCAAGGGTTTTCCTTTATTTTTTACTATTTTCTACATTGTAGAATAATAGTGAAGATATACATTACACATATTTAAGTCATGTAGTAACCAAAAAAGTGTTAAACAAATCAAAATATATTTTATATTTGACATTCTTCAAAGTAGCCACCCTTTGCCTTGATGACAACTTTGCACACTCTTTGCATTCTCTCAACCAGATTCAACTGGAATGCTTTTCCAACAGTCTTGAAGGAGTTCCCACATATGCTGAGCACTTGTTGGCTGCTTTACCTCATCTCAAATTGAGTTGAGGTCGGGTGATTGTGGAGGCCAGGTCATTTGATGAGGCACTCCATTACTCTCTTTCTTGGTCAACTAGCCCTTACACAGCCTGGAGGTCATTGTCCTGTTGAAAAACAAATGATAGTCCCACTAAGCGCAAACCAGATGGGATGGGGTATTGCCACAGAATGCTGTGGTAGCCATGCTGGTAAAGTATGCCTTAAATTCTAAATAAGTCACAGACTGTGTCACCAGAAAAGCACCCCCACACCATCACACCTGCTCCTCCATGCTTCATGATGGGAACCACCCATGCAGAGATCATCCGTTCACCTACCCTGAGTCTTACAAAAACACAGCGGTTGTAATCAAAAATCTCACATTTGGACTCATCCGACCAAAGGACAGATTTCCACCGGTCTAATGTCCATTGCTCGTATTTCTTGGCCCAAGCAAGTCTCTTCTTCTTTTTGGTGTCCTTTAGTAGTGGTTTCTTTGCAGCAATTTGACCATGAATGCCTGATTCACGCAGTCTCCTCTGAACAGCTGATGTTGAGATGTGTCTGTTACTTGTACTCTGTGAAGCATTTATTTGGGCTGTAATTTCTGAGGCTGGTAACTCGAATACATTTTTCCTCTGTTAGTCTGGGTCTTCCTTTCCTGTGGCTGCCCTCATGAGAGCCAGTTTCATCACAGCGCTTGATGGTTTTTGCAACTGCACTTGAAGAAACTTTCAAGTTCTTGAAATGTTCCATGTTAACTGACTTTCATGTCTTAAATTAATGATGGACTGCTGTTTCTCTCTACCTTTTGAGCTGTTATTGCCATAATATGGACTTGGTATTTTACCAAATATGGCTATGTTCTGTATACCACCCCTACCTTGTCACAACACAACTGATTGGCTCAAACACATTCAGAAGGAAAGAAATTCCACAAATTAACTCTTAACAGGGCACATCTGTTAATTGAAATCCAGGTGACTACCTCATGAAGCTGGTTGAGAGAATACCAAGAGCATGCAAAGCTGAACAGGCACCTCTCAGATTTGACTTTTTTTGTATCGGCACTTATTTGCCTAGATCCGGTACCTCTCGCGGCATGATTTATTCATTATTTCACTATTCGCATTGTTGAGAATTGTTAGATACTACAGCACCGTTGGAGCTAGGAACACAAACATTTCGCTACACCTGCATTAACATCTGCTAAAAATGTGTATGTGACCAATAAAATTTGATTTGATTTCTAGCCATCTCCCTACTGAATTTGAATCATGGGAAAGCCAAATTAAAAATACATTTAAAAAGACAATGGAGTTTGACGTTTTTCAAGTCCAAAAATCCAGAGAAAGATGGCGAGTTGAACCCAGAATGAGCCAGAGAACTGTCAGTGCCGGAGGAGAGTATTAACTTAAGGGGGCTGAATAATTTTGCACGCCCAATTTTCAGTTTTTGATCTGTTAAAAAAGTTTGAATTATCCAATAAATGTCGTTCCACTTCGTGATTGTGTCCCACTTGTTGTTGATTCTTCACAAAAAAATACAGTTTTATATCTTTATGTTTGAAGCCTGAAATGTGGCAAAAGGTCGCAAAGTTCAAGGGGGCCGAATACTTTGCAAGGCACTGTACATACATACATACATACATACAACAGTGGAGGATACTCAGAGGAGGAAGGGGAGGACCATCCTTCTCAGTGAAATTTCATAAAAATAAAAATAATGAAACACTAAAAATAATTTTTTAGATAAAACTATACTAAATATATTCATATGTCACCAAGTTATTGATTAAAACACACTATTTTCCAATGAAGGTCTATAGTAATTTCAACAGCACTCTCTGGGTCAGCACCATGATGTAGCCGGAGGACAGCCAGCTTCTGTCCTCCTCTGGATCCATTGACTTCAATACAAAAACCTATGAAGCTCGTAGGCCTCACCCCCTTCCATAGACCTACATGGTAATTATGACCACTTCTAGAGGACGTTCTCCAACCAATCAAAGCTTTTTCAGTATGAACTGACATTTTGTCCATCCAATCATATGATTAGGATCAGAAAACTAACCTAGTGCGTTGTAATGGGGTTGTGTCGCGGAACATTATGGGGGAGTCCTATGTTGTTGAGAAGCTTGGTTTTATAACTTTATTTTTGTGTCCAGTTAGTGCAATTTATTTCAATTTCCTCTGCTAACTTCAGTAACTAGGTAGCTACCAGTTCGAGTGTGCACCTTTCGCCGCCAACACTACTGCAAATGTTGTTTGCTTTTTGTTGAACCCCTTTCATTCTCTGGGGTACACGGAAAAGGTGTGAATTTAAACCGAGAGTCGACCTCTGCCTGAGATCAGTTTCATGAAGAATGATGAAAGGGTGAGGGTGTTCAATACCAATTGGTATCAAAAGTATAGCAGATTGATGAAAGGCTCCCTGTTAATCTGCCTGTATTGCTGGCTTTGCCTGCCTTTTGGAAAGCCTGAGCCTTGGGTGGAAGAGGGTAAAGTGATCTGAAGAACATTGATCGTTCAGCTAAACGGCAAAACAAAAGCAGGGAGCATATAAGATTCAAGCTTCTGTGAAAAAGTTGCATTGATCATGACGAAGGTCTGCATATTCAGAATGCGCAACACAACGAGAAAGTAAGAAGAAACATGGATGTTCTCAAGCGGCTTATCAACACCACTGCGTTTTTGGGCATGCAATAATTGGCTTTTAAAGGACACAAGAGGGAATGTTCCGCTAACTAACAAGTGCAACCACGGAGGAGCTTGTAGCGGTAATTGCACATTACGATGCTTTACTTGCTGAACATATGGAACTTTCTACTGTCTTTTCTGGGATCATTCAGAATGATTTGATAGCTTCCATCGCATCACCCATTACAAGTTAGATTAAAGAGAGAGGTTGACAGAGCGCAGTTCAAGTAGGCTTTCCATTTTCCTACAGTATTTATTTATCAAAGATGATAAACACAAAATCACTCCGGACAGACGCAAGCAAAAAGTCATTAAACACATGTTGCAGCAGCCTAGGATACACCTACACATTAGAGATTTGACTTGCTGTATGGGATGAAACCTTTTTTTCAGTCTGATCAACTGTGGGCTACTAATAAGAGCTGATGCATACAGCCTATGTGCGCTGTCTATTTGGTCAGGGTAACTAATTGGTAACGTTATGTATTTATAGTCCATATGTGTGTCAGGAGAAAATGTGAATGTGATCAAATTTGGTTCATATTCAAAATGGGGCTGGCTAGGCTGCCTACACTTTTTTCAATCCAAAAATATTAACTGGAATTAATCAATCAACATATAAGCGATGGCAGATGTAAGTACTTTTTTTTTATAAAGCCTGCAGTTGCATAGACCTGCATGATGCAAACATGCAAAAAACAAGCTCAGCCCTGTGAGTTCTATTGTCTATCAGTTGTTGTCTCTGTGTCTGGGCAGAGGAAATCCCCCACTTAATCTAGTCTAAGGGTTCCCCCCCAACAGGGCCACCAGGAGTTTCTTTCAGTTTTTTTAAACCATGTGACCTGATTAGGGACCTTATAGGGTCCAGTTTTCCTGGTTAGGTTAACAGATAGGGAAAAACTGGGCCCCAGGGCGTAAAAATTGCCCCCCAACTCTGGTTGCCACCAGTCTGCTTGCCATCGTCAGTTATCATCAGGTATGTGGATGATCAGGGCTTTATTCAGGAACGTTTCTTGGGTTACTTTAATGTGTCAAGTGGATGAGATGCACAGGCTTTGTTTAACTTCATGGACAAACTCGTTGTTCAAACCTACGATGGCGTAGCTGTAATGGAATCTATCTGCTATTTGTATTTACAGCTAAGTCCCCTCCTGTTCCCTGATTTAAGAACTGATGACAACTCCACTACCATTGTCAACTCTCTCCTGACATGAACTGAAGCCACGTCTCATGTGCCCGCTCATCCACTGTTAAATTTAATGTTTCCTCTCCAAGCACTGTGGGTACCCCTCTCTTTTTTTCTCTCATTACTGTATGTAGAGTCAATCACATACACAAACCCAATCACATTATTACACATCAATGATTTTATTCCTTGCTTGGACTAACTCATTCTTAGCTCTTTTGTCTAACTGTGAAGTGTGTTGTATTATTGTTTTTGTCTTCCCAGTCAAATCCTGTCCTGCACTGAAGTCAAGTCTCTGAACACCTCAATTCATGCCTCATACCCTCATTCAATCACTGCTGTGATCCCTTCCCAAAAAGGTGTAAGTAGCCCTCTCTTTCCCATTCCCCATAGTATTCTACTATGAATGTCTTTATTATATGCTTTAGGTTAAAATATTTACTCTTTTTTGAAACACACTTTGACGTCTTCTTGCGTTCCGCGCCTATACCGTGGGTCTCCCATCCTCCTCAGTTTTTCAAATCATCAGCCTCCACTGATAAATACATACGGTATGCTACAGTAGAAACAACAACACGATATACATTAAATAAGGCACTTACTTTGATAGGAACGCACATATGTCCAAAGTAATTATTTGTAAGGAAAACAACAATGAAGGCAATGAGGACACCAGACAGAAAATGTGCCACGGGGAAAAAGTTTGTGTAAACTATTAGTCACACTTCCAGTTCACAATTCCAGTTTACATAAGCCTTTATTTTACAAATTTGCCAAATCAGACTGTACAAAATTAATTCATACAATGAATTCACAATGGCTGTCTTTAGTGTCATTTGCATTGCATACAATTGACATTTTAAAAACATAGTCGCTCTGTTTATTCGCCATGCATTTCAATAAGTTAAGGCAACTATCAGTTTTCCATCCAGTTATAAATCAAGAAATGTTAGTGGGCCAATTTCCAACTGGCACGAGTGTACAAAGTGTGTCTTTGCACACAATGTACAGAGAAAGAACAAGGGTCAATACAATAATGTGAATTTAATGTCAACCAGGTCTGTCTTGTCAATGAGAACAATTTCTTCCAAGCACTTGTGATAACCAGATGAACCAAATAATTTAGGTAGTAAACAACGCTCCCCTCAGGCAGAAAAATGTATATTCCCATGTCCCAACTTCAGCACACAAGTTTCAAATTCTCTCTGAAATTTCTAGCTACAAACATATTAAACTATCTGGCTACTGACTGAACCGATTTTGTTTGCCCCCACTCATCTCTTGCTGTGCAACACGTCATACATTTTGGGCACCAGGCATGTCTGTATAACATTCCTGTAAATCTTGCCTAGTTAACGTTACTCTGGTAGGAAGTTCTTATGCCGCGTTCAAAACAACTGGGAAATCTCCGACTTCTGACTTAAGTGTGCTCAAGACAACTGGGAACTCGGGGAAAAAAGATCCCAGTTGTCTTGAAAGCAGAATTACATGGTCAGCGGTCCTGACCCAACTAAAATGTACAGCTACAGGTAAATAGCTAAGCATCTAATGACTGCGGGTTTATTAAGATATAACAGTAAATTGACTGGTTGCTGAATGGTGAAAAGTTGCTGTCACATTCTTTAAAGAATAAAACTCAAGTTTTATTTGCACTTTGTCAAGTAGTTACAGTTGCTACGTGGTATCTAACACTGTTTATAAGAGACTTTCTGTGTTTTTTTTTTTGTATGTGTGTGTGTGTTTTATCTGACTTGGAGTTAACTACTTGAACATTATATAGGCCAATGTACATACAGAATGGATATAGCTACTGTTATGAAGAAATATGTCACAGAGTTAACTCCCTGTCTCTTTCAGGTTTTAGACATCACCTACCAAAAACCAAAGCATAACAAGCACATATACTTAATCGTTATTGAGGAGCCTATTGGGGGCCCTAAGCAAGATTTGCTTGGGGGCCCACTACCTCGTGGCAAAACATTTCAGTGGCCCCCTTCTTGATCGTGGAGAATATAGAAAATACAACATTTTTAATTTGGTTTGATTCAAAAAAATGTTTTATATACATATACCCTAAGGGCATTTAAAAGTTCCAGAGTGGGGTCTTAGAGAAATTGGCATAGTAGGCAATGTAACCAATCACAACACTGCTTTTAATTGTATCATTGCACATCCTGAAAGTCACCAGCAGAGGGCGACCATTTTGAATCCATTCTGTTGGTAATGCTTAAAAATTGGATCATAAGTCTAAAAGGAGCAGATATCCCACTATTTTATGTTCAACAGTATATACAAACATTTGACACATTTTCAATATTCATGTTTATATTTTTTAATACTACTCCTATTACAGAGCAAGCAGTAAATCTCCACTTGACACCAATGTTTGCTTTGTAGCACCTACAGACTAAACACTATTATTAAAGGAGGCCAGGGTAAAGCCAAAATGTTGTAAATATGCAAACTAAATTATTTCTCAATTATGCTTTCAGATGCAAATGTCCAATATATGTCAACAGTTGTTCCTCCAAAGGAATATTCTATGGTTTACATTTGGTGAAAATCCCCCAAATCATGCTATTTTTTTGTCTGGGTTTCAAAGGGCATCCAGGGCCATATTATAGTTTTTTTCTGATTGGTTAGGCACTATCTTTGAAACTATAGGCTATTTTTGCAAAACTCTACACACTATCCACAAAACCTTACACCAAACCAGCAAAACATTATACATCTCTTTCAAAAGCAAACAATTCTTGAAAAACACTTCAAACTCTTTTTAAAAAATGGTGATTTTGTGTCAATACAGTACACACAAACCATTTGAATAAGCACACGAAGCACCAACTACGTACTGATAGTATAAATGAAAAACACTTGTGGCTTTTGCTTTTTCTGTGTGCAGGGCATAGCAGTTTGCAAGTTTTGTCATACATGTAGTAAACACACATGTATCCAAATCGTAACACACGATGCAAATAAGGGGAAAAAGTTTCTTTTTTTCTCCAAAATGTTCAAACACTCCTCAAACAACAAAAGCACAGTAGAAGAAAACAAAAACATTTGTGCTAGAAAGAAAATAACAGAATAGAATGAGGCTACATCTCGCCTTCTTTGTGGGTTTGGCCATAAGACTTCATCCACATCGCATGTAATGTTGTCTTGAGCTAGTCAGCGTGGAAAGTATTGCCTGGAGTGCCTTATCCAGGCCTGGCATGACCCCTGACCGATGTCTCCACAAGCCTCCTCTATTGCCTGTAGAAAGAGTATGTGTTGGTGGGGCTGGAGATCATACACCTTCCAACGCCATGCAGAGAATAATTATTCAATAGGATTCAAGAACGGAGAGTGTGGGGGAGAGATTGAGTGCAATTGAAAGTGGGTGACCTGTGAACCAACTGCGGACCACAGCAGCCGAGGGTGAAAACTAACTTTGTCCCAAATGATAACGTACCTGGGATGCTCTGGCCCCTGGTCATTAGGGATTAGTCTGTTGTGGAGGGTGTCCAGAAATGTGATAATGTGTACAGTGTTGTATGGGCCTAAGATTGCATGATGGTGAAGGATGCCGTTTTGACTAATAGCCACACACATTGTTCTGTTGCCACCACGTTGTCCTGGGACGTTGACGATGGCACGGTGTCCGATGATATTTCTGCCGCGGCCCCTTGTTTTTGCAAGATTGAAACCTGCCTTGCCACTTATATTAGCTCATGATGCACTTCTAGCTCCATGACTCTGTGAAAGAGACAAGACAAAACAATGTAGCACATTACGAAAAGACAGGGATCAGTCAATATGATGTAGCACCATACACTTCCAGAACCAGTACCAATGATAGGATAGTATAGCTTATCTGCACATATTCATTTCTCTGTTGTTTTACACGGTCTGAGTTTCCTTTGAAATGGATTCTGTACAGCTGCTTCATGCTAATTCTGTTGTGTTTCAGTAGACGAGACAGTGCAGAGAGACTCACTCTGTTGACGTTTTGGAATATGGTGCTATCTGCCATTATGTGGTCCTGCAGGTCTGAGTCTGATGCAGTTAATTACAATGACCATATTTACAATGTGGGTCTCCTGCTCTGAGTCGACCTCTTCCACCAGATACTGAGTTTCTTGCAGTTCTGTAAAAACATTTGAATGGTTTTAGTGATTTAGCGTTCTCATTCTGAAAGTACAGTCCATATTACTGTACCAGTAAGACTACAGCACTTACAGTTACTTACCGGTTCTCATTTAGAAATATCCGGATGATACCTGCAACAGTATAGTGGCTCAGATTTGGTTGAACCCGTTGCCCAGCCTCCCTCATGCTCATCCCATGGTTGACAATATGGTCAACCACAGTCGCTCTGATTTCATCAGTTATTGTGCTCCTGACTCCTCTTCCCCGTCCTCTCCTTCTCCCCTGTCCTACTTCACCTCTTCCTTCTCCTCCTCTTACTTCTTCAGATCCTCGTCCTCCTCTATTTCTCACCCAGGTTACTTTCTTTCCAATACTGGTCTCCATTGTTGTCCAAACCAATGTTTACCTGTGGCCTATTTCTAGTGCTCAAGCTCTGATTTGTAAGTGAGCTCATTATCTAAAAGTGCTTTCACGTGTCAATGTGGAAAGGCAATTGGCGAAACAGTGTAGCAATGTAGAGACCAATGTTTACAGTTTTGCTAGAAGTGTGTTATTAAATTGCAAACTGAGTGTAAAGCAGTGAGTTGTGTTTACATTTTTGCAAAAACTGTGTTATAAAATTACAAACTAAGTGTAAAGCAGAGAATGTGCATTCAGTTTGGCACACTTGGTAAATGCATTGGCTTCAACTGTTAATGGTTTCAGAGATAGTGCTTCAAGAATCACTGTTAGTTTTTACTGAATGCTTAAACACTAACTCCTGCTACATGAACTCCGCCCTCTTCAGGTCAGCGATATGGTGGTGATGATGATGGTGGTGATGATGATGCCTATAAAGAGGAAATTAAGAGAAACACATACTGACAAAGCTTGCATAAAATAATACGGCACTGTGTCTTTCTTGTGATCAATCCCACCCTCTCCCTCTCGCTCTCTCTCTCTGTCTCTCTCTCAATTTCAATTGAAGGGCTTTACTGGCATGGGAAACACATGTTCCATGGCCAAAGAAAGTGAAATACACTAACGGTCAAAAGTTTTAGAACACCTACTCATTCAAGGGGTTTTCTTTATGTGTACTATTTTCTACACTAGAATAATACTGAAGACATTAAAATGATGAAATAACACATATAGAATCATGTAGTAACCAAAAAAATGTTACACAAATCAAAGTATATTTTACATTTGAGATTCTTCAAACAGCCACCCTTTGCCTTGATGACAGCTTTGCACACTCTTGGGATTCTCTCAACCAGCTTCAGGATGTATTCACCTGGAATTTCAATTAACAGGTGTGCCTTCTTAAAAGTTAATTGTGGAATTTCTTAAAATTAATGTGTTTGAGCCAATCAGTTGTGTTGTGAAAAGGTAGGGGTGGTAAACAGAACATAGCCCCATTTAAAAACCAAGTCCATATTATGGCAAGAACAGCTCAAATAAGCAAAGAGAAATGACAGTACATCATTACTTTAAGACATGAAGTTCAGTCAATCTGGAAAAATGTAAGAACTTTGACAATTTCTTCAAGTGCAGTCGCAAAAACCATCAAGTGCTATGATGAAACTGGCTCTCATGAAGACCGCCACAGGAATGGAAGACCCAGAGTTACCTCTGCTCCAGAGGATAAGTTCATAAGAGTTTACCAGCCTCAGATATTGCAGCACAAATAAATGCTTCACAGAGTTGAAGTAACAGACACATCTCAACATTAACTGTTCAGAGGAGACTGTGTGAATCAGGCCTTCATGGTCGAATTGCTGCAAAGAAACCACTAATAAAGGACACCAATAGGAAGAAGAACCTTGTTTGGGCCAAGAAACATGAGCAATGGACATTAGACTGATGGAAATGTGTCCTTTGGTCTGAAGTCAAAATTAGAGATTTTTGGTTCCAACCACCGTGTCTTTGAGAGGTGTGGTGTGGGTGAACGGATGATCTCCACATATGTGGTTCCCACAATAAAGCATGGAGGAGGAGGTGTTATGGTGTGGGGGTGCTTTGCTGGTGACACTGTCTGTTATTTATTTAGAATTCAAGGTACACTTAACCAGCATCGCTACCACAGCATTCTGCAACGATACCCCATCCCATCAGGTTTGGGCTTAGTGGGACTATCATTTGTTTTTCAATAGGACAATGACCCAATACACCTCCAGGTTATGAATGGGCTATTTTACCAGGAAGGAGAGTGATGGTGCTGCATCAGATGACCTGGCCTCCACAATCCCCTGACCTCAACCAAATTCAGATGCTTTGGGATGAGTCGGACCACAGAGTGAAGGAAAAGCAGCCAACAAGTGCTCTGCATATGTGGGAACTCCTTCAAGACTGTTGGAAAAGCATTCCAGGTGAAGCTGGTTGAGAGAATGCCAAAGTGTGCAAAGCTGTCATCAAGGCAAAGGGTGGCTATTTGAAGAATCTCAAATATAAAATATATTTTGATTTGTTTAACTTCTTATGGGCAGGTGGGACGGTAGTGTCCCACCTGGCCAACATCTGGTGAAGTTGCAGAGTGCGAATTCAAACTACAGAATTATAAATATTTAAATGTAATAAAATCACAAGTGTAATACATCAAAATAAAGCTTAACTTCTTGTTAATCCAGCCACTGTGTCAGGTTTCAAAAAGGCTTTACGGGGAAAGCACACCATGCGATTGTGAAAAACATATTTCAACCAGGCAGGGGTGCCACCAAAGTCAGAAATAGCAATATAAAAAATGCCTTACCTTTGATGATCTTCTTCTGTTGGCACTCCAAAAGGTCCCAGATACATCAGAAATGGTCATTTTGTTCGATAATGTCCTTCTTTATATCCATAAAAACTCAGTTTAGCTGGCACGCTTCAGTCAATAATCCACCCAGTTTCCCTCCATCAAAATGCCTACAAAATTAATCTCAAACATTACTAAGAAACTTTTCCACACAAGTCAAACAATGTTTATAATCAAACCTTAGGTACCCTAATACGTAAATAAACAATACAATTTAAGACGGAGAATCGTTATTGTCTTTACCGGAGAAAAATACCAAAGAACGCACTCTCTTCCACGCGCTTGGAAACACTACAGCCAAAATGGGAGCCACCAAGAAAAACTACAATTTCTGGCTCATTTTTCCAAAAACCAGCATGAAACTTTTTCTAAAGACTGTTGATATCTAGTGGAAGCCCTAGGAACTGCAATCTGGGAGGATTTTGCCTCATAAAAGTGATAGCCATTGAAATCAGTAGGCTGATTTTTTTTTGGGGGGGTGGTGATTTGTCCTCGGGGTTTCTCCTGCCATATCAGTTCTGTTATACTCACATACATTATTTTAAGAGTTTTAGAAACTTTAGAGTGTTTTCTATCCAATTATATGCATATCCCAGCTTCTGGGCCTGAGTAACAGGCAGTTTACTTTGGGCACGCTTTTCATCCGGACGTGAAAATACTGCCCCCTACCCAAGAGAGTGTAACACTGTTTTGGTTACCACATGATTCCAAATGTGTTATTTCATAGTTTTGATATCTTCACTATTATTCTACAATGTAGACAATAATTAAAATAAAGAAAAACCCTAGAATGAGTAGGTATTCTAAAACGTTTGACCAGTAGTGTAGATAATTAACATAGTAAGGGGGTGGGTAGGAAGGACTTTGTGGAAGGCAGCTGCAGGAGCTTGGCTACTGCAACACATTCACTACATTGGAGAAAGGAAAATGTCTGCTTTGTAATTACTCTTGTAGTTAGCCTTTACTAACCTTTCACAGCTGTAACTCTAATGAAGTAATGTAATATCTTTGATAGGACTGAGTGTGAATATGTGTGCGATTGTATTCTCTTTCAGATCCAGAGGAGTTTCTCACCCTCATCATATCCTATATTCTCTGTCTGGAGCCTCTCCTCAAACTGTAAGTTTACTTTATTCTTAATGTTTTCAATGTAATACATATCATATTACTAGACTTTACATTATAATACATGTTTATTATAATCTCTTCTCCAGGTCAGCTGGGGGTAAGGTCCAGGTGAGTTACTATTATCAGATCTTCCTGGATCACAATCACACCCTGGTCCTGCCTACCGTCCAACACCTAATGTAGTTTAGGAAAGATCAATCAGGAAGGCTGGTCTGAATGCTCGTTTAAGTATGACATAATTCCCTTTTGTTTCCTGCTTTCCGAGTTGTTTAAGTCATGTCAGATGCCGAAATCTCCCTTGAGGGAGAGAATACGTGTTACAGAGATCGATCTACACCCACTCCCAGGTGATTGCAGGTGATTCCTCCACGACTACAACATTTTTTGGCTCATCTCTGCAACTCCCAGACAACGGCACCCCTTTCTTGGGAGAAGAGGTTGTTTTTCCCCAGAGGGAAGAAATTGGATTCCCCAGCGAAGGGGAAAATTCCAAGACCCAAGGCGTCTCCAACCAGGCTATTCCTTCTTCCTCTGCTCCCTACCTCACTGCTGCAACCACCTAAACTGCCTCCACCCGCTCTGGTGCTGGCGGCTCTATTCCCAGGCTACAGAGTATAATTTTCATCACAGAGTTTGTGGTAGCATTTAGCATTTGCGTAATGTTTTTGCTCCATGTTTACACTTAGGAGAAAAGAGCTTGATAAATTACATCTCTAAGATTTGCAGCTGTAGTTAGCCTTCATCCCACCTTGATATATAATATCATTCACTTCAGCTATCAGATCTGGTTGGATTTATCGTAAATTAACATTTTGCACATAGTTTCTTGAGGCATAGGGAACACAAACATATGAGTTTTCTTTTCACCCAGAATTCATATTCACAATCATGAATATTAATAGCTGTGTAATGGAATTGAAATTTTGTACTTTTCTTATAACTAATTTCTGTGTTCTATTTATGTGCTGTTCTATAAACCATTTTCTGTGTTCATGCAAGTGGCTGACTGAAAAATGTTCATTATCTCTTTATTATTATTCATTATCCCTTTATGGATAATTTGATGAAGATGAGGTTAATTAACTTCACTAGGGTAGGGGGCAGCATTCCGAATTTTGGATGAAAAGCGTGCCCAAATTAAACTGCCTGCTACTCAGTCCCAGAAGATAGGATATGCATATAATTAGTAGATTTGGATAGAAAACACTCTAAAGTTTTGAAAACTGTTAAAATAATGTCAGAGGAAAATCCAAACAGGAAGTACTATTATTTTGAAAGGCTGTTTTTCCATTGAAACCCTATCCACCATACAAACACTTAGGACCCAGTTCACGAGCTCTGTGCCTTCCTCTACATGTAGCCAGTCTTTAGGCATTGTTTCAGGCATTTACTCTGAAAAATTAGGGAGATATAGCACTTTCAATCAGTGGCCAGTGGAAATTTTCATTCATCAGCCATGCGCACTGATCGTGAATGCACCTTTCTTGTTTCTCCTTTCCTATTGATGGAGCTTTTGTCCGGTTGAAATATTATTGATTATTTATAACAAAAACAACCGGAGGATTGATTTTTAAACATCGTTTGTCATGTTTCTACTAACTTTTACTGTACTTTTAAAAAACTTTTCGTCCTGGAATTAGTGCATGTGCCTTCTGCATTCGGATCATTGAACAAAACGCACAAACAAAAGGAGGTTTTTACTCATAAAGAGGGACATTATCAAACAAAACAAACATTTATTGTCTAACATGGAGACCTGGGAGTGCCACCAGATGAAGATCATCAAAGGTAAGTGATTCATTTGAACGCTATTTCTGACTTTTGTGACACTCTCCTTTGCTGGAAAATGTCTGTATGCGTTTCTGGGGCTAGGTGCAGACCTAACATAATCGCAAAGTGTGCTTTCTCCGTAAAGCATTTTTGAAATCTGACACAGCAGTTGCATTAAGGAGAAGTTTATCTATATTTCCATGAATAACACTTGTATAGTTTATCAATGTTTATGATTCATATTTATGTCATTTGATGTGGCTCTCTGCACTTTCACCAGATGTTTGTTTGAGACAATGCATTTCTGACCACAACGCGCCAAGGTAAACTGAGATTTTTGGATATAAATATTAACTTTATCGAACAAAACATACATGTATTGTGTAACATGAAGTCCTATGAGTGTCATCTGATGAAGATCATCAAAGGTTAGTGATTAATTTCGATTTTAGATTTCGATTTTATTTCTGCCTTTTGTGACTCCTCTCTTTGGCTGGAAAAATGGCTGTGTTTTTCTGTGACAAGGTGCAGACCTAACACAATCGTTTGGTGTGCTTTCATCGTAAAGCCTTTTTGAAATCGGACACTGTGGTGGGATTAACAATAAGTTTATCTTTAAAATTGTGTAAAATACCTCTATGTTTGAGGAATTGTAATTATGGGATTTCTGTTGTTTTGAATTTGGCGCCCTGCAATTTCACTGGCTGTTGTCGAGGCAGGACGCTAGCGTCCCACTGGTACCAGAGAGGTTAAATAGAACCAATGATTTTCTGTATTCACCTACTCAATCATTTAAAGTGTTCGGTAGAGACTTATTATGGACAGAGCATGACATCTATTGGGGACTGAGACCGTGCCAACCCAGTTAATACATATTGATTCCTCCAAAGCATTACATTTGAATGTTAAATTAAGACATTTAATAAATATTGAAGCAAAGAAAATATCCAACAGAGATTGGTATTAAAATATAGAGTAACTTTTTGAAGGGATACTAAAATGATAACAATTCCTTCCAAAAAAAAAGAAAGTTGACATGTTTGTTTTGTTTTAAACCTCGCAATAGGGGGGAAAGCAGAACATTGTTTGAGAGCAATCCGTGGGTATTAGGAGTAGAGATTGAGAATGTGTTTCTTCTACTGGAAAGAGGAGAAGTGTTTAAATTGAAAGAAACAGATTATGGAGACTATTGATCCATTTTTCATTTTAGTTTTGTTTTTTGTAGTTGTATGAGCACTTATTAAACAACTCCGTTTATACCAAGTTCGTTTTCCTGCGCCTGACTTCCTAGCCACCAACACGCATCCATTACATAGGTCCCTCAATTGAGCAGTGCATTTCAAACACAAATTCAACCGCAAAGAACAGGAAGGTTTTCCAATGCCTTGCAAAGAAGGGCACCTGTTGGCAGATGGGTAAAAATAAAACAAGCAGACCTTGAATACCCCTTTGAGCATGGGGAAGTTATTAATTACACTTTGGATGGTGTATCAATACATCCAGTCACTACAAAGTTACAGGATGTCCTTCCTAACTCAGTTGCCGGAGAGGAAGGAAACCGGTCACGACTTTCACCATGAGGCCAATGGTGACTTTAAAACAGACTTTTAAACAGAGTCTAATGACTGTGATAGAAGAAAACTGAGGATGGATCAACAACATTGTAGCTACTCCACAATACTGACCTATTTGACAGAGTGAAAATAAGGAAGCTTGTACAGAATAAAAAATATTCCAAAACATCCCGTTTGCTTGTTGTGCTAAAGTAAAAATGCTATTTTTTAAAAACTTTTGTTTTGAATACAAAGTGTTATGTCAGGGGCAAATCCAACGCAACACATTACTGAGTACCACTCTCCATATGTTCAAGCATAGTAGTGGCATCATGTTATGGGTATGCTTGCAGTCATTAAGGACTGGGGAGTTTTTCAGGATAAAAATAAGTACAGGCAAAATCCTAATATAAAAACTGGTTTAGTTTGCTTTCAACCAGACACCTGTCATCAAGACAATAAGCTAAAACACATGTCCAAATGTTCAATGGAGTTGCTTACCAAGAAGAGAGAGAATGTTCCTGAGTGGCTGAGTTACAGTTTTGACATAAATCTATTTGAAAATCTATGGCGAGACCTGGAAATGGTTGTCTAGCAATGACCAACAACAAATTTGACATAGCTTAAAGAATTTTGAAAAGAATAATGGGCAAATGTTGCACAATCCAGGTGTGGAAAGCTTTTAAAGACTCACAGCTGCAATCGTTGCCAAAGTTCCTTCTACAAAGTGTTGACTCAGGGGTGTGAATATTTATCTAAAGTAGATCTTTTTAAAGTTTTCACTTTGTCATTATGGTGTATTGTTGGTAGATGAGTGAGATTTGTTGTTTATTTAACTTCACATGTGAGTTCCAAATATCTCTAACGGACACCGTTAGAGTGTCCGTTAGAGACTTTTGTGAATTGTTTCATGCATGTGATGTCAGAATGCACTCACTGTTCCAAAATGTGATTATTATGCAACAGTACAGTTAACACGTGCTACCTGCTAATTATCGATAGGCTATGTTTCAACTTGTCAATTTCAAATTATTTTCGAAGAAGTTATATGTTCTAACAATAGTTTGATTTGAGGTGTGTTCCGCCTCCACATTAATTTACTTAGCAGTAGCCCATTTCAGCATTGCGGACAATCTATGTTTGAGGCTTTACTGAGCCGATAAACTTCTCTCCTCTCCTCGAGGAGAGCCAACCGCACATTTCTCATGTTTGCGTAGATCAAGTATGCATACATTTGCCCAGTCTTGCAAGAATTTGAACATTTTCTTGCTGGCGCTCGCTTTGCCTTCCATGTTGTTTTGGCGGAGAAGAAGGCAGATGTTTTACGTGCCCCCAACCGTTTGTGTTTTTTGTTCGTTTTTTTGCATTGTTTGTAACTTGTTTCTTTTTAACCTATTTTGTACATAAATTTGCCGCTACTGTCTCTTATGACCGAAAAAAACTTCTGGATATCCGGACTGCGATTAATCACCACGGATTGGCAGAATCCTTTTTTTCCTTTAACGAGTCTGGCGAGGCCGACGAGAACGATATACTTCTTTCTGATTTGGTGAAGAGGAGATGGAGAAAAAGGGTCCGGAGGGCGGGCTGCCTTCTGAGAATTCGTAGGCGATCGAATAAACCCCCACTGCCTTGCATTCTGCTAGCAAACGTGCAATCTTTGGGCAATTAAATTGATGACCTAAGTGGAAGATTAAACTACCAATGGCACATTCAAATAGGTAATGTGTTATTTTTCACCGACTCGTGGCTGAACGACGACACTATCAACATACAGCTGGCTGGTTATACGCTGTACAGGCAGGATAGAACAGCGCCGTCTGGTAAGACAAGGAGCGGCGGACTATTATATACTACTATACTACTACTATATTTGCAAATAACAGCTGGTGCACGATATATGAGGAAGTCTCGAGCTATTGCTCACCAGAGGTAGAGTATTTCATGATAAGCTGTAGACCACACTATCTACCTAGAGAGCTTTCATCTGTATTTTTCATAGCTGTTTACATACCACCACAGAGGCTGGCACTAAGACAGTATTGAATGAGCTGTATTCCGCCATAAGCAAAGAAGAAAACGTTCACCCAGAAGCGGCACTCCTAGTAGCCGGGGACTTTAATGCAGGGAAAATTAAATCTGTTTGACCAAATTTCTATCAGCATGTTAAGTGTGCAACCAGAGGAAAAATAACTCTGGACCACCTATACTCTACACACAGAGACACATTTAAAGCTTTCCCTTGCCCTCCATTTGGCAAATCTGACCATAATTATATCCTCCAGATTCCTACTTACAAGCAAAAATGAAAGCAAGAAGCACAAGTGACAAGATCAAAAAAAAGTGGTCAGATGAAGCAGATGCTAAGCTACATGACTGTTTTGCTAGCACAGACTGGAATATGTTCCGGGATTCCTCCGATGGCATTGAGGAGTTTAACACATCAGTCATTGGCTTCATCAAGAAGTGCATCAATGACATTGTCCACACAGTGACCACATACCCCAAACAGAAGCCATGGATTACAGGAAACATCCATACTGAGCTAAAGGCTAGAGCTGCCGCTTTCAAGGAGCGGGACTCTAACCTGGAAAATTATAAGAAATCCCGCTATCCCCTCCGACGAACCATCAAACAGGCAAAGCATCAATATAGGATTAAGTTGGAATCATACTACCCCGGATCTGACGCTTGTCGGATGTGGCAGAGCTTGCAAAGCATTACAGACTACAAAGGGAAGCACAACCGAGAGCTTCCCAGTGACACGAGCCTACCAGATAAGCCAAACTACTTCTATGCTCGCTTCGAGGCAAATAACACTGAAATATGCATGAGAGCACCAGCTGTTCCGGAAGACTGTGATCAATCCGCAGCCGGTGTGATAAAGACCTTTAAACAGGTCAACATTCACAAGGCCACAGTGTTAAGCGGAGCGACACAGGGGAACCCAAGAGCAGACTCAGATGAGGAAAAAGGGATGAATGCACTAAAATATTTATTGTTACACGGGGAGATATGGAGCGCAGATCCGGGGAAGCTCGGATGAGTTGCAGATGTGGAAACTGAGATTGGAGTTAGCTGAGTAAAACAGGGTAGTGGTGGTGAGTAAAAATCCAGTGCAAGGTAGTTGGGTGGTGAGATGTGAAACAGGAGACAGGAGCCAAAGACAGAGTGGTAACTGCAATGAGAGGATAAACGATGTCAGGCAGGGAAACAGGCACAGCAGAGTAGCAGGATCTTGATTATGGAACGAGTTGCAGCTGGTAGGGATCTGCTCTGACTCCAGTACACCTGTCTCCAACCATATAATCTCAGACAGACAGACAGACAGACAGACAGACAGACAGACAGACAGACAGACAGACAGACAGACAGACAGACAGACAGACAGACAGACAGACAGACAGACAGACAGACAGACAGAGAGAGAGAGAGAGAGAGAGAGAGAGAGAGAGAGTGTACAGGGGGAGTAACTGCAGGTCAAGAAGACACCGGATGAACACCAGAGGGCGTAGCAGGAGCAGATGTGACACGCAGAGCCAGATGGATTACCAGGACGTGTACTGCGAGCATGAGATGACCAACTGACAAGTGTCTTCACTGACATTTTCAACCTCTCCCTGTCCGAGTCTGTAATACCAACATGTTTTAAGCAGACCACCATATTGCCTGTGCCCAAGAGCACTAAGGTAAACTGCCTAAATGACTACTGACCCATAGCACTCATGTCTGGAGCCATGAAGTGCTTTGAAAGGCTGGTTATGGCTCACATCAACACCATTATCCCAGAAACCCTAGACCCACTTCCATTTGAATACTGCCCCAACAGATCCACAGATGATGCAATCTCTATTGCACTCCACACTGCCCTTTCCCACCTGGACAAAAGGAACACCTATGTGAGCATGCTATTCATTGACTACAGCTCAGCATTCAACACCATAGTGCCCTCAAAGCTCATCAATAAGCTAAGAACCTTGGGACTAAACACCTCCCTCTGCAACTGGATCCTGGACATCCTGACGGGCAGCCCCCAGGTGGTTAGGGTAGGTAAGAACGCATCCACCGTGCTGCTCCTCAACACTGAGGCCCTTCAGCGGTGCGTGCTCAGTCCCCTCCTGTACTCCCTGCTCCCCCACGACTGCATAGCCTGGTACGACTGCATAGCCTGGTACGACTCCAAAACCATTATTAAGTTTGCAGAGGACAAACCAGTGGTAGGCCGGATCACCGACAACGACGAGTGTGGTGCCAGGACAACAATCTCTCCCTCAACGTGATCAAGACAAAGGAGCTGATTGTGGACGACAGGAAAAAGAGGACCGAGCACACCCCCATTCTCATCGATGGGACTGCAGTGGAGCAGGTTGAGAGCTTCAAGTTCCTTGGTGTCCACATAACCAACAAACTAACATGGTCCAAGCACACCAAGACAGTCGGGAAGAGGGCACAACAAAACCTAATCCCCCCTCAGAAGACTGAAAAGATTTGGCATGGGTCCTCAGATCCTCAAAAGGTTCTACAGCTGCACCATCGAGAGCATCCTGACTGGTTGTATCACTGCCTGGTATGGAGATTGCTCAGCCTCCGACCGCAAGGCACTATAGAGGGTAGAGCGAATGGCCCAGTGCAACACTGGGGCAAAACTTCCTGCCATCCAGGGCCTCTATACCAGGCGGTGTCAAAGGAAGGCCCTAAAAATTGTCAATGACTCCAGCCACCCTAGTCATAGACTGGTAAGCGGTACCGGAGCACCAAGTCTAGGTCCAAGAGGCTTCTAAAGAGCTTCTACCCCCAAACCATAAGAATCCTAATCAAATCGGTACCCAGACAATTTGCATTGCCCCCCCCCCCCCCCCCCCCCCCCCATCTATGCCTAGTCACTTTAATAACTAAAATAACTAAAATGTCAGACCAAAGATGTTATAATGAGGTGAAGGAATGGTTTACTGATTTTTTAGTTAAACTCCTGGAAGTAAATGAAGGGAACTGGATGATTGTAGACGACACACACCCTTTTATCATGCATACTATAAACAGACCAAACTCATCTTGTCTCTTATTATCTTTGGTTGATGCGAGAAGAGAAAAAAAACATGCCAGCGTGCACAAACTACCTATCATCAGATTACTTTCGATTCCTAGAAAGTGTTTTACTCAATTATTCAATCAATGGTGAGCTCACCTGTGATGTTATTAATTCTAAATAGTAATTGCTGTTAGCTAATTCCTATTGTGGTTTCTGTCAGCCAAGAGTTATAAAAATATGACCGCTTATGTGCTTCAATCTTTCCTCAGTTAGCGCTAGGACAAATGTAGCCTACATTTCCGGGTTTGGATGATTGTGTTATGCTGTACCTCCTTCTGTGAATGTCTGAACATTGTATCCAAAAATAAACTGGTCACATTCTGGACATAACTTTGTAAGGACTGTGTTTGTGCAAAATGTTTTTGTGAAAAAAAACCCAGTGTGGCCAGCTCAAATGCTGATTGTTGTGTCAATCGAAAATGGACAATCTAATCACACCGGTTTGAGCGTACCTGTGAGAAGGTTAATACATGTTGAATTCAGGCTATCACACAACACAATGTGTAATAATCAAGGGGTATGCATACTTTCTGTAGTCATCCTCATAAGCTGTTGAGATGGGAAAAAGTGTGTTTCATTAAGTTGAACATGTGCTTTTTATGACATAATGTTAGGTGAAATCAACTTTTTTTTAACTCACCATTACAATTTAAAATAGATTTAGTAGAGAGCTTTGGTCAGATAGCCGAGCTCATTCGACTCTCTACTGTACACGTGGCGAAAAGGGTCCATTTTAGGAGATGTCTTCTCATGACACATTTTTGATATTCTAGAGAATATAGGCCACTTCCAATACATTTTTGCTCGTCACACAAAAAAATCGAATTCCAAAATAATGGGCATTAATATTGAGTTGGTCCCCCCTTTGCTGCTATAACAGCCTCCACTGTTCTGGGAAGGCTTTCCACTAGATGTTAGAACATTGCTGTGGGGACTTCCCTTCAGCCACAAAAGCATTAATGAGGTTGGGTAATGATGTTGGGCGATTAGGCCTGGCTCGCAGTCGGCATTCCAATTCACCCCAAATGTGTTCGATGAGGTTGAGGTCAGGGCTCTGTGCAGGCTGCTCAAGTTCTTCCACACCGATCTCGACAAACCATTCCTGTATGGACCTCGCTTTGTGCACAGGGGCATTGTCATTCTGAAACAGAAAAGGGTCTTCCCCTAACTGTTGCCATAAAGTTGGAAGCACAGAATCGCCTACAATGGCATTGTATGCTGTAGCATTAAGATTTCAGTGAAGGGAACTAAGAGGCCTATTCCAAACCATGAAAAACAGCCCCAGACCCTTATTCCTCCTCCACCAAACTTTACAGTTGGTACAATGTATTGGGGCAGGTAGCGTTCTCTTGGCATCCACCAAACCCAGATTCATCCTTTGGACTGCCAGATGGAGAAGCGTGATTAATCATTCCAGAGAATGCATTTCCACCGCTCAACAATCCGATTGCGGCGAGCTTTACACCACTCTAGCCAATGCTTGGCATTGCGTATGGTGATCTTGGGCTTGTGTGTGGCATCTCTGCCATGGAAACCCATTTCATTAAGCTCCTGACGAACAGTTCTTGTGCTGATGGCAGTCCTGTTTTGTAAGCTTTTGTGGACTACCACTTCGTAGCTGAGCTGTTCTTGTGTGGCCTACCACTTCGTGGCTGAGCCGTTGTTGCTCCTAGACATTTCCGCTTCACTGCACTTTCAGTTGACAGGCAGCTCTAGCAGGGCAAAAAATTTGATAAACTGACTTGTTGGAAGTTGGCATCTTATCCCGGCGGTACATTGAAAGTCACTGAGCTCTTCAGTTAGGTCATTCTACTGCCAATGTTTGTCTATGGAGATTGCATGGCGGTGTGCTTCAATTGATACACCTGTCAGCAACAGATGTGGCTGAAATAGCCAAATCCACTAATTTGAAAGGGGTGTCCACATACTTTTGTTGTGTATGCAGTGTAGGGATCCCTCCAAAAACGATACCGATAACTGATATAATAAATACTTGCGGCCTTTTAAGCATTCTAGTACAGTTAAATACTTGAAACACACACACACACGCACTGACCAAAAAGTTATTTTGTTGGCATTTACGTATGTCCCCATTACCAGTAAAACATTATCAAATCCTATTTCTTTCACTTACTTGCTGTGCTGTTTCATTGTTCCTTTGTTCAGTCTCAACCAGGATTTCATCGTACATGTCAAGCAGTGAAGTTTCATCTCTGTCTGTCCGTGGCCTCTCTTCCTCGGTGTGCACTGTCACTGTGTCCTTTTCCATCTTATCCAGCTGTGTCTGTAACATTTCACGTAAACCCTGTTTCTTGTCTGCATCGAAGTAACAGTCCTTGTACCTAGCATCAAGCATGGTGGCGACACAGTAGAGGCTCCGAGAGAATGCCACCGAATCACTTGTTCACAGCGTCTAGAAGAGTACTTTTCCATGTTAACCCGACGGTCTGTGTTGGCATTTTTGTTGAGCAGGCGTTTCAATGCCTTGACAGGGTATCACGTCTCTGCTGCAGACGCAGTTGAGCTTAATTCTCAAGTCAGTTGTTCGAATGGAGCTAGGAGTGTTCATGTTTCCATGTTTCAAACACGTTCTCAAATGCCTTTGAAATGGCAGCAGCAGTGTGAGAACCATCACATTCTTGAGCATGCAATACAGCTTTCCTCAGTATGAAATCCTTGTTGACCCAGTGTGCTGTCATGGGGCTGACATCGCTGGTCCAAATGTCAGTCGTGAAGCCAATAGCAGTGACGCCCATAGCAAGTAGCTCATGGATGTGAGTTTCAACAATACTGTGTAACTCCGGTAGGGCAACATCTGAGAAATAGCACAATATTTGGTAGTGTGTACCTGTGCATGACCAGTCGGCAAAAGCTAACATCATCCACGACAGAGAACGGTTGCTTGTCAAAGGGCTAAGAATTACATTGTCTTTGCTTTAATGGATTTCGCCTTTGAGTTGTCTCGCTGAAATTGTTTTACTCTCTCAAATGCCTGCTCAACTTGTTGTCTGCTCGATCCACACAGCAGACAATGTGGGCTAGGTTAGGAATGCTGTGTTGCACGTGTAGTGCTATATTTTTCAATGAGTCATTACGTCATCTACCTACGTTACATAGGCATGTCCGCTTTGACATCGGATTTGCACATCGCCGTAAAACTAAACATCAGGCCGATGCCCATGTTGGCATTTTTAGCTAATATCGTCCGATTCCGATATCATGCATACCTAATTCTGAAAGTATTCAGACCCCTTGACTTTTTGACGATGGGACAAGGATATACCTGCCCTGCTGGCCAAACCCTCCCCTAACCCGGACAGCACTGGGACAGTTGTGCGCCGCCCCATGGGTCTCCCGGTCGCGGCCAGCTGTGACAGAGCCTGGACTCGACACAGCATCTCTAGTGGCACAGCTAGCACTGCAGTACCTTAGACAATTGCGCCCCTCGGGAGGCCCCTTTCCTCATCAATCTACCCACAATACCCCAAAATGACAAAGCAAAAACAGGTTTTTAGACATTTTTGCAAATGTATTAAAAATAAACAGAAATACCTTATTTACGTAAGTATTCAGACCCTTTTCTATCGAAGGCGATAGAGTCGCCTCTCCACTGTTGATGTTGAGACTGGTGTTTTGCGGGAACTATTTAATGACGCTGCCAGTTGAGGACTTGTGAGGCGTTTGTTTCTCAAACTAGACACTCTAATGTACTTGTCCTCTTGCTTAGTTGTGCACCGGGGCCTCCCACTCCTCTTTCTATTCTGGTTAGGGCCAGTTTGCGCTGTTCTGAGAAGGGAATAGTACACAGCGTTGTACGAGATCTTCAGTTTCTTGGCAATTTCTCGCATGGAATAGCCTTCATTTCTCAGAACAAGAATAGACTGATGAGTTTCAGAAGAAATGTCTTTGTTTCTGGCCATTTTGAGCCTTTAATCGAACCCACAAATGCTGATTCTCCAGATATTCAACTAGTCTAAAGAAGGCCAGTTTTATTGCTTATTTAATCAGCACAACAGTTTTTAATTGTGCTAACATAATTGCAAAAGGCTTTTCTAATGATCAATTCGCCTTTTAAAATGATGAACTTGGATTAGCTAACACAACGTGCCATTGGAACACAGGAGTGATGGTTGCTGATAATGGGCCTCTGTACACCTACGTAGATATCAGCCGTTTCCAGCTACAATACTCATTTACAACATTAACAATGTCTACACTGTATTTCCGATAAATTTTATGTTATTTTAATGGACAAAAACTTTTATTTTCTTTCAAAAACAAGGATATTTCTATGTGACACCAAACTTTTGAACGGAAGTGTAGGTATAGATACAGGTCCAGAATTTCCAGATTGGTGCATGCCAACTAAAACCAGATAAACTCAGCAAAAAAAGAAACGTCCTCTCACTGTCAACTGTGTTTATTTTCAGCAAACTTAACATGTGTAAATATTTGTATTAACATAACAAGATTCAACAACTGAGACATAAACTGAACAAGTTCCACAGACATGTGACTAACATAAATGGAATAATGTGTCCCTGAACAAAGGAGGGGTCAAAATCAAAAGTAACAGTCAGTATCTGGTGTGGCCACCAGCTGCATTAAGTACTGCAGTGCATCTCCTCCTCATGGACTGCACCAGATCTGCCAGTTCTTGCTGTGAGATGTTACCCCACTCTTCCACCAAGGCACTTGCAAGTTCCTGCACATTTCTGGGGGGGTATGGCTCTAGCCCTCACCCGCCGATCCAACAGGTCCCAAACGTGCTCAATGGGATTGAGATCCGGGCTCTTCGCTAGCCATGGCTGAACACTGACATTCCTGTCTTGCAGGAAATCACGTAACAGAATGAGCAGTATGGCTGGTGGCATTGTCATGCTGGAGGGTCATGTCAGGATGAGCCTGCAGGAAGGGTACCACATGAGGGAGGAGGATGTCTTCCTGGTAATGCACGGGATTGAGGTTGCCTGCAATGACAACAAGCTCAGTCCGATGATACTGTGACACACCGCCCCAGACCATGACGGACCCTCCACCTCCAAATCGATCCCACTCCAGAGTACAGGCCTCAGTGTAACGCTCACTCCTTTGACGAAAAATGCAAATCCGACTATCATCCCTGGTGAGACAAAACCGCGACTCGTCAGTGAAGAGCACTTTTTGCCAGTCCTGTCTGATCCAGCGACGGTGGGTCTGTGCCCATAGTTGACATTGTTGCTGGTAATATCTGTTGGAAAGCAGACTGAACCAGGTTCTCCTCTAGGATTTTGCCTGTGCTTTGCTCTATTCCATGTCTTTTTATCCCCAACAATTCCCTAATCCTTAACGATGACAAGCATACACGTTCCAAAAAAGTGATTTGCGGAGGGATAGGGTTCTACTTCTACCAATAACTGTTTTGATCAGAAGAACCCTTTTTGGAAGACAAGGGTTATTTTTAAGTGAAAGGGTTCTACATAGAACATTTAACATCCTAAGAACCGCTTTTTAAAGAAAGGGTTCTTTGGAAGGCAAGAAGGGTTTTACATTGAACTATATTTCCCAGCATGCCCTATTGCAGGGATATTTTAAGAATGGTTTGTTTTACTGTAATATCTGTACATTGCTTGGTTGATATATTCTATGCTACTCAAAGATAAATAACATACTATCGTCTAAACTAACCAATCTGTTAGTAACTGGATTTATTGCAACCATTACTGAGATGGTTGTTCCAGTTTAGATTATTGAGGTAGTCTCAGTAATCACTATTCCCTTTCCTGGCAGTAGGAAAGAGGCAGGTGATTAACAATGTCAGTTGTTGGAAATCCTAACTCTGGCTGCATACCAATAGGAAATACAAATCTCTGCATCTGGCCTATAAACTAGGAGCTTCCTAACATCACTGTGTTAGGCTATAATTAGGCCCTCAAATAAAGGCCTGGTGATATAAACAATGTACAGTCATAAATAATTACATTTTTAATGCTGGTAGAACGCTTCATAGATTGTTCTAGGTAGAACCATATACAGGGAGTTATTTGAAGTACCTTACATTGAACCCTCTGCAATGGTTTCTACCCAGCACCAAAAAGGTCTCCCCCTGTATGGTTCTACTTAGAAGAAAAGGTGCTAAGAGTGTACCCATAACATGATGCAGCCACCACCATGAATGAAAATACTAAGAGTGGTACTCAGTATTGTGTTGAAGTTGCCCCCACCATAACACTTTGTATTCAGGACATAATGTGGCAAAGAAATTAACTTCTTTAGCAATTTTACTTTAGTGCCTTATTGTAAACAGGATCCATGTTTTGGAATAGTTGTATTATTATACATATTTGTGACCGGGAAATAGACATGACCCAGAATATGAAATTTGTAATCATTTTTGACCTCCATAGGACACAACAGTCTTGCAGAGAGAGGAGGGGGAGGGAGAGAGAGAGAGATGATAGGAGGTGGAGAAGGAAGGAGAGAGAATGGAGGGAGGAGGGAGTGCGAGTAGGGGGAGAGTGAGGGAGGGGGATAAAGGGGAGAGGGTGAAGGTGGGAGAGGGGAGAGAGAGGAGGGAAGCAAGAGCAAGTCAACAGACAGACAAAGGAGGGAGAGAGAAATGAGAGAGAATGGAGGGGGAGAGAAGGGATAGTGTGGAGGGAGGGAGAGAGACAGACAGAATGAGAAAGAGAGCGCGAGAGAGAAGGAGGAAGGGAGAGGGTGGTGGGGTGAAAGAAGGGGGAGTGAGAGGGAAGAGAATTGGGGGCATAAAGAGGAGGTAGAGACAAGAGACAGGGGCAGTTAAAGAGATGGAGAGAGGAGGGCGGGAGAGAGAGAGAGGAGAGAGAGATTAGAGGAGAGAGAGAGAGACATGTCTGTCTGTGATTTTATATGTCTGTCTGTCAAAACGAGTGTGAAAGCGACCGCTACAACACAGCTGGATCCAAGTGCCAAATTCTTGTGTTACTGGGGAGAGACATTATCAGCGTACACAAGGTGAGAGAACAAATCAACGGACCACAATGCCCCTTTTTTCTCGGAAATACGACTTGATGCATGATGAATAGAGGTAAGCCTAGGACACTTATCTACTATGTAAACTCTGACGCTGGCTGGTGTAATTGTTGCAATGCTTGTTGTGTTGAGGTTGTCAACCAGTGGCTGACATAGCAATAAGGAACTCAGGAAATTGCCCGGGGCCTCACATCATCAGGGGCCTCGTGAAGTTGGCATACTTTCCTTTAATAATACATAATTTCTCTGTTATCTTGCCTTCCTCTTCCTCTCTAGGCCCTTCTCTGATCTGCGCGTGTTTAGCGGTTGTGACCAGCTCTGGTTGTGGCAAATGGAGCGGACAGACAGGAAACGCCACGTGTTCGTTTAATATTAAAATACATGCAATACGCTAGGCTCTGCTCCTTCAGGGGGGGTGGGGGTGGGGGGGGAGCTCACTGCCAGAGCATGCAATACGCTAGGCTCTGCTCATTCAGGGGGGGTGGGGGGGGGGGCTCACTGCCAGAGCATGCATAATGTTAAGATAATAATAATTACAGGCAGAGGAAGGTATGCTACACCAACCCCCTGCAGGAAGGAAACACATATGCATGCGAGTAACGACATTATAGCAATAGCATGTCACCAAAAACACCAAAACATACTGTAGCTTGCACCCAGCAGCCATCAGAGAAGTGTTTCCAGAACCTGGTGGACTAAGTAGACCGCCATAGAGTGATGATCTAATTGGTGCAACATCAGCTTATGCTATCAGGTGATGCAACACTCAGGTTTCCTGTCTGAACCAACTGTGCTTGATTTTCTGTTTGCTTCCTCCACCTTTTTATTGACCTTTTAAACGGTTGGGTATATTTGCTATTACGACACATTTCCTGAAAGCTAAAACAATCAGGAACACATCCGTTTCATCTATTTCCCTCTACAACCCAAGCTCTGCAAGATACGCTTGAAGGGACTGTGGCAATAATCGCAACTGAAAACAATGCAGGTCTTTTTTTCTACACACACAATTATCTGATGATTTTCCACCATGTTTACAGTAACCTTTAGATTGGTACACCTTTCTGATATTTAAGTCATTTGACATATTTTCTTATTATCCTTATGAACATAGAAACTTGGTTGCAGTTTGTTTCTGTGCTAAAATTGTGTATATCTCTATTGGTAGATATTGCAAATAAATGATCTGTTTCACCGGTCTTTGTACTTGTCTCCACCCCCCACCAGGTGTCTCCCATCTTCCCTAATTATCCCCTGTGTATTTATACCTGTGTTCTGTTGCCAGTTTGTTTTGTTTGTCAAGTCAACCAGTGGTTTCCCCTTGCTCCGATGTCCTGGTTTTGACCATTCTGCCTGCCCTGATACTGCCACCATCTATCTTCAGAGTTTGTTCTGTTAGGTGACCTAAACTGGGATATGCTTAACACCCAGGCATCCTACAATCTAAGCTAGATGCCCTCAATCTCACACAAATTATCAAGGAACCCACCAGGTACAACCTTAAATCTGTAAACATGGGCACCCTCATAGATATTATCCTGACCAACTTGCCCTCCAAATACACCTCTGCTGTTTTCAATCAGGATCACTGCCTCATTGCCTGCATCCGCTATGGATCCGCAGTCAAAAGACCACCCCTCATCACTGTCAAACGCTCCCTAAAACACTTCTGCGAGCAGGCGTTTCTAATCGACCTGGCTCGGGTATCCTGGAAGGATATTGACCTCATCCCGTCAGTCGATGATGCCTGGTCATTCTTTAAAAGTAATTTCCTCACCATCTTAAATAAGCATGCCCCTTTCAAAAAATGTAGAACTAAGAACAAATATAGCCCTTGGTTCACTCCAGACCTGACTGCCCTTGACCAGCACAAAAACATCCTGCGGCGGACCGCACTAACATCGAATATGTGATATGCAACTTTTCAGGGAAGTCAGGAACCAATGCATGCAGTCAGTCAGGAAAGCAAAGGCTAGCTTTTTCAAACAGAAATTTGTGTCGTGTAGCTCTAACTCCAAAAGACCCAGTGGAGAATAAGAGCACATCTTCCCAGCTTCCCACTGCACTGAGGCTAGGTAACACTGTCACCACCGATAAATCCACGATAATCGAGAATTTTAATAAGCATTTCTCTACGGCTGGCCATGCTTTCCTCCTGGCTACCCTAACCCCGGTCAATAGCTCTGCACCCCCCGCAGCTACTTGCCCAAGCCTCCCCATCTTCCCCTTCACCCAAATCCAGATAGCAGATCTTCTGAAAGAGCTGCAAAACCTGGACCCATACAAATCAGCTGGGCTAGACAATCTGAACCCTCTCTTTCTAAAATTATCTGCCGCCATTGTTGCAACCCCTATTACCAGTCTGTTCAAAATCTCTTTGGTATCGTCTGAGATTCCTAAAGATTGGAAAGCTGCCCCGGTCATCCGGTCATCAACAGCCTTGGTTTCTCAAATGACTGCCTCGCCTGGTTCACCAACTGCTTCCCAGATAGAGTTCAATGTGTCAAATAGGAAGGCCTGTTGTCCGGACCTCTGGTAGTCTCTATGGGGGTACTACAGGGTTCAATTCTCAGGCCAGCTCTTTTCTCTGTATATATCAGCGATGTAGCTCTTGCTGCGGGTGATTCCCTGATCCACCTTTACGCAGACGACACCATTCTGTATACCTCTGGTCCTTCTTTGGACACTGTGTTAACTAACCTCAAAAGAGCATCAATGCCATACAACAACTCCTTCTGTGGCCTCCAACGGCTCCTAAAACACTAGTAATACCAAATGCATGCTTTTCAACCGTTCGCTGCCCGCACCCGCCTGCCCGACTAGTATCACTACTCTGGACGGTTCTGACTTAGAATATGTGGACAACTACAAATACTTAGGTGTCTGGCTAGACTGTAAACTCTCCTTCCAGACGCATTTTAAAGATATCCAATCCAAAATCAAATCTAGATTCGGCTTCCTAATTTGCAACAAAACCTCCTTCACTCGTGCTTCCAAACATACCCTCGTAAAACTGACTATCCTATCGATCCTCGACTTCGGCGATGTCATTTACAAAATAGCTTCCAATACTCTGCTCAGCAAACTGGATGCAGTCTATCACAGTGCCATCCATTTTGTCACCAAAGCCCCATATACCACCCACCACCGCGACCTGTATGCTCTAGTCGGCTGGCCCTCGCTACATATTCCTCGCCAGACCCACTGGCTCCAGGCTCCGCCTTATCTCAGCTCACTGGTCACGATAGCAACACCCACCCGTAGCATGCGCTCCAGCAGGTATATCTCACTGGTCATCCCCAAAGCCAACACCTGCTTTGGCTGCCTTTGCTTCCAGTTCTCTGCTGCCAATGACTGGAACGAATTGCAAAAATCGCTGAAGCTGTAGACTTATATTTCCCTCACTAACTTTAACCCTCCCGTTGTCCTGGTATTGTGTCTAGTCCCCTTGTCCTCCGGGTCACCCTGTCCCGTCCTGGCTAAAGGCCCAATGTGCGCAAGTGTGACAGTAGGCGTGTGAACAGCCTTTGCAGATGTATTTCTTACACCTGCAGCACACCGTGTGTGTCTTGGAGTCCTTCTTGGGTGGGCAGAGCTGACACCTCTTCCTCTTACTTGCCCCGGTGGCCGGGGCAACGAGCGGGGCAGCGGCCGTGTCAGCGGCGGGGCCCTGGCGCTGTTGATCACGAGGCGCCTCAGCCGCCGCCGCGGCCGCGGCCGCCTCAGCCGCCGTAGCACTCTGTAGGACTTTGACAAGGGCTGACGCCGCTTCGGTGCGGGGCAGATGCTGCCTTCTTTGGATCAGCGGCTTCACCAGTGCCTTTCCCAGCTGCTCGAGGAACACCCTGCGCTTGTTCCGCTTGCCAGGCATCCAGTCGGGCTTGATCTCTCGCCATATGACAAAGGCGTTGTAGGAGGACACGTCGAGGATGTTGTGGAAGACGACCAGGGGCCAGCGGGCAGTCATCCGTCTGCAGCTGTAGGTGCCCACCACCTTGTCTAGGTTGTCCACGCCGCCCTTGTTGCAGTTGTAGTCTAGGATGAGGGCCGGCTTCCTGTCGCGGCGATCGCTGACGTGGCCCTCTGTGTGCAGCGTGCTCAAGAGTAGCACGTTCTTGTTTCTCTTTGCCAGGTAGGACACCAGAGTGGCGGTGGGCGTGAAGGCGAACCTGGAGGACAGGACCTGTCTGCCCCTGGACTGGAGCAGCGCGGGCGGGAGCTCGGCCTTGTTCTTTCTCACCGTGCCCACCATGGTGAGGTTCCTCTCGAGGAGCCGCTGGCCCAGGTCGTAGGAGGTGAAGAAGTTGTCGCAGGTGACGTTGCGACCGCTCAGGCCCGTTGTCAGATCGAGGACGACGCGCATCCCCTGGTTCTTCTCGGGGCCTCCGCCGGCCGCCTTGACGGTGTACACTTGCATCTTCCAAGCGTAGCTGGACTTGGCGTCGCAGGCCACCCACGACTTGATGCCGTATTTGGCCGGCTTGCTGGGGATGTACTGACGGAAAGGACAGCGGCCTTTTGGAAAGGGGACAAGACACAAGGGCCAACTTTTTGTGTTACACACGCTGCCAGCGCTGCTACAGCCAGCCGCTCGCTGCTTGCGCCTCTCTGCATAGACATATAAGCGCGCGCACGCACACACACACACACACACACACACACACACACACACACACACACACACACACACACACACACACACACACACACACACACACAGGAAGCAAGCGCAAGAAGCGCCATCGCAAGCACGGTGCCGTACCTCTGAACGGGACCAGTTGCTCGTCCACCGTCACGTCGGGCCCCGGGTTGTAGAGGGCCGGCAGCCGCGCCTCCCACAGGTCCCAGACCTCCCGTATGGCCGCGAGTTTGTCCGTGGCGAGTCTGGCGGGTCTCGACTGGCGGTCGTCGAATCGCAGCAGCCTCGAGTACCTGTGAAAGACCTTGAGCGGCATGGTGGCTCGGAACACGGTCCTGCCGCTCTCGGCGTCCCACAGGCTGGCCGCGGCCTCGCCCCGGGACCTGTAGACGCCCGCTAGGATCAGCAGCCCTACGTAGGCGCGCAGGTCCGTGGCGTCCATGGGTCGCCAGCCGTCGCCGTATTTTCTGGCCCCGTGCAGGTTCGTCATTTCCACAATTATCCTTTCTATCGCCGGCGTGACAAACAGGTGGAAGGCGGACGCGATGTCGCGGGCCTGTGTCGCGGCATAGGCCGTGGGGCCCGGAGTCTGGTCCGGCCCGACCTGGCAGATGGCGAGGGCCCCGCGGCGGCGGCGGCCGTAGGCCACGGGGGACCACTCGATTTTGCCGTTTTTCGACAGCAACGGCGGCTCCCGTTGGTCCGGGGCCGAGGAGATCTCTTCCTCGCCGCGGTCCTCGCGCTCGTCCTCGTGCTCGTCCTCGGGCGGCTCTTCCTCGGGCTGCTCTCCCTCAGAAGAGGGAGAAGAGGCATCGTCGACCTCGCGGCGCTCGGGGTTGTATTCCTCCCCGTCTTCGTCTTCCGAAACCTCTTCCTCCTCCTCCTCCTGGCAATCCGAGTAGTCTTCTTGGTCCACGCTGGACAAGATCTGTTCTAGAACTTGCGCGGCCGTAAAACGCGCGGCCATGGCCGCTCGGCTCCACTGATCGGGTCCGCTGAGCTGCTGCGGCAAGAGCGCACTTGGCACGGGTGGGTGTGGCGCCGGTCACTTTGTGCGTGTGTGTGTGCGCGGGTGCGTGCGGGTGTGTGCGGGTGCGCGCGAGTGGGTGCCACTGACAATATTAGTATCCTCTCTACGTAGGGGCCGGCCGGGCCGGCTTACTGCGGGAGACCGAGACCCGAAAATGCTCGAGGCTCGCTTGCGCGCTCCTGCGTAGCCGTGTGCAGTCGACCCACCCCAGCCGAGCAACGAGAACCACTCGGCTGTCACTCTAGCACACACGACTGACGGAGCACGTCCGGACCTGTGCAGCAGCTGGCAGGGTCGCTCTGAGCCACGAGCGCAACGAGAACACTCGGCTGTCACTCTAGCACACGACGACGGAGCACGTCCGGACCTGTGCAGCGGCTGGCAGGGTCGCTCTGACCCGCAGAGCGCACACACAGCCTCGCCACACTCGCAGACGCTCTAGTACGCTCCGCGGCAGACGCCTCGCCAGTGGCTGACAGGGTCGCACTGACTCGCAAGAGCGCAGAGAGCAGAGCGCCAGCCCTGGAAACACAGGGCCTGGGTCGCTCTGACCCGCAGAGCGCAGGGCGCCACGAGAACACTCGGCTGCTGCTCTCTAGCACACGGCGGAGCACGTCCGGACCTGTGCGGCGGCCGGCTGGGTCGCTCTGACCCGCGGAGCGCAGGGCGCAACTACAACACTCGGCTGCTGCTCTCTAGCACACGGCTGAGCACGTCCGGACCTGTGCGGCGGCCGGCTGGGTCGCTCTGACCCGCAGAGCACGTCCGGACCTGTGCGGCGGCTGGCTGGGTCGCTCTGACCCGCAGAGCGCAGGGCGCCACGAGAACACTCGGCTGCTGCTCTCTAGCACACGGCGGAGCACGTCCGGACCTGTGCGGCGGCCGGCTGGGTCGCTCTGACCCGCGGAGCGCAGAGCCCAGAGCCCAGAGCCCAGAGCGCAGAGCGCAGAGCGCAGAGCGCAGACCGGGGAGCCCGGAGCACAGCCTCGCCACACTCGCAGACGCTCTACTACGCTCGACGCCACACGCCTCGCCGGCGGCTGGCTGGGTCGCTCTGAGCCACGGGCGCCACGAGAACACTCGGCTGCTGCTCTCTAGCACGCGGCGGGGCACGTCCGGACCTGTGCAGCGACCCAGCCGGCCGCTCTGACCCATGAGCGCAGAGCCCAGAGCGCAGAGCGCAGGGCGCAGAGCGGGGAGCCCAGAGCACAGCCTCGCCACACTCGCAGACGCTCTACTACGCTCCACGCCACACGTCTCGCCAGTGGCTGGCAGGGTCGCTCTGACTCAGGAGCGCAAGAGCGCGACTCTAACACTCGGCTGCTGCTCTCTAGCACACGGCGAGGCACGTGTAGCGGCTTGCAGCGGTGAGCCCAGAGCGCAGGGCGCAGAGCGGGGAGCCCAGAGCACAGCCTCGCCACACTCGCAGACGCTCTACTACGCTCCACGCCACACGTCTCGCCGGTGGCTGGCAGGGTCGCTCTGACCCGCCAGCGCAAGAGCGCCAGCCCTCCACACACAGGGCCTGGGTCACTCTGACCCGCGAGCGCAGAGCACAGAAAGGGGAGCCCCCCCACACACAGGGCCTGGGTCACCCTGACCCCAGGACCACGGGAGGGTTATACAATAGATATCTGAGCAGCTAACCAATCGCTGCACCTGTACATAGCCCATCTGTAAAAATCCCACCCTTACTACTTCATCTCCATATTGTTTTTATTTACTTCTCTGCTCTTTTGCACACAAGTACTTCTATTTCCACATCGTCATCTGCTCATCTATCACTCCAGTGTTAATTTGCTAAACTGTAATTAATTCGCTACTATGGCCTATTTATTGCTTTACCTCCTCACGCCATTTGCACACACTGTGTATATAGACTCTTTTTTTCTACTGTGTTATTGACTGTACGCTTGTTTATTCCATGTGTAACTCTGTGTTGTTGTTTGTGTCGCACTGCTTTGCTTTATCTTGGCCAGGTCGCAGTTGTGAATGAGAAATTGTTCTCAACGAGCTTACCTGGTTTATATATACACAGTACATTTGCCATGTTTTATAATGTTATGGGAATGTTTTTGGTACATTGTCAAAATAAATAATTATATTCAAAAACTCCAGGAACAGGGGGACGCACCCACAGGCTAAGGTGGTCGCACCCACAGGCTTTGCGCTACCTCCACTTCTGTTCAACCATTACCCTAGCATCATGTCCACACCCGGCTCAACCCTAACCCTCTCAACATCAATGTTTTTTTTCAATCTCCAGGAACTGTGGGACGCAGGTAGCCTAGCGGTTAAGAGCATTGGGCAATTAACTGAAATGCAGTTGGTTCAACTCTCAGAGCTGGCAAGGTAGAAATATCTGCCGTTCTGCCCTTGAGCAAGGTAGTTATCACCCAGAAACTGCTTCCCGGGTGCCCAATGACGCCGATTTAAGGCAGCCGCCGGCATCTCTGATTCAGAGGGGTTAAGTTAAATGCATAAGACATGTTTTTGTTGAATGCATTCAGTTGTGCAACTGACTAGAAAACAGTGGTGTGTATTCATGGATACCAAGGGAAGCCTTGCTTCCTCAAAAAATGGACGAAGTACAAATGATTTATCCTTAGTCTCTGTGCTTAATCCTTTTCCTTCAATTCGCAATAGGCTGACTGCATCTCACTGGAGAAAGCATCCGAGCAAGCGAAGCCCCTCTGTCTCTGTATGTAACAACCATCTGATGCTGTCTGGTCAAAAATTATTATATTGTTGCCACCTATAGCATTGTATACAAGGGAAGCCAGCGAGCATTTGGCCTCCCTTGATGTATTTTTATAATAGCCAAACAGCGTTGAGCTAAACTGAGTGAGCTTATCTGTGAATGGTCCTGGCGCACCAAAAAAAACATTTAAATTTTTTTTTTAATAATAAGTGTCAAAGGACTTCAGTTTGGATTTTCCTTCACACCAAGCCGATCACACCAAAAGCCCAACATCATTTACAGAAAAAAATGAATTGTTGCTTCTCGTTGTGTGGCTGGCTAGCTAGCTGAAGTCGTTCCTTTCCTAAATTACCCACGGAAGGAGATAGGGTTTTGGACTTGTGGCTTTGCTTAATTCTCCGTACTTGCCAATGATTAGAATGGCGATATTGATCCAACTGACACGACTCAGGATAAGACCCAAATGCAAACAGTTCGAATTTCAGATGTTTATTGCAAAAAGGCAGGTCAAGGGCAGGCAGAAGTCAGTAATCCGAGGAAGAGTCAAGCAGGGACCGAATGGAAGGCAGGCTCAGTGCAGGCAGAATGGTCAGAACCGGGAAGACTAGAAAACAGAAACTGGAGATACTGGAAAACACACTGGTAAGGAGACAAAGGGCTGTGAGACAGAGGTTTATCCTGGACAAGTGTGACATACGGAGGGTGCGGGGCAACAGAAGACAAACAGCAGAGGGGCTAAGATTCTTAGCAATGTGGAATGGGCCGATTAAAACGGGGGAAGGTTTATGGGACAGCCATACCCTCTGCCCGAGACGGTAGCGGGGAGCAGGAGTGGTGGTCTGCCTATCACCGATACCTGGAGGTATTCTTGAGAAGAGAGGACCGGGCTCTCTTCCAGGTACGGCGACAGTGGCAGATGAACATCTGGGTCGAGGGTATGCTGATCTCTTCTTGCTCAGGGACGAGTGGGGGCTGATATCCCATGGAACACTCGAAGGGCGGGAGACCAGTGGCCGAGCAGGGAAGGGTGTTGCGGGAGTATTCCACTGACATGAGTTGCTGGCTCCAGGTGGTGGGGTTGGCGGCGACGAGGCAACAAAGAGCCATCTCCATGTCCTGATTGGCTCTCTCCGACGAGCTGTTAGACTGGAGGTGAAAACTGGAGGACAGGCTGGCCGACAACCCAATGAGGGTGCAGAACGCATTCCAGTACCGGGAACAGAACTGAGGACCGCGATCAGAGACCATGTCCACCGGAAATCCATGAATCCGGAAGACATGCCACCACCCAAGATGTCCCAGAAACGTCCCCCACCAAAGATACCCCAGGAACTATCCCCACTCGTGCTGGTGCCTCCACCAGCACCCCCTTCCTGGCAAACTCCACCCACAAAAAGGTTTACCTGTAAAGAATTTTAAAAAATAAAAAAACTTTAAAAATGATTTAATATTTAACCATGTCCATTTGATCTGTTTCGCCCTGTTATTACAACCCTTTTGGAAGCCTTTGTTTAGACATCTAGAAGTGCAAATTATTTAAAACATCTAGTAGTCATTAATTAATATGCAATAATATAGAAATGCTTAGCAGCCAACCTGCTTACTCAAATCACTTGTAATTACAGTAAAATACTGTAGAAACTTTGTCACTTTTACAGTATTGTACTGTGTTTCATTACTTTGTCCATGGGGAAGCCGTTAGTCGACTAGTAGTGGCTATTCAGCAGCCAGATGGTCTTAGAATAGAAACTATTGGCCAGTCTTCCAATTTTTGCCATGACGCTCCTGTGCTGCCCACGTCTGAGTGATTGAAGATGGGAGTACAGGGCATGGCTTGGGTGGCTGTGGTCCCGGATATTCTTCTTGGCCTTCTTGCGACACCTGGTGTTGTAGGTGTCCAGTAAGGCAGGCAGTGTGCACCCAATGGTGCGTTCAGTTGCACTTATCACCCTTAGAAGTACCTTGCAGTCCGCAACGGTTCAGTTGCCGTACAAGGCTGTGATGCAGCCCAACAGTATGCTCTCGATGGTGCGCCTGTAGAACACTGAGGGCCCTCGGGGACAGGCCAAATTTCTTCAGCATCCTAAGGTTAAAGATACGCTGTTGTGTCTTCTTCACCACTGTGTCCGTGTGGTTAGACCATTTCAGCTTCTCTGAGATCTGTACACCAAGGAATTTGAAGTTATTGACCGTCTCCACAGTGACCCCATTGATGAGGATGGGGGCGTGTCCAGCCTGGTTCCTCCACGAGTCCATAATCAGCTCCTTTGTTTTGCTAATGTTGAGGGAGAGGTTGTTTACCTGGCACCAGGCCTTCAGAGTGCCTGCCTCCTCCCTGTTGGCTGTCTCGTTGTTGGTAATCAGGGCTATTACTGTTGTCGTCAGCGAACTTGATGATGGAGTTGGAACTGTGTGAGGCCACGCGGTCATGGGTATACAGGGAACACAGGAGGGGACTGAGGATGCACCCTTGTGGGGTCCCCTTGCTGAGAATTTGTGTCGGAGGTAATGTTGCCGAACCTTCATCACCTGAGGGTGGCCCGTCAGGAAGTCCAGGACCCAATTGCATTGGGAGGAGTTCAGACCCAGGGCCGTAAGCTTTGTAATGAGCTTATAGGACACTACGGTATTAAAGGCTGAGCTGTAATTGACGAACAGCATTGTCATGAACCGGCTCGTAGCCCGTAACAAAAAGGGAGACAACGTGGAGATCAAGGAATAACAAAAATATATTTATAAACAAGTAGCAATGGTGTGTGTAGGCAGTAAAGTAAGTGTTTTGCTTGCATAGATGTGATAATGAAGGGTGTCGAAGGTGCCAAAGCAGACAAACAAAACGGCCACAAAAACGCCACAACCAAAATCCAACAGTGTGTCTTTGTAGAGAGTCTCCTCAATTCATGGGGGAAAGATGTATTCATCCCCAGGACACACAGCCCCAGGTGTATCCCATTTCGCTGACAACCCTCCCGGCTCCGCCCAAAAACATCCTAACAAGGAAAACAAGAGCAAAGAGAAATAATTCGGCAGACAGAGTGGGAGGGTCATCACACCCCCCTCCATAAAACCGGGACCACCAAGGATCCTGGGAACACCACACCAACCATAAATTCAAACAAAAATACTGGCCAGGAAGCAAACTTTAAGAGGAAAGAAGAAAACGAGAACAAAAGGGAACAGACAGGAGCAACAGGACAATACAAAACATTAGATAAACAGTGGCCGGTCACGTGAACGACACCGTACACTCAGACAATGTGTTTGAGAGAACGCGTGTCCACCAATCAATGGGACCTGACAACTCCGGAACATGGCACACGAGAGAGTGTGTCAGCAAAGACATTATCAGTCCCCCTGATGTGCCGCACATCGAGATGGAATGCCTGTAAAAACAAACACCATTTCATTATCCTCTGGTTAGGACACATCATAGACCTCAAGAAGGTAACAGGGTTACGGTCGGTGTAGACCACAATAGGTACTACACCCGACCCAACAAAGACCTCGAAATGTTGTAGCACCCATATGAGTGCTAGCGCTTCTTTTTCCACCATGGAGTAGTTCAACTGATAAGGGTTAAACTTCTTGGAAAATAAACTAACAGGCTTCTCAACAACGGACACATCTGCTTGAGGCAGTACTGCACCTGCCCCCAAGTGACTCGCATCCACCTGCAAGGTGAATGACATATCCACACGAAGAGCAACCAGCACTGGAGTTGCGGTAAGCAACCTATTTGCATCCTCAAAAAACTGTTGACAAAGAGGAGACCAGACGTAAACCGCCTTATCTTTCAGCAAATCTGTCAGGGGAGCGACTACGGTAGAGAAGTTCCTACAGAAACGACAGTAATAATCAATCATTCCCAAGAACCGCATCAGTTCCTTTTTAGTAGTTGGCGGTGGAAAAGCATCAGTAGCTACCACTTTATCCCAAACAGGATGCACTTCACCCTGCCCAACCACCTGGTGGTTCATGCTCTAGGTACGCAATGGTCGACCAAGGCTTGAATATGGGACATATGCTCCTGCCAAGTATCTGCATAAACCGACCGAAGGGTGTAATAAAGGCAGAGATTTCACGTGCCGGACCGGCTCGTAGCCCTTAACAAGAAGTGAGACAATGTGGAGATCAAGAAATAACACAAAATATATTTATTAACTAAAGTAACAGTAGTGTAAGAGGTTGCGTGCAAATATGTGATAATGAAGGGTTCTGAAGAGTGCCAAAGCAAGCTGCCACAACCAAAATCCAACAGTGTGTCTGCATGGAGAGTCTCTTCAATGAATGGGGGGGTGAAGGTGTATTTATCCCTAGGACACACCCGAACCCAGGTGTACCATTTTGCTGACAACTTTCTTCCCACCGACGTCGTAATAAGTCAAACAAGAGCAAAAAGAAAGAATTTGGCAGACAGAGTGGGAGGGTTGTCACAGCATCCTCACATAAGCATTCCTTTGGTCCAGGCCCACTCAGCCAACTAGCTCCCTGTCCAATCAGTCTGTTTTTTTTTCAGACTTCCTGGTAGTTTGACATGAGAGAAACATTTTGAGCAGTTTTATCTGGAAATAATATAATGGGTAATCTTTTGATTAGAATCAGAATGATATTATCTGGAAATAATATTATGGGTAATCTTTTGATTAGAATCAGAAGGACTGTTCGGTGCCTTTTAAGAAGTCACAATTTGGTTACAATATTGTGGCCAATAAATTAGAACATTTTATGTAAAGATCAGTTTGGAGTCACTATTTCACGTTATTGAACCAGAGTAATTTCTTGAGTAAAAGTTAAAAATCTACTAGAATTTTTAAAAGTGGGTGTATTTACATGAAAATTAGTTTGCATTTATGTTATTTATTTGATTTTAACCTCCAACTTGAAATATAGTTTTTTTTAAATAGTCAAATAATACAGTTGGCATTGAATCATATATTTGGTTTCAACAAGTATAGTATTTTTCCATTGAGAAAACCTAACTCTTATGTGTAATCACTTGAATTATTTGTATTTTTAAGTTGATCCAAAGAGTTGTTATTTTTATAGTGTAGGTCCCTATATCCTCCCCATGCTAATGTCCTGGCATGGCGACTAAGCCTAAAGCTAATCCAGTTCATTAAATGTCTATGGTTGAGGACTGCCTGTGTTTGGACTCTATGGAAAAACAATGAATTAACGTGAATGGAAAATCAGTAACTAACAATCATATGTTAAAGATGCAGATCATGTTGTGTTGCCAAATTAGAGCTATGGGTGCCTCATATCGTTTGTAACCCATTTCCTTGATGAAATATGTAGTGTATGTGCACATAGTGTTTTAATTTTTTAATTTTATTTATTTGACCTGTAAGCCTGTTTGAGGTGGGGGGTTGTCTGTTAAATAGACCTCAAGATCATTTTCTGACACCTACAGAAGTATCTATCCGGTCTCCAGCACTGTACCAGCAGAATGCACTACCCTCACGGGACAATAAAATGCATGTATGCCTAGGTCTACTGCAATTATGCTAACCATGGTTTCCCTAATATTTTAGTATTTAACATTAACAGTGGATACAAAACACTTTTATAACATAAGAAGCCAGTGGGCAAACTACGGTCGTTCTTTATCTCCAAGGAGGACAAGCACGTCTACTACTCCGACTGTGCGTGTGCGCTGCGCTGTACTGTAGCTGGCTTTTGAGTAGGAGGCGCGCACCTCATTCACTCAGTCGAGTTCTGTCTCTTGTACGAGTATGACGAAGTCTTGCTAGGAACTAAGCCCAGCATAACTGCGCTGGAGAAACCCCGCAAAACTTCTGAATAACGGCGACAAAAAGGGTTACATACAGGCAAATGCCAAATCTGTGGATAATAGACTGAAAGAGAATCAAACAATACTAGTTTTCGTTCATGAGGTAGAGAAACAACTAATCAGTGTTTCATTAAATCATTAGGATACTTATTTAGAGTTATGTCAATGCATTGTACTATTCTTTGAACCATCTGTTATACTAAGAAAAGGGGCAATTAATTATAAAGGACAATGTTACTCACTAAAACTTCGTCGTTGAAATGGATACGTACTTTATTTGCTATTTGGCTGCATCAGATTGTATGGGGAACGGTAAGTAAATGCTTTTATAACATTAAAACATTATTTCGACCTCTTTTAATTGCGAATCAATTTAATCATCAATATAGCATATTTTATACAATGCTCTATAACACACTATCCAAACTATACATTATTTCTATAGGTTAAATGAGAAAGAATTCTAAAAAGTTTGGGACTTAATTTCCCTGAATATTAGGCTGCAACACTGCATCTTTCATCCAGTCTTACAGATCATTGTCCTTCCAATTGTCATCATAGTCCCAGGATCCAGCTGGTTATTGTTAAGTTAATTTCCTTTGAGAAAGGATCTTGCTGAGTCTGGTGTGCTCCGGTGCCAACCACGGAGACCGGGACACAGCGACTGTGTCTAACAGTACTCCGTGCGGTCCTCGTACAGTATCATTTTTCTGAAGGCGTAAATGAGCAGCAAGAGTCCCGTTCTCCGGTGCTGACTGTGAAAGAGATTTGAGTGTCTCCCGTGTCTCTATTAGGACACATGTCCTTGGCATCTCCCTGTAGTGTTCAAAGTCAAGCAAAATAAAGTGTAAACATATTAATGTTATCTTTCAATAGGGGAAAGACCCACAACTAGGGTAACTTGGGGGGAAACGCTCCCCCCTTAAGGCAAATATTTGGTCAAATTTAAATATGTGCATATTGGCGATCCCCAGAACACATTTTGAAGGGAAATAATTGGGCAGAATTTTGGTTGTTGTTTTTCAGTAAAAACAAAAAACTTGCCCCTTTAGGATTGTGTTCAAATCAATTGTACACCTTTTTATTTTGAATTTGAGTAATTGACTCTTAAAAGCTAAAGTCTATGTATCTTATTTTCATTAAATTAATCAAATATCGGAGCAAAATGACATTGGACATTCTCACTAAGATGAAGTTTTGATGTATGGACCCTTTATTTTCACCCCATCACATCATGGGTGAACTCACCATTGATCGGAACAATTGAGTAAAACAGTTTCTAGAAATCAAAAGGAATCCAATGATGGGTAGTTTTTGCGAGCCGTCTGTTTTTTTGTTTGTTGCATCAACCAAACATAATAAGAGGAGACAAGATGAGTTCGGTCTGTTTGCAGTATGCATGTTGTCATCTACGGTCATTCACATCCCTTCATTCCCTTCCGGAAGTTTACCCGAAAGATGAGTGACCCATTTCTTTACCTCATTATAACATCTTTGGTCTGACAGATGTTTTACGTGACATCCAGAATGCATTGTATAGTGTCAACAAACATGGTGCCACACATAGCTGGCAAATAGCTTAGCATTAGCTCATTATAATCAGTACAACCTTCCAAAAATTATTTTACACACATAGGTGTCCATTACAATCTATGCAATAATCGAAATGCATTATTTGACACCAGTACTTGAAAACATGTGAATAAAACAGTAAATACATTATGCTCCATACATATATACTGTATGCACCTACAGTAGAAACAACAACACAATATACATAAAATAAGGAACTTACTTTTATAGGAACGCACCCATGTTTAAAGTTATTATTTGTAAGGAAAACGACAGGGACTGCAATGCGAGCGCCAGCCAGAACATTTTCCAAGACTGCACAAATGTCTGCATACTTGATCTGCACAAACATTGGTGAAGTGTGTAGGCTCTCCTCGAAGAGAGAACCCATGAAGACATACGTTTCTCAAACATAAATTGTCCGCAACGCTGAAATGGGCTAATTCTATGTGAATTAATGAGGAGGCGGATCACACCTCAATTCAAACTGTTAGAAAATACAACTTGTTAGAAAATAAGTTGGAATTGACAAGTAGAAACATAGCTAGCCTATAGATAATTAGCTGCAGCACGTATTATATGTCCTGTTGCGTAATAATCACGTTTTGGAAAAGTGAGTGCATTCTGACATCACGTGCATAAATCAACTCTCGCTGGGGCGACCGTTAGAGATATTTGGAACTCGCGTATGAAAATGTTACAACATTTTGAGGGTTGCCTATACTTGTTGCACCCGTTAGTGAGATTGCTGTACCAATTTAATTTTGCACGCCCAATTTTTCAGTTTTTGATTTGTTAAAAAAGTTTGAAATATCCAATAAATGTCGTTCCACTTCATGATTGTGTCCCACTTGTTGTTGATTCTTCACAAAAAAAGACAGTTTTATATCTTTATGTTTGAAGCCTGAAATGTGGCAAAAGGTCGCAAAGTTCAAGGGGGCCGAATACTTTCGCAGGGCACTGTATGTATGTATGTATGTATGTGTGTGTGTGTGTGTGTGTGTCCGCAGGGCTGGAGATCGAAGGTGTCTGGCATGAGAAAGGCCGGTTGAGGTTGCCAAGGTCAGAGTAGTAGAGAAAGTGTTGAATGATGAAGCTGTGAAGAGTGGTAGAAGATGGTAAAGGGTGAGGGATCCTGAGAAGATTCCTGTGAGTAGGCAGAGACCAATGGAGTGTTGGGAATAATATGTGCTTCAGTAAGGTGGGTTTCTTAGCATTCATAGCCATGGTAGCATTCATAGCCAATCACAGAAAATAAAGGTTGTGGTGGCAGTTGCAAAGAAGTACTTGGGATTGAGAGGTTTTACTGCAGAAGAGTTGCAGGGGGTGTTGAGTAGGATTAGATGGGGTTAAATAGTGGAATGGGGTGGTACTTTTTGTTTTGTTGTGAGGGCTAATAGTTGGCAGGGTAATTTTCCTTTTTCTCAATTTTGTATTACCGGAATGTTATGTAGGTAGGCCTTGACTGGCCTCACACTCCAGTACAGTAGGTGGCAGTGTATGCACCTAAAAGTTGGATGAACTGTCAGCAATTGTTGTAATTATTTTACAATACAATTTAACACTATCTTGCCATATATTTACCGCAGCATTCTGTAAATTAGAGAGAACATATTTTTAGACATGCCCCATGTAAGAGGCGAAATTTGTTGCACCCCGTTAGTGAGTGCTGTACCAATTGAAGTGATACGTGGTAGTAGTGTCTTAACAACTTAATATATTCAGGAGACAGGTCAGAGTGACAGTGTCTTAAATCTGTAGTGGTTGAATAGAGGTTAAGCCGTGTCTTTTTGATCTGTTCTGCCTTGTAATCAAAGCCAGTTTGGAAGCCTTTGTTTAGGGTTCTAGAAGTGCAAGTGATATGAAACACCAAATACTCATAAATATGCTGCAGTATACAAATACCTAGCAGCCAACTTGCTTGAACTAATCCCAGGTAATTAGTGAAATACTAACATGATTACAGTAGAATTGACTTCATTACAGTATATTAGGATCATTTCACAGTATTGTAGCATGACACTGTGCTGCATTGGAAAGTAACTGACAGAAAGATGGTGCAAAGATACGTCCAAAAGATATCCTATTACAATTACATTATAGTTTGAAGACCAATGTATTCTAAACTACAACAACATTCCTAGTAACGGTTACAGAAACATTGTTCTTGCTATAACTGTTAATATATATATATATATTATTAATTATTTGATTAGATTTTTTATCAACCTTAGATGAATGCAGTGACTAAGTCAATCTGGACAAGAGCATCTGGTTATGATAAATGAATGTTATGTTACATTTTTTGTTGTTAAAAATAAGCTTTTGCCAAGCACACTGTTGGGTATTATTCTAATAAGCTCCGCACTCAAACGGTTTGTATTTTCATCACATTTGGCGTTGGAGGTCATTAAATGATACCCGGCAGTGTGCCTTTGCATTTACGTTTTGTTCATTTATCATGCACTATTATCCAGAGTGAATTACAGTCAGTGTATTAAACTAAGGTAAACCACAGTCATAGCAAGTAAAAAATATTGTGCTGCCCTTACTGAAAATGCTGTAGTTAAGCGGGCTACTTGCAAGTCTATATTTTTATTAGAAAATACATGTATTCTAATTAAACTGTTACAAAATAGCCTACATGAATTGTAGTTCAGGCCAGTGAAATACGAGCGACAGAATAGGTATGGAAGTACTTATATCAAATGCATGTCACAGAAACCCTGCCCATTGTTGGTCATATGCAGTCAAAATGATGTTCCCAATGTCAAACACTTAGATTTATTATTAAGATTTATTATTAAAATAGTATTCTCTTACCTAGTTTAAATAAGTAACGTCTTGTAACCAACATCGGAGAAGGCATGTTGCAGAGGGGCGTGGTTTATATAGCTCGATAGCTACTGTATTGATGCCAACATTTGACTGTAGGGTTATCAACTGTAACGCAGAAATGGAATGAAAATCACAGAAAATATATATTGTGGTGGCAGCTGCAGAGAAGTACTTGGGTGTACAAGATTTTGTTTCATAAGAGCTACAAAGTGTATTGAACGATAGTGTCCCATCCTCCCAGACGGATGGCCTAGTGTAGGGTCAGATAGGGCCAAAGTGGTGGAATAGTGGTGAGGTTTTAATGAGTGCAGGGTTAGTTGCTAGGGCAATTTTTCTCCCCTTTTCCCCCCATCCTTTTTTCCTTCCCCTTTATGCGTCACAAAGTTGAATGAATTTACTGAATTTACCCAGAACAGTAGGCCGACACAGCCCACGCAGAAGGTGGCAGCATACACCTCTAACGTATGCTTGCGGCGACCATAATGCCATAGAAGAAGAGGGAAAAAACAGTTTTGTTTACAGTAACTTACTGACAGTTACTGTAAAATAATAATAATGATTATTATGCGTTAACGCAGATACATTTAAACATTTTTTAAATATCTGTTTTTTGCATGTACATTGACTGAATGATTGATCTTATACTACACAAAAATAAATAACATACATTTTCTAAACTAATCCAATCATTTAGTTAGATTTTTTGCACCTGTTACTGAAAGGCTTGTTCCAGTCTAAGTGGCTTAGGTAGTATCCTCAGACTGTTTCCAACTCTGGCAGTCATTATGAATGCAGGTTGCAGGTGAAGAAAAATGTCAACAGTTGGATATTCTAACGCTCGCTGGATAACTTGCAGGTGGGGTTGCAAAATTCTGGTAAATTTCCCGGGTTTTACAGAATTTGTGGTTGGTTCAGGAAATCCTTCAACTGGTCCAGTGTGGCTCAGTTGGTAGAGCATGGCACTTGAAATGCCTGGGTTGTGAGTTTTTTCCTATGGGGGAACAATATGTGAAAATATACACTACTGTTCAAAAGTTTGGGGTCACTTAGAAATGTCCTTGTTTTTAGAAGAAAAGCATTTTTTTTGTCTATTAAAATAACGTAAAATTGATCAGAAATACAGTGTAGACATTGTTAATTTTGTAAATGATTATTGTTGCTGGAAATGGCTGCTTTTTAATGGAACATCTACATAGGCGTACAGAGTGTCACGACTTCCGCCGGAGTCGGTCGCTCTCCTTGTTCGAGCGGCGTTCGCCGGTCGACGTCATCGGCCTTCTAGCCATCGCCGATCCACTTTTCATGTTCCATTTGTTTTGTTTTTGTTTTCTACACACCTGGTTTCAATTCCCACATTACATACATGTTCATTATTTAACCCTCTGGTTTCCCCCATGTTGGTGTGCGTGTTTGTTCTATTGTTCAGGCTGTTTCTGACGGCTGGTTTCCTCCATGTTTGTGTGCGTGTTTGTTTTATTGTAAGGCTGTATCTGACGGCTGGTATTTTGTTGCCGGGTTTTGTTATTATGCCCGTTTATTTTGTGGTACCGGTATTTTCCCGCACCGTAGTATTGTGTTTATACTGGTGTATCTTGTATTACATACCTTGTCCCCGCCTCTCTGCTCTCCTGCGTCTGACTCCTTTCACCAGTTGCCCACAGCCTTGACACAGAGGCCCATTATCAGCAATCATCATTCCTGTGTTCCAGTGGCACATTGTGTTAGCTAATCTAAGTGTATCATTTTAAAAGGCTAATTGATCATTAGAAAACCATTTTGCAATTAGAAGGTCAGCATCCCAGCATCTTCACTGTTGATATTGAGACGGGTGTTTTGCTGGTACTATTTAATGAAGCTGCCAGTTGAGGACTTGTGAGGTGTCTGTTTCTCAAACAAGACACTTTAATGTACTTGTCCTCTTGCTTGTGCACTGGGGCCTCCCACTCTTCTTTCTATTCTGGTTAGAGACAGTTTGCGCTGTCTTGTGAAGGGAGTAGTATAAAACGTTGTATGAGATCTTCAGTTTCTTGGCAATTTCTCTCATTGAAAAGCTTTAATTCCTCAGAACAAGAATAGACTGATGAGTTTCAGAAAAAAGTGCTTTGTTTCTGGACATTTTGAGCCAGAAACAAAGAACCCGGAAGTCAGTGATGGTACTCTCATGTGGTCTACTCTTTCCGAGCTCAGGTCTAAATCCTTGGTCCTTCCGTCACACCTCTTCTGATGTGGTGATGAATGATTTCTGGTCTAGTTCTGTGAGAGTGATAGGTGTAGTGGGGGGAGGGGGAAGAGCGATGGAGAGGGAGACGGGGGGTGGGAGTAGTGGAGGGTATGTCTATCGGGCTGGTGCTGGAGGATAGAGTGAACAAACAGGACTCAGACCCGCCTGGCTTTGGTGCACTCACCAACAGTATGTGTGTTCATTGTGAGTGACTCCATGGGGGCAGATCTCTGTACGTACCTTGTGCTGTCTATGTGGAGGCAACCATGAGCAGCCATATATCTGCTGCTACCAGGGCTGGAAAACCAGGGGTTGGTGCTGCGTCTGGTGCTGGGACTGTGGGCCTGGAAGCAACAGGAACCGGGAACCAGGAGGAAAGACAACTTGAAGAGCAAGCAGACACACAAGGGAGCCCTAGACCCAGGGGTCAGGGATGGCCCTCCACTGGGGTCCGCTTGCTCCGGGTCAAGGTGTGATGTTTGGTTTCCCCTCCATCCTCTTTTGGTGGTGGAGGGTTCCGGGTTGGTTCCGTGAGTGTGATAGTGGGAGGTAGGTGTAGGTAGAAATCGAGAGAGACAGAAATGGTGGGTGGTAGTAGAAAATGTGTTCATCGGCCTTTGCTGGTGCTGGAGCCTTGGTTGTCGTGTAAAAAGCAAAGTGACGCGGCAGCCAGGCTGAAGGCTAAAAACCGGGTCTGAGTTTTGTCTTGGTCTGGGCAGCTCGGGGGGCAGTGAAGATTTCGACTTCTATCTTGTCACCCTCCTCCTCAGTCGTTCATTCCACCGTTTGTTGCTGGTAGATCCTGATGTTCCCTGTCTCCCACTTATATAACATTTACTTAGAAATTCACTTGATGAAAGCGACAGGACTAAAAATGAACGAATTCAGCAATATTGTCTCTGTCACTAACAAATACAGTCATGGGTAATAACTCTGCAATTCACTTGAAAAGGCAAGGCGTCCTGGGAAATTATATTGGAGGCGTGGCTTGGTGGAGGCAATGTTCAAGATGATACCACTCAAATTTGGACCCCTACATGGTCGCAGTGACTCTATCGGTTTGAGAAATGACAACAAAATCACTTTACGTAACTGTACTCATATGTTACGTGCAACGGGTTTCCTTAAAAGTTTTGAGTAATGACAGCACATTGGGTTTTACAGTGCAGCCTCCACCTCCAGTCTGTTCACGTGTTCTTATAAAGTTATTGCGCAATCACGTGTGAAAACAGAGTTTTGACTGGCCACTATTGAAAAAAGGATCCCAGCTTTCTTGGACTGCGACATGTATTGCTCAACTCTTAAAATTAAGCACACGAATCGAGACAACCAGTGTAGCCTATCTGGCAAATTAAAAACATATCCACAGGAAGAGCTTCCTCCATTCACTATTCACTGTCTTGATGAATATGAGGTTGAATGAATATGTTGATGAATATGAGGTTGAAAAGTGGTGGAATTTCCCTTTAAAGACGTTGGCTTTACTGTAATATATCTCAAAGATATAGACCTCTCTCACTATGTACACTTTTTCCACTGTCATTAATAATACTTTCCTCCAGTTGAGCAAGCACACAAAGTTTCTACCGAAACTTCTGTTTCTACTGTAGTTATAGATACTGTCACTGTCTTTGGAGAACTGTCACCCTCTCCCGTGGGTGTGGGTATATAAACAGAGCCCTAACCCAAACAGCATCAGTAGCAGATGGTCTCTATAATGAAGTAAACAAGTCGTTTTGGTGGGACTGTTTTTCACTGCCCTACAGATGGGACAGGAGGGGAGAGATGGTTGGAAGACAGGGTTATAATGAGTGTGTAACTCTCTACAGTATGTGTTGAATAAGTTAATGATACAGTGTGCGTAAAGGGACAATGTTGTATGGTGGCACTTGTCGTCTCGGTAAAGATGCAGGAATATGTTTTCACATTACACAAGTTCTGTGCTTTTTCATAGGTAAAAAAAATCTCCCCTTCCTTCCTTCCCTCCCTCTCTCTCATACTCCCTCCCTCCCTCCCCCCTCCAGGTGGAGGCCATCCATCCAGACTGTGCCTTGGTGTCCCAACACATGAAGGCCCAGCAGAGCTGTATCCACACACGCAGACAGGAGGGTCGCAACCGTTCTGCCAGGACAGGTACTGTAAACCCAAACAGTACTATTCATTTATTGGATTAAGTTCTGTAAACATAATCGATGTGAAAACTTTGTAGTCACAAAGGTTTTAGGTTCCCTTAACATGCATATTCAGTCTTGATTTTGTGAGACTATTTTTGATTCAGATGAAATTTACCAGAGGTTTTAGTGAACAGGCCTTGTGGTGATAGATTTACAAATACGTCTTTCAAGTTTGACCTTGATTACATCTGACCTCCTAAACGATGACTGCACGTTTATGTTCAGAAAAAAATATTTCCAAAAATGGTGGCACAAATTTGAATTATTTACGTAGCAAGTTTTTATCTATTGTTGGCGTCAGTGTAAACTTTCTTAATGGTAAAATGTTTAAATCTGTTAGTGACCATTTCTTCTTTGACAAGATAATCCATTCACCTGACAGGTGTGTCATATCAAGAAGCTGATTAAACAGCATGAATATTACAGAGGTGCACCTGTGCTGGGAACAATAAAAGGCCACTCTAAAGTGTTCAGTTTTGTCACATAATGCCACAGATGTCTCAAGTTTTGAGGGAGCATGCAATTAGAATGCTGACTGCAGGAATGTCCACCAGAGCTCTTGCCAGATAATTTACCGTTTTTCTCAATTGCTAAAACACAATTTCTGATACCTTTCTCCATTTCTTGAAAACATTCAACACAAAACCTCATCTTCAAGCACTATTTACATAACCTCTGACTCCTCTTGCAAAATGAAACATTCGCCTCAGAACAGTTTTACATGTGTTCAAAATCAAACAGGGCTCTCAAATCATAAACAAAGTGATCAAAATGATATACACTCTCAAGCAGTCAGTAAACAAAAATAGAAAACACACGAAAAATAGAAAACACATTGTTCAAAACATACAATCCTCAGGGAGAAGTACATTTTTAATCTAAAAAAAGATTCATATTTTTCCGTCATTGTCTTTTGATGAACAAAAACATGTTCTATCATAGTAGCTCAAAATTGATCAGAAATTACTACTCTGCTTTGCTCTTTGCAATTTAGTTTTTTGTTCTTCCTCCTCCTTGTACCCCTATTTTTACAGTACTGTGCCCTGCATCTCACAAACTTGTCCTTTGTCTCTGTGATACTGTAATTCTTGTTCTTTGTTGATATGAATCTGCAACCAGTCAAAATCTATTGAGCAGTCAATACTGTTAATAAATGGAAAGCACAATGTTCAGGGCCCTACAATTTGTCCATTGTACAGTATACAGCCTACAATGCACTGTACTACAGTATCCATTCTCAGACTTTCTCCTTCCCACCTTTAACAACCTGTTTGCTCTCTGAACTGGCTTATATTGGTTGTGTCACATCATTTGAAACAGGTTAAATCAATTTTGAGTGGTTGTGTTCAATCAATGACACATGTTCTCTATTTGTATTTGATTGTTGCCACTTGTGTTTACCAGTATGGATGACATGTGCATTAAGAGTGCAGAATGTGTTTTGAGAATGAGAATGTGTTTAGAGTTTTGCTGAAAAGTGTAAGTGAGATCTGCAAATTGTGTTTTACCATGTGAAATTGTTGAAGGTATTGACAACAGACTGCATAATTAGCTAAATGAGTTCAGGCAACTGAGAACTTTGTTCAGCCAATGGGTTTTAGTGTTTTGGCAATTGAGAAAAACTGTAATGTACATTTCTCTACCCTACGCCATCTCCAACGTCGTTATAGAGAATTTAGCAGTACGTCCAACTGTGTGGGTGAGCGGTTAGCTGATGTCAATGTTGTGAATAGAGTGCCCCATTGTGGCGGTGGGGTTATGGTGTGGGCAGGCATAAGCTACGAACACAATTGCATTTTTATCCATGGCAATTTGAATGCACAGAGATTCCTGAGGCTCATTGTGAGGTCCATTTTGTTAAAGGTATCTGTGACCAACAGGTGCATATCTGTATTCCCAGTCATGTGAAATGTTGTATTTATTTTATTTAACCTTTATTTTGACAGGGAAGACATGTTTATACCAAGGTCTCTTTTCTTAATGCACCCTGAATAATTAAGTGATAATGCCCTCGATGCCAATGTTTGGAGGATATCTTGGCACGATACAACGGGTTACCAACATATTCAAATAAAAACATTATTTTGATTCATTATTTTTATTCATACTATTTCATCCTTCCAACAAATATAGTCCCTACACTAATCTTTGTATATATCCATAAAAATGATGCCAGCTGATTCATGATTTCGACTGAGAAACGCTGTGTCTGTCTTGTCCGGACTCTGGACATGTTCATTACTATGGGACAGCCTGAGATCGAATTTTAATATTGAAACAATGTTGCAAATGTCAGAGAGACAGACAGCAAGGTTTATACAAATATCTCTTGTTGAAAACTAAATGTTAGTCTAAAAGAAATGTGACATAATGTGTAGATGCTTTTTTATAGTGGAGATCCAGTTTTTAAATTTAAATTTATATATATATATTACTACCTTACAAAAGTTTGGGATAACTTAGAAATGTCCTTGTTTTCCATGAAAACATACATGAAATAAGTTGCAAAATGAATAGGAAATATAGTGAAGACGTTGACATGGTTATAAATAATTATGTATAATTGAAATAATAATTGTGTCCTTCAAACTTTGCTTTCGTCAAATAATCCTCCATTTGCAGCAATTACAGCCTTGCAGAGCTTTGGCATTCTAGTTTTCACCCCATGCTTTCTGAAGCACCTCCCACAAGTTGGATTGGCTTGATGGGCACTTCTTACGTACTATACGGCCAAGCTGCTCCCACAACAGTTCAATAGGGTTGATCTGGTGACTGTGCTGGCCACTCTATTATAGACAGAATACCAGGTTACTGCTTCTTCCCTGAAAAGTTAATGCATAGTTTGGAGTTGTGCTTTGGGTCATTGTCCTGTTGTAGGAGGAAATTGGCTCCAATTAAGCGCCATCCACATGGCATGGCATTGCAAAATTGAGTGATAGCCTTCCTTCTTCAAGATACATTTTACCCTGTACAAATCTCCCACTTTACCACCACCAAAGCACCCCCAGACCATCACGTTGCCTCCACCATGCTTGACAGATGGCGTCAAGCATTCCTCCAGCATCTATTTGTTTTTTCTGCGCCTCACAAATGTTATTTTTTGTGACATGAACACCTCAAATTTAGATTCGTATGTCCATAACACTTTCCCAATCTTCCTCTGTCCAGTGTCTGTGTTCTTTTGCCCATCTCAATCTTTTATTCTTTTTTGGCAAGTCTGCGATATGACTTTTTCTTTGCAACTCTACCTAGAAGGCCAGCCTCCCGGAGTCACCTCTTCACTGTTGATGTTGAGACTGGTGTTTTGCGGATACTATTTAATGAAGCTGCCATTTGAGGACTTGTGAGGCATCGGTTTCTCAAACTAGACACTCTAATGTACTTGTCCTCTTGCTCAGATGTGCACCGGGGCCTCCCACTCCTCTTTCTATTATGGTTAGAGCCAGTTTGCGCTGTTCAGTGAAGGGAGTAGTACACAGCGTTGTACGAGATCTTAAGTTTTTTGGCAATTTCTCGCATGGAATAGCCTTCATTTCTCAGAACAAGAACAGACTGACGAGTTTCAGAGGAAAGTTCTTTGTTTCTGGCCATTTTGAGTCTGTAGTTGAACCCATAAATGCTGATGCTCCAGATACTCAACTTGTCTAAAGAAGGCCAGTTTTATTGCTTCTATAATCAGCACAACAGTTTTCAGCTGTACTAACATAATTGCAAAAGGGTTGTCAATGATCAATTAGCCTTTTTAAAATGATAAACCTGGATTAGCTAGCACAACATGCCATTGGAACGCCGTTGTGATGGTTGCTGATAATGAGCCTCTGTACATCTGTAGATATTCCCCCCAAAAATCAGTTGTTTCCAGCTACAATATTAATTTACAACATTATCAATGTATACACTGTATTTCTGATAAATTTGATGTTATTTTAATGAACAAAAAAATATGCTTTCTTTCAAAAACAAGGACATTTCTATGTGACCACAAACTTTTGGATAGTACTATATGTATGTTGGCTATCTTATCTATCTATCTCCTACTCATTCAAGGGTTTTTCTTTTTTTAGAATATTTTCTACCTTGTAGAATAATAGTGAAGACATCAAAACTATGAAATAACACATATGGAATCATGTAGTAACCAAAAAAGTGTTAAACAAATCAAAATAGATTTTATATTTGAGATTCTTAAAAGTAGCCACCCTTTGCGTTGAAGACAGCTTTGCACACTCTTGGCATTCTCTCAACCAGCTTCATGAGGTAGTCACGTGGAATGCATTTCAATTAACAGGTGTGTCTTTGTTAAGTTAATTTGTGGAATTTCTTTCCTTAATGCGTTTGAGCCAACCAGTTGTGACGTGACAAGGTAGGCTTGGTATACAGAAGATCACCCTATTTGGTAAAATACCAAGTCCATATTATGGCAAGAACAGCTCAGATTAGCAAAGAGAAACAACAGTCAACAAATTTCAAGAACTGAAAGTTTCTTCAAGTGCAGTCGCAAAAACCATCAAGCGCCATGATGAAACTAGCTCTCATGAGGACCTCCACAGGAAAGGTAGACCCAGAGTTACCTCTTCTGCAGAGGATAAGTTCATTAGAGTTAACTGCACCCCAAATAAATGCTTCAGAGACTGTGTGAATCAGGCCTTCATGGTCGAATTGCTGCAAAGAAACAAGTACTAAAGGACATCAATAAGAAGAGACTTGCTTGGGCCAAGAAATACGAGCAATTGACATTAGACTGGTGGAAATCTTTCCATTGGTTTAAGATGTTTGATTCCAACTGCCGTGTCTTTGTGAGACGCAGAGTATTTGAATGGATGATCTCCACATGTGTAGTTCCCACTGTGAAGCATGGAGATGGTGTGAGGGTGCTTCTCTAGTGACACGGTCTGTGATTTATTTAGAATTCAAGGCACACTTAACCAGCATGGCTACCACAGCATTCTGCAGCGATACCCCCCATCTGGTTTGCACATAGTCCCACTATAATTTGTTTTTCAACAGGACAATGACCCAAAACACACCTCCAGGCTGTGTAAGGGCTATTTGACCAAGCTGCATCAGATGACCTGGCCTCCACAATCACCCGACCTCAACCCAATTGAGATGGTTTGGGAGGAGTTGGACCGCAGAGTGAAGGAAAAGCAGTGTGCAAAGCCGTTATCAAGGCAAAGGTTGGCTACTTTGAAGAAGCTAAAATATATTTGGATTTGTTTAACATTTGTTTTGGTTACAACATGATTCCATTGTCATTGTGTTACCACAATTTTGATATTGCAAGTGCACCCTCTTAAAATGTTTTATTCTTCCACAGAGCAATGGCAGCCTCAGACCCTCAAGCAATGTTACTTTGCATTGTTAATGCTGACCATACAAGGAAGATAAACCTCATCTCCCGTCCAGCAGCCGCTGTTGACGTTAAACATTTTGAAGGAACATTTTGAGTTGAACCACGACTTCCTCTTGCAGTATGAAGACCCTGACATTGATGGACAACTTACCTGCTTGATGATCATTGAAGAGTTGCCACAAAAAGCAACACTGCACATTTCAGTGGAAGAAGGAGATTCAAGTTCTACTCCAACCACTGACAGAATTACGGGGACCATGTCTGTTCCCTCAGCAACGTGTTGTATCAGTTCCCACAGCCCTATATTTCCTCAGCCCTATTTTCCCTCAGCTGGTCCTTCAGCTGTCCTTCAGTTCTATCAGTTCAGCTGATCCTTCAGTTCTATCTTCTAAACCATGGATCGGCAACCCAAATGAGAGATACTTTTTTCAAATTCTCTCAATAGCTAGTATTTTTGGAACTGCACTGAATGTATCCCTGTTTAAGAGGGGGAAAGCAGAAAATATGGGCATTATAGACAACTGGATGTTATGTGATAACAAATATTTCACATGGCGTATATTTTTTACACCGTTGATGTACACTCTAAAAAAATGCTAGGCTGCCCCAACTGCTGGTTTGCAGACGTTGTACGATTATTTTCTTAAACACAATACCAGACGTATTTCATAAGGCCTTATTTTGAGGGCCTAGTTTTACCCTAATACAGGATCTTGAAACTCATACACATCACTTTCAACCAAACCACTCCCATCATTATCATATTTCCCAGCATACTCTGCAACAGCAAGTTGCAAGTGAATAAAAATGTTAAATTGGAAATACGGTTTATGTGTCTTTCTGTTGGGGAAGGGGCGACGTATGGGCTGGCAGTTCCTGGATTGAGGTGGCAGTTGTTTGATCCGTGTTGTGTCCAAATCAAATCATATTGTATTAGTCACATGCGCCGAATACAACAAGTGCAGACTTAACAGTTAAATGCTTACTAACCAACAATGCAGTTACAAAAATAAATATGAATACGAATAATAGATAAAAGTAACAAGTAATTAAAGAGAAACTGTAAAATAACAATAGCGAGACTATATACAGGGGGGTAATGATACAGAGTCAATGTGCAGAGGCACCGGTAAGTTGAGGTAGTATGTACATGTAGGTAGTGTTATTAAAGTGACTGCATAGATGACAAGAGTAGCAGTGGTGTAAAGAGGGGGTGAGGAGGTGGTGGGGGGCACTGCAAATAGTCTGGGTAACCATTTGACTAGATGTTCAGGAGTCTTATGGCTTGGGGGTAGAAGCTGTTTAGAAGCCTCTTGGTGCTCCAGTACCACTTGCAGTGCAATAGCAGAGAGAACAGTCTATGACTAGGGTGGTTGGAGTCTTTGACAATTTTTAGGGCCTTCCTCTGACACCGCCTGGTATAGAGGTCCTGGATGGCAGGAAGCTTGGCCCCAGTGATGAACTGGGTCGTAGGCACAACCCTCTGTCATGCCTTGCGTTTGGAGGCTAGCAGTTTCCATACCAGGCAGTGATGCAACCACTCGATGCAACCACTCGATGGTGCAGCTGTAGAATCTTTTGAGGGTCTGAGGACCCATGCAAAATATTTTCAGTCTCCTGAGGGGGAATAGGTTTTGTCATGCCCTCTTCATGACTGTCTTGGTGTGCTTGGACCATGTTAGTTTGTTGGTGATGTGGACACCAAGGAACTTGAAGCTGTCAACCTGCTCCACTGCAGCCCGTTGATGAGAATGGTGGCTTACTCTGTCCTCTTTTTCCTGTCGTCCACAATCATCTCCTTTGTCTTGATTACTTCGAGGTAGAGGTGGTTGTCCTGGCACCACATGGCCAGCCACATGGCCAGGTCTCTGACCTCCTCCCTGTAGGCTGTCTCGTCATTGTCGGTGATCAGGCCTACCACTTGTGTCCTCTGCAAATTTATTGATGGTGTTGGAGTCGTGCCTGGCCGTGCAGTCATGAGTGAACACGGAGTACAGGAGGGGACCGAGCATGCACTACTGAGGGGCCCCTGTGTTGAGGATCAGCGTGGCGGATGTGTTATTACCTACCCTTACCACCTATGGGGCAGCCCATCAGGAAGTCCAGGATCCAGTTGCAGAGGGAGGTGTTTATTCCCAGGGTCCTTAGCTTATTGATGAGCTTTGAGGGCACTATGGTGTTAAATGCTGAGCTGTAGTCAATGAATAGCATTCTCACAAAGGTGTGGATCTGTTGGGGCGGTATGCAAATTGGAGTGGGTCTAGAGTTTCTGGGATGATGGTGTTGATGTGAGCCATGACCAGCCTTTCAAAGCACTTCATAGCTACAGACGTGAGTGCTACGTCGGTAGTCATTTAGGCAGGTTACCTTAGTGTTCTTGGGCACAGGGACTATGGTGGTCTGCTTAAAACATGTTGGTATTACAGACTCGGACAGGGAGAGGTTGAAAATGTCAGTGAAGACACTTGCCCTGCGGCCTTGTGAATGTTGACCTGTTTAAAGGTCTTACTCACATCGGCTGCGGAGAGCATGATTAGTCTTCCGGAACAGCTGGTGCTCTCTTGTATGTTTCAGTGTTATTTGCCTCGAAGCAAAAGTATCTATTCTTTCCATTAAATCTTTGACCAATCTCTGTCATGCTCACAGACCTGGTGGAGTAGCATGAATTTCAAGTAATTAGCAACAAAGCAGTTGTGATTTCAAATCCCAAGTGAAATATAGTCACAATTAACCAGCATTCAGCAGCATACTGTCCCTTTACAGCAGGGGTGTCAAAGTCAAATGGACGGAGGGCCAAATAAAAAAATCAGCTACAAGACGAGGGCCGGACTGTTCGAATGTTCATTGAAACATTTTTAAATGACGCATATAGTCTAGTGAACCTAATTGAACCTACTGAAAACCTAACAAATATATTACAATATGATCAGATAAATAAAGCAATATTTTCTTATGGCTCTGTCAGTAATCTTTAATTTTCAACAGACACAAAAGACAAATTTCCTTTATATAAATATCCCCATAACATGAACATTAAATGAAAGAAACCGGTATTCGAGGCACCATCAGTAGACTATATTTTCTATTTTAGCAAAAGTGGGCTAAATTTACTTCAAAGAAAAAACAATAATAGCAATTTTCTATCATCCACTCAACTGAAATATTTTTAAAATATAATTGGATTGAAATACAAAAAAATAAAGTGCAAAAATCTATTAATCAAAAACAACACTTTGTTTAAGGAGAAGTAACATGCAGTGAAAACAAATATTAAATTTTAACTTTTAAACTTGAACTGAGTAAAAACTCTAAATATGTGATTGCACAGTAATGTTCACTTGTTTGAGGTTGTCGACTTCTGTGTGATGTTTTGTTCAGGTTCATCAAAGAAAACAGTTGTTCACACAGGTATGTGCTGCCAAACATAGACAACGTTTGAGCAGCCTGGATGCGCAGCTGGGGCATTGTGCCGGGGAGGAAACGGGCAAACTCCGCAGCACCCACTGCCGCATATTTTTCCCTCAGTGCATCATTGCATTGGAGGTCAATCAACTCCATTTGGAGGTTTGGTGGTGAGCTTTCCACGTCAACAGCAAATGGGTTACCGAGCAGTTCCAACCTGCTTTTTTGTGCTTCAAAGTCAGCAAATCGGCGTCGAAAGTCAGTGGTAAGCATACCTATTTTATCAGCCAACTGTGTGCTCGGGAACGCACTGGTAGAGAGCTTCTCTTTCATGGTCTGGCAGCTGGGAAAGTGGCTCAAATTTTCTTTCCGCATCTGCGTCTCCCACAGAGTCAGTTTGGTTTTAAATGCCTTCACTGTACTGTACATATCAGAGATGACACGATCCCGACCCTGCAGCTGCAAGTTTATTGCATTCAGATGACTCATAATGTCACACAGAAAAGCCATTTCACACAGAAACATTTCGTCTCGGAGTTGTGTTGTGTCTTTCCCTTTGCTGTCCAAGAATAGACAAATCTCCTCACGAAGCTCGAAACATCTTTGAAGCACCTTTCCCTGGCTTAGCCATCGCACCTCTGTGTGATAAGGCAAATCACCATGCTCCGTTTCTAACTCCGTCAGAAATGCCTTGAACTGGCGGTGATTCAAACCTTTGGCTCTGATAAAGTTAACTGTGCGCGTGATGATGCTCATTACATGCTCCATTTTCAAGGCTTTACCGCACAACGCTTCCTGGTGTATGATACAATGATAAGCTGTCAGCTCACCTGTCGCGTTTTCCTCTTGCATCTTTTCCCGTATCTTCGCCACCAGTCCGCTCCTGTGTCCACACATCGCAGGTGCTCCGTCGGTTGTCAAACCCACGAGTTTTTCCCAAGGCAGCTCCATCTCATTTACACATCTTGACACCTCTTCATACAAATCATGCCCCGTAGTTGTGCCATGCATAGGACGTAAAGCCAAAAACTCCTCTGTCACGCTTAGGCTGGAGTCCACTCCGCGGATGAAAATTGACAACTGGGCAATGTCAGAAATGTCGGTGCTCTCATCCACAGCCAAGGAATATGCAATAAAATCTTTTCCCTTTTTCACAAGCTGCTCTTTTAGATTGATGGACAACTGGTCTACTCTCTCGGCAATGGTGTTTCTGCTCAGACTCACATTTAAAAAGAGTTGCCTTTTTTCTGGGCAAACTTCGTCACAAACTTTAATCATGCAGTTTTTGATGAAATCCCCCTCCGTAAATGGCCGGGCTGATTTAGCGATCTCTTCTGCCAAAATAAAACTGGCCTTGAAAGCAGCCTGGCCTTGTGATTTGGCTTTTTTGAACAGAGCCTGTCGAGATTTGAGGCCTCGTTTTAATTCCTCTGCCTTTTGTAGCCTTTGTTCCATGTCCATATTCTTGTTTTTGTCCGCGTGTTTCGTTTCATAATGTCGTCTCAGATTACACTCTTTCAGTACCGCCACACTTTCTCCACACAGAAGACACACAGGTTTTCCAGCTACCTTCGTGAACATATACTCCGACTCCCACCTTGTTTGAAACCCCCGGTTCTCAGTATCCACCTTCCGTTTTGCCATTTTTGATGGGTATCTGAAAGTTAATTTTACTGTGATGCTGACGACTGCTGTGCCAATAAATATTGAAATGAAGCAGCCTACTGCTCGGTGCGTCACCTTTGCATTGTGGGAAATGTAGTATTGGTGCGTGTAAAAGATCTGCGGGCTGCCGGCTTGCTGCGGGCCGGTTCTAATAATAAATCAAGATCATCCCAGGGGCCGTAAAAAACCTTCTTGCGGGCCGGATGTGGCCCGCGGGCCTTGACTCTGACATATGTGCTTTACAGCAATAACACCTTAATTCAGTAACTTGTTGTTTACCTTACTTCCACTGCAACCAGTAGCCTGTAGTGTACCGACAAATTACAGGATTTAAAAAAAAGTGCTGTCATGTCTTTGGTATCATTAAACTGAAGACTTATTTTTATCAAATACATTCTCTGTAATTATTATTATGTGGTTAAACTAACCTTAATCATGTAAATGTAATTAACTAGGAAGTCGGAGCACAAAGGAATATATTCAGATTACAAAATTGTAATTTTCCAAAAAAAGATATTTCAGATATTTTAATATTGTAAATGGTTGGTTATCTGCCTGAACCCAGTCTTCACTATGAGTCATCCATACATCAATTGTCTTAAATTTTTTAGGTAGTTAGTAAATAAATGATCACAGAAATGCATAAACAAACGAACAGTAGATGTAACGGTTCTCTTGTTGTGAAGTAGAAGCGGACCAAAAAGCAGCGTGGTGGTTGTTCATTGTATTTTAATGAAGACACGATACATGAACAAACTAACGAAAACAAGAAACGTGAGAACTCAAAACAGCCCTATCTGGTGCAAACACAAAGACAGGAACAATCACCCACAAACACACAGTGAAACCCAGGCTACCTAAGTATGATTCTCAATCAGAGACAACTAATGACACCTGCCTCTGATTGAGAACCATACTAGGCCGAAAACATAGAACTGCCCCAAAACATAGAAAAACAAACATAGACTGCCCACCCAACTCACGCCCTGACCATACTAAATAAATACAAAACAAAGGAAATCGAGGTCAGAACGTGACAGTAGATATAGTTACAAGGAAATGATAGCAGAGTTTCCTTAGTGGGATAAACCGGTAAAACCGGTAAAATAAAAACTACAATGTTGATAATTATAACAATTGAAATGCTAACCCTTTGCACATGAACGCTCACTCATTCGGGAATAATTGCAATCAATATACAGTGCCTTGCGAAAGTATTTGGCCCCCTTGAACTTTGCGACCTTTTGTCACATTTCAGGCTTCAAACATAAAGATATAAAACTGTATTTTTTTGTGAAGAATCAACAACAAGTGGGACACAATCATGAAGTGGAGCGACATTTATTGGATATTTCAAACTTTTTTAACAAATCAAAAACTGAAAAATTGGGCGTGCAAAATTATTCAGCCCCTTTACTTTCAGTGCAGCAAACTCTCTCCAGAAGTTCAGTGAGGATCTCTGAATGATCCAATGTTGACCTAAATGACTAATGATGATAACTACAATCCACCTGTGTGTAATCAAGTCTCCGTATAAATGCACCTGCACTGTGATAGTCTCAGAGGTCCGTCAAAAGCGCAGAGAGCATCATGAAGAACAAGGAACACACCAGGCAGGTCCGAGATACTGTTGTGAAGAAGTTTAAAGCCGGATTTGGATACAAAAAGATTTCCCAAGCTTTAAACATCCCAAGGACCACTGTGCAAGCGATAATATTGAAATGGAAGGAGTATCAGACCACTGCAAATCTACCAAGACCTGGCCGTCCCTCTAAACTTTCAGCTCATACAAGGAGAAGACTGATCAGCGATGCAGCCAAGAGGCCCATGATCACTCTGGATGAACTGCAGAGATCTACAGCTGAGGTGGGAGACTCTGTCCATAGGACAACAATCAGTCGTATATTGCACAAATCTGGCCTTTATGGAAGAGTGGCAAGAAGAAAGCCATTTCTTAAAGATATCCATAAAAAGTGTTGTTTAAAGTTTACCACAAGCCACCTGGGAGACACACCAAACATGTGGAAGAAGGTGCTCTGGTCAGATGAAACCAAAATTGAACTTTTTGGCAACAATGCAAAACGTTATGTTTGGCGTAAAAGCAACACAGCTCACACCACCCCCACTCTCAAACATGGTGGTGGCAGCATCATGGTTTGGGCCTGCTTTTCTTCAGCAGGGACAGGGAAGATGGTTAAAATTGATGGGAAGATGGATGGAGCCAAATACAGGACCATTCTGGAAGAAAACCTGATGGAGTCTGCAAAAGACCTGAGACTGGGACGGAGATTTGTCTTCCAACAAGACAATGATCCAAAACATAAAGCAAAATCTACAATGGAATGGTTCAAAAATAAACATATCCAGGTGTTAGAATGGCCAAGTCAAAGTCCAGACCTGAATCCAATCGAGAATCTGTGGAAAGAACTGAAAACTGCTGTTCACAAATGCTCTCCATCCAACCTCACTGAGCTCGAGCTGTTTTGCAAGGAGGAATGGGAAAAACTTCAGTCTCTCGATGTGCAAAACTGATAGAGACATACCCCAAGCGACTTACAGCTGTAATCGCAGCAAAAGGTGGCGCTACAAAGTATTAACTTAAGGGGGCTGAATAATTTTGCACGCCCAATTTTTCAGTTTTTGATTTGTTAAAAAAGTTTGAAATATCCAATAAATGTTGTTCCACTTCATGATTGTGTCCCACTTGTTGTTGATTCTTCACAAAAAAATACAGTTTTATATCTTTATGTTTGAAGCCTGAAATGTGGCAAAAGGTCGCAAAGTTCAAAGGGGGCCGAATACTTTCGCAAGGCACTGTATATATTTACGCTCAGTGTGTCGTCGTGGTCTCTGTTGGAAAGTTTGTTTCTGTTGGAGAGTTTGTCCACCCTCTCACTCTCTGCCGTGGTTAGAATGGATAGTTCAGAGTAACATTCAGCAATGTTGTTATAGAATAGATGTTTCAGCAGTTGAGGGTCTTCGCATTCAATGATGTTGAATTCCTAGCTGCAGACTAGTAATTAGTATCAAAGATCTGTTCTTATTCTGTCTGTTCGATAGTCTCAGAGTTTAACCATGTGGTATGGTTAAGAATTCAGCAATCGTCTGAAACCTTAGCCCTCTCGTGGTTATCGAGGTAAGCTAGTCTCTACTCAAACTTTAGCCCTCTCGTAATTGAGAGAAGCATGGTCTGAAGATAAATTCCCCAAGGTGGGGGTTATATTCGTAAGAACAAAAAGGGGCTGTCCCACGACGCCAAATCAATGTATGTGCTCATGGGGCAGACCTATGATTTAGTTAAACTCCAAAGGGAATTGGATTTTCCTTCATTAAACTCGCTGTACCCAAAGAGTGCAACGTCATGACAGTGTATTTCATGGCATAAAAGGAAACATGTCAGAGAGGTAAAGAACAGGATGGTTTTTCAGAACCATCACAGCTGTCCCGCCCTGAACGTAGAGAGCGTTTTATGTCTCTATTTTGGTTGGTCAGGGTGTGATTTGGGTGGGCAGTCTATGTTCTATGATGTTCTATTTCTATGTGTTTGGCCTGGTATGGTTCTCAATCAGAGGCAGCTGTCTATCGTTGTCTCTGATTGAGAACCATACTTAGGTACCCTTTTACCCCACCTGTTTTGTGGGAAGTTAACTTTGACTTTGTTCAGGGCACATAGCTCAAAGCTTCACGGTTTGGCTTTGTTCTTTGTTTTGTTGGCGTCATTTTTAATAAAGAGAAAATGTACTCTTACCATGCTGCACCTTGGTCCAGTCCTTCAGCCAGCCGTGACAGAACTTCCCACCACCAACGGACCAATCAGCATGGTAAGGTGGACTCCTGGACATGGGAGGACGTTCTGGACGGCAAGGGAGTCTACACATGGGAGGCGATCCTGGCGGGAAGAGATCGCCTTCCATGCGGACAGGTGGAGGCAGCTAGGAGAGCAGAGGCAGTCGGAGAAAGGAACCAGCGGTATGTGGGAACACGGCTGGCAAGGAAGCCCGAGAGGCAGCCGCAAATAATTTTTGGGGGGGGGGCACACGGGGAGTGTGGCAGAGTCAGGAAGCAGACCTGAGCCAACTCCCCGTGCTTTCCGTGGAGTGCATGGGACTGATCAGGCCCCGTGCTATGGGGTGATGTTCACGGTGTCGAGGCGGAGCATTCACAGGCCGGTGTGCTCGGTGCCAGCGTCCAGTATTTGCCGGGTGGAAGCTGGCATCCAGCCAGAACGGGTGGGGCCAGCTCTGCGCTCGAGACCACCAGTGCGCCTCCACGGCCCAGTGTATCCGGTGCCTCGGCCAAGGAAGAGGCCTCCTGGATGTCCCCGGTGAGTCCTGTGACTGCTCCCAGAGCCAGGTCTCCTGTGCGTCTCCCCAGCCCGGTGAGTCCTGTGCCTGCCAGAGTCTCCCTCCTGTCCGAAGCTGCCAGAGTCTCCCTCCTGTCCGGAGCTGCCAGAGTCTCCCTCCTGTCCGGAGCTGCCAGAGTCTCCCTCCTGTCCGGAGCTGCCAGAGTCTCCCTCCTGTCCGGAGCTGCCAGAGTCTCCCTCCTGTCCGGAGCTGCCAGAGTCTCCCTCCTGTCCGGAGCTGCCAGAGTCTCCCTCCTGTCCGGAGCTGCCAGAGTCTCCCTCCTGTCCGGAGCTGCCAGAGTCTCCCTCCTGTCCTGAGCTGCCAGAGTCTCCCTCCTGTCCGGAGCTGCCAGAGTAAAAAAAAAAAAAATACAGTAGAAGATAAATAAATAGGTTTGTCCTTGCCCTCGTCCCCTTCTTACTCTCACTCCTCTTCCTCTAACTCTCTCTCCAAAATTGGCTTCCATTGTTGCCTATTTATAGTGCTCAAGCTCTGATTTCTAAGTGAAGAAATTAGCTAGGTGTTGTCACACGTCAGCACTGGGTGTAGGTAATCTGTAACTGAGTGTGGCATTTGGAATGGCAGTGTTTTCCAAACGAAACACAAGACCTGTTAGTTTTGAATGATGTGTCTAATGTAGAGAACTGTGTTTAGTGTTTTGCAGAAGTGTGTTTTACAATTGCAAACTGAGTGTAAAGCAGATAATGTGCTCGCAGTTTTGCAGACTTGGTTTGAAGATCAGGACATGAGTTAATGGTTTCACTGAGTGTGCCTCAAGTACCACTTTTAGTGTGTAAGCGATTGTGAAAAACTGTAATCTGAGAGTGGTTACATTTCTCCAGGCCCATCCCTCTACTGTCTCTTAAGGGGAAAGCAATCTAAAAGTAACTGAATGTATTCAGATTACATTACTGAGTTTGGGTAATCCAAAAGTTACGTTACTAATTTTAAAAAATGGACTAGTAACTAGTAACTATAACGGATTACATTTAGAAAGTAACCTACCCAACCCTGGTCTGTTACCTGTGTGAAGCAGGATATGAAATCTGACACCACTTGAAGCTGGGATGTCAATCTTATCATTTAATTCGCTCTTCCGACTGTCCATAGACTCATGGCTGAACCTTATATCACAGCCACTAAAAGCAAATATGCCTGGAATCAATACATCATAATGCAGCAGGAGAGAGTGGTTTTATTACTGTAGCACATATAGAGATTGATTTATAGCCAGTAATTTAAAATATTTCACAGATTTTAAACAAAACAACACTTTCTCTTTGTAAAGACGGACAAGATTAATGAGATTTCAGGAAGCCAAGCTAGAGCTCTGTGAGACGTTCACAGCGATCGGGGCAGAAGTTTTGATCAAGAGAGACGTTTAGAAAATATGCACATTTTCTCTAACAATAAATAAACAAATATGTATTTTACAATTATAAGGAAGGTGAAATCTTATACTTAGTAATTTTATAAATACTATATTTAGACAAAAATGTCACTTCAAGCCTTATTCATACAGTTTTGTTAAAAAGGAAATACGTCATATAAAATATTACATATTTTTATCATATTTGTACTGTGTACTTGAGCTTGTGTCCTCAAATGTGACTACACCTCTGCAATTTACAACTAATTTTACCAGAAAGGTGAGATGTTAACCTTTCTTGGACTATTACTAGTTATTATTACTAATAACTAGCATTACTAGTTATTGTTTAAATAATTACTTTTGGAAATTAGGTAGATTACATTTTTAATTACATTATATTACATTTAAGAGTTAAATTCAATTCTTTGTAAGTCTGTTTCTCTATAGTGACCCGTTTGTGTTTCAAAATAATCCATTTTTATAGAGAGCTTTGTGAGACATATGATAACGTCTAAAGGTCATCAAATTCCTCCAGTTTCCTTTGACAGCCGCCTTGGAAAAGGTGAACATGAAAGGTAGCTTATCTGTCAGGTAGGAGTCTGTTTGTCTGTCAGGGCTCTTCAACCCTGTTCTTGGAGTCCTACCATCCTGTAGATTTTCAGTTCAACCCTAATCTAGCGCACCTGATTCTAATAATGAGTTAGTTTATAAACTGAATCGGGTTAGTTATAACTGGGGTAGGTGAGAAAATCTGAAGTGCCGACGACAGTTTACTGTGTGTGTGTCTTCATCCTGGCTGACACCATTACAGACGCCCAAGGGGAGATGAAGCCTGAGCTCCTACTGGTCCTGGGCCTCCTAAGTGCCCCCATATCCCCTCATCCAGGTGTGTGTGTGTCTGTGGGCATCCTAAGTGTGCCAATATCCCCTCATCCAGGTGTGTGTGTGTGTGTCTGTGGGCATCCTAAGTGTGCCCATATCTCCTCATCCAGGTGTGTGTGTGTGTCTGTGGGCATCCTAAGTGTGCCCATATCCCCTCATCCAGGTGTGTGTGTGTGTGTCTATGGGCATCCTAAGTGCGCCCATATCTCCTCTAGAGTAGGGATGAAAGATGGTAACATTGAGTTCAACCAACATAGAAAACATGTTAGATTGGTGCGTTAAAATCAAAAATGATTCAGTCAAAAAGAGGGCAGTTCACACACAAAACAGACAAACTCCAAAATGTTCATTTTGTGACTTTTACTGTGTTTCTTTTCTTGTTTGGAGGCGCATGGTGAAATATATTTATTTCAGTCTAAGCCAAACTCGGCCTACGGAACCCCAAGGACTGAGCTCAACCATTATTTAGATACAAATATACTGATCAATAATATAAACACAACATGCAACAATTGAAACAATTTTACTGAGTTACAGTTCATATAAGGAAATCAGTCAATTAAAATAAATTAGCCCTAATCAAGGGATTTCACATGACTGGGCAGGGGCGCAGCCATGGATGGGCCTGGGAGGGCATAAACCCACCCACTGGGGAGCCAGACCCAGCCAATCAGAATGAGTTTCATCACCTGTCCGGGTGGCTGGTCTCCGACCATTCCACAATTGAGGAAGCTGGATGTGGAGGTCCTGGGCTGGTGTGGTTACATGTGGTCTGCGGTTGTGAGGCTGGTTGAACGTACTGCCAAGTTCTCTAAAATTACGTTAGAGGCAGCTTATGGTAGAGAAAATCAGATTAAATTATCTGGCAACAGCTCTGGTGGACATTCCTGCAGTCAGAATGCCAATTGCACGCTCCCTCAACATCTGTTGCATTGTGTTGTGTGACAAAATATGAACATTTTAGAGCGGCCTTTTATTGTACCCAGCACAAGGTGCTACTGTGTAATGATCTTGCTTCTTGATATGCCACACCTGTCAGATGGATGGATTGTCTTGGCAAAGGAGAAATGCTCACTAACAGGGATGTAAACAAATTTGTCCATAACGTTTTAGAGAAATAAGCTTTGTGCGTATGGAACATTTCTGGGATCTTTTATTTCAGCTCATGAAACATGGGACCAACACTTTACATGTTGAGTTTATACACCCTGTTTTGCAATGAAGGTCTACAGTAGCCTTGACAGCATTCTGTCGGAGGTCAGCTAACTTTGTCCTCCTCTGGGTGTTTTCGACTTCAATACAAAACCTAGGACGCTCGTGGTTCTCACCCCCTTTCATAGACTTACAGTACACAGTAATTATGACAACTTCCGGAGGATGTTCTCCAACCTATCAGAGCACTTGCATCATGAACTGACATGTTGTCCACCCAATCAAAGGATCATAGAATGGGGTCTAATACTGAATGCATAACCTACAGCTAGCTAGGACTGCAGTGCATAAAATGTGGTGAGTAGTTGACTCAAAACGAGAGCAAGATTATAGTTGAACAGTTTTGACAAATTAATTTATTCAAACATGAAGGAGATGCAAGAGAGAGAGAGAGAGAGAAACACAGAAAGAGAGCGGTTTGTTGTCATTTTTGTTGTCATTGTCCACTTTCACTTACTTTGCTAGCGAATGCAGGTAGCTAGTCTAGTTTATACAAACAGCCGGCGCAAACCGAGGGATGCTATGTTAGCTAGCTGGTTATGACTATCCAACACTGGAACTCTTCCAAGTCAAGGTATGTTTTGGGTTTTACTAATTAACTGCTAAATTGCTTACTGACTGTACACTGTACTGCATGATTGTAGCGGGTTTACTAACGCATTAGTTCTATTAGCTATGTTGACTATGACGTTACTTTAGCTAATATGGTGACAATGATGTAGGCTGTGTTTTGAGGTTAGTGGTTATGAAATGAAGGTTTTGCTTGGAAAGTTTTTTTTTATCTGGTCACAACTGTGTTGTGCATTGAAGTCTACAAGTGAAGGGAAAAGGTGAGTGGAGGAGAGCTTGTAGATGCGAGAAGGAATACAATGAGCTGTTTGTATGTGGCTATGAAAGTGAACTGTTTGTGTGTGATCAGGGGTGTATTAATTCTGCTGATTATGTTGAAAAATGTTTCTTAAATGGAAAAAAACTTAACGAAACGGGGATAAACAAACCTGAATTTGTACAATAGAAACTCTCGTTTGCAACTGTTGAAATAATGATTGCACACTAGATCAGCTAGATGCAGGCAAGAGTGTGCAAGGCGGTATTGAATGTGTAGCATTCAAGCAAAACATCTGTACATGTGTCACTTATCTTTCACCTCAAATCTTTCTCTCGAGCTATGTGCACCTACGTTGTAAACTTTCATTCATAGGCTAGTTCGTAGCAACCTCATGATGGCTATAGGGAAATTCAAATATCATAGTAGCCTAAACCTATCGATGTTACATTGAACAGCCGCATATACCCCCCCCCCCCCTCCCCCATTTGACTCTATGTAAACTGGAAACCACATATCCTGAGGCTGCATTTATTGTAGCTGGGGGTTTTAACAAGGCTAATCTGGAAAAAAAATTATATCAGCATATCGATTGTGCAACCAGGGCTGGTAAAACCCTAGATTATTGTAATTCTAACTTCCGCGATGCATATAAGGCCCTTCCACGCCCTCCATTCGGTAAAGCTGACCACGACTCCATTTTGTTGCTCCCTGCATATAGACAGAGACTAAAACAGGAAGCTCCCACACTCAGGTCTGTTCAACGCTGGTCCAACCAATCTGATTCCACGATTCAAGATTGCTTCGATCACGTAGACTGGGATATGTTCCCAAACAACAACATTGACGAATATGCTGATTCGGTGAGCGGGTTTATTAGCAAGTGCATCGGCGATGTCGTACCCACAGCAACTATTAAAACATTCCCAAACCAAAAACCGTGGATTGATGGCAGCATTCGCACAAAACTGAAAGCGCGAACCACTGCTTTTAATAAGGGCAAGGTGACCGGAAACATGACCAAATACAAACAGTGTAGCTATTCCCTCCGCAAGGCAATCAAACAAGCTAAGCGTCAGTATAGAGACAAAGTAGTCGCAATTCAACGGCTCAGACACAAGAGGTATGTGGCAGAGTCTACAGTCAATCACGGACTATAGAAGGAAAACCAGCTCCATTGCGGACCAGGATGTCTTGCTCCCAGATAGACTAAACAACTTCTTTGCTCGCTTTGAAGACACTACAGTGCCACTGATATGGCCCGCTACCAAAACCTGCGGGGTCTCCTTCACTGCAGCCGAGGTGAGCAAAACATTTAAACGTGTCAACCCTTGCAAGGCTGCAGGCCCAGAAGGCATCCCCAGCCACGTCCTCAGAGCATGCGCAGACCAGCTGGCTGGTGTGTTCATGGACATATTCAATCAATCCCTATCCCAGTCTGCTGTCCCCACATGCTTCAAGATTGTTCCTGTTCCCAAGAAGGCAAAGGTAACTGAGCTAAATGACTACCGCCCCGTAGCACTCACTTCTGTCATCATGAAGTGCTTTGAGAGACAAGTCAAGGACCATATCACCTCCACCCTACCCGACACCCTAGACCCACTCCAATTTGCTTACCGCCCCAACAGGTCCACAGACGACCCAATCACACTGCACACTGCCCTAACCTATCTGGACAAGACTTATGTGAGAATGCTGTTCATCGACTACAGCTCAGCATTTAACATCATAGTACCCTCCAAACTCGTCATTAAGCTTGGGTCTCGACCCTGGGTCTCGACCCCACCCTGTGCAACTAAGTCCTGGACTTCCTGACGGGTAACAACATCTCCACCCCGCTGATCCTCAACACTGGGGCCCCACAAGGGTGCGTTCTCAGCTCTCTCTTGTACTCCCTGTTCACCCATGACTGTGTGGCCATGCACTCCTCCAACTCAATCATCAAGTTTGCAGACGACACTACAGTGGTAGGCTTGATGACCAACAACGACGAGACGGCCTAGAGGGAGGAGGTTAGGGCCCTCGGAGTGTGGTGGAATTAAAATAACCTCACACTCAACGTCAACAAAACAAGAGAGATTATAGTAGACTTCAGGAAACAGCAGAGGGAGCACCCCCCTATCCACATCGACGGGACAGTAGTGGAGAGGGTAGAAAGTTTTAAGTTCCTCGGCGTACACATCACGGACAGACTGAAATGGTCCACCCACACAGACAGTGTGGTGAAGAAGGCGCAGCAGCGCCTCTTCAACCTCAGGAAGCTGAAGAAATAAGGCTTGTCACCAAAAACACAAAAGCTTTTACAGATGCACAATCAAGAGCATCCTGGCGGACTGTATCACCGCCTGGTACGGCAACTGCTCCTCCGCCCATAACCGTAAGGCTCTCCAGAGTGTAGTGAGGTCTGCACAAGGCATCACCGGTGGCAAACTACCTGCCCTCCAGGACACCTGCACCACCCAATGTCACAGGAAGGCCAAAAAGATCATCAAGGACAACAACCACCCGAGCCTCTGCCTGTTCACACCACTATCATCCAGAAGGCGAGGTCAGTACAGGTGCATCAATCCTATAGAACATTTGTGGGCAAAACTGAAAAAGCGTGTGCGAGCAAGGAGGCCTACAAACCTGACTCAGTTTCACCAGCTCCGTCAGGAGGAATGGGCCAAAATTCACCCAACTTATTGTGGGAAGCTTGTGGAAGGCTACCTGAAACATTTGACCCAAGTTAAACAATTCAAAGGCAATGCTACCAAGTATTAATTGAGTGTATGTAAACTTCTGACCCATTGGGAATGTGATGAAATAAATAAAAGCTGAAATAAATCATTCCCTCTGCTATTATTCTGACATTTTACATTCTTAAATAAAGTGGTGATCCTAACTGACCTAAGACAAGGATTCTTTACTAGGACTAAATGTCAGGAATTGTGATAAACTGAGTTGAAATGTATTTGGCTAAGGTGTACGTAAACTGTAAACAACTGTAATCAACCATTTAAAACATATTTTACATACCAGCTCTAAAGTCATTTTGGATTAAATACACATGTTTCCTCAATCTCCACACGACACCCCATAATGACAAGCGAAAAAAGTTTTTTGAAAACAGATTTGATTTTTGCAAATTTATAAAACAGAAATAACATAAATACCTTATTTACATAACTATATTGAGACCCTTTGCTATAAGACTCGAAATAGAGCCCAGGTGCATCCTGCTTCCAATGATCATCCTTGAGATGTTTCTACAACTTGATTGAGTCCACCTGTGATAAATTCAATTGATTGGACATGATTTATAAAAGGCACACATCTGTCTATATAAGGTCCCACAGTTGACAAGTGTCATGACGTTGCCCTGTTGGTGAGGTTTATGACCCCCATAAATACCTTTCCCCCTTTCCTCTCTCTCTACTCTACAGAGTGTCTCTTGGAATGCCCTTTGTTAACATAGAGAGAGTCTGAAAACATCAAAATGTTGGGGACTAGAACCATGTTTCGGTAATCCAACCAGTTGAAAATATGCGTTGGTACTTAAAGAATATGATGTCAGATCACTTGTCATCTGAGACATTATTACTGATGATAGGATGACATAAACTGTATCTTGGAAAGTCTACACATTATAGTTATTAGATTCACATGGAATTGGTGTGCAATTTAAATGTTTAAATATGGAACTATTTGTGAAAAGATTAAATTAATTTTAGCTTCTAAATGAGAGAATGGTTTTCATAGAGTAAAAACTCTGCTCACTCAGTGGCCCTACCCAAGTGAACAGACGTTGGTTGTAAACTATGAAACACGCCCTTCACCCCACCACTATATAACCCTTTACAAATATGTAACATTTTTAGGCTGTAACCTAACAAAATGTCAAGGGGTCTGAATACTTTCCGAATGCACTGTATATATACACCATATAAACACTCACTCATGCACACACACAAAACCCACACACATTCACATACACTACATACGCACCAATGGCGGTCAGTGCTGTTTAAGGTGAGGGAGGATGATACTTTCTTTTATGAACATAACCTTATTTCTATTACAGCATACTGTCATTCATATTATATTCACCCAGCTTAATGTAACATCGACAGGTTTAGGCTACTACATGATGCTCAAATTTTCCCTGTACTCATCATGAGGTTGCTACAACCTAGCCTATGATTTAAAGAAAGTTTACAATGCAGGTGCACACAGGTCGAGAGAAAGATTTGAGGTGACAGACAGTGACACATTGACAGATAGTGACACATTAAATATTACACTCTTGCCTGCATCTAGCTGATCTAGAGTGTAATCACTAGTCCAGTTGCAAACAGGATTTTTTATTGAACATCTTCTAGATACATACAGTATCTTGCCCCCTCTTAATTTCTTTCTTTCTTCCCTATTGGCCAGATGTTCACAACAAATAATGTCATTTCTGGAATGCCTTAAGTGTGGAAATACAGTATAGTAATCCAGACTGAACAATATTGTAAACAGCATTACAACCAAAACGAGAGGTATCTGTGTATGACACATGGAGAAATGGAAAACAAATGTAACCACTAAACATCTGAAAGTAAAGCCTGAGGGGAAAAGTGCATGCCAGAGAGGAGTGAGAGAAGGAAAGATTGAAACCTGTGGAAAGGGGAAATAAAAGAACATACAGATGTAAGATCTTAATTGGATCACCCTGCAACGCAGGACATTTTTTACTTGTAGTGTATTTGAAGTTTAAAAAGGTTTCTGAGGTTTGTAATTTCCACTTCTAAATTTCAAACTGGCTCAAATGAAGATCCTATATCTGTACACTCAGCTTATTTACCAATCTAATTCCACCACTCTCTCAAACCAGATCAGGTGCACTGTAAACCCTAACGTGCTGATAAAACCTGTTGCACTTAATATATAGTACAGTTACTTAAAGTACAGTTACTTAAAGTGATTTTGTACTCATTACTCTAACCTATAGAGTCACTGTGACCCTGTAGGTGGTTCAGATTTGAGTTGTGTCAGTTCCTGTGTCAGTTCATCAAGTTCCGAGGAGAATGTTCCATGGGCACGCATTCGGATCTTATATTGACGCCTCCCACGTTCACACTTCATGTACGCTGTTGCTACTCTGTTTATTATATATCCTGATTGCCTAATCACTTTTACCCTTACCCACATATGCGTACTGTATTACTTTAATTACCTCAACTACTGTACTGTACCTTGTACCCCTGCACATTGACTCAGTACTGGTACTCCTTGTAAATAGCCTCATTATTGTTTTTTTATTGTGTTACTATTTCCTTTTTTATTTAGCAAATATTTGTCTTCCTTTTAACTCAACGTTTTTCAGAAAGTCTACAGATGTTGTATTCCGCGAATCCGACTAATAACATTTGATTTGATGCACATCTCTCTCTCTCTCTCTCTCTCTCTCTCTCTTCTGTCTCATGCATATGGGTCTTTCTATAAACTAGGATACCAGTGAGGATTTCCTACACTGGACAACTTGTAACAGCTGTTGATAAGTCATTGATAATAATCTGCCAATTTGTTCACGTCATTACATTAAAATATAAGGGGGAATCATAACTATATTCAATAAAATGCACCAATTCATAAGTTCTCCAGCTCCCTTATAATTATTTGTGATTATGTTTTTTTTATTTTTTTATCCGTTTTTGCAAGAGATGTGGCCACTTTCATTTGTTTGCCACCACTTCAATTGAAGGGGGTTGTGCTACTCTGCTGCAGTAAAACCGCGTGTGGTTATTATGAGGACGATAACATCTAATGTTGGCTTCAACTTGGCTTTCCAAACAAATCCTTCCATTAAAAAAGGAACCTGGTTTTTGGTCACTTTCTCATAATAAAAACAACAATGGTGAGATTAATGATACAGCTAATCATGGTCTTTATTATGTGTGCCTGTGTTGGCCAAATACTGTAGATTACAGAAATATCTCCATGCATGCATCCAATCTATGTATTTAGTCAGGCAATATCCACATTATTTGCACATATTTTAGAATGTAAAAATAATTTCAACATCAAGGCTTAAAAAATGCATTATTCTTAAAGTGGTGAAGTGGTACACTTCATGCATGCCTTTTGGGGAGGTGGGTTCTACAGTATATTAGGCCCTATATGTACAATTATATCAACTATACAATTGTATTACGTTGAGGTCCTTGAAAATTACAATTAAGTGCTTGAAAAAGTCCCTGAAAGTCCTTGAATTTGACTTGCCAATGTCTGTATGAACCCTGCTTAAATGATGTATAATCCTAGGTCTATGTTGTTGCACAGGTGGAGCTATGGGCTAATTTGCATATATAGACTTTTATTTCTTTAAGTACACATGAAGAACTGCATTTAAAAAGTTTTTTTTTTTTTTTTTTCAAACCATTTTGAAATGTTTATCCCAATGTCACACATTGGCCCCATTTATGTATAGAAAGACCCATATGCACACATGATATTAGTGTTCTGTTATTAAAAGGGACTTTGTGTCTCATGGCCAGGAGTTGGTTATGATTACACACTGTCCTTACTTTCCCTGTTCCTCCAGTCCCACTGTGATCTTCATTCTGATCTACATGGTTGCATCACCACCTGGTATGGAAACTGCTCGGCCTCAGACCGCAAGGCACTATAGAGCGTAGTGTGTATGGCCCAATAAATTGCTGGGGACAAGCTTCCTGCCATCCAGGACCTCTATACCAGGCGGTGTCGGAGGAAGGCCCTAAAAATTGTCCAACTCCAACCACTCTCTGCTACGGCAAGTGGTACCGGAGCACCAAGTCTAGGTCCAAAAAGGCTTCTTATTAACAGCTTCTACCCCCAAGCCATAAGACTCCTGAACAGCTAATCAAAGTGCTACCCAGACCCCTCTTTTACGCTGCTGCTACTCTCTGTTTATTATCTATCCATGGTCACTTTAACTCTGCCTGCATGTGCATATTACCTCAATTACCTCGACTAACCGGTGCCCCCGCATATTGACTCTGTACTGGTACCCCTGTATATAGCCTCCCTATTGCTATTGTTATTTTACTGCTTTTTGTTATTTTAAATGTTTTTTTTTCTTGTCTATTTTTTACATAACACATTTTTTTCTTCACTTCTTAAAGCATTGTTGGTTAAGGGCTTCTAAGTAAGCATTTCACTGTAAGGTGAACCTGTTGTATTTGGAGCATTGTGACAAAACATTCGATTTGATTTGATTGTTAGAGTTTACAGTGGACCCATCAAACCTGGCAAAAATCTGCTGTCCGTTCTACAGCTTGCTGACAGGAAGTGACAAACTGTGTTCATATCCTTTCCTCCTTCCTCCTGTGTGTGTGTGTTATGCGTGCGTGCATGCATGCATGTGTGTGTGTCTCTCAGGGTGTCGTATTGAGTGGGATGAAGTGAGGTGCTAACATCCATTCTTTCTGTGTGGGTGCGTGTGTGTGCATGCATGCCTCTGTGTGCGTTTCTCAGGGTGTCGTACGGAGTGGGATGAGGTCAGGTGCTGGTACCGGGCTGATGTGGGCCAGATTGTCAATGTGTCTTGCTCAGACATCTCCCAGCTCTTCGCCAACAAAGGTAATGATGTCCAACCTTTCACCTTTAACTTTGGCACTATCCTTTGACCTTTGAGCGATTTGTCCCTGAGCAGTTTTTCCTGGACAATATGCCTCTGCTTCTGGTTACCCTTTAGGGTCTATAGGCTGGGTAATGGCATATGGTTTGTGTGACAACTGCTGATGTAAAAAATAACTTTATAAATACTTTTCATAGATTGATTGATTGACCTTTAAACATGGCCTTAACCCACACATCACAGTGGGGAGAAGTTTATATAAGCAGAACCAATGTAGCTTCTGTAGAGGTGTAAGGAAGGATGTCAGTATGTGTGTGTTTCCTGATCAATCCACTGATGTATATCGAAAGATCAGAGGTAAAAGCTTCTACTATTAGTTGGGTCATTAATAGCGCATGCAAACACTAAAGATATGAATCAGTTGGCGAATAAAGGCTTCTGCATGCTTCAGGTCGACGGGTGCATACCCAAACTCGTATAGGTTAACTTCCTGAGCATTTCTTTATGCTCCTTTGGCACAAAACTACCTCCATACTTCCATTGGTTTGTACGGGTTACCGTCAGACGAGTCCCGTGACACTCGTGGGGGTTGTAGAGAAAAATGGAGAACGTCATCATGTTCGTGAGAGTCTCCGCTTTCCATAGTGGTTTGTAGCTCAAAAGGTTCGGACGCTGTAGACAGATGTTGGCACATCAGCGATACCAACTTCAGACGAGTCCCGTAGAGCAAAACACAGTAGTACGTTAGCCAGCAATACACAACATGGGTTCCAGTAGACAAACTAAAGTTAGCTTAGGTGGCTTGCAGGAAAAACAACTTACTTAGCTAGCCAACGTATTCCACCTGCACTCTTGGTGCTGGCATCGGCTGTAGCTGAGCTTCTAGCTAAATCCCCCCCCAAAATGTAAATCCTCTTTGCTATATTCTGGTTGAAACATGTATGGTTGAATGTCACCATGTACAGTGCCTTGCGAAAGTATTCGGCCCCCTTGAACTTTGCGACCTTTTGCCACATTTCAGGCTTCAAACATAAAGATATAAAACTGTATTTTTTTGTGAAGAATCAACAACAAGTGGGACACAATCATGAAGTGGAACGACATTTATTGGATATTTCAAACTTTTTTAACAAATCAAAAACTGAAAAATTGGGCGTGCAAAATGATTCAGCCCCATTCAGTTAATACTTTGTAGCGCCACCTTTTGCTGCGATTACAGCTGTAAGTTGCTTGGGGTATGTCTCTATCAGTTTTGCACATCGAGAGACTGAAATTTTTTCCCATTCCTCCTTGCAAAACAGCTCGAGCTCAGTGAGGTTGGATGGAGAGCATTTGTGAACAGCAGTTTTCAGTTCTTTCCACAGATTCTCGATTGGATTCAGGTCTGGACTTTGACTTGGCCATTCTCATTCTAACACCGGGATATGTTTATTATTGAACCATTCCATTGTAGATTTTGCTTTATGTTTTGGATCATTGTCTTGTTGGAAGACAAATCTCCATCCCAGTCTCAGGTCTTTTGCAGACGCCATCAGGTTTTCTTCCAGAATGGTCCTGTATTTGGCTCCATCCATCTTCCCATCAATTTGAACCATCTTCCCTGTCCCTGCTGAAGAAAAGCAGACCCAAACCATGATGCTGCCACCACCATGTTTGACAGTGGGGATGGTGTGTTCAGCTGTGTTGCTTTTACGCCAAACATAACGTTTTGCATTGTTGCCAAAAAGTTCAATTTTGGTTTCATCTGACCAGAGCACCTTCTTCCACATGTTTGGTGTGTCTCCCAGGTGGCTTGTGGCAAACTTTAAACAACACTTTTTATGGATATCTTTAAGAAATGGCTTTCTTCTTGCCACTCTTCCATAAAGGCCAGATTTGTGCAATATACGACTGATTGTTGTCCTATGGACAGAGTCTCCCACCTCAGCTGTAGATCTCTGCAGTTCATCCAGAGTGATCATGGGCCTCTTGGCTGCATCTCTGATCAGTCTTCTCCTTGTATGAGCTGAAAGTTTAGAGGGACGGCCAGGTCTTGGTAGATTTGCAGTGGTCTGATACTCCTTCCATTTCAATATTATCGCTTGCACAGTGCTCCTTGGGATGTTTAAAGCTTGGGAAATCTTTTTGTATCCAAATCCGGCTTTAAACTTCTTCACAACAGTATCTCGGACCTGCCTGGTGTGTTCCTTGTTCTTCATGATGCTCTCTGCGCTTTTAACGGACCTCTGAGACTATCACAGTGCAGGTGCATTTATACGGAGACTTGATTACACACAGGTGGATTGTATTTATCATCATTAGTCATTTAGGTCAACATTGGATCATTCAGAGATCCTCACTGAACTTCTGGAGAGAGTTTGCTGCACTGAAAGTAAAGGGGCTGAATAATTTTGCACGCCCAATTTTTCAGTTTTTGATTTGTTAAAAAAGTTTGAAATATCCAATAAATGTCGTTCCACTTCATGATTGGGTCCCACTTGTTGTTGATTTTTCACAAAAAAATACAGTTTTATATTGTTATGTTTGAAGCCTGAAATGTGGCAAAAGGTCGCAAAGTTCAAGGGGGCCGAATACCTTCGCAAGGCACTGTATATATAGTAATAAAGGGACTCGAGGAACTCATACACCACCAAAACGACAAAACTGATAGCATTCAATCATACAGTGGGATGAAAATGCAACCGAACATATGAACAGGAATGACATTTACTCCCACAGGTCGGGTAAAAAGATCTAGCTGAAAACCACACCCTTACTAAGCCAGCCTCCAGTCCAGGGTTCCTCTAAGAACCTTTTGCTACATCGAAATGTTAAAGGTTTCTCAAAGAATGCCACAACTAACCAAAGATGCCAATATGAATCCATTGACTGCAGGGGTTCCTTGAGGATTTCCAGGGTTCCTTGAGTGACCACTAATTCTAGGAGTGTACACCAAAGAAAACAAACACTGTTATGGCCTCTCATGGCTCGTAAAATGGTTGACATTGGATAAGGTGTTTAAACATGATAAAACACACGCACAGTGATGAATGTATGTTCTTAAAATGACTACACTAAGAACGTCTCCATGGAGTCAGAAACACACTCTGTGGAAGTATGTGTGTGTTGACCAAAATGAATGTGTGAAGGCAGGGAAATATGTAGTCTGTATTGGTTTGATATGTGTTAACCAACATTAATGGGTAAGTTTAGGGAAATATTATGCGTTTTTTGGTGTGGAGGTTTGTGTATATGGCTTGTACTTCTCAATGACAGGAAGAGCAAAAGACGGAGAGTGTGTGTGCGTGTGAGAGAGGGAGATAAATATAAAAAATGTAAAGAACAAGAGAAAGGGAAAAACCCCTTGAAGCATTATCTCAGTGAAACTTGAGCTTGGACTTAAACTTTAAGAGTGAGTGGGAGTAAAGGGCGGGGGTTGTCAATATGAACGATGACCTCATAACTCAATTAAGAGTGGGAGCTAGCCTACAGAGCACTCCCTGGATTCCCTCCCCCGCAGACTCAGTCAACGATAAGTACACCAGAGGCACTTAGAGCCACGGAGGGAAAAATAAAGAAATAATCAAAAATCAAAGGGTTCAACTCTGAGAGTGAGGAGGAGTGTGAGGATGAGCATTATTGAAGCTTGTTAGCCACAGTTGTTCAGTCTCTACTGTCCCTGGAGTTTTAGCCTTAGCCCTCAGTTATGCTATGCTACCGCTAGGCTAGATAGTACTGCTGAGCCATCCACTCACCCACCAAACCTGTCTTACCATGGCTGCAGGGCTACAGGCCTCCATGCTATGGCCACTATCCACTTTATGCTAATGCTAATACAGAATCTAAAATCTCACTGGCATCTTATCAGTCAAGCCGCCCACTCTTCACTATACTGTTCAATACCCCACAATCATTCTACTACCGCTCACCGTCTCACTGTGGAGCAAGGTACTGGATGGGTGAAGTTATAATTTATTATCCATAACAGCCAATAGCCAGCTTCACAGTCCCATTGTGTTAAACCCTCTTTAACCTCCTTTTCTCAGTAAGCTGCTGTGTTGATACAGGGCTACTGAGCTGTTATGAAGGTGTCATTAGTGGATAGTAATTCACTACTTCTACAGTGGGAGGCCAGAGGCAGGAGAGAGGGGGCAAGGAGATAGCATAGTGGAAGATGCTTAGTCTACAAAATAAACACAACACCTATTCTCAAAGCCATAATCAAATCTCATGCGTGGGTAAATAGCAACATCAACGCAAACTGAGTGTGGACCAAGGCATTCAACTCTGGTCAGATTTCTGGGGATATGAATGAATACAAAACTACCCAAATTCAATCAACGTGTAGCTCTCGTAGTTCATTGTTATACAATGGGTGGTGCTAATCCTGAATGCTGATTTGTTAAAACCACATTCCAGCCGGTGTCTATTCTACAAGTTACCACCGGCTAAATCTAAAACGTTAAAATGCCTATTTACTCTGTTCCATCTGATTGCGCAATACACTTTTTCATCAGCCCTGCCAGACAATTTATAAACTCTCCACTATAAAAAGCATCGAGACATTAACTCACATTTATTTTAGACTAACATTGTCATGCCCTGACCATAGTTTGCTTTGTATGTTTATAGGTTTTGTTTGGTCAGGGTGTGATCTGAGTGGGCATTCTATGTTGTATGTCTAGTTTGTCTCTGTGTTTGGCCTGATATGGTTCTCTGATTGGGAACCATATTTATGTAGCCTGTTTTGTCATTGGGGATTGTGGGTGATTGTCTATGTTAGATGCTTGTGTCAGCACATTTGGTATATAGCTTCACGGTCGTTGTTCATTTTATTGTTTTGTTCAGTTTACTTTGTGTTTTTTCGTCATCTATTAACATTATGCATTCACACCACGCTGCGCTTTGGTCCGCTTCTTACGACGATCGTGACAACCATTTCGTTTTTAACAGCGGAGATTTGTATAAACCTCGCTGCCTGTCTCTCTGATATTTGCAACATGGTTTTAATATTCAAAGTCGATCTCCGGCTGTCCCATAGTAATGAATGTGTCAGGAGTCGGAACGAGAGACAAGCAGGCAGCATTTCTCAGCCAGTCAAAATCATGAGTCAGCTGGCATCCTTTTTATGGATACATTCAAAGAAATGTAAATTGAAAAAAGGTCCAACGAAATGAAGTGCAGCTAGTTTGTAGTCTTTCCAGCTTCAGTTTGAAGTGATTGTGTTAGCTTTGTTATTGGCTCCACTGAATAACAGTGTCCTAAAGAGAGAGCACATTTTCTATGCCAGGTGAAATCGTGCCTCATGAGCTCATTCTTATGGATCTATCCAAATAAATGTCACTAGAAAACAGCTTAAACAAATGCAAATCAAATCAAACTGTATTTGTCACATGCACCGAATACAAGTGTAGACCTTACCGTGAAATGCTTACTTACAAGCCCTTAACCAACAGTGCAGACCTTACCATGAAATGCTTACTTACAAGCCCTTAACCAACAGTGTAGACCTTACTGTGAAATGCTTACTTACAAGCCCTTAACCAACAGTGTAGACCTTACTGTGAAATGCTTACTTACAAGCCCTTAACCAACAGTGCAGTTCAAGAAGAGTTAAGAAAACATTTGCCAAAAAAACTAAAGTAAAAAAACAATAAAAAGTAACACAATAACGACGCTATATACAGAGGGTACAAGTACCGAGTGTGTAGAGGTACAGGTTAGAGGTCATTTGTACATGTATTTAGGGGCGAAGTGACTATGCATAGATAATAAACAGCGAGTAGCAGCAGTGTACAATACAAATGTAATAGTCCTGTGGCCATTTGATTAATTCTTCAGCAGTCTAATGGCTTGGGGGTAGAAGCTGTTAAGGAATCTTTTGGTCCTAGACTTGGCGCTCCAGTATTGCTTGCTGTGCGGTAGCAGAGAAAACAGTCTTTGACTTGGGTGCCTGGAGTCTCTGACAGTTTTTTGGGCTTTCCTCTAACACCGCCTATTATATAGGTCCTGGATTGCAGGAAGCTTGGCCCCAGTCATGTACTGGGCCGTTCGCACTACCCTCTGTAGTGCCTTGCGGTCAGATGCCGAGCAGTTGCCATACCAGGCGGTGACGCAACCGGTCAGGATGCTCTCGATGGTGCAGCTGTAGAACTTTTTGAGGATCTGGGGACCCATGCCAAATCTTTTCAGTCTTCTGAGGGGGAAAAGGTTTTGGCGTGCCCTCTTCATGACTGTCTTGGTGTGTTTGGTAGATCGTTGGTGATGTGGACACCAAGGAACTTGAAACTCAGCTACTTTGTTGTTATTCTGGCTGCACTATTTGACGTGACTATAAGTTAGCCATAGTTGGCTAGCAAGCAAGCAAGGGATAAGAATGTGGCCAGCCAGTATGGCAATGGAACAATTACAACAAACAACTGGGTACAGAACAAATACAGAACAAAAAGACTGAACGACTGGGTCGTGTCTCTGGCAACCGAACCGATAGAAAGAAAATGCAGCTGGCTTGGGTAGCAACCCTAGATTTGTGTCGGGACTATATATTGTGGAAGGATGAAATAGTATGAATTAATTCATTAATTAATTTAATGAAAATATGTCAATCATTATTTGAATATGTTGTTAACCCATCGTATAAAGTGATAATGCCCTCGACACCGGTGTTTGCAGGATACATTGGCATGGTTTGCCGGCTCTTGACATCGTCTCTGGCCTAACAACACCCGTGCTAATATATCCACCAAACTCCAGCTTCTCTAGCATTATCACTTAAATAACCAACGGTTCTGAGACACCAAGACTACTCCATGGCTATTCTAAATAATACAATGTTCTCATCGATGTGTCTAATAACTGAACACCCAATACTATCCATGGTAGGGATTGTAATAAAACACAACAGGAAAACAATAAATACTTGAATTGATAAAGAAATAATCTACAAATATACCTTACTATTCAAGATAAGGAATGTTGTAAAATAATTAGTATTATACTTTCTATTCATATTATTTAGAAATAGATTTTTTTTTAAACAATATTAGAAGGGATAATTATTGAAATAATACATCTTCTAATAAAAAGAACTGAAACACAAAAGTACTAAAAAGCCTGAAATTACAGTACCAGTCAAAACTTTGGACAACAATTACAGTAAAAATAAATAAAAACCCTTGAATGAGTAGATGTGTCCAAACATTTGAGTGGTACTGTAGTTAGGTAGTAGTAGCAGCAAACGGCTCTAGCAACTCCTGTGGCGGGCCGGGCACATGCACGCTGACTTCGGTCGCCAGTTGTACTGTGTTTCCTCCAACACAATGGTGCGGCTGGCTTCCGGGTTAAGCGAGCAGTGTGTCAAGATGTGCGGCTTGGCAGGGCTGTGTTTCGGAGGATGCATGGTTCTCTCAACCTTCGCCTCTCCCGAGTCTGTACGGGAGTTGCAGCGATCGGACAAGACTGTAAATACCCATTGGATATCATGAAATTGTGGAGATAAAGGGGTAACAAGTATTTTAAATATAAATAACTAAAATAATGTTAACCATTTGTGCATACTGAGCGACGTATAACTCCTATCTGTCTTATGTACAGCTGGGTACCCTTGCTTGAGTCAAGATGAGCTTAATGTTGGCACAACTGCCTATCTGCTAAGTAGCAGTGTACCCTAAAGAAGCACCACCAGGTACTATCACAGAACTATATGGGAAGCCTAATCATGTGGTCTGCACGAAGTATATACTATAAGCAACCTAAGTAATAAGCACCCAGCCAACCACCTGTACTGATATGCACTGAACTTTATTACGAAGACAACTGAAGCAAAGCTATTGACTGTGAGCTGAACGGCGACATAGTGAACTATTTAATGCATGGGAACTCGCAGATGAACTCATCACTTTTAGCATCCAAAATCTCCTTGGCTTTTAATCTAATATAGAGTTCGCAGGAAGTAGAAGACCACGCCCTATGATCTTCAGTGTGGATGCAGGGCCAGATAGGGAAGCCGCTGAAGCAGCGCCAAATCAAAATGAATGGCTGCGTTTATCTCAGGGGTATGCCCGCAGCGTTGGCAGAGGAGACGGAGCCGTGATGAAAACCAATATCTCGTTTGCCAGCATCAATGATAAATATTGAACAGAGGTTCGCCAGGTGCTGCCCGTGTTCAGCATGCAGGCCGCATAACATGAAAGAGAGGACAAAGCGGTGTTAGTTCTGGTGACGATGACAATGTTCCACAAGTGAGAGTCCGTAAAGCAAACCTAAGCGATCACACAAAAGTAAAGGGAAGGAACATTTAGTGTATTCAGACGGAAAGAACCCCTAAAGTCATCATATGGACCGCCTCTGGAAAAGTGTAATGTCAACTCAACACTGTTGCCTTAACGTGAACTCAAACTACTGAGAGGAGAGAAACTCTGATATGCATGTTCGCTGCTTCTCCATAGGTCATGAAGAGTAGGCAGACAGATGGATTCTTGAGCAGACTGCATGCAGACGGGTCCTGACGCCCAATATGAACTGAAACCCTGCTATTGGAGCATGACATGGCACATTTCCCGACTGAAATTGGAATAGAAAAGGCATACAGTGGGGAGAACAAGTATTTGATACACTGCCGATTTTGCAGGTTTTCCTACTTACAATGCACGTAGAGGTCTGTAATTTTTATCATAGGTACACTTCAACTGTGAGAGATGGAATCTAAAACAAAAATCCAGTGTCACGAACCTCGCCGAAGATGGTGCCTCTTCCTGTTCGGGCGGTGCTCGGCGGTCGTCGTCGCCGGCCTATTAGCTGCCATCGATTCCCTTTCCGTTTGTTTTGGGTTATTGGGTAATTGGGTACACCTGTTTTGTATTAGGGTTTGTTTGTAGGGTATTTAAGGGCACTAGGCCCGCTGGGTATTTGTGCGGGCTTGTTTTTGTTACTCTGTGTTTGATGGTGTGATTTATTCGTGTATTTATTCTCCGGACTATTTTGTCCTGTTGTTTGGACTGGCAACTTATATACGCCCTGTGTGTTGGCGTGACTGTTTTGTTGCGCTGGGGAATAAATTTGAAAAACGACTGAACCCTGCTCTCTGCGCCAGATTCCACCCACCACACCTAGTTGATCGTAACATCCAGAAAATCACATTGTATGATTTTTAAGTAATTAATTTGCATTTTATTGCATGATATAAGTAATTGATCACCTACCAACCAGTAAGAATTCCAGCTCTCACAGACCTGTTAGTTTTTCTTTAAGAAACCCTCTTCTCCACTCATTACCTGTATTAACTGCACCTGTTTGAATTCGTTACCTATAAAAAAGAAACCTGTCCACACACTCAATCAAACAGTCTCCAACCTCTCCACAATGGCCAAGACCAGAGAGCTGTATAAGGACATCAGGGTTAAATTATAGACCTGCACAAGGCTGGGATGGGCTACAGGACAATAGGCAAGCAGCTTGGTGAAAAGGCAACAACTGTTGGCGCAATTACTAGAAAATGGAAGAAGGTCAAGATGACGGTCAGTCACCCTCCATGCAAGATCTCACCTCGTGGGGCATCAATGATCATGAGGAAGGTCAAAAAAGAGGGATCAACAAAAAAAACAGGGATCAGCCCAGAACTACACGGCAGGACCTAGTCAATGACCTGAAGAGAGCTGGGACCACAGTCTCAAAGAAAACCATTAGTAACACACTACGCCGTCATGGATTAAACTCCTTCTTTGGAGGGAGCTGAAGGTCCGTATTGCCCAGCGACAGCCCCGAAACCTGAAGGATCTGGAGAAGGTCTGTATGGAGGAGTGGGCTAAAATCCCTGCTGCAGTGTGTGCAAACCTGGTCAAGAATTACAGGAAACGTATGATCTCTAATTGCAAACAAAGGTATCTGTACCAAATATTAAGTTCTGCTTTTCTGATGTATCAAATACTTATGTCATGCAATAAAGTGCAAATTAATTACTTAAAAATCATGCAATGTGATTTTCTGGATTTTTGTTTTAGATTCCGTCTCTCACAGTTGAAGTGTACCTATGATAAAAAATTACAGACCTCTAGATGCTTTGTAAGTATGAAAACCTGCAAAATCGGCAGTGTATCAAATACTTCTCCCCACTGTATGTGCTTATATAACAGCGGACATTTTACAGAGAGAAGACCATACAGTAGACTTCTGCAGAGCGGCACAACTCAGCCATGACATACCATCACATAGCATAAAACATACAGTATTACTAACAATCCCCCAAAACCGCAACTAACAATAGCTACGTATCCACCTCATCTAAACAGCCTAATGTCTAACTGAAATTGCTCAACAGTGGCTGATGCATCTGCAGCATGCACAGTGTGCACAGGAAGAGTGACCTGATAATCACAATCTAGACCTACAGGGCCAGCCGACTAGAGCATACAGGTCGCAGTGGTGGGTGGTATAAGGTGCTTTAGTGACAAAACGGATGGCACTGTGATAAACTGCATCCAGTTTGCTGAGTAGAGTGTTGGAAGCAATTTTGTAGATGACATCGCCGAAGTCCAGGATCGGTAGGATAGTCAGTTTTACTAGGGTAAGTTTGGCGGCGTGAGTGAAGGAGGCTTTGTTGCGGAATAGAAAGCCGACTCTAGATTAGATTTTCGAATGGAGATGTTTGATATGAGTCTGGAAGGAGAGTTTACAGCCTAGCCAGACACCTAGGTACTTATAGATGTCCACATATTCAAGGTCGGAACCATCCAGGGTGGTGATGCTAGTCAGGCGTGCAGGCAGCGAACGGTTGAAAAGCATGCATTTGGTTTTACTAGCGTTTAAGAGCAGTTGGAGGCCACGGAAGGAGTGTTGTATGGCATTGAAGCTCGTTTGGAGGTTAGATAGCACAGTGTCCAAGGACGGGCTGGAAGTATATAGAATGGTGTCGTCTGCGTAGAGGTGGATCAGGGAATGGCCCGCAGCAAGAGCAACATCATTGATATATACAGAGAAAAGAGTCGGCCCGAGAATTGAACCCTGTGGCACCCCCATAGAGACTGCCAGAGGACCGGACAGCATGCCCTCCGATTTGACACACTGAACTCTGTCTGCAAAGTCGTTGGTGAACCAGGCAAGGCAGTCATCAGAAAAACCGAGGCTACTGAGTCTGCCGATAAGAATATGGTGATTGACAGAGTCGAAAGCCTTGGCAAGGTCGATGAAGATGGCTGCACAGTACTGTCTTTTATCGATGGCGGTTATGATATCGTTTAGTACCTTCATGTAGAACCCACACATTTGGAACAGCACAAGTTGGTAGATATGAGTCATGCTCAGTGAGCTGCATCAGGGTATAAGATGCCTGCATACGCACTATGTACAAGCATGCATGATAACACAGATAAACATGCTTACTATTATCCTAAAATGATGAGCCATCGTACTGCAATGCTCCAGAAGATGCCGTGGAAGGAGTAGCTAGTGTTCACCTCTAGGCAACCACAACCTCTGTGTGCTCTTGCAATAATAGCAAGAATGCCATAACACTATGTGCAGATGATACAGAACATACAGCCAGGCATGAATAACACAACATCCACCTACTGTAGATGATGTTTACGGAGCCTAACCTGCACGCACTCCCATAATGCAATATTGGCAGCCATGCCATGTGCTTACTGTGTGTAGAAAACGAAGCAAAGAATATCAGCTGAATGTACGTACATCTGAATGTACGAGTATTCACACCCAAATAAGAGTTGCAGCATAAACACATAATATAACTAGTACGTAAAACATGAGAATAACAAAATGCACAGAAATTGAATTACATTTTTTTCTGATTGCTTAGGCACTATCTTTGAAACTATAGGCTATTTTTTGCAAAACTCTACACACTAACCACAAAACCTTACACCAAACCAGCAAAACAGTACACATCTCTGGCAAAAGCAAACGATTCTTGCAAAACTCTTAACTCTTTTAAAAATGATGTTTTTGCATCAATACAGTACACACAAACCATTTGAATAAGCACACGAAGCACTGATAGTATAAATGAAAAACACTTAACTGTGTGCAGGGTATAGCAGTTTGCAATAAAGTCTAATCATACAAACACACATACACACAGGTATCCAAATGTGTAAAGTATGGATGTGTTTTCCGAACATAACACACTATCAATACAAATGTCACGACTCCTACCGAAGGTGGCTCCCCTTCCCATTCGGGTGGCGCTCGTAGTCACCGGCCTACTAGCTGCCACTGATTCTTTCACCCCCCCCCCCCCCCCCTCCCCCTCTTGTCTGTTAATTGGTTACACCTGTTGTTTATTTGGTGATTAGTTGGGCTTTATTAGCCAGCCTGCTCTTTGTGCTGGATTGTTTGTGTGACTAGTGTGCACGTTAGAGGTTAACGTGTTTTCCTGTTCGTGTTTTTATTTGCTGGACTGTTTTAGTCCCCGTGTTTGGGGCATTTGGTTTTGTGTGCGCCCTGTGTTTTCGTGGGGTGGCTTATGTTCGCAGTTTGTGCATTAAATAGCACTACCCTGAAATATCTGCGTCCTGCGCCTGACTTCGCACCCACTACACCCAGATCGTTACAACAAATGAGGGAAAAGTTGTTTTTTATTCTCAAAATGTTCTAACACTTCTCAAAGAAAAAAAAGCAGTAGAAAAAACAAACATTTGTGCTAGAAAAAAAGACAATCCACATCACATGCGATGTTGTCCTGAGCTAGGCAGCGTGGAAAGTATCGCCTGGAGTGCCTTATCCAGGCCTGGCATGACCCCTGACCGATGTCTCCACAAGCCTCCTCCATTGCCTGTAGAAAGGGTATGCGTTGGTGGGGCTGGAGATCATACACCTTCCAACGCCATGCAGAGAATAATTATTCAATAGGATTCAAGAACGGAGAGTGTGGGGGAGAGATTGAGTGCAATTGAAAGTGGGTGACCTGTGAACCAATTGCGGACCACAGCAGCCTGGTGGAAACTAACATTGTCCCAGATGATAACGTATCTGATGCTCTGGCCACTGGTCATTAGGGATTAGTCTGTTGTGGAGGGTGTCCAGAAATGTGATAATGTGTGCAGTGTTGTATGGGCCTAAGATTGCATGATGGTGAAGGACGCCGTTTTGACTAATAGCCACACACATTGTTCTGTTGCCACCACGTTGTCCCAGGACGTTGATGATGGCACGGTGTCCGATGATATTTCTGCCGCGGCCCCTTGTTTTTGCAAGGTTGAAACCTGCCTTGCCACTTATATTAGCTCATGATGCACTTCTAGCTCCATGACTCTCTGAAAGAGACAAAACAATGTAGCACAGTACGAAAAGACAGGGATCAGTCAATATGATGTAGCACCATACACTTCCAGATCCAGTACCAATGACAGGATAGTATAGCTTACCTGCACATATTCATATCTCAGTTGTATCACACGGTCTGAGTTCATTTTTCGAAAGGGACTCTATACAGCTGCTTCATCCTAATTATGTTGCGTTTCAGTAGACGAGACAGTGCAGAGAGACTCACTCTGTTAACGTTTTGGAATATGGTGTTATATGCCATTATGTGGTCCTGCAGTTCTGAGTCTGATGCAGTTATTTGCAATGACCATATTTACAATGTGGGTCTCCTGCTCTGGGGTAAACACTCTTGCACCAGATACTAGTTTTCTTGCAGTTCTGTAAAAGTATTTTAATGGTTTTAGTGATCCTTCCCATTATGAAAGAACGGTACATATTACTGTACCAGTAAGACTACAGCACTTACAGTTACTTACCGGTTCTCAATATCCGGATGATACCTGCAACAGTATAGCAGCTCATATTTGGTTGAACCCGTTGCCCAGCCCCCCCTCATGCTCATCCCATGGTACATGGGAATCAGAATGACAGTTTGGGACCTTTTTTTCCCTTTTTACACATGTCACAGTGGGGCTGAAAAATTCCTTGTGTGTCCCTGGGGCATCCAGGAGGTCCACACTCTAAAAAGAAAAGGTTCCTGGAGTACCCTTTAGGGGTTCTTCATATTGAAACTGTAAGGGAATCCCTATAAATTCTTCAAATAATCTCTTTTAATGGATCCTCAAAGAACCTTTTGAATTACTTTTTGGGGTACAGTTTTTTAAATACCCCTGATATTATTATTATTATTATTAATGATAATAATATGCATAACCATTACACCACATTTTATTTCTCAGTTTATTATGATTTTAGTGGCAACGTAGAATAAAAAAAATCCTAATCTGCAGAGCCCCAAGTCCAGTGGGTATTTCCTCTGGTGTGTTGATGTTAATGTGTTGATGTTCTCTGTATCCATAGCCAGAATGATTTTGCAGTGCGTGGCGATTGAACAGGTTGCTTGTTATATTGTGAGGTTCTAATTCTCAGAGTATAAAATACAACGGACACTAGGAAAGCTCAAACCAAGTTTACTCTTCCCAGAGGGTCAATACAGCTGCATCAGACAACAACATTTTACACAAGCACTGATATTTAACCCTTCCTCCTTGGCTGAGTCTCCTCCTACTCATCTGAACAAACATTGTATCTTCATGTATCGTATATAAGTGATATGGGCCATAAACTTTTCTTTGTCCCTTAACGTGACCTGACCTCGACCCCCTTCATCACTAATCCATGGCTCTCTCAGATTATCAATGTCTGCCATATGTGATCGATTTCCCAACACTCAGTACATTCCAAGCTTAATTCCCCCCACCATATACTTTCCTCCTACAGATAACCATTAACTTCTGATGTAGACCCTCTAAACCTAAGCACTCAATGTTTAAATATGATTCCTGATAATTAACCCTATCCCAAGTTTAAGAGTTAGTACCCAGAATCCATCAATATTCATCAGAGAGGTAGGAAGGGTGAAGTCTGTGAATCCCCAAAAATGTAATTATAAGATTAACAGAACACACAACAGTATTCATACCTTAGTTATTGTGGTGAATGTGAATGAAAAAATCTGTTTTGATAATGGTTTTCATACACATACCTTCTCCATAATGTAGAGGCCTGTGGCATATTAATTGAAGAGATAAGGGAGGAAGGAGGTTGGTAAATGTGATCTGCATAACATACCAATACCAATTGACATACCTTTGTATGCATCCCAGTCCGTGTGCCTGCCGACACAGACACAAACGTGAGCAATTCAGTCATCTGCACCCAATACAGCTAGCCTTCAGCATATTCTTATAGCCTACATATTCTTACCTCTTCGTTAATTGATATCCATTGAATTGTGTCCAGTCATTGTTTTAGAAAAATTTGCACAAATATGAAAAGACAGATGGTATCACCATTAAACAATATCAATTTAGATCATATAAGGGACAAACCTGAACTGAAAAATGTAAAGATCTACTCAATTTAAGGTAAGTGCCTTAACCTGCTGTCCTTTCAAATTCAAATCAAAATGTTTCAGTTGGGCAGTTAGGTGCCTGCAAGAACCCCCACCAGCTAAGGAGGTTCCTTGATGAATCCCATTCAGTTGTACAACTGAATAGGTATCCCCCTTTCCCTTCTTGGTTGAACCTTTTGGGGTCCATTTTCAGTGCCAAGAACCCTTAGATTCTTTGAAGAACTTTGAGGATCTTAGAAGAACCCTTGTTGAACCCATAATTTGTATAGTGCACTTTCTCTTTGAAGCTGGATAAGCTTAGCCAAAGTACCATTTCTCCCACCTCCACTAGGCTCATGATATGACCACAGCCTTGGATGGTACTATGGGAGGAACGGAGGCTCAGGTCTGTAATCATACAAGTCTCCTCCCAAGCATCCGGATCTAGGGTGTCCGAGTCCAGATGCTTCCCCACCCCCTCCAGTAACTCAGCCTGATAAGCCAACAATAAAGAGGTCATGTTGAGGTCTCTACTTACTTGGGCTGAGTCTTTGTACATTTCTGAAAAATGGAAGCAGTAAAGTCCTCTGCCTTTCCAGGGATTGAAGCGCTGGTGTTGTTAGTGACACGACACGAGGGGCTGATGGGGTGAGCACAGTATAACTCTATAGACGTGAGGCTAGTGGGGCGTTAGCTAGCAAGCAGCTACCTCATGGTGAAGGCGTGCCGTGGCTAGCTCAGTGCTGGAGGCCCTGGGAGGCACTGGGCTTTTACCAGTATTTCCAACATTATCCACTACTGTAGCTACAGGTAGAAAATCAATTGTAAATGTTCTGTAATTGACATAAGCTGTCTCCAATCAATCAATGTTTGGTTGTGTGTGTGTGTTTGCCAGGGGGACCGCCTGTGCCAGGGGAGGTGTAGCTCTGCGAATCTTAATCACACAAAACCTATTATTTGGCAAGGAATCGTATTTGTATATTTTTTATTTAACCTTTATTTAACTAGTCAAGTCAGTTAAGAAAAATTCTTATTTACAATGACCTCCTTCCCTGGCCGAAACCTAACGGTGCTGGGCCAATTGTGTGCCACGCTATGGGGTTCCCAATTACAGCTGGTTGTAAAACAGCCTGGAATCGAACCAGGGTCTCTAGTGACACCTCTAACACTGAGATGCAGTGCCTTAGACCACTGTGACACTCGGGAGTCCCTTGATAGATCAGTGATTCTACACCTCACTTTGCTCAAGCTGATCATCTCCAAGAAGTTGTAGTCAAAAATGGGTCAATTAGGGGCTGTTAAAGGGAAGAGTCAATGAAACCAACCATGCAAGTATATTGTTGGGAGTTCTGTGGGTAGCCCTGGCCAGGAGTTGAACCCTAGTCTCTATGTGTTTGGTGTGTGTTTCATTGTGTTCATTATTTCCTGCCACTATGGCCCTTATCTCTTTCTCTCCTCTTCGGTCATTGCCCTCTGTGGTGCATCTAATCCTCTATCTAATCAGTCTGTAGAAATAATAACACACAGCCCTCTGATCCCTTAGCCCATGACACACACACACACACACACACCAACAGCACCAACACAACACATGCAATCATATACATGAGTATGATCATAAAGAAATAAACAGAACAGAGAGAAGACAGGTCCCTAGGCAATTAATTAGCCTGCTGCATTCTGAACTACAGTATTTCACTGTCTAGTATGATAAAGTATTGAACACTCTTTTACTGTAAACGTTCATTGCTTTGTGTCTTTGTTCTTTAACTATTGCAACGCACTGTATCAGGGGCATCATGCAACCCAAAAATCTGAAAGGGCACAAAGTACGTGAGGATGGCTGGGGGGGTGTTCTAGAGGGTGCTCATGCTACCCGTCCGTAAGTTGGAGAATTTTGCAAATTTCAAACACTTGAAACAGATTTTCCTGCGTTCTAGAGCCATAATTATGCTTAAATCTTTGTAAAAAATATCTGTACTTTTTTTTCTGCATATCTAAGCATACCTCTTGAGCTGTCTATCCTCCTGACTGGTGGTTATTTTTAAAGAAACTACATATGCTTCTCTACATCTCTGCTCAAATCTGGGTAACATATTGAAAGGAATGTGAGTCTTATTCAGTACATTTAGTTATTACTTGCTTTTCTAAAGTCTACCAACCTGGCCAGCAGGAATGTCAGCTAAAATAGTTAGACAAGCTTGCTACTCTAACTTGATTGATAGCCTGAAATGGCTCCTTGGTGTAACGGTTTTCTTTATGAGAAGGAGAGTCGGACCAAAATGCAGCGTGTAGATTGCGATCCATGTTTTAATGAACAAACGTAAAACACGAATCAATACAAACACTACAAAATAAAGAACGTGATGAACGTAACGAAAACCTAAACAGCCCTATCTGGTGAAAACACATAGACAGGAACAATCACCCACAAACACACAGTGAAACCCAGGCTACCTAAATATGGTTCCCAATCAGAGACAATGACGAACACCTGCCTCTGATTGAGAACCATATCAGGCCGAACATAGAACTAGACAAACTAGACATGTAACATAGAATGCCCACTCAGATCACACCCTGACCAACCACAACATAGAAATACACAAAGTAAACTATGGTCAGGGTGTGACAGTACCCCCCCCCCCCCCCAAGGTGCGGACTCCGGCCGCAAAACCTGAACCTATAGGGGAGGGTCTGGGTGGGCATCTGTCCGCGGTGGCGGCTCTGGCGCTGGACGTGGACCCCACTCCATAATCGTTTTAGTCCACCTCCTTTGCGTCCCTAGATAGGTTACCCTCCTTAATGACCGCTCGGGACAGAGGGACAGCTCGGGACAGAGGTAGCTCGGGACTGATGGGTAGCTCAGCACTGAGAGGAAGCTCAGCACTGAGAGGAAGCTCAGCACTGAGAGGAAGCCCAGGCAGGTAGTTGGATCTAGCAGATCCTGGTCGACTGGCAGATCTGGAAGAGTCTGGTCGACTGGCAGCTCTAGAAGAGTCTGGTCGACTGGCAGATCTGGTCGACTGGCAGATCTGGTCGACTGGCAGCTCTGGAAGAGTCTGGTCGACTGGCAGCTCTGGAAGAGTCTGGTCGACTGGCAGCTCTGGAAGAGTCTGGTCGACTGGCAGCTCTGGAAGAGTCTGGTCGACTGGCAGCTCTGGAAGAGTCTGGTCGACTGGCAGCTCTGGAAGAGTCTGGTCGACTGGCAGCTCTGGAAGAGTCTGGTCGACTGGCAGCTCTGGAAGAGTCTGGTCGACTGGCAGCTCTGGAAGAGTCTGGTCGACTGGCAGCTCTGGAAGAGTCTGGTCGACTGGCAGATCTGGAAGAGTCTGGTCGACTGGCAGATCTGGAAGAGTCTGGTCGACTGGCAGATCTGGAAGAGTCTGGTCGACTGGCAGCTCTGGCTGCTCCATGCTGACTGGCTGCTCCATGATGACTGGCAGCTCTGGCTGCTCCATGCTGACTGGCTGCTCCATGCTGACTGGCAGCTCTGGCTGCTCCATGCTGACTGGCTGCTCCATGCTGACTGGCAGCTCTGGCTGCTCCATGCTGACTGGCTGCTCTGGCTGCTCCATGCTGACTGGCTGCTCCATGCTGACTGGCGGCCCTGGCTGCTCCATGCTGACTGGCGGCCCTGGCTGCTCCATGCTGACTGGCGGCCCTGGCTGCTCCATGCTGACTGGCGGCCCTGGCTGCTCCATGCTGACTGGCGGCCCTGGCTGCTCCATGCTGACTGGCAGCTCTGGCGGCTCCTTGCAGACAGGCAGCTCTGGCGGCATCCTGCAGACAGGCAGCTCTGGCGGCTCCTTGCAGACTGGCAGCTCCTTGCAGACTGGCAGCTCTATGCAGACTGGCAGCTCTATGCTAACTGGCAGCTCTATGCTAACTGGCAGCTCTATGCTAACTGGCAGCTCTATGCTAACTGGCAGCTCTATGCTAACTGGCAGCTCTATGCTAACTGGCAGCTCTATGCTAACTGGCAGCTCTATGCTAACTGGCAGTTCTGAACAGGCGGGAGACTCCGGCAGCGCTGTAGAGAAGGAAGGCTCTAACAGCGCAAAACAGGCGGGAGACTCCGACAGCGCTGGAGAGGAGGAGGGCTCCGACAGCGCTGGACAGGCGAGGCGCACTGTAGGCCTGATGCGTGGTGCTGGCACTGGTGGTACTGGGCCGAGGACACGCACAGGAAGCCTGGTGCGGGGAGCTGCTACCGGAGGGCTGGGGTGTGGAGGTGGTACTGGAAAAACCGGACCGTGCAGGTGCACTGGAGCTCTTGAGCACCGAGCCTGCCCAACCTTACCTGGTTGAATGCTCACGGTCGCCCTGCCAGTGCGGCGAGGTGGAATAGCCCGCACTGGGCTATGCAGGCGAACCGGAGACACCGAGCGCAAGGCTGGTGCCATGTAAGCTGGCCCAAGGAGACGCACTGGGGACCAGCTGCGTAGAGCCGGCTTCATGGCATTAGGCTCGACGCTCAATCTAGCCCGGCCGACACGCTGAGCTGGAATATACCGCACCGGGCTATGCACCCGCACTGGAGACACCGTGCGCACCACTGCATAACACGGTGCCTGTCCGGTCTCTCTAGCCCCCCGGTAAGCACAGGGAGTCTGCCCAGGTCTCCTACCTGGCGTAGCCATACTCCCTGTTAGCCCCCCCCCAAGAAATTTTTGGGGCTGCCTCTCAGGCTTCCATCCGCTACGTTGTGCTGCCTCCTCATATCTGCGCCTCTCCGCTTTCGCCGCCTCCAGTTCTTCTTTGGGGCGGCAATATTCTCCTGGCTGAGCCCAGGGTCCTCTTCCTTCTAATTCGTCCTCCCATGTCCATACCTCCTCTTTGGGCTGCTCCTGTTGCCTCTTCTCCTGCTGCACCTTTGGGCGGCTACACTCCCCTGGTTTAGCCCAGGGTCCTCTCCCGTCGAGGATTTCCTCCCATGTCCAGAAATCCTTATTGCGCTTCTCCTCGCGCTGCTCCTGCCTGTTGACACGCTGCTTGGTCCTTTTGTGGTGGGTGATTCTGTAACGGTTTTCTTTATGAGAAGGAGAGTCGGACCAAAATGCAGCGTGTAGATTGCGATCCATGTTTTAATGAACAAACGTAAAACACGAATCAATACAAACACTACAAAATAAAGAACGTGATGAACGTAACGAAAACCTAAACAGCCCTATCTGGTGAAAACACATAGACAGGAACAATCACCCACAAACACACAGTGAAACCCAGGCTACCTAAATATGGTTCCCAATCAGAGACAATGACGAACACCTGCCTCTGATTGAGAACCATATCAGGCCGAACATAGAACTAGACAAACTAGACATGTAACATAGAATGCCCACTCAGATCACACCCTGACCAACCACAACATAGAAATATACAAAGTAAACTATGGTCAGGGTGTGACACTTGGTAGCAAGTTATGAGGTTAGGAGATTGCGAACCAATCTGGGCTAGCTATTGCCAACTTCAACTGGCTAGTGGTATTACAGAGAAAAAACAAACAAACAATTTTTTTTGTTCAAAATAAAAAACAGGACGATTTTGAGGGGGCAAGTGCCCCTGTGCCCCATATGGGAATGATGCTTCTGATCTGGAGAACTGAAGGAATTCTGCAATTTTACAATGCTGTAGTTCTGTCTGATTATTCTACTGTATGTGAGGGGAGAATGAACTGGCGACCCTCCTGAGTTCTGCCTGGGATAAGGAATTTGGGTAAAAGTCTCTCCTCTCTCCTCCATGACCCGGAAACCGATAAGTGGTTGAGTGGTCGACTGTCATATCATTAGTAGGCAAACAGAATACGGTCCTCCCCTCCTCGATAGCCTCCTTTTGGCTTGGAAGCACCAGTGTATCATACTGCGGAAGAGTTTTGATATCTCCCACACCCTCTTTGAATTAGCTGTTGTATTGTCAGAGAGCAATATGCTACATATGGTTTTATCTATAAAATGTTCTTAATTTGTTTTTATCACTGTACACATTTATTTTGGGATTCCACCCCTGTAAATGTAATTTGCCTGACAGAGTGCGTGTGGAGAAGGATCGTCTCATTTCAGACAAGTGCATTTCCGTCCACGTTCCCTCTCCTCGATTCCCTTTGATCCTTTTCAAAAGGAGGCGAGAGATGACGGAGGAGAGAGGACGCAGGAGGTGAGCAAATCCAGTTGAGAAAATACCTGCAGGCCACCAGCTCTGGTGGCTCCTCCTTCACACCCTCAGGGCTGGCCTATGATTGGTTGATCTGTTTCTCAGGTTACATCTTCAGGAACTGTACGAAGGATGGCTGGACAGAGCTGTACCCTACATATGAGGAGGCCTGTGAGTTCGCAGAGGAGTCAGAGACAGGATCACAGGTTAGAGATATCACATCACTCACATAATGTACATTCTCTTTTAATCACTCTGTTATTCAGTCACTCATTGAAATGTTCCACTTTCAATTTTGTTCTGTGGGGGAAGGAATGTGATTGGTTGAGGACAGAAGGAATGTCATGTTGATTCTGCCATTAGAAACAAATTGAACGAGGAAACCTCTAATGAACTATTCAGTCATGTGCTTGTTTGAATTATCTGGGCTGTACTGTACTCTCATTGTAACAGACCCATTTCCCAGGCGCATCATGAAAAGTTACGCTTGTAGTTCAGAATCAGAAACCGGTCTGTTTACATATAAGTAAATGCGATCAAGTCCGACTTCAGATGCAGCTTGTGCAAGTAAGCAAACACGTAATCCAATGGATATCGTCTAAGAACAATTGCAGATGTCATTGATTACCTGGGTCGTTCCACCGATTCGGTGCCTTTAGAGAAGTGTAAAAGTAGTGAGAAATATATATATACACATATTTTTTTAAACATCTCAAGAGGGAAAAAAAATATTACTATTAGTAAGTGCCTATTACGTGCCAAATGAAGTCACAGGGTTGACCATACCAGGGTTGACGATTTCTTCTTAAATGAGCCATACATCCTCTTGTGACAAGGTGAATGAAAGCTTGTGTGCAACAGGGTGTGGAAACTGAATGCTAATTCACAAAATAAATGAAATTAAAAAATTTCTAGCCTGTCTATCTACGGGTAACAGGGTTGACGTGTTATGCTCGACCTGCTCAGTTTTCCACCACAAAACACCAGAAAGTGTCCAAAAAAAGTTAGAACCAGCTCACCTGCTTTTACTCTACGATTTGACTATTAGATGTACAATGTTTCTTTTCCTTTGAAAAAGGGGAATTGTTTCACCGTAACAAGAGTTCAGTTCATGTAACAGTCTTGACCTTAAAATGAGGGACAGACATACATGAATCACTAATCAAAGAAATGACTGTCAACTAACAAAATAACTTAGCCTTTACAATGATGGTGAAACGTGGATAAATGTTGGGATTAAGTGGGTTAAAATCTTCCTCGAAGTGACACGGGGATGACTGAGGAACATGTCAAAATAATGAATTTTGGCACTTTAAGCAATCCTTTATTCATATAAAAAAAAATGTTTTATTGAATTCTCTGTGGTCTATATTAAAGCACAATTAATTTAATATAACAAGATTTTAAATTAAATATTGGTGCACAAGTTCTACTTAAAACTTTAACGGATGGCTTTTCGTGGGACAACCCACCTAGGACGCTAACAAGCCAGTGAGGCAAGGTAAAGTATTACAAAAAGTTCTAGATAAAGCCAGAAGAATAATATACATGTTGAGCAAGCTATAGCAAACAGTATTGTGTGTTTTCCTCGGTCATCGTTCATTCTCTGCAAAGTTTTTCCAGGTCCAGAGATCAGTGTATAGCTACAGTGCCTTTTGAAAGTATTAACACCCCTTGACTTTTTCCACATGTTGTTGTTACAAAGTGGGATAAAATTGATACAATTTTTGTCAATGATCTATCTACACAAAATACTCTGTATTTTAAAAATGGAGGAACAATTATATTTATTGTTTTAATTAATGGAAAATAAAACACAAATATATATTGATATGATTGAATCAGTTTTTCCCTGTGGTTAGCTCTATTCCTTTTATTTTTATCCTAAAAAAAATCCCTTGCCGATGACAAGCATACCCATAATATGATGCAACCACCATCATTCTTGAAAATGTTGTGTTGGAACAATGTTGTGTACAAACATAACGCTTTGTATTCAGGACAAAACGTTTACTTTGCAGCATTCATTAATGTTAGTATTGTGGAGTAACTGCAATGTTGTTGATCCATCCTCAGTCATCTCCTATCACAAACATTAAACTGTGTAACTGTTTTAAAATCCCCACTGGCCTCTTGGTGAAATCGCTGAGTGGTTTCCTTCCTCTCCAGCAACTTATTTAGGAAAGGCTCCTCTATCTTTGTAGTGACTGGTGGAATTAATACACCATCCAAAGTGTAAGATGAATAACTGCATTATGTTCAAAGGGATATACAATGGCTGCTTTATTTACCCATCTACCAATAGGTGCCCTTCTTTGCGATCCATAGGAAAGTTCCCTCATCTTTGTGGTTGAATCTTTGCTTGAAATTCACTGCTCGACGCAGGGACCTTACAGATAGTTGTATGTGTGGAGTACAGAGATGGGGTAGTCATTTAAAATGTTAAACACTATTATTGCACTCAGAGTGAGTCCATGCAACTTATTACAGTGCATTTGGAAAGTATACAGACCCTTTTACTTTTTCCACATTTTGTTACGTTACTGCCTTATTTTAAAATAGATTAATTTGTTTTTTTCCCCTTATCAACCTACACACAATACCCCATAATGACAAAGTGAAAACAGGTTTTAAGACATTTCAAGGGGTCTGAATATTTTTCGAATGCACTGTATGTGACTTGTTAACGGCATTTTTACTCCTGAACTTGGTTAGGCTTGCCATAACAAAATAGTTGAATACGTATTGTCTCAAGACATTTAGGCTTTTCATTTTTTTATTCATTTGAAAAAATGTACTGTTTTCTAAAACATATTTCCACTTTGACGTTATGGGGTATTGTGTGTTAATCAGTGACACAAAATCTAATTTTAATCCATTTTAAATTCAGGCTGTAACACAACAAAATTAGAACGTTTTCCTTTTGATTGTGGACTTCTGTGCACAACACAACAGCTGTCTGTGACCAGGCAAAAAAACTCTCCAAGCCAAACCTTCATACCATAACTGCTAACCGCTACACAGCTCAGATCTAGCTACTAGAACTAACGTGTTAGTAAACACACAATCCAAGCGTACAACCACACAGTACAGTGTACAGCAAGCTGTTTAGCCGTTACACCAGCAGATCATATGTTGGATAAACTTAGCTCTCTCTCTCTCTCTCTTGCTCCTGAGGCTACTGTAGACCATTGCAAAAAGGTGTTTTAATCAGCTATTTCGTGACGTGAATATATTTAGTATTGTTTTATCTAAAAAGGATGAACTTTTTTAATGTGTCACTATTTAAACTTTTATGAAATTCACTGAGTAGGTTGGTCCTCCCCTTCCTCCTCTGAGGAGCCTCCACTGCTCCACACACCCTCTGTCACCTACATAATAGAAGACACACACACACACACACACACACACACACACTTGCCAAGGCCATGAGAAAGGTGTGTGATCGTGCCATGCATGTGAAAACTCTAATTAAGAAGTTTCACTCCCCAGACAGAAACCCAACAATACCTTCCTGTCTGGATAAGTTAATTTGCTAAGCTTACGTTGTTTTATCTAATCATCAGTATATGATAATTATATAAATATATGATTGAGTATATGCAGCCAAAGTATTGATGGTATTTGAAGTTCTTACATTTTTTGCAAATGTAAAAAACTTCAAACAGAAAAACCTTATATACATAAGTATTCAGACCTTTTACTCTGAGACTCAAAAATGGAGCTCTGGTGCATCCTGTTTCCATTGATCATCCTTGAACTCTTTATACAACTTGATTGGAGTCCACCTGTGGTAAATTCTATTGATTGGACATGATTTGGAAAGGCACACACCTGTCTATATAAGGTTCCACAGTTGACAGTGCATGTTAGAGCAAAAACCAAGCCATGAGGTCGAAGAAATTGTCCTAGAGCTTCGAGACAGGATTGTATTGAGGCACAGATCTGGGGATGGGTACCAAAATATTTATGCAGGCTTGAAGGTCCCCAAGAACACAGTAGATGCCATGATTCTTAAACGGAAGAAGCTTGGAACAACCAAGACTCTTCCTAGAGCTGGTCACCCGGCCAAACTGAGCAATTGGGGGAGAAGAGCCTTGGTCAGGGAGGGGACCAAGATCCCGATGGTCACTCTGACAGAGCTCCAGAGTTCCTCTGTGGAGATGGGAGAACCTTCCAGAAGGACAACCTTCTCTGCAGCACTCTACCAATCAGGCCTGTATAGTAAAGTGGCCAGACGGAAGCCACTCCTCAGTAAAAGGCACATGACAACCCATTTGGAGTTTGCCAAAAAGCACCTAAAGGACTCCCAGACCATGAAAAAAAAATGCTCTGGTCTGATGAAACCATGTTCGCCTGAATGCAAAGTGTCACATCTGGAGGAAACCTGGCACCATCCCTACGGTGAAGCATGGTGGTGGAAGCATCATGCTGTGGGGATGTTTTTCAGCGGCATGGACTAGGAGACTAGTCAGGATTGAGGGAAAGATGAACGGAGCAATTTACAGAGAGATACTTGATGAAAACCTGCTCCAGAGCGATCAGGACGTCAGACTGGGGCGAAGGTTCACCTTCCAACAGGACAATGACCCTAACCATACAGCCAAGACAACACAGGAGTGGCTTTGAGACAAGTCTCTGAATGTCCTTGAGTGGCCCAGCCAGAGCCCGGACTTGAACCCGATTTAACATCTCTGGAGAGACCTGAAAATGGCTGTGCAGCGACGCTCCCCATCCAACCTGACAGAGCTTTAGAGGATCTGCAGAGAAGAATGGGAGAAACTCCCCAAATACAGATGTGCCAAGTTTGTAGCGTCATACCCATGAAGACTCAATACTGTAATCGCTGCAAAAGGTGCTTCAATAATGTATTGAGTTAAGATTCTGAATACTTATGTAAATATGATATTCCGTAACCTGTTTTTTATTTGTCCTTATGGCGTATTGTGTATAGATTGATGAGGAAATTTCTTTTTTTAACCTCTTTTGGGTAGGGGGCAGTATTTGTGGCGCACCTGCCTGGATGAAGTATGTTTTTCATGATTTTTGTATGCGGGGCGCTGTCCTCAGATAATCGCAGGGTGTGCTTTCGCCGTAAAGCCTTTGTGAATTCTGACACAGCGGCTGGATTAACAAGAAGTTAAGCTTTATTTTGATGTATTACACTTGTGATTTTATGAAAGTTAAATATTTATAATTCTGTAGTTTGAATTTCGCGCTCTGCAATTTCACCGGATGTTGGCCAGGTGGGACGCTACCGTCCTGCCCATAAGAAGTTAATCCATTTTAGAATAAGGCTGTAACGTAACAAAATGTGGATAAAGTCAAGGGGTCTGAATACTTTCCAAATGCACCGTAATCCCTTTTTGGTTTCCAACTTCTCTTGCACACCATTTTTCTATCTGTACTGTTGTCTTTCACTAGTTTTATTTGGTGCAAATAAATGAACCTCCCCCCAAATACTAAAACCAGTACTTCATGTTTCTTTTTGACCTTTCTCCTGTTGATTTCCAGACAACATACTTTTTGACCATCAGTCAGGTGTACACTGCTGGATACGCCACCTCCCTCATCTCCCTCATATCAGCCATTTTTGTATTCGCTGTGTTCAGGTAACACTAGGACATACTCAGTCCAATATTAGTTCCTAAGAGATACACAGATACATGATAAATAGATAACACTGTAAGAATGGACTGCATTCATATGGGTATCATAGTTTATAATGGTACATTATATATTGTATGGGAATACATTTGAAAACATGGACCCTCTAAATTCGCCTGACAGGAAATGATGTCAGTTTAATAAGAAGTTAACTCACCCGTACAGGAAGTTCCACTGTACCAGGAACTACATCCACATCAACCTCTTCTCCTCGTTCATCCTGAGAGCCAGTGCCGTCTTCATCAAGGATGGGGTTCTTTTTGCTGATGAGAACTTCGACCACTGCTTCATGTCCACTGTGAGTGCCATGATGTCATCAACAAAGGACACTTACTACACAGGATTTAATGTCCCAAAACTGTCTCTAACTCCCTGTGACTTCTACCTCTTACACCACCATATACAGTATTTAGATATTCTATACCGTATCTACATTAACTTCACGTAAGTTCATAGAGTATCCCATCGATCTATACTAAGTTCCTGAAACTTTATAAGTCTTCATCCTAGCACTTTCCTCCATTGAATGTCATTGCCTTCAGAGTGTATGACTCATCTTGTTGTATGGGAACAGTGTGAGATGGTAAACACAATCTCACTTGAACACATTTTAAGTTATTGAAACGAGTCTGTGAGAGAGCGAGTCAAGACTTTCTCCTCAGTATATTTTATGCTGATACATGCTTCTAAACAGAGCAAGTCGTCCAGTTGAGAGAAAAGGGCTGTATGTACAGACAAGGCGATGGGGAATTCTATACTTAGAAAGTAAATCCACAGCACAGAGAGGAGATCGAGGCAATAGAGAGTCAACTATAGAAAGGTGTGAAAGTGTGATTGTGTCTCAGGGAGTCATTGGCATGGTGGATGGGGAACCCGAGGGTGAAGGGGAGGGGTGGAGGTGGCAGTGTGCAGGTAATTTGCAAATGTAACATTTCCTTGAATATTGTTGCACATTGCGTATTCTAATATAAAGTTAATAACATTATTATTTACATATTGTAACAAAGTGGTAACTATCCCGTAATTGGGATATGCATGGGTTTTTGTAGAACTCATACACTTGTGTAAGCCTCATTAAAACTACAAAAGTGTCAGTGAACCGGAACAGATGAACCGGAATGACATTTACTCTCACGGCTGGCCAAAAATAACTATGTGGCAGCCACGCCCCTACTAAGCCACACCTCCAGTCTTCTGATCTGACTCACTGGGTCATATCTCAATATCCCATCATCAACAACCCAACATTTTCCTTTTTAAAGAAAACAATTCAACAACTAAGTGACCCAATGCCTGTAACCCAGCAATTGGGTCAGCCAAACACAGCATTTTTTTTTTGTGTGTGTATCTTGTGTTCTCCTGCAGACGGCGTGTAAATCAGCAGTGGCGTTCTTCCAGTTCAGCATCCTGGCTAACTACTTCTGGTTGTTGGTCGAGGGCATGTACCTCCAGACCCTCCTTGCCCTCACCTTTGTCTCACACAATAAGTACTTCTGGTGGTACACACTCATCGGCTGGGGTAGGTGACCTTTCTCAATCTGTCCTCTTTCTTTCTTTCTTTCTCTCTCCCTCTTTCTGTCTTTCGCACACACACCTATCTCTCTTTTCACACTCACTCTCTCTCTTTCTCTCTTCCCTTCTCCCTCTCTCCTCAACAACTCAAAGAGGCATGGCTTTGTTACAACATCTTGCTGATGTTTGTCCATTCTCTGTGTCTGTTAGGTCTCCCAACCACAGTATTGTTGGTGTGGGTTCTGACACGAAACTTCTATGATAACAGAGGGTAAGTATGGAAACTAGCATTTGCTTTGAATTTACTCTGAATTGATATGGTCATGTAGCCTATAAATTCATACATGAATCCTAATGTAATACAATTGGAGATTGGTTATAATACGGTACTGTCTGATATCATCTTGTTCTGTCCCAATGTAGTTGCTGGGACGACACCGATGTGGCCTTCATTTGGTGGATTATCAAAGGGCCTATAACTGCATCACTGCTGGTGAATAGCCTAACACTCACCTAACCTTACCTAACCCTAACCTCAAATCTAACCCTGACCGTGGTCTCCATAAACCTAGCCTTAGCCTCAACTCCAACCCTAAACCACCCTGTGTTGCAAAGTATTCTGCCCTAACTTTCTCCACTGCTTAAGGTCAACTTCATCATCTTCATTAATGTGATCCGTATACTGGTCCAGAAGCTAAAATCTCCCGGTGTCAGGGGACACAAAACAAGCCACTTCATGTGAGTCCCCCCCCCCCCCCTCCTCACACACACACACACACACACATACATAACGATGATGGTTCAGTGACCACGCTTGCGTGATGAGTACATCTCAGACCAGAACAGTTGTAATGGCTCCCTCAACAAATGCCTACGCATTGGCCTAGAGTGTTAATTGCTGTGTGTGTGTGTGTGTGTGTGTGTGTGTGTGTGTGTGTGTGTGTGTGTGTGTGTGTGTGTGTGTGTGTGTGCGCGCAGGAGGCTGGCTAAGTCCACCCTGTTCCTGATCCCTCTGTTTGGGATGCATTACATGGTGTTTGCCTTCCTACCAGAGAACACAGGAGAGGAGGCACGCATCTTCATAGAGCTGGGTCTGGGATCCTTCCAGGTAGATGTGTGTGTGCGTGAGTGCCCGTATCGCGTGCCTGCTCACGTGTGTGTGTGTGTTTATGCAACGTACAGAATGTGACGTGCAACGTGTGTTGGGGATGACGCTGTCTGAATAAGTGTGTTTTGACGTAATACAGTTGAAGTCGGACGTTTACATAAACTTAGGTTGGAGTCATTAAAGCTCGTTTTTCATCAATGGGAGCAATTTCCAAATGCCCGACGGTATCACGTTCATCTGTACAAACAATAGTACGCAAGTATAAACACCATGGGGCCATGGGGCTATGCAGCCGTCATACCGCTCAGGAAGGAGACGTGTTCTGTCTCCTAGAAATGAATGTACTTTGGTGCAAAAAGTGCAAATCAATCCCAGAACAACAGCAAAGGACCTTGTGAAGATACTGGAGGAAACAGGTACAAAGGTATCTATATCCACAGTAAAACAAGTATTTTATCGACATAACCTGAAAGGCCGCTCAGCAAGGAAGAAGCCACTGCTCCAAAACCACCATAAAAAAGCCAGACTACGGTTTGCAACGGCACATGGGGACAAAGATCGTACTTTTTGGAGAAATGTCCTCTGGTCTGATGAAACAAAAATATAACTGTTTGGCCATAATGACCATCATTATGTTTGGAGGAACAAAGGGGAGGCTTGCAAGCCGAAGAACATCATCCCAACCGTGAAGCACGGGGGTGGCTGCATCATGTTGTGGGGGTGCTTTGCTGCAGGAGGGCCTGGTGCACTTCACAAAATATGGATTGAAGCAACATCTCAAAACATCAGGAAGTTAAAGCCTGGTCGCAAATTGGTCTTCTAAATGGACAATGACCCCAAGCATACTTCCAAACTTGTGGCAAAATGGCTTAAGGACAACAAAGTCCAGGTATTGGAGTGGCCATCACAAAGCCCTGACCTCAATCCTATAGAACATTACTGGGCAGAACTGAAAAAGTGTGTGCGAGCAAGGAGGCCTACAAACTTGACTTAGTTACACCAGCTCTGTCAGGAGGAATGGGCCGAAATTCACCCAACTTATTGTGGGAAGCTTGTGGAAGGCTACCTGAAACGTTTGACCCAAGTTAAACAATTGAAAGTCAATGCTACTCAAATACTAATTGTGTGTATGTAAACTTCTGACCCACTGGGAATGTGATGAAAGAATTAAACGTTTAAATAAATCAGTCTCTCTACTATTATTCTGACATTTCACATTCTTAAAATAAAGTGGTGATCCTAACCGACCTAAACCAGGGATTTTTTACTTGGTTTAAATGTCAGGAATTGTCAAAAACTGAGTTTAAATGTATTTGGCTAAGGTGTATGTAAACTTCCGACTTCAACTGTATATGATCTTGTAATAACGTAGCTAGTCAAAATGGCCTGATGTACAGTACAACTCACTTTCTATTCCTTCTTCTTAGGGCTTTGTTGTGGCTCTGCTCTACTGTTTCCTGAATGGAGAAGTAAGCAGGGGGGTTACCAACATAATTAGAATGACAGAATTAGAACTTTGATTGAATAACACTTAGTGTTCTTACTGCGGAGACGAGGATGAAAATCCAAAATTCTTATAGACTGCTTTCTCAAGTCTCTAATGTCCAGATTATCTTAAGTACTGTACGCCATGTACAGACCTCTCAATGTGATTTTAAATGAGAGTTTCTCTCTCGCTCTCTCTCTCCCCCCATCAATTCTCTCTCCCCCCAACTACTATATCACTCTCTCTGACTGTGTGTGTGTGTGTGTGTGTGTGTGTGTGTGTGTGTGTGTGTGTGTGTGTGTGTGTGTGTGTGTGTGTGTGTGTGTGTGTGTGTGTGTGTGTGTGTGTGTGTGTGTGTGTGTGTGTGTGTGTGTGTGTGTGTGTGTGTGTGTGTGTGTGTGTGTCTAGGTGCAGGCGGAGCTGAAGAAGCGTCTGTGGAAGTGGCAGACCCAGGGCTATATGAGCTACAGTAGGAGAAGACGCACCCTATTCACAGAGAGCTCCACCGTCACACAGATCTCTGTGCTGGAGAAGTCCTCCCCCAAGGAACTGCCCTGCATCAGTGACACATACACACTCACACACACCGACACACACACACTCACAAACAGCTCTGTCTCAATCTGTGACGACACACACACCCTAACACACAACTCTGATTCCACCTGCACTAACACACTCACACTGTCTGAGTGAACAAAAATTAAATGGTCTCTCCTTTCCTTCTCCTTGTCCTGCAATCGCCAAATATCAGATAGAACTGTCTCTAGAGAGGTCTCTCTTTGAATGTTGTTCTATAGATTGTGGTATCTGTTGTGTTGACTGATTGGCTTGGCTGGGGGGTTCCATAGACTGACGAAGAACTCTACAGGAAAATCCTTGAGTCCCTATATCACAATTGCCACAGTTTGACCAGATTCCCAACTGAAGCAACCCTTATAGTATCTACAATATACAGTATATTTCATAGTACAATGATATACACAGCCTTGTGTGTCAGGGCATTTCGAACTGTGCTGTGTTTGGGTTGTTTGCTGGTATTTCTGCCAGACATGGGCTTGAATCCAGAGTAGTAAGAAATCAAACAGTGCCTGCATCTGAAATGGCAAATTATTCCCTATATCGTCCATGTTAAACTGACCTCTCTCCCCTCATCAACCTGAAGTGTACAGAGAAGAACAACCACTTATCAGTGGTGGAAAAAGTACCCAATTTTCATACTTGAGTAAAAGTAAACGATACCTTAATAGAAAACTACTAAAGTAAATTTGAAAGTCACCCAGTAAAATAATACTTGAGTAAAAGTCTAAAAGTATTTGGTTTTAAATATACTTAAGTATCAAAAGTAAATGTAATTGCTAAAATATACTTAAGTATCAAAAGTAAAAGTATAAATTATTTCAAATTCCTTATATAAAGCAAACAAGACAGCATCATTTTTTATTTTTTTTTTATTTACTGATAGTCAGGGGCATGCTCCAACACTCAGACATCATTTACAAACGAAGCATGTGTTTAGTGAGTCCGCCAGATCAGAGGCAGTAGGGATGACCAGGGATGTTCTCTTGATACGTGTGTGAATTAGACAATTTTCCTGTCCTGCAAAGCATAAAAAATGTAACGAGTAAGGGAAAATGCATGGAGTAAAAAGTACATCATTTTCTGTAGGAATGCAGTGAAGTAAAAGTAAAAGATGTGAAAAATATAAATGGTACAGTAAAGTACAGATGCCCCAAAAAACTACTTAAGTAGTACTTTCAAGTATATTTATTTAAGTACATTACACCACTGCCACTTCTACCTTACGGATTGCATTGCAACATGTTGCACAGTGCAGCAGCACATCTGGAGCACTACACTGTACAATTATTTATTTAGACCCTCTTGTTTTTTGTGATTAACAATAGATGTGTAAATCGCCATGAATGAATGAATTATATAGTCTAGTATGGGTTGTGTTTTTGAAACTGTGCACTCCTGTTTTCTTGGATTACATTGCATTTATTTAGAGATACGGAACCAGATTTTATAAATACCAATTTCAACTTATTTATATAAAATATCATATTTGAGCAATCTATACAATACAGTGCCATGAAAAAGTATTTGCCCCCCTTCTAAATGTTAGATTTTTTTTAATACTGAATGTTATCAGATCTTCAACCAAAAACAAATATCAAATAAAGGGAACCTGAGTTTTAAAAAATTGTATACTTGTTATTATCATTTTTTAAAAGTTTTACCCCTTTTTTGTGGTATCCAATTGGTAGTTACAGTCTTGTCTCATCGCTGCAACTCCTATACAGAGTCAACAGGAAAATGCCTAAAAAGCAACACATTTAAAGTTTTGGAATGGCCTAGTCAAAATCCAGACCTAATCCCAATTGAGATGTTGTGGCAGGACTTGAAACGAGCAGTTCATGCTTGAAAACTCACAAATGTCGGTGAGTTACAGCAGTTCTGCATTGAACAGTGGGCCAAAATTCCTCCACAGCAACTTGAGAGACTGATCAACAACTACAGGAAGTGCAGATAAAGTGACGCAAACAGCTATTGAGTGTAAGGGGGCAATTACTTTTTCACAATTACTTTGAGTGTTGCATAACTTTGTTTATGAAGTAAATATGTCATTGTCGTGTTATTGTTCACTCAGGTTCCCTTTATCTAATATTAGGTTTGGTTGAAGTTCTGATTCAGTATCACAAATATGGGGCAAATACTTTTTCATGGCGCTGTATATACCTAGACAACACATCTTAATGATTTCATTGTGATCAATCAAATATTTTTGTATCATATGTAACTGTACTGTAGGTAATAGGTTTATAATATAATTAAATGAGTAGGTTAATCAAATCAAATATGACATACTTGAAATAGAAATATATACATTTTATATTTCAACAATTGCAAAGAAGATGTGTTACATACTTTGTGTGCTACATTTTAGAGAATGGTTATTGTATTAACATATTTATTTGACTATACGTTAAAACTGTACAGTATGCGTATGTATTTGTATCGTGTAGTTGGGAAAATGTGCAGTTCTTTGGATTAACGTGTCTGTTTATTTCTTGCTGTCAATAATTGCATTTCTCCACAAGGGAGCACTGGAGAGTCATATTTTATTTCTGTCAATGTAATACATTATATATACAAAAGTATGTGGACACCCCTTCAAATGAATGTTTTTGGCTATTTCAGCCACACCCTTAGCTGACAGGTGAATAAAATTGATCACACAGCCATGGAATCTCCATAAACAAACATTAGCAGTAGAATGGCCTTACTGAAGAGCTCAGTGACTTTCAACATGGCACCGTCATAGGATGCCACCTTTCCAACAAGTCAATTCGTCAAATATCTGCCCTGCTAGAGCTGCCCCGGTCAACTGTAAGAGCTGTTATTGTGAAGTGGAACTGTCTAGAAGCAACAACGGCTCAGCCGCGAAGTGGTAGGCCACACAAGTTCACAGAACGGGACCGGTGAAACCGCGTAATGCGTGAAAATCGTCTATCCTCGGTTGCAACACTCACTACCGAGTTCCAAACTACCTCTGGAAGTAACATCAGCACAACAACTGTTTGTCGGGAAATTCATGAAAAGGGTTTTCATGGCTGAGTAGCCGCAAACAAGCCTAAGATCACCAAGCGCAATGCCAAGTGTTGGCTGGAGTGGTGTAAAGCTCACCACCATAAGACTCTGGAGCAGTGGAAACGCATTCTCTGGAGTGATGAATCACACTTCACCATCTGGCAGTCCAAAGGACAAATCTGGGATGCCAGGAGAACGTGTCCTGCCCGAATGCATAGTGCCAACTGTAAAGTTTGATGGCTAAGCCCCTTAACTCTACAGCATACAACAAATTCTAGAAAATTCTGTGCTTCCAACATTGTGGCAACAGTTTGGGGAAGGCCCTTTCCTGTTTCAGCATAACAATGCCCCCGTGCACAAAGCAAGGTCCATACAGAAATGGTTTGGAAAAACTTGACTGGCCTGTACAGAGCCCTGACCTCAACCCCATTGAACACCTTTGGAATTAATTGGAACCAGGCTTAATGGCCCAACATCAGTGCCAAACCTCACTAATGCCCTTGTGGCTGAATGTCCCTGTAGCAATGTTTCAACATCTAGTGGAAAACGTTCCCAGAAGAGTGGAGGCTGTTATAGCAGTAAAGTGGGGGACCAGCTTCATATTAATGCCCATGATTTTGGAATGAGATGTTTGACGAGCAGGTGTCCACATACTTTTGGTCATGTAGTGTACATTATCTGAACAAGAACAAAGTCAGAAGTATTGGTACTGTAAAATGTGACAAGAAAATAGAACTGATCTGATTGACTGAGAAATTGTTACCTCTTGAAAGGATCAATGGATTTATCACTTGAACTTGAGCTCCTGTGTAAACAGCTTTTTTGTTATTTAGGAGTTTAAATTGTATAATATTTCTGAATGTTTCTGGTGAGATGCTGTTTCTTTGGGATGAGGAATAGAGGGCTAGCCTTGTTGTAACGGTTTTCCGTGTGAGAAGGAGAGTCGGACCAAAATGCAGCGTGATTATTGCAATCCATGTTTAATGAAGAAACAAACTAAACACAAACACTACCAAAACAATAAACTTAAGGAAAACCGAAACAGCCTATACTTGTGTAACCTAACAAAGCACAATGACATCAGGACACTAAGGACAATCACCCACAAACACACAGTGAAACCCAGGCTACCTAAATATGGTTCCCAATCAGAGACAATGACTAACACCTGCCTCTGATTGAGAACCATATCAGGCCAGACATAGAAATAGACAAACAAGACATCCAACATAGAATGCCCACCCAGTTCACGTCCTGACCAACACTAAAACAAGGAAAACACACACGAACGATGGTCAGAACGTGACACTTGTGCCAGATCTGTTTGTGCTGTCTTACCAATTTCTACTGGCATGTTCATCTAAGGCGAGAGAGTGGCCATAAATTGGTAAGAAAGCACAAACATTTATGTCCTAAACATTTCATGCGACTTAAAGTCAATAATGCAATAATATTATACAACACCTCTTAAATATGTACATCAAAACAAGACACGTAAACACTGCAGCAGTGAAAGCAGTGGCATGTATTCATGGATGTCAAAGGAAGCCAGGCTTCCCTTAAAAATGTGTTGCAGAATTGTCCTTCAATTCGCAAGAGGCTGAATGTATCTCAGAAGGAGAAAGCATCTGAGCGTGCAAAACAGCACACTATCTGATGCTGTCTGGTTCAAACGAGTATGACATTTACAAGATACTGCAATAGTAGCTTAATTCTGTGTCTTACACTATTCACATCTCATGTATTGCCTGACTACAGTATTGTATCTTGATATGTTAATAAATGCATGCTGTGTTCATTTTGACATGGTTACCTGCCTACTATACCCACTGTAGTGTGCGTAGGTCGCAATCCCATAGTAAGTAAATAGAGCTAACTGGCTAGCTACTACTGTTAGCTAGCCAGATAGCCACAAAGAATTGTTAGCATTTTTGCCTGTTATACTATCTGGTTAGCTACATTATTACGATCAGTGGCGAACCATCATTCAGGGCAGAGCCCCACCTGTATTGAGCCCCACTTTCTTTGCTAAAAAAAAAACTAAACAAACTAAAACAGTTTTGCATGTTATTTTGGCATTAATACATGTCACATGAGTTTGCAAACAATGTAAAAAAAAATGCTATAATAATTGTTGAGTTAATAAAGCTGCAGTTGCGCCATGATTAGCTCAGTGTTCTGTCAATCATGGGGAGAGTAGTCCCTGTCAAGTCTAACGGTAGACTTTGAAAATTCAAGCCCCTTGGGTGCTGTCATAGAGTTAAATTAGAAGTGCCCATCCAAGAAGGCTCAAGGTCATTGGCCACAGATAAAATGATGTCAAATCACATTATATCTACTGTAGCTTTGATTGGACTGATCATGTCAACATCATACTTTCAAAATCTTAGCAAGCAGTCATCATCATGAATCAAGTCGACAAATCTACTGGCAAATCCTTTTTAATCCATGTCATATGAAGAGAAATTATAGACCAAATGTATCGGTGCTCATTGGACATAAACATTACACAACAAGTTGGAATTCGCAAATTCAACAATGAGTGTTTTGGAAACAATCATTGGCAGGAGCTAAGTGCAAGAATTGTAAAGCAATCACTAGCCTGCTATTCAGTGGAGTGGCTGTGTGGTCCCAAATCTGGGATTAGGGGTCTCTTTTCCAAGTTTAAAATGATAAACATTAAACAATGGCCATGATGTCAATGGAGCATGATTTGTGCCATACTCAAAACAACTCTTAACTCGGAACGGCTGAAAACCTGACTTCAGTAAGTTCAAGACAACTGGGAATTCTGGAAAAAAACTAGCTCCAACTGGGAAATACGTTTTGAACGGTCATCCAACTCCGAATTCTCCGAAGTCAGGAACTCGGGCCTCTTTCTAGAGCTACAGTATGACCTGAAGATTAATGACGTCCTCATGATTCAACCTCGTTTTTTTTTACGAGTTCCCAGTCGTCTTGAAAGCACAGAGAATGCCGGACTTTGATGACAAAATTGGCCCACGGAGGACCGTCGTGCCACCTTCCTGTTCAAGTGAGCACAGCAAGGTGAGTCCAAACTGTAGAAAATAAAACTTAAATACTGGTTTAACTCCTGTCACCTGTCTTCCTCAAAATAATGCTGCGTTCAAAACAACTGGGATCTCTGAACTTCTGATGTCAGTACGTTCAAGACAACTGGGAATTTAGGGGGAAAACGAGCTCCGACTGGGAAAAATCCGTTTTAATCAGTCATCCAACTCAGAATTCCATGTCGGGCATCTTTCTAGAGCTTCGACCTTCCGACCTGAAGTTCACTGACGAGTGGCACAGGTCCTAATCCAGGCACTTGTCCTCTCATCTGGACTACTGCAACTTGCTGCAGACTAGGCTCCTCGCTTGTGCCATAAAACCCCTGCAATTTATCCAGTATGCTGTCGTCCTCCTGGGGCTCAAGCTTCCCAAGGTCGCTAATGTCACCTTGCTCCTCCGCACAATCCACTGAATCCACTACAAGACCATGGTACATGCCTATGGAGCAGCAAGATTAGCAGCTTCCTCCTGAAGCTAGGACAGCAGAGTCCCGTTCCATCTTTCGAAAACATCTGAAACACTACCTCTTCAAAGAGTATTTGAATATTATTTTTATATTGGATTCTCACTGACCTGTTGGCACAGCAGGAAATTCAAGTAGTTAATAACCAGTAGGTTTTGAGTTCAAATCCCAATGAATTAGCATACAGCAAAAACACCTTAATTTAGCAGAAAAAAACTGTAATTTATTGTATATTTATCGTATTTTCACGACAACCAGTAGCTGGTAGTGTACCATAAGACATTTTTAACAGTGAAGTTACCTGAGGTTTGTGTCTCTTTGTTAACAACAACTGGTGCGCGATCTCTAATGTTAAGGATGTCTCGAGTTTTTGCTCACTTGAGTTAGAATACCTCATGATAAGCTGCAGACCATACTATTTACCAAGAGAGTTTTCATCTACATTATTCATAGCTGTCTATTTACCACAACAAACCAATGCTGGCACTAAGACCGCACTCAACGAGTTGTATACGGCCATAAGCAAACAATAAAATGCACATCCAGAGGTGACGTTTCTCATGACCGGTGATTTTAATGCAGGTGAAAAAACCTCATTTTTTTACCAGCATACCACCTTTGCAACTAGAGGTGAAAAACTCATAGATCACCTTTACTTCACACACAAAGATACATACTGTACAAGGCCCTACATCGCCCTACCTTTGGAAAATCACACGATAACTCTATCCTCCTGCTTCCTGCTTACAAGCAAAAACTTAAACAGGAAGTACTAGTGACACTCATTATGGAAGTGGTCCGATGAAGCAGATGCTAAGGTACATGACTGTTTCGCTAGCACAGACTGGAATATATTCTCGGATTCATCTGATAACATTGAGGAGTTTAACACATACAGTGGGGCAAAAAAGTATTTAGTCGGCCACCAATTGTGCAAGTTCTCCCACTTAAAAAGATGAGAGGCCTGTAATTTTCATCATAGGAACACTTCAACTATGACAGACAAAATGAGAAAAAAACATCTAGAAAATCCACCATAATTTGCAAATAAATTCATTAAAAACCCTACAATGTGAATTTCTGGATTTTTTTCTTCTCATTTTGTCTGTCATAGTTGAAGTGTACCTATGATGAAAATTACAGGCCTCTCTCCTTTTTAAGTGGGAGAACTTGCACAATTGGTGGCCGACTAAATACTTTTTTGCCCCACTGTAAGTGCATCGACGACATCGTCCCCACAGTGACCGTAAATACATACCCCAACCAGAAGCCATGGATTACAGGCAACATCCACACTGAGGTAAAGGCTGCCGCTTTCAAGGAGCGCATAAACTAATCTGGATGCTTATAAAAAAATCCCTCAAATACCTCCGACAAGCCATCAAACAGGCAAAGTCTAAATACAGGACTAATATCGAATCCTACTATGCTGGCTCTGATGCTTGACAGATGTGGCGGGATTTGCAAACTATCACGGATTACAAAGGGAAACCCAGCTGTGAGCTGCCCAGCGATGCAAACCTACCAGAGGAGCTAAATGCCATCTATGCAAGCAACACTGAATCATGCATGAGAGCACCAGCTGTGTGATCTTGCTCTCTGTAGCCGATGTGAGTAAGACCTTTAAACAGGTTAACATTCGCAGGGCCGCAGGGCCAGACGGAATACCAGGACGCGTACTCAGAGCATGCCAGTTGGCAAGTGTCTTCACTGACATTTTTAACCTATCCCTGACCCGGTCTGTAATACAAACTTGCTTCAAGCAGACCACCATAGTCCCCATGCCCAAGAACGCCAAGGTAACCTGCTTAAATGACTATCGTCCCATAGCACTCACATCTATAGCCATTAAATGCTTTGAAAGGCTGGTCAGGCCTCACATCAATACTATCATTCCAGACACCCTGGACCCACTCCAATTTGCATACCGCCCCAACAGATGATGCAATCTCTATTGCATTCTACACTGCCCTCACCCACATGGACAAAAGGAATATCAATGCTCATTGACTACAGTGTAGCAATCAATACCATAGTCCCTTCCAAGCTCATCACCAAGATCAGGACCCTTGCTAAAGTTGATCTCAACTCAACTTTAGCAAAACAAAGGACCTGATCATGGACTACAGGAAACGGAGGGGCAAGCACGCCCCCATCTACCTTGATGGACCGAGAGCTTCAAGTCGAGAGCTTCAAGGAACTTCAGGTCGAGAGCTTCAAGTTCCTTGGTGTCCACACAGTTTGAGCTTACATGTCTTTTTGATGAGCACAGACCCCCTCACGCAATCAACTTCGTAGAGATACAGAGTTCCCTTGTAAGCCTATTTGACGGGAAACTGTGAAGACAGCTATATATCACATGGCTTGTTTCTGTTAATGAGTTTTTTATTAAATAATGTGAAACAATGTTGTGTCTGTTTGCTGCTTTTCATTAAATCATGCATAGCTGTTCGTTATATGGCCTAAAATGTATTTGTACATATTGGGAGAAAATTATCTGTAGGCTATAGCATACCAAATTTTGATCAGTTATGAAAATAAACATTTCATGTGGAAAATAAAATATCCTATAAATGGCCAAAATTTCGACGTTTCAGTTAAGACAATTTGTCACATGATTAAAGCAACGAAAACAATGTGACTTTAGTGACAAAAAGAAACAATAGCCGATGATTAAAGGGTTTAGGGCTCTCACCATCATCATCATTATTATTATTCAAATAATAAAAATTCAATCAAGTCACAATTATCAGCTTTGGTATGGACAAAAGGAACACCTATGTGAGAATGCTGTTCATTGACTACAGCTCAGCGTTCAACACCATAGTGCCCACGAAGCTCATCACTAAGCTAAGGACTCTGGGACTAAACACCTCCCTCTGCAACTGGATCCTGGACTTCCTGACGGGCCGCCCCCAGGTGGTAAGAGTAGGCAACCACACGCCTGCCACACTCATCCTTAACACTGGGGCCCCTCAAGGGTGTGTACTTAGTCCCCTCCTGTATTTCCTGTTCACCCACGACTGTGTGGCCAAACATGACTCCAACACCATCAATAAGTTTGCTGACGACACAACAGTGATAGGCCTGATCACCGACAATGATGAGACGGGATGTAGGTAGGAGGTCAGAGAACTGGCAGGGTGGTGCCAGGACAACAACCTCTCCCTCAATGTGAGCAAGGCAAAGGAGCTGATCGTGGACTACAGGAAAAGGAGGGCCGAACAGGCCCCCATTAACATTGACGGGGATGTAGTGGAGCAGGTCGAGATTTTCATGTTCCTTGGTATACACATCACCAAGAAACTATCACGGTCAAAACATACCAAGACCGTCATGAAGAGGGCACAACAAAACCTTTTCCCCCTCAGAAGACTGAAAATCAAAAGGCTCATCAACAGCTTCTACCCCCAAGCTGCTGAACAATTCATAAAAATTAGCATCCTACAATTTACATTGACCCCCCCTCTTGTACGCTGCTGCTACTCAATGTTTGTTTGTTAAGTGACTAAGGCATAGTCACTTCAGCCCCACCTACATGTACAGATGACCTCAACTAGCCTGTACCCCTGCACACTGACTAAGTACCAGTGCCCCCTGTATATAGCCTTGTTAATGTTATTCTTGTGTTACTTTTTATTTGCCTACTTGGTAAATATTTTCTTCTTCTTGAACTGCACTGTTGGTTAAGGGCTTGTAAGTAAACATTTCACAGTAAAGTCTGCACTTTATTTGCATGTGGCAAATAAAGTTTGATTTGATTTGACATTGGTGAGCAGGATTTCAAAGTGAGGAGAGACACATGAGTAGGTCTACCAACGGAAAACATCTGAAAACAAAAATGATTATGCAATTCAGACCAGAGAAATCCAATGTTTACAGTATATACAACGTCTGCCTTTTCCCCTACATTTTAACAGTCTAATAAGTACATTTAATATAGGACAACATCACAAAATCAATTTGGCATCTTTTGAGAATGTTGTCCATTTTGTTTTGAAATCAGTATTTGTCCATCTCTCCCATTTTTGAACCTGTTTTAAAATTATATAGGCCTTTTTCTGCCTATGTGAACTTATTGCAGTATTATAGACATTATGTCCTGGGATTTCCTATGATCTTCTAACGACTCCTGTGTAGCTTGTGAGCATCATAGAGCAAAACATGTTACACATGGGTGCTCGTGAGAGTCTCAGCTATTTGAAATAGTTTGTAGCTCAAACAACTGATGTTTTTGTAAAAAAAGACTCTGCCAAAGGCCCCTTCGGGATCCGCCCTTGTCTCACTAACACTTCTCTAGCTCAGCCCCCGTCAATCACACAGACTATTTGTTGGTACAAAAAAATAAACAAAATCCAATGACCCAGAACCCAGAATTCTGTCGCTCAAACATACAATGTTTAAAAGGGGTTAGAAGTCCTAAATCACGCCGCCGCAATGGTGGGACTCAATGGGTTAACAAACCTATGTTTGAAGTTGCAACCTATTTCTTTCAACGCTCAATTTACTTTACCTCTTTAGTTAAACCTAACAAATAACTAATATATACAACTCATTTTGTCATGTTATACCAAGAAGATTTGTCACTTTGGAAAAACATATGCACATTTCTACAATTGGGTTACAAGCAATTCAATACATTTCTTGGTAATCAATATACTAACTTGGTTCCATAACATGAAATAATGATTCCAAAAACTTTCTTTACATAAGACTTTATTAACTGGTTACAATATTGGCACCAAATCATAACCACCTCATCAACGTAAATCTTCCCTGCTCTTTAGTATCACAGTACTTACAACAATATCATTTTAGATTGAGTGCTGTCAGTGAACATCGTAAAAAAAAAATTTAAAAAAAAGATTAACTGCAATGACATATATACTCACGGGTGGCCAAAAATAACAAACTGAAAGTCACGCCCTCAATAGGCCACGCCTCCAACTCTTCTGATAGGCTTCCGCAGCTATGTCACACCCACCACTATGCAAAGCAAATATGAATGAGGTGTTGAAAGCAATTTAGAAACTTTCATTCAATAAAAAAAAAATCACATTGATCTGTCAAATTCGTTACTTGATTCCAGACAAATTTAACAGAATAGGTTGAATGAGCCAAAGCATAATTTTTTATCATACCAATCAGAAAAAGCATTTCAGATGAACAACAGTACCAATCCACCTTTTATAGTGCTGTATTAACTGTAAAGAGAAAACATCCATTTGTCATAGACTATATGCAATATAACAATTTAGAGGAGAGTGAAAGCCAATTACATTTTCATGCAGTATAGGCAGCCTAGTATTGTTTCAGAAGGAGTGGAAACTTGACAATAAATCTTACCATCTCAGCGGTGATGTCCATAAAACAACAACACAATTTCAGTGACAACTCCTTCTTGGTTTTATGTGCTGGTGGCTTGGATAGGAGCTGGAGGTCCACTCCGAAACAGAAGGGGAGAGGAAGAGAACCGTACCACTGTACACACTTTCGTGGTGCAAAGCAATTCCCTCAGGGCGCAGACAGACGGCCAGGGAACTTGTGAGTCTTAAACAGGTTCTCGTCACTCAACACCGTTCAAGAGGCTATTCACATTGCAAGAGATATGGACAAAGTCAGAGAATTGAAGAGAAAGATAAATGAGTGTCTCTTAACGCAGATCTGACTGGGTCCGTGATTCGAATCTCAGTTCCCAGGAATTATGACTGTTGATATTTCATCACTCCATTCCACACTGCCCTGGGGTTAAATGTGTGTGTTCACTCCACTCGATTGTGAAGTATGCGCTTCACATTTCAACAAGCCTACCTCTCCCCCTCCCCCTCTCTCTCTCACTCACACTCACACTCACACTCAAACACTAAGACAATGTGCTGTGCATGCACTAACACACCCCCAGAACAGCTGTTTTGAGCTGTGATGGTAGTCAGTGAAACCTAACTAGCCACACACACACACAAGGGGTAACTATGATGTAGCTCTGTTATCTGAGTGGTTCAACGTGTCAAAAAGACGGACAGCGGTCTGGATGGCAAGAACAACTGCCCGAGTTACACCAGGAATGCACAATCCCTCCATCAGTGCTCAGACTGTCCGCAATAGGCTGAGAGAGGCTGGACTGGGTGCTTGTAGGCCTGTTGTAAGGCAGGTCCTCACCAAACATCACCGGCAACAACATCGCCTATGGGCACAATCCCACCGCCGCTGGACCAGACAGGACTGGCAAAAAGTGGTCTTCACTGACGAGTCGCGGTTTTGTTTCACCAGGGGTGATGGTCGGATTCGCGTTAATCGTGAAAGGAATGAGCGTTACACCGAGGCCTGTACTCTGAAGCGGGATCGATTTGAAGGTGGAGGGTCCGTCATGGTCTGGGGCGGTGTGTCACAGCATCATCGGACTGAGCTTGTTGTCATTGCAGGCAATCTCAACGCTGTGCGTTACAGGCAAGACATCCTCCTCCCTCACGTGGTACCCTTCCTGCAGGCTCATCCTGACATGACCCTCCAGCATGACAATGCCACCCGCCATACTGCTCATTCTGTGTGTGATTTCCTGCAAAACAGGATTGTCAGTGTTCTGCCATGGCCAGCGAAGAGCCCGGATCTCAATCCCATTGAGCACGTCTCGGACCTGTTGGATCGGAGGGTGAGGGCTAGGGCCATTCCCCCCAGAAATGTCCGGGAACTTGCAGGTGCCTTGGTGGAAGAGTGGGGTATCTCACAGCAAGAACTGTAAAATCTGGTGCAGTCCATGAGGAGGAGATGCACTGCAGGACATACAGTTTCTCAATTGCTAAAACACAATTTCTGAAACCTTGCTCCATTTCCTGAAAACATTAAACACAAACGTCATCTTCAAGCACTATTTGCATAACCTCTGATTCCTCTTGCAAAATGAAACATTCGCCTCAAAACAGTTTGACCTTTGTTCAAAATCAAACACTGCTCTCAAATCATAAACAAAGTGATCAAAATGATATACACTCTCAAGCAGTCAGTTAACAATACACCGAAAAATAGAAAACACATTGTTCAAAACATACAATCCTCAGGGAGAAGTATATTTTTTATCTAAAAAAATATTCAAATTTCTCCGTCATTGTCTTTTGATGAACGAAAACATGTTCTATCATAGTAGCTCAAAATTGATCAGAAATGACTACTCTGCTTTGTTCTTTGCAATTTTGTTTTTTGTTCTTCCTCCTCCTTGTACCCCTATTTTTTTACAGTACTGTACCCTGCATCTCACAAACTTGTCCTTTGTCTCTGTGATATTGTAAATCTTGTTCTTTGTTGATATGAACCTGCAACCAGTCAAAATCTATTGAGCAGTCAGTACTGTTAATAAATGGAAAGCACAATGTTCAGGGCCATACAATTTGTCCATTGTGCAGTATACAGCCTACAATGCACTGTACTACAGTAAAGTAATATTGCTAAGGACTTAGCAACAAAGCTGAAATCTACCTCTATAGGAGGAATTCTGTGTAGTCATTGTGCAACCATGGTTTTCTGAGGAGAGAAAACAACTCTGTACAAAGGGGAAATGCATGAACTCTGCCGTTGTTATGGTAGTAGCACACGCCCAGTCCCAAGTATGAACACACACAACAGTGGTTATTATGACATTACTTTGGAAGCAGAGAGATAGGGAGCAGGTTACAGAGAAATCACTGGCACGTCATTCCTCTGTTTAGTTTCTGTGTGCTTTTTTTTTGAGTCAGTTCCACTTGTAGTGAGATGAGCAAATTACTTCATTCTTCTGTTTTGGAATGGTTGGACATAAAGACTTTTTTGATTTTCCTCTGTGTTTTCTTGGTACTTGCCGACCTCCTGAAGAACAAAACTCCAAAGAATTTTCCTCCTGGACCTTGGTCATGGCCTTTCATTGGCAACATGTTTCAATTTGATCCTGCTAAGATACATCTTCAGTTTGAAGAGGTGGGTTTACTAAACGCTAGCCTGAGTATCATTCTGTTGGTGCTATCATTCCAACTCCTTGTCAATAATTGTCATGCCAGACAAATGTTTGGCTTGACAATGAGCAATGGAGTTGGCAAGAGCACAATCAGATATGGCACCAGGCTAACTTAATGCTGCTTAGCACTCTTTTGATGACAAACGTTATTTCTTGTTGTTCTTCTTGTAGTGTGAAAAAAAATATGGAAAGATTTTCAGCCTTCGAATTCCATCAGCAAACCAAGGGTCAAAGTGGGTTATTCTGAGTGGATACGAGATGGTGAAAGAGGCCTTGGTCCACAATGGCGACAGTTTTGTCGATCGTCCCTCCATTCCCTTATTTGAAGATATATATCTTGGAAGTCAAGCAATGGGAAGTAAAGGTAACGCTCACATACTTTATACTTGTTACGACCTGATCTGTTTCACCTGTCCTTGTGCCTGTCTCCACCCCCCTCCAAGTGTCGCCCATCTTCCCCACTTATCCCCTGGGTATTTATACCTGTGTTTTCTGTCCGTTTGTACCAGTTTTTCTTGTTTGTTCAAGTCAACTAGTGTTTTGTCTCAGCTCCTGCCTTTCCCCAGTCACTCTATTTCTTGTCCTCCTGGTTTTGACCCTTGCCTGTCCTGACTCTGAGCCTGCCTGCTGTCCTGTGTCTTTGCCACTACTCTGGATTTACCGACCTCTGCCTGACAAGACCCTGGGCTTGCAGGACATTGTCATCATCTTACAGTTATTAACTGATAATTGATTATGGATCATAATAATTTATTATTGTAGAAATATTACATATTTAGTGTATTAGTGTCAATCCTTAAAAATGGAAAGGTTGGGGGTTCGATCCCCGTTCAAGTCCTACCAAAGACTCCAAAATGGGACCTCATGCCTCTTTGCTTGGCCATCAGTATTAAAGAGATGGATAGGGGGTGACAGGCCCTGACAGGCTAGCCTGTTATAGATGATGCGAATTTTCGCAGCTTTTTGTTAAAAATCGCGCAACATTTCAAAGTCCTGCTACTCATGCCAGGAATATAGTATATGCATATGATAAGTATGTGTGGATAGAAAACACTCTGACGTTTCTAAAACTGGTTAAATCGGGTCTGTGGCTATAACAGAACGTGTTTAGGAGTAAAAATCCCTGGTAAAACTGTTCACCAAAAACAAAAAATATTAATCCGCCATTCAATCAATTGTTTAAGACGAGGGAAAATATATGCAAACCCCCTGTAAACGCCTACAATGACGGATTTAATCGGGAAAAATACCCAATTGTGATGTTTATGGGACATATAGGAGTGCCAACAAAGAAGCTCGTCCAAGGTAATGAATGTTTTATATTTTATCTCTGCGTTTTGGGTAGCGCCGGCTACCGCAAAATCTGTTGTTTACGTGTCGTGCTGGTATTTTGGGGGGTGCATGCTATCAGATAATAGCTTCTCATGCTTTCGCCGAAAAGCATTTTACAAATCTGACTCGGTGGCTAGATTCACAACGAGTGTAGCTTTAATTCAGTACCTGGCATGTGTATTTTAATGAAAGTTTGAGATTTAACGAGTACTAAGTAAAGTACTATAGGTGGCGCTCTGAAAATTCCGCTGAGCGGTCCCTCTGCAGGGATCACCTCCATAAGAAGCTAGAATCCTGTCTAGGGTGTGTACTTCTCCATCAACCTGCCTCACGCTTGAGAAACAGATGTGTGAAAACCTTGTGAAGACTTACAGAAAACGTTTGACCTCTGTCATTGCCAGCAAAGGGTATATAACAAAGTATTGAGAAACTTTTGTTATTGACCAAATACTTATTTTCCACCATAATTTGCAAATAAATTCATAAAAATCCTACAATGTGATTTTCTGGATTTTGTTTCTCATTTTGTCTGTCGTAGTTGAAGTGTACCTATGATGAAAATTACAGGCCTCTCTCATCTTTAAGTGGGAGAACTTGCACAATTGGTGGCTGACTAAATACTTTTTTGCCCCACTGTAGGTGTGGTTATGTCGAACGGGTATCCATGGAAGCAACAGAGGAGGTTTGCTCTCTCTACACTGAGGAACTTTGGACTGGGCAAGAAGAGTCTGGAGCCATCCATCCAGATTGAAGCGCAGTGTTTGAATGAAGCCATTCAGAGTGAACAAGGTACAGTGGAAACTTGATATGGTTACAGTTCAATTCAAACTTTATTGTCCCTGCAAGGAAATGAATATACTTGTCAAAACAGATTTGGGTAAACACCGCACTGGCATTAAGTTTACACGAGTTGTCTCTGTTTTGGATGCAACAGACATATAGCGATTAAAAACTGTTTCGATTTTCACGTTGAAAACAGATTCAGTTCAGATCAGGAGTCCAAGCACCAAGCAAAAAAAATACAACAAAGCTGTATATGAGCTGTGGTGCTTACAGAGAAGTTTTGCAGACTGAAGTTCAGTGTAGAGATATAAAGCATTTTTAGATGCCCCTACCTGAGGCATTACAAAACACTAGCGTTTTTCCATATCTTTAAGGTCTCTAAGGTCGATGTCAGCGCCCCCATGGAAATCTAATTATCATAATAAAATAATTGGCCTAAAATGTCCGCACACCTGTGGAAAGCAAATGAACATAATACTAAAAAATCTCCATCAAAATCCATTTGTTTAAGCAATTTGTTTTTGTATGGGCTGCGTCTCAAATACCGCTTCCGCCGATATCTGCCTTCCGCATCTGCAGTGAAAGGTTGCAGAGCCAGAGTGGTGTTTGTCAGACCATGAGATGTCCTGAAAATCGGTCTTCTCACGAAAACATCTCTAAGGAAATGTGAGACACTCATGAACAAGATGGTCTTACCGCACAAGCGTCTTGGGACTCGTCTGAAGTCGGTACAGCCGATCTGCCAGCTTCTGTCTGTAGTGTCCGAACAGTTTGGGCTACACACCAATATTATTATTATTTATTTTTTAAACATATTTTACCCCCTTTTTCTCCCCAATTTTGTGATATCCAATTGGTAGTTATGATCTTGTCTCAACGCTGCAACTCCCCAATAGACTCGGGAGAGGTGCCGGTTGAGAGCCATGCGTCCTCTGAAACATTACCTGCCAAGCCGCACTGCTTCTTGACACACTGCACAATGGGACTCCTGGTCACGGCCGGCTGTGACACAATCTGGGATTGAACCCGGAGCTGTAGTGGCGCCTCAGCACTTCGATGCTTTGCCTTAGACTGCTGCGTCACTCGGGAGGCCAGGCTAAATATTAATATGACCCCTATGCGGAAAGGTACTCTCACAAACAAATACATGTTGGTTGTTTTCCTCTAGGATGCTCACAAGACTCATCTGAAGGTTCCCGGTACCAGTTTTAAAAAAATTATGGTATTATGTATTTAGATAGTTTAGTGCCTAAAATAAGGGGATAAATACATTTATGGGGATCTTTCTTACATCTCTCAGATAGTACCAAAACAAATCAAAAGGAAGTTTGTTCTGAAGTGTCTCCTATCTGTTCCACGTAGGGAACCCTGTATAGGCCACGAAAGCACTTCCCCACTTTCTTTATTGACTTATCTGAACTGTTGTCCTTGAGAACTATGATAAAACTCATTGTGTGATTTTAATATTCACTCCAAGGCCATTGAATATATTAATCTTTTGAGCTCTATTGACTTTATCCAACATGTCACTGGGCCCACCCATTACCGGGACCATCCTCTGGACCTGGTTATTACCAAGGGCCTTCCAATTGACATATCCTCTACTGTTGATGTTGCTTTATCTGAATACCATCTTGTATTTTTTACTACCTTTTTGCCCATAGCAGAGGGTCATCTTGAACACATTATTAAGAAATGCTGTCTTACCTCTGAAGTTGCTACAGATTTTACTGAGTGTATGAACAATGCTCCATCACCTATTCCTCCTCCCTCTTGTCATGATTTAGTTGATAACTTTAATAGCAAATGAATATTTCCAGTAAAGTTGATAAAGGCCAGATCCAAACGGAGAGCCCCTTGGATTAGTGAGGAAATGTATGAATTAAAGAGATATTGCAGAAAGGCAGAGCAGAAGTTGCAGGTCCATTATGATGTTCTAAGAGAGCAACTTGGCATATATAACAAGTCAATTAGAACTGCCAGATGACCTCATTTTCTAACTTGATCACTAATAATCAGAATAATTCGAGAGCTCTTTTCGAGCAGTGATGGCCTGATAAATCCTACCCCCGCAAATGTAGGTGAACTTTCCTCCACATCTAAATGAGTGATGAGTTTACGGCATATTTCAAAGATAAGATAACAAACATTAGGCTGGGTATCAGTGAAGCAAGACCTGATGAGAAGTTTATGTGCCCTAGCCTACCACGCAAAGGCACTATGGATTTATTTTCCCTGGTTGACACAGATATGCTCAGGAAAGTGATATCACCTGCCTTCTCGATCCTATACCAACCACCTTGCATATTCAAACAACTAGTTTTTTAATGTGTGTTCATGTTTCGATCTCATTCACACACTTACAGCATATCAACAAGGACATGCGTGTGTCCTTAAATGGTGAGGAGACAAAGTAGCCAATCGTTGTTGTAGTTCTGTGGCCAAATTTCGGCCCTGCTAGAGCTGCTGTTAACTGGGGCGGCAGGGTAGCCTAGTGGTTAGAGTGTTGGACTAGTAACCGGAAGGTTGCAAGTACAAACCCCCGAGCTGACAAGGTACAAGGTACAAATCTGTCGTTCTGCCCCTGAACAGGCAGTTAACCCACTGTTCCTAGGCAGTCATTGAAAATAAGAATTTGTTCTTAACTGACTTGCCTACTTAAATAAAGGTAAAAAAATAAATAAAAATAAAAACTGTGAGTGCTGTGAAGTCAAAACATCTAGGAGCAACAACGACTCAGCTGCGAAGTGGTAGGCTACACAAGCTCACAGAATGGGACCTCCGAGTGTATTGAAGCGTGTAGCACTATAAAGTTTGGTTTGAGGAATAATGCTCTGGGACTGTTTTTCATGGTTCCACTAAAGAGAAATCTTAACGCTACAGCATACAATGACATTCTAGATGATTCTGTGCTCCCAACTTTGTGGCAAGAGTTTGGGGAAGGCCCTTTCCTCTCAGCTTGACAATGCCCCGTACACAAAGTGAGGTCCATACAGAAATTTGTTGAGATCGATGTGGAAGAACTTGACTGGCCTGCACAGAGCCCTGACCTCAACCCCATCGGGCTGAATTGAGATGCCGACTGCAAGCCAGGCCTAATTGCCCAACATCAGTGCCCGACCTCATTAATGCTCTTGTGGCTGAATGGAAGCCAGTTCCTGCAGCAATGTTCCAACAGCTAGTGGAAAGCCTTCCCAGAAGAGTGAAGGCAGTTAAAGCAGCACATTTTGGAATGAGATGTTTGATGAGCACACACTTTTGGTCATGTAATGTAGTTGAAGTTCCAAAAAATTGTCTTGAGTACAGGTCATAAGTACAGTACACAAACCTGAAAAATATCTAATTTAAAACATGTACAGAGGTAATTGAACCACCAGTTAATGGTGATGTTGCAGGCATATTGGATATTGGACACCATATTGGATTTGGGTGGGGGGGGCACATAATGTATAAAGTCCACAGAGGAACCTTTGAAATAAATGAGCGTTCAGTGTCTGGGCCCACTTGCCTTAGAGCTGATTGCAATAGCCACAACATCAAAAAAACGTAACTTTATACACTTTTGTCGGGCAGGACCATACAGCACTGAATGAGAGCAAATTTGACCTGGAAGTTGTCTATTGAACAACTATCAGAAAGTTACATTTGTATTCATAGTTAATATTTCCTCCTAATGTATCTGTTTACAGGTCTATATTTCCAAAATCCTTTAAGATATCCTAATGCTGTTTGTTTGTATATGTAGGGGAGACAATTGACTACTTGTAATTCAACATTTTTGCAATATCAGAGTTTGCGATATTGGGCCACATGAGCTTATGTATACAACCATCAATTTCATATATTGGAGACCTCAGAGGGGAAAAAACATGGTTGTGCTTTGTTATACCTCTGGTAGGGGTATCTCAAACAAATGCCCTTTTTGAGGATTGGCCACTAGCCTATATGGTGACATTTTACTTTTGATGTAAGCCATATTGCTTTTGTGGGGAATAAGGTTTTCTTTTGGCCCATGCAGGAAAACCCTTCAGCCCCCAGATACTGATGAACAATGCTGTTTCCAATGTGATCTGCTGTCTTGTGTTTGGTGCCCGCTTTGAATACAGCGATGACCAATTCCAAACCCTCCTGAAAACAATGAACGAGATTATTTACTTGGAAGGGGGCTTTTGGGCCGGGGTAAGTCTCTCACTCTTATTCTATTTGTAGACTGCTTCAACCTTGTGGTTACTTACTTTGACTTGTTGACTACAATTGTCTACCCTAGAGGAGAAAACAATATTAAATGCACTAATAGGTTTTTTTAAATGTAAATATTATGGCCATCCATCAATTCAAGAATTATCAGGAAATCTGACTGGACTGAAGTTTTCCATTGAACCTAACTTTGTCAGAAACATACTGGCCGTAGCTCTTTTTGCCCCAAAAACCCTATCTAAATCAACCAATCTTTTGGTCATGTAGTGCATGTAAAGGCTAATGGATAATAGTAAAATCATCTAAGATCATATTGATCAAGAATATCCATAGCCCCACTCAACTTCAATCTAATGGAAAAATAAAATAATCTGCTATGATTAAATATATATAGAAATTAGAGCCACTGTATTTGTTTTATTGGTCATAAATGTAACTGCTCAGATAATTTCATATATAATGAGCGTTATAGATTCAATGTATTCAAATTGAAGGCACATAATATAAACTACACCCTTTAAAAATTGTATTTACAAAGAAAATAGTAGTTTAGTGGTTAGAGCGTTGGACTAGCAACCGAAAGGTTGCAATATTGAATCCCTAAGCTGACAAGGTAAAAATCTGTTGTTCTGCCCCTGAACAAGGCTGTTAACCCACTGTTCCTAGGCCGTCATTGAAAATAAGAATTTGTAAGTCTAGGCGTCCTGCTAGAAGGACAACTTCCGGTGAAACTGGAGGGCGCGCAATTCAAATAAAAAAAATCTTAAAAATTACGGATATTAAACATTTAGTTACATACAAGTGTCTTATATCGGGTTGAAAGCTTGTATTCTTGTTAATCTAACGGCACTGTCCGTTTTACAGTAGCCATTACAGCGACAGCATGCCATGCGATTGTTTGAGGACGGCGCCCCACATCAAAATATTTTTCCACTGGCACAGGTTTCATAAATTCACAAATAGTGATTTAAATATTCACTTACTTTTTGAAAATCTTCTTCTCATTTGTCATCCAAAGGGTCCCAGATATAACATGTAGTGTCGTTTTGTTAGATAAAATCCTTCTTTATATCCCCAAAAGTCAGTTTAGTTTGCGCCATCAATTTGATTAATCCACTCAGGTCTACAATTTTATCCCTGATGTCCTTACACAGCTCTCTGGTCTTGGCCATTGTGGAGAGGTTGGAGTCTGTTTGATTGAGTGTGTGGACAGGTGTCTTTTATACAGGTAACGAGTTCAAACAGGTGCAGTTAATACAGGTAATAAGTGGAGAACAGGAAGACTTCTTAAAGAAAAACTAACAGGTCTGTGAGAGCCGGAATTCTTACTGGTTGGTAGGTGATCAAATACTTATGTCATGCAATAAAATGCAAATGAATTACTTAAAAATCATACAATGTGATTTGCTGGATTTTTGTTTTAGATTCCGTCTCTCACAGTTGACGTGTACCTATGACAAAAATTACAGACCTCTACATGCCTATGCCGTTCTGTACCATCACTCATTCACATATCTTTATGTACATATTCTTTATCCCTTTACACTTGTAAAGGTAGTAGTTTTGGAATTGTTAGTTAGATTACTCGTTGGTTATTACTGCATTGTCGGAACTAGAAGCACAAGCATTTCGCTACACTCGCATTAACATCTGCTAACCATGTGTATGTGACAAATACAATTTGATTTGATTTGATTTTCAGTAGGAAAACCTGCAAAATCGACAGTGTATCAAATACTTGTTCTCCCCACTGTATATAGGGAACAGATCAGAGTTAGTGATGGGAATTCTTAATCACTTCTTTGAGCCGGCTCATTGTAAAAGAGATGGCTCATTTGGTTCCCAATGTAAAGCCCAAAAGGTGGGCTACAATTATGTCAGATCATGAAAAGCGAGTTCAAATAAATTTTTACCTGCCCTCATAAAAAAAATGTAATGCACTGAAAAATTCAGAATGGACCAGATTGAAACGCTCTCTCCACTATTTATTGTTTCAGCAGTGAGGAGTCACTCTCTTTCCATAATTATTTTGTAACTTATCTGCAGAAAAACGTTGTTGAGTTCAAAAAGCGGCAAGAGCTGTTCGTTCGCAAACAACCCATCACTAATCAGATTGGCAATGGGCCTTAAACCTCTAATGGTTGAAAATGTAACCATGCCCATTTGATTTGTTTTGCCCTGTAATCATGGCCTGGTTGGAAGTTTTTGTTTCGGCCTCTAATAGTGCAAGTAATATAAATCAAGTTTTCATTCAAATGCCTAGCAGCCAACCTGCTTTTTCCAACCCCTTGTAAAATATGGTAAGAACTTTTTTACAGTTACCTTGTCACTTTGACAGTATTTTACTGTTTCGTTGCTTGACATTACAGTAGTGTACAGGAAGTTGGCATCAAGTTACCTTGAATATTTCAGCAATGTATTGGCACTATCCAGAGTGATATATATTTATCATAAGATATCTTGTTGAAATTACAATAATTTTGAAGATCAGAGTATCCTTAAGTACAATATTTTCAGTAACAGTTACCGAAACTCTTTACATGCTATGACTGTGGTATGTTTTTATCAACCTTTGTTGAATGCACCAACTGTAAGATGTTAAGGATAAGAGCGCCCACTAAATTACCTAAATGTGAATGTAAAATGAAAATGTGCAAAGAACACTGGGAAATTACAGTCATATGCTGTAAATTAGATTACAGGTACATACTTGGTACTGTAATTTAGATTACAGTAAAAGTGTTGGTACCATAAAATTAATTACAGTAGATATATGTAAAATAAATTACAGTAACTTACTGGCAAATTGCTGCCAGGAACTATGTTTTTGTCAGACTTATCATTATTTTACTAAAAATTAGGGCCTTGAGGGGCTGCTGTGTTTGTAATTCCCTGGCCGAATTCTGGTTTCAGTCCGTCCCTGCCCTAACTCTGTCCTCAGATGTATAACATGATGCCGTGGGTCATGCGTCGGGTTCCTGGTCCTCACAGAAGGATCTTCACTGGCTGGAAGGAGGTCATCTCCTTCATCAACATCAGGATTCAGGAGCACATGAAGGACAACGACCCCTCGTCACCAAGAGACTTCATTGACTGCTTCCTCAACGAGATAGAGAAGGTGACGATGATAATGACAATCATTATCGGTGATGTAGTTGTAAAAAAAAAGAAGTAAAAACTGATTGCCATTCGCAGTGAATATAGTACTGCTCCCTATAGTATTTTTCCGCAGTAGGTAGGTAAGTGGTGTTTACGTATAGTATATGTTTACCCTCCTCTACACTCATGATGATGATGAGGTCGGATTGGATAATAGTATTAGGGAGGGGTTCTACATAATCAAGTAGTTTAAACAAAAAAGTGGTGGGTGCAGGGCACACTTACCATCCAAATGAATGTGGATTCAGAGCTATTATTTGTATTGCAACACATGTAAACATTTTTTATCACATTTTCTTGACACATTGGTAATTTAGCTAAAGCATCATGAATTCGTTAGATTGTCAAATATTTTTAAGTATCTAGCATGTTGAGGTTGTTTTGGTGTGTTTTGTTCCACAGTGTGAAGATGACACAAGGGCTGGGTTCAACTTGGAGAACTTGTCCTTCTGCACTCTGGATCTATTTGTGGCTGGGACAGAGACCACCTCTACCACCCTCTATTGGGGCCTTCTGTTTATGATCAACTACCCGGAGATACAAGGTAAGTGCTCCCACCGCCATCACAATGACTACGTTTCGACCCCTATAGCATTTAATCAGTTCGTCAAAGCGATTGATCTTGATTGATTAATAAAAGGTCATTCTCTCACATGGAGGCACGCATACACACCACACACACACACACACACACACACACACACACAATCCATTTGCATGAAGACTTCCTTTGTGTTGTGTCTTTATATTTTGTATCCCTGTTGTAGCCAAGGTGCAGGCAGAGATCGATGCAGTTGTTAGGTCGTCGCGGCAGCCCTCCATGGAAGACAGGAACCGCATGCCCTACACAGACGCAGTCATCCATGAGACACAGAGGATGGGGAATATCATACCGCTCAACGTGTCCCGCATGGCCACTAAAGACACTGAGGTTGGAGGATACACCATCCCTAAGGTCAGTCGTCTCATCTCAAGCATAGAGATCATGTACTTGTTCTACTTAATCATGTGATCTCACGGCGCATCCACTGCATGATTCAGCGCTTTATAAAGATGTCTTCCTTATAACTACATTAATGTGTAGTATGTTGTCACCATGTGGTGTTTGTACATTTAGAAGAAGAAATAAATGTGTTTGGTTATCGTATAGGGACATCCCTACACTTAAAAGCATAAGCTTTTTTCCTTTTTCCTCATTTTCCGTATTATTTCAACTACACATAAAACATTGATGCCATAACATTGTGTACTTGTTGATGAGATAATGTCTGTTATTTTTTTCCCCCCCTCAGAACACCATTGTGCTTGGCACCCTCCAGTCGATCCTGTTTGATGAGTCAGAGTGGGAGACCCCTCACACCTTCAACCCGGGACACTTCCTGGATCAGGAGGGCAAGTTCAGGAAGAGAGACGCATTCCTTCCATTCTCTTTGGGTAATACTGTACTACGTTTCTTCCATATCAGTTGACCCCCATATTGGTGCCAAATAAAGCTGCGCTATAGGAAATAGTACATGCACAACTCATCTTCCTTACATAGTAATACTTGACTCGGTTTAATCGGTTTAACTGATTGACTTGAAGTTGAATCATTGACTTGCCTATATAGTTAGAGTACACCGTTAGACTTTTATTTGATCAGTTACTTACTGTATACATTAACGGTATGATACTGTATTGTTATGTTCTAAATTCTGGTACAATAATCCAGATGGACCCAGAGAAACTGAAATTAGATTTAATCACCACACTGGGTGTTGCAGCTACAGTACATAGCAAACCCATACAGGTCACACAAGCGCTTACATTTATACCTTCCGACTAGGTCCTCCTATTTAAGTGATAATGCCCGAGAAGCCTGTGTTCGGAGGATATATTGGTACGGGTTTTAGACCCGAGACAAAGTTGAGGGCCGGCAAAAAGTGACAATGTATCCTCTAAACATCGAGTTCGAGGGCATTATCACCTTTATACAACGGGTTACCAACATATTCAAACAATTATTTACATACACTAATGTTCAAAAGTTTGGGGTCAAACAAATGTCCTTGTTTTTGAATGAAAAGCTAATGTTTTGACCATGAAAATAACATCAAATTGATCAGAATACAGTGTAAATATTGTTAATGTTGTAAATGACTATTGTTGCTGGAACACCGGTCTCAACGTCAACAGTGAAGAGGCGACTCTGGGATGCTGGCCTTCTAGGCAGTTCCTCTGTCCAGTGTCTGTTCTTTTGCCCAACTTAATATTTTCTTTTTATTGGCCAGTCTGAGATACGGCTTTTTCTTTGCAACGCTGCCTAGAAGACGAGCATCCCGGAGTCGCCTCTTTACTGTTGACCTTGACTGGTCTTTTGCAGGTACTTTTTAATGAAGCTGCCAGTTGAGGACTGGTGAGGCATCTGTTTCTCAAACTATTCACTCTAATGTACTTGTCCTCTTGCTCAGTTGTCCCCTGGGGCCTCCCACTCCTCTTTCTATTCTGGTTAGAGCTAGTTTGCACTGTTCTGTGAAGGGAGTAGTACACAGCGCTGTACGAGATCTTCAGTTTCTTGGCAATTTCTCACATGGAATAGCCTTCATTTCTCAGAACAAGAACAGACTAAGGAGTTTCAGAAGAAACGGTCAAATATATCAAAGAGTTCCAACGAAAAGCAGGTGTTTCCAGGCCTTCTGCAGGGATATGGGGAGGGAGCACCAGCAGGTGTTTCAGGCCTTCTGCAGGGATATGGGGAGGGAGCACCAGCAGGTGTCTCCAGGCCTTCTGCAGGGATATGGGGAGGGAGCACCAGCAGGTGTTTCAGGCCTTCTGCAGGGATATGGGGAGGGAGCACCAGCAGGTGTCTCCAGGCCTTCTGCAGGGATATGGGGAGGGAGCACCAGCAGGTGTTTCAGGCCTTCTGCAGGGATATGGGGAGGGAGCACCAGCAGGTGTCTCCAGGCCTTCTGCAGGGATATGGGGAGGGAGCACCAGCAGGTGCTTTATAATGCAGAGGTCCGCTGGCTTTCCGGGGGTAAACTGTTGGGTCGCTTTTATGAGCTTCGAACATTTCAATTGTGAGGAATGGCTCACCGATGTTGCCTATCTGGAGATTATGCTTGAGCATCTGAATTTGCTCAAAGCGAGGGGGCACAATCGATTTGAATGGACCAAAATGAAAGACTTGCTAAGAACATTGTGTAATATGTCACTGCATGGGTAATTGGATATTAGTAACATTTTTGGTACTATAAAATGGATTACCGTCAAATGGATTACAGTAGCTGTACTGCTAAATAAATTGAGGCCAGTAAGTTACTGTACATTTTACAGGAAATGTTTTTCAGTGTACGTTAGTGTTAGTATCCCAATCCAAAGTAACTGTTCTGTACTTTACAGCATGTGTCAAATTCATTCCAATGGAGGGCCGAGTGTCTGCAGGTTTTTGCTTCTCTCTTGTACTTGATTGCTGAATTAAGGTCATAATTAATAAAGAACTCTCCTCACCTGGTTGTCTAGTTGAAAGGAAAAAACAAAAACCTGCAGGCACTGGGCCCTCCATGGAATGAGTTTGACACCCCTGCTTTACAGTGTCAGTTAGAGAAGGTTTACTGTGATTGGTTCCCTCCCCAGGTAAGAGGGTGTGTCCTGGGGAGCAGCTAGCCAAGATGGAACTCTTCCTGTTCTTCACCTCCCTGCTGCAGAGGTTCACCTTCTTCTCTCCCCCAGGGGTGGAACCCAGCCTGGACTTTCAGATGGGGGTTACACACAGTCCCAAGCCTTACCAGCTGTGTGCAACACCTCGATGAGTCTTCCACAGCTGCCCTATTCATTATGTTGCTGGGGTTTAAAAATTAATTATTGGAGGGCCAAGTGTCTGAAGGTTCACACCTCCCTTGTACTTGATTGATCAACTAAGGTAATTGATTAAAACTTCCTTTGCCTGGTTGCTTAGGTTTTAAATTGACACAAATGAAAAGGAAATGAAGTCTTTCTTAACACCAAACAACTGAAAAGGCTGCAGATGGAGAAAACACACTCACGTAGTGACACTACACATACCAATAATACTCTACATATCAAGATCTCAAACCATATGTTGTAGTCCTAGATTAAACTTGAATAAGAAGGACATATTTGATTGATCATGTAGGAGTGTTTTAGATTTTCAATGTAAACATACTACATGTCTTTCATGTATATGGCATATCTGAATGTATTTGACCCATGGTCTGGTGGATTGTGATTTCTTCTGTACCTTTTTATTTTCTATCAAGGCAATATACACTACAATATACACTTTGTGTTTTTCTTTATTTTTACTATTTTCTACATTGTAAAATAATAGTGATGACATCAAAACTATAAAATAACACATATGGAATCATGTAGTAACCAAACGAGTGTTAAACAAATATTTAATTTTTCAGATTCTTCAAATAGCCACCCTTTGCCTTGATGACAGCGTTGCACACTCTTGGCATTCTCACAACCAGCTTAATGAGGTAGTCACCTGGAATGCATTTCAATTAACAGGTGTTCCTTCTTAAAAGTTAATTTGTGGAATTTATTTCCTTCCTATTACTTTAACAGAACGTTTCCTAAAAGTTCAAACATGATTACATTTCATTTCAATTTTGGTAATGTTCTATGAACGTTCTCCAACTGTTTTGACATTGGGAATGTTCTCAAATAGTTCAGAGAATGTTAGCAATGTTCTTCTGTGGGAATTTCAGTAATGTTTCCATATGGTTCTATTTAAAGTCATGTTCTTAAATTGTTCCGAGAATGTTAAGAAAACATTCCATAAAATATATACATTCATCATTAACAAAACTCTCTTTATCTGCTATCTTGTTAAGTGTGTTCAAGTGTGTTGGTCCACTAATTGGCCACACCATATAAAATAAAATGTTACTGGTCACATACACATGGTTAGCAGATGTTATTGCGAGTGTAGCGAAATGCTTATTCTAGATCTGACAGTGCAGCAGTATCTAAGAGGTAATATCTAACAATTCCACAACAAAACCTAATATCTAACACATTTCACAACAAAATCCAATACACACAATCTAGTAAAGGAATGGGATAAGACTATATAAGTATAAAATATATGGATGAGCAGTGACAGACAGAGCAGCTAAGATGCAATAGATAGTAAAGAATAGATAGTGAAGGATACAGTATACATTATATACATATGAAATAAGTAATGCGAGACATGTATCTCGATGAGTGCTTGGCTCCTTTGAAATGGGGTCCATTTGAATAGACTACAATGACCAGCTTTGTATGCATAAAAAGAACATAGCATGTTGGATCCATCAGTGGACTAATTCCATGGATAGAGAATAGAAGTTTAGAGGTTTGAATCTCACTGCTGTGTTATTAATGTCTAAGAAAATGTATTTCCATATGTCCTATCTGTACTTGAACTAAAACATGTTTTACCCGAAATAAGCTAGCAGTGTTATTGAAAGTCTTATTGATAGTTTTAAATGTGCAATATGCAGATATCGCTCCACCATTTCCTGGTTGCTGAAATTCTAATAGTTGGCCTAATTTCAGTTGGTGACAAAACAAGCAATCTATACTATCATCTAAACCGCTGTAAAATATTGTTTCAATAACCAACAATATAGTATTTTCAGCTGTTTCAAGTTGGTATAGAAGAATAGGTTGCACGGCGTTTCCTCCGACACATTGGTGCGGCTGGCTTCCGGGTTGGATGCACGCTGTGTTAAGAAGCAGTGCGGCTTGGTTGGGTTGTGTATCGGAGGACGCATGACTTTCAACCTTCGTCTTTCCCGAGCCCGTACAGGAGTGTAGTGATGAGACAAGATAGTAGTTACTAAAAACAATTGGATACCACGAAATTGGGGAGAAAAAGGGGTAAAATAAAAAATTAAAAAATTAAAAAAATAAACTATCATTTCCATTCTCAGAGCGTTAATAAAACCTCCCTCGAAAACATTTAAGGAACCAGAGTAAAACGTTCAGAACCTCCCTGCAACCTGGCAGACTTACTAAATTATGTTTGTAAATTATGTCTGAGTGTTGGAGTGTGCCCCTGGCTATCCGTAACAAAAATAAATATATGAATGGTGCAGTCTGGTTAGCTTAATATAAGGAAGGTGAAATGATTTATACAGTGCCTTGCGAAAGTATTCGGCCCCCTTGAACTTTGCGACCTTTTGCCACATTTCAGGCTTCAAACATAAAGATATAAAACTGTATTTTTTTGTGAAGAATCAACAACAAGTGGGACACAATCATGAAGTGGAACGACATTTATTGGATATTTCAAACTTTTTAACAAATCAAAAACTGAAAAATTGGGCGTGCAAAATTATTCAGCCCCCTTAAGTTAATACTTTGTAGCGCCACCTTTTGCTGCGATTACAGCTGTAAGTCGCTTGGGGTATGTCTCTATCAGTTTTGCACATCGAGAGACTGAAATTTTTTCCCATTCCTCCTTGCAAAACAGCTCGAGCTCAGTGAGGTTGGATGGAGAGCATTTGTGAACAGCAGTTTTCAGTTCTTTCCACAGATTCTCGATTGGATTCAGGTCTGGACTTTGACTTGGCCATTCTAACACCTGGATATGTTTATTTTTGAACCATTCCATTGTAGATGTTGCTTTATGTTTTGGATCATTGTCTTGTTGGAAGACAAATCTCCGTCCCAGTCTCAGGTCTTTTGCAGACTCCATCAGGTTTTCTTCCAGAATGGTCCTGTATTTGGCTCCATCCATCTTCCCATCAATTTTAACCATCTTCCCTGTCCCTGCTGAAGAAAAGCAGGCCCAAACCATGATGCTGCCACCACCATGTTTGACAGTGGGGATGGTGTGTTCAGTGTGATGAGCTGTGTTGCTTTTACGCCAAACATAACGTTTTGCATTGTTGCCAAAAAGTTCAATTTTGGTTTCATCTGACCAGAGCACCTTCTTCCACATGTTTGGTGTGTCTCCCAGGTGGTTTGTGGCAAACTTTAAACAACACTTATTATGGATATCTTTAAGAAATGTCTTTCTTCTTGCCACTCTTCCATAAAGGCCAGATTTGTGCAATATACGACAATATACACATCCATAGTGATCATGGGCCTCTTGGCTGCATCTCTGATCAGTCTTCTCCTTGTATGAGCTGAAAGTTTAGAGGGATGGCCAGGTCTTGGTAGATTTGCAGTGGTCTGATACTCCTTCCATTTCAATATTATCGCTTGCACAGTGCTCCTTGGGATGTTTAAAGCTTGGGAAATCTTTTTGTATCCAAATCCGGCTTTAACCTTCTTCACAACAGTATCTCGGACCTGCCTGGTGTGTTCCTTGTTCTTCATGATGCTCTCTGCGCTTTTGACGGACCTCTGAGACTATCACAGTGCAGGTGCATTTATACGGAGACTTGATTACACACAGGTGGATTGTATTTATCATCATTAGTCATTTAGGTCAACATTGGATCATTCAGAGATCCTCACTGAACTTCTGGAAAGAGTTTGCTGCACTGAAAGTAAAGGGGCTGAATAATTTTGCACGCCCAATTTTTCAGTTTTTGATTTGTTAAAAAAAGTTTGAAATATCCAATAAATGTCGTTCCACTTCATGATTGTGTCCCACTTGTTGTTGATTCTTCACAAAAAAAATACAGTTTTATATCTTTATGTTTGAAGCCTGAAATGTGGCAAAAGGTCGCAAAGTTCAAGGGGGCCGAATACTTTCGCAAGGCACTGTAATTCGTAAAAATCCAAATAACTTCAGATCTTCTTTGTAAAAGGTTTTAAACACTGTTTCCCATTAATGAACATGCACCTGTGGAACGGTCATTAAGACACTAACAGCTTACAGACGGTAGGCAATTAAGGTCATTAATTAAGGTCTGAAAACTTAGGACACTAAAGAGGCCTTTCTACTGACTCTGACATACACCAAAAGAAGGATGCCCAGGGTCCCTTATGTGCGTGAACGTTCCTTAGGCATGCTGTAAGGAGGCATGAGGACTGCAGATGTGGCCAGGGCAATAAATTGCAATGTCTGTACTGTGAGATGCCTAAGACAGTGCTTTAGGGAGACAAGACGGACAGCTGATCATCTTCGCAGTGGAAGACCACGTGTAACAACACCTGCACAGGATCGGTACATCCGAACATCACACCTGCGGGACAGGTACACAGGATGGCAACAACAACTGCCCGAGTTACACCAGGAACGCATAATCCCTCCATCAGTGCTCAGACAATCCGCAATAGGCTGAGAGAGGCTAGACTGAGGGCTTGTAGGCCTGTTGTAAGGCAGGTCCACACCAGACATCACCGGAAACAATTTCACCTATGGGCACAAACCCACCGTCGCTGGACCAGACAGGACTAGCAAAAAGTGCTCTTCACTGACAAATTGCGGTTTAGTCTCACTAGGGGTGATGGTCGGATTCATGTTTATCGTCGAAGGAATGAGCATTACACCGAGGCCTGTACTCTGGAGCGGGATCGATTTGGAGGTGGATGGTCTGTCATGGTCTGGGGCAGTGTCACAGCATCATCGGACTGAGCTTGTTGTCATTGCAGGCAATCTCAACGCTGTGTGTTACAGCGAAGACATCCTTCTCCCTCATGTGGTACCCTTCCTGTAGGCTCATCCTGGCATGACAATGCCACCAGCCATACTGCTCGTTCTGTGCGTGATTTCCTGCAAGACAGGATCTCAATCCTATTGAGCACGTCTGGGACCTGTTGGATTGGAGGGTGAGGACTAGGGCCATTCCGCCCAGAAATGTCCGGAAACATGCAAGTGCCTTGGTGGAAGAGTGGAGTAATATCTCACAGCAAGAACTGGCAAATCTGGTGCAGTCCATGGGGAGGAGATGCACTGCAGTACTTATTGCAGCTGCTGGCCACACCAGATACTGTTACTTTTGAGTACAGTACAGTTATGGATAAAAATACTAGATTGCCATATCAAATTCCTTATATTAAGCAAACAAGACAGCACCATTTTTAAAATTGTATTTATTTACAGACAGCCAGGGCATACTCCATTATTCAGACATCATGTACAAACAGTATTTGTGTTTAGTGAGTCCACCAGATCAGAGGCTTGACATCTCATCATATTGACAAGGTGTGTGAATTGGACAACATTGCTGTCCTTCCAAAGCATTAGCTTTTGTGTCGGGGAAAATGGGGGTAAAAAGTATGTTTTCTTTACGAATGTAGTAGAATAAGTTGTTCAAAATACAAATAGTAAAGTACAAATACCCCCCAAAACTACTAAAGTAGTACTTCAAAGCATTTTTATTTAGTTACTTCACACCACTGCCTCAGCAAAAGTTGGTGCAGGTTTGTTCAGTAGCTGGGGCATGTTCCCCACCAGAAGCCAGGGTGTAGGGACCGGCCAGTGTAGAGGTTGCCTACCTGTACACCTCATAGAAGACCAGACCATACAGCAAGGTTGGGCCCACACTCCAGCCTTACAACCTTCATGCCTGTGTGTAGTATAGTTTTGAAATTGCAATAACTAGACTTTTAGTAGTGATCATGAGCACTTATTCAGTCCACCTATTCATAAGCATACATTCTTACTTGCATCCTTCCTTTCCTACCTCTGTCCCCTACTGTTCTGGTTTACCTGAGACTAACAGGAAAAGTTCTACCAGACTGTATACATTACTGCTACTGCCTTTCACATTGTCCATCCAACACAAAGGCTATGGGCTAGGCAAAGGTGGGAGAGCCCAAACCCAATGCAAAGTGGACTGCTGTGACAGCTTCTTCCATTGATTTGAGAGAAAAACATTCCTCAGAGGCATTTCTAGGAAAATGTTCACTTGGGTGACAACCACTACCATTATGTAATAACTGAAATCTGTAACTTTAGAATCAACAAATGTATGAATCAATAATACTACAGTGACATTGTATGCAATACCAGTGTCCTGCTGATTAAATCCATGTTCTAGTATAGCAGCTGCAGTTATGTAAATCATTACCGAATCTGATCGTGAAAAACATACTGTACTGCATTGTACGTAGAGCGACAACAATTTGCTGTCCCAATCGGCTATTTAAAAAAAAAAAAAAAAAAAAACAAGGCAGTGGTTTCCAGGACAGATTAAGAATCTCTATTAAAAATTATTTTAGTCCAGGATTGGATTAAGTTTAATCTGTTTGGGAAACTGACCAAAATTGTCTGCAGTCAACAAATAGTCACCAAAAACAAAGTGTTTGTGTTTAAAGTATTTTTGGGGGACTTTGTTATTCATTTTAAAATGTTGCCACTTACTATAGGTATTTTTGGCACTACATACAGTGCCTTAATTGTGCCTTAATAATTCACACCCCTAGACTTTTTCCACATTTTGTTGTTACAACCTACATTTAAAATTGAGATTTTTTTGGTCACTGGCCTACACACACACAATGCCCCTTAATTCCAAAGTGGAATTATGTTTGTAGAAATGTTTAATTAACAAAAAATGAAAAGCTGAAATATCTTGAGTCAATAAGTATTCAATCCCTTATGTTTTGGCAAGCCTAAATACATTTAGGAGTAAACATCTGCTTAATAATTCACATAATACATTGCATGGATTCACTAGGTGTGCAATAGTGTTAACCATGATTTTTGAATGACTACCTCATCTCTGTACCCCACACATACCTTACAGATAATTGTCTCAGTCGAGCAGTGAATTTCAAACAAAGACCAGGAAGGTTTACCAACGCCTCGCAAAGAAGGGCACCTATTGGTAGATGGGTAAAAGTAATACAAAAAACAGACATTGAATATCCCTTTGAGCATGGCAAAGGTATTAATTACACTTTAGATGGTGTATTAATACACCCAGTCACTACAAAAATACAGGCATCTTTCCTAACTCCGGAGAGGAAGGAAACCGCTCAGGGACTTCAACATGAGGCCAATGGTGACTTTAAAACAGTTTCAGAATTTAATGGATGTGGTAGGAGAAAACTGAGGATAGATCAACAACACTGTAGTTACTCCACAATACTAACCTAAATTGACAGAATGTAAAGAAGGAAGCCTGTATAAAATTAAATTTTTCTGAAACATGCATCCTGTTTGCAACAAGGTCCTGAAAAAAAGTGTTATGTTTGGGGCAAATCCAATACAACACATTACTGAGTACCACTCTCCACATGTTCAAGTATAGTGGTGGCAGCATCGTGTTATGGGTATGCTTGTAATCGTTAAGGACTGGGGAGTTTTTCAGATAGTTCCGTTCTGTTTCTTAGTGTTGATGACTAAGCAGAGGCAAAATCCTAGCGGAAAACCTAGTTCAGTCTGCTTTCCACCACACTGGGAGATGAATTCCCCTTTCAGCAGGACAATAACCTAAAACACAAGGCCAAATCTACACTGGAGTTGCTTACCAAGACGACAGTGAATGTTTGAGTGGCCGAGTTACAGTTTTGACATAAATCCATGGCAAGACCTGAAAATGGTTGTCTAGCAGTGATCAACAACAAATTTGACAGAGCTTGGAGGATTTTTTTAACAACAATGGGCAAATGTTACACAATCCAGGTGTGGAAAGCTCTAACAGACATACCCAGAAAGACTAAGCTGTCATCACTGCCAAAGGTGCTTCTACAAATTATTGAGTCAGGGGTGTGAATACTTATGTAAATTCAATGCATGCATTTAATGTCCTATAAAATGTGCAAAATATTTCTACAAACATGTTTTCACTTTGTCATTATGGGGTATTGTGTAATTCAGAGTGAATTTTAACAATTGAATCCATTTTCAATTCAGGCTGTCACAACAAAATGTGGAATAAGTCAGGGTGTATGAATACTTTCTAAAGGCACTGTAACTATCTGATAGGGGTGAGCATGATATATATATATATATATATATTTTACAAATATCTATTCAAAGCTTTTATCCTTAATAAGCAAGCAAAGTATGAGTAAAGCTAATATTTTACCTACTTCCTTTACACAATAAAATAAACACTTTTTGGACCCCTTCAAAAATGGGGATATTAAAATATGACATTTGTATCACAAATCAATGTAAGGAGATAAAAGGAAACGTGTAAAAAATGTACAAAAATGATCAAATTCATTTAAAAAGTAGTGTGACCAAATTATGCAAATTTTCGATTATATCGTTTTTGTTTTGTCATGGTGAAGGACCATAAAACCTAACTGAATGGATATGCTATGGGAGCAGAGTTTAGAATTCAAAGTTCATTTCTTCTGTTGGATGTAATTGAGGTTGACATGTCGTCGTCCGTGGGGGAGGAGCGGGAAATGCTGACTGGGGTGCACCACAGAACCTGGGGCGGAGTCAAGACAAACAAGGAAGTAAAGTTAACTGCTGTAGGGGCATTTTTCTAAGATTGAAGGGGTAAATTATTTAGATTACGTTTAGTAAAAAAGTATACTAAATGAGAGGTGGCATCCTAGCAGTACATCTCTTGACCCTGTGTCCGTCTCTCCCTATCCCCTCTCGCTTTCTGAGCCTCTTACTCTGGGACATGACGGGCTTGCCGGGTTGTGGGTAGCACCCGTTGCCCTGCTGGATGAATTTCTGTGGCATGCGGTAGGGCCAGGACGGGGACTGGGAGTAGTGGGCTGCGTTGCTGTGCTCCCAATTCCTAGAGCCCTGCTGACTCACCCCCCCAAACTGGGTCTGGTAGCCCGGATCTGCGGGGGGAGGGAGGGAGGAATGGAGAGGTCTTCAAATTCAGTACAGCAAAACATCCTTGGAATTTAAAACAAACAAACTAAGCCAACTACAATAATTTGATAATATCCTTCTGTCCTAGCACCAGTTTTTTGTGAACAGTAAATTAAGTGTGTAGCCAAAACCACTGGTGTCTCTTACCTGACCACACAATCAGCACCGTTAACAGGGAAACAGACAGTTACTGCTAAAGACTCCCGGAACAAGGACAGAATCTGACCACAGTCAGTCAAATAAACAAAGACGTGGACAGAATGACACAGACAGAGTGCCACCCAGTGTGTACCTGACTTGCCCACAGTGCCATTAGCCACCAGTGCCCCTTGCTGTGCCAGGTGGTTGTGCCAGTGCCCGTCCAGTCCCGGCCCTCCTCCCAACCCCATGGGCCTCCCCGCCGGCTGGGCGAAGATGATGCTGGGGTCATTGAGGTTCATGGGGCTGCCACCCACCGGAGACCCCCCTGGGCCTGTGTTCCCATTCCCTTGCCCGGGGGCCTGGCGTAAGGAGAATTTTAGGCCGGGCGGGGAGGGCCCTTCAGGGCCACTGGAGGTCTGGAGGACGGGGCCATGGATGGGCCAGGAGGTGGAGGGGTGGTGAGGTTGGTGATGGGCCTGGTGTCCCTGGGACAGGTGTGATTGGTGCTGGTTGTGGTGGGACGGCAGTAGCCCCAGAGCAGTGAGAGCTCCAGGGTGATGGTACTGGCTTGGGTGGGAGGGAGGGAAGCTAAAGAGAGAGAGGGGAACCTGGGGATGTTGGGGCTGCTTGTGGGGTACCCCTCCAGCGGAGGTGGAGGTCTTGGAAGAGGAGGGCTGGGGGGAGCTGGAGGATTGGCTCGAACCCTGGGAGAACAGGGTGGGCTGAGGGGAATAGGGCGGAGTCTGGCGGGAATCAGACTGGACAGAGAGACCGAGAGAGCAGAGTTGGAGAGACAGCAAGGGAGCAGGAGGTAGTGGGAAAGACAGAAAAAAATGAAAATAAATATATCATACATACATACATACAAGTATTGATAGATGAAGAAGCTAGCTGCAACAGTACTCAATGCATTATATTTGAGCATGGTTAGGGTGGCTAAGGGAGAGAGAGACAATTCCCTGTTGTACTCACACATTCGGAAGGTTGTCTGGTGCGTCCAGGGAGGTCCTGGGGAGGTTGGGGGATGGGGATGGACTGGGAGCTTGCCATGGCTCGCACTATGTGGGAAACTGGAGGAAACAGAGAAACCAACCACCACATACATCACTCTGTCCCACTGCTGCCCTGTGCTGGGCAGTACTAGTAATGAGAAAATACTTCAATCATTAATTAGTTACTGTATACATAGCTGGTAAATACTCTTGCTGTGATCCACTAGCTCAGATAATAAATAAATAAAACATTGTGGATCACTCAAATAAAGTTGAGCTTCTAAAAACAATCATAGTCAAACTTGGTACAGTATTTTCTTTGGTATCAGTTAATATACATTATGTCACCTGTACCCATTAAAAAGTAGTGCAAATAAAAGGACATTGAGGTGTGTGTGTGTGTGTGTGTGTACCTGGTCCCCCTGCGGCTTTCTGTCTAAGGTGGCGGTGCTCTGGGCAGTCCCGCCGTACATGACCAATTTCACCACACTGGAAACAGCGACGCTCCCGAGGCTCATGATCGTCTCCATCCTTGACATCCTCCTCTTTTTCGTTCTCCTTCTTCTTCATCCCCCTTTTTGGACAAATGACACACACACGCACAGAAACAGAGGATTAGTTCAATCAAACATGGAAACACCACCCAACACAGGTTTAAATAATATATACTATGCCTGTTGCAATAGAACCAACAGACAAAAGTGCAAACCGGTGACACCTGGCACTGCAAGCATGCTAAAGCAAATGTTCAAAGTATTGAAAATGTTTTAAATAGTATTTGAACTCAGGTCTGCACACACACACACATTCCAAAAACACTCACTGATGTTCTCTCCCTGTGTACCTGCGTCTTTTGGGGCAGTCCTTCATGTAATGACCGATCTTGCCACAGATCCGACAGCACCTGTCATTAGGTGCAAGTTCCCCGTCCGTGAGCACCTTGGAGTCAAAGAAGTAGTTCTGTACCACAGAAGAAAACATTGTTAGACATGAGAACAGACTTTACTTAGACAAATGGAACCATTTGATACGTGTTCATAAATGCAACTCAGTGTCAAGGCAACAATGCCCATACTTAAAATGTGTTTCAGAGTGCCGATCTTGGATCAGGTCCCATTCTTACTCATTGTCATTTAAAAAGGCAAAAATGAACCTATACCAGCACTCATACTCTAACACTCTGTTTAATACAGTCCTATATCTAATGTGTGTCATACCGCCTCTATGCCAGGCTGGGGGTAGAAAGGAGTACCAAACAGCTTCCTGCCGTTGATAAAGGCCTTCATGATGAAGTTAGTCACTGAGGAGAGAGAGGGGGGGGGGGGGGGGGGGGGGTGTTAGGGACCATGATCACTGAAATACTAGAGACAACACAGAATTGGCCTCCTAAGGATGACTTTAGGAGACATAGTTCACTTACTTTTGCGAGAAACTCCAGCACCAAGATTGTGATTCAAGTCGAAGGGATCTAAGGAAAACAAAAAGTCAGTCATCAGTGATCAAATTGGTCCTTTCATCATCACAACCATGTGACTGAGAAGGATAGTTTCACTACCTTCGATGGCGATGCACTTGGAGGTCCACTGCTTCTCGAAGGTGGTGAGTCGTTTCCTCTGGCGGATGCTGATGACGAGTTCCTTAAAGTCAAACTCTTCAGTGTAGAACCTGAGCAGGCCCAGCCACAGCTCCCCCACAGTCTCGCGGTTCTGCGGAAGCTCTGGCAGACGCTGACGCTACGGGGGACGTCAACAGATAGTGAGCTTTATTATATTCAGAACTTTTAGAGAACGCTTTTGACTACAATGACTAGTAAGCAACAACAAAAACATAATTTAGGAAAAGCAGGCATGTAGGATGTTACATTCAGTAGTGTTGATGACCAAACAACTCACCAGTTCCTCAATGTCATCAAAGAAGAAGGCATTCCAACCATCCACCATCCTCTGCGGTACAGAATGTCCATCAAAGACCTAAGAAAAAGATCAACATTGGGTTATTTCCTTAAGTTTTTTATAAATTATTTTACAAAAGTCTTTCAGCATGTTCTGTTGGTGTGGGCTACGTCCATACAGACAAGCTATAACAGTAACCACTTTGGGGTTGTAAAAAGGGTTAACAGAGGGTAAGTGAACAGTACCTCTTGGAGAACAGGGATGACAGGGGGCTGTCTCTGCTGCAGGAAGTAGAGCACCATGAGGATGTAGGCATAGGATGACAGACTTCCTCTGGACGCGTCACCTATGTCACAGCGCTTCGCAAACACCTTCATGGTGTATCCCAGGAACTGCACGCGAGGGTCTAGGGCAGCGTAGGTAGCCAGCATTCTGGTGTTGTGTTGAGCCTGGATAAGAGGATTGATGCCAATGAATACATACAGATGCATGCATTTAATTGCTTAACCTCTTGGGTAGGGGGCGGTATTTTCACCTCTAGATGAAAAGCGTGCCCAAAGTAAACTGCTTGTTACTCAGGCCCAGAAGCTAGGATATGCATTTAATTGGTAGATTTGGATAGAAAACACTCTAAAGTTTCCAAAACTGTTAAAATAATGTATGTGAGTATAACAGAACTGATATGGAAACCCCAAGGACAAACCATCCAGGGAAAATAATTGAGGTCATAGGATTTTCCAATTGTTTTCTATGGGATACCCTTATTAGGAACCTGGTTGCAGTTCCTATGGCTTCCACTAGATGTCAACAGTCTTTAGAAATTGTTCAATGTTTTTTTTTTTTGAGAAATGAAGAAGTAAGTGTCACTCCAGGTGGACTCTACTGTTTTGATGCGCGTGGACTGGAGCGCGCTTCACGTTGTTTTTATCCGGTATTAATCGATTATTTACATTTTAGGGTACCTGAGGTTGGATTAGGGACATTGTTTGAAATGTTTGGACCAAGTTCATAGGTAACTTATTAGATACTTTGTGGGCGAGTTGAAACCGGTGTATTTCTGAATCAAACTCGACAAATAAATGGACATTTTTGGGACATAAAGAAGACATTATCGAACAAAAGGACCATTTGTGATGTTTCTGGGGCATTTTGGAGTGCCAACAGAAGAATATCTTCAAAGGTAAGGCATTTATTATATCGCTATTTCTTACTTTTGTGGCGCACCTGCCTGGTTGAAATATGATTTTCATGTGTTTGTATGCGGGGCGCTGTCCTCAGATAATCGCATGGTTTGCTTTCGCTGTAAAGCCTTTTTGAAATCTGACACAGCGGCTGGCTTGATTAACAATAAATTAAGTTTAATTTTGATGTATAACACATATATTTTCAAGAATGTAAAATATTTGAATTTGGTATTTTAGAATTTTGCGCACTGCAATTTCACCGCCCATAAAAACTTTTAAGCTAGTAAGCAATTATGTAGATAATAGCAACTTAGCTTGAGTTACAAAAGGACCTGTTAACCAGTGACTGACGCTTACCAGTCTGTTTACTCACCAGAGTGTTGTAGAGGCTTATGTCTGCCTCCAGTCCGCTCTGTCTGTGTTCAAACTTCACAATAGGCACTTTGGCTGTTGTGATAGGCAGGATGTTCCTCAGACCTGATATGGGAAAACACAGGTTAATCAATCACAAAAGTCACAAAATATGACTGTCTACTCTGTACTCATAGCAAGCAGTCAAACCTTGCATTCTGAAAGGAGTCAATGTAATGTGCTGTGGACGAACTGGTCTCTTACCTGTGTGTTTCTTTAGCACCTTGGCTAGGCCTTCGATGATCTCTTTGCAGTTCAACTTCTGTTGGTAGAGGTAGACATATTTACATCTCAAAATGACTAGGGAGATGAGATCAGACAAAGAACTGAAGGCTTAGTTTAAAATGTCAAAATGGGTGCCGGTCCAGTGAGTTAATGTACCTCTGCTGTATCATGGCCCTCCAGGGTCATGCAGATGTCCAGGTCGCTGTCACGGAAGCCAAAGCCGTTCTTCGAGGAACCAAACAAACACAGCTGGGCATTGTCTGTAGAATGATATCATAGATGTTTTATAGTACCACACTGAAGTGGTAACACTGTATAGGAAGTTCCGTATTCCTTTACACTGCTGTTCTCAGCCGTTACATATGCAACTCAGTTGTTATCTGTACGTACCATTGTACTCCTTTTGTATGAACCTCTCCAGACTACCCAGGATCTGCTCTCTCTTCTGCTGCTCTCCAGGGGAAGGGGACAGCTCATCTACAAACACAACAGACATTTAACAACAAAAAAACAGGAAAATAAAAATGATATTTAGCGTGCTTGAATATTCCTGTGTGTGTTATTTAAGTATATTGTTTTTAACAGTGTATGGTTAAAGACACCTGTCTTCGCTCCATAATATAGAAGATATGCTGGGACAAAATCTGGACAAAAAAAATCACTCAAACTCCTTGTAAGATGGTACAAGGATGATGAACAGCGGACGACTTACGGTAGCAGAGTCTACAAAGGCCATCCAGGATGTCTCTGAAGCGGTCGGTCATGGGGGGCAGCGGTTTGAGCTCGATCTTCTTGAAGTCCTCAGGACACTCGTCCTTCAGATGGCCATCTCTCTTACATGTACTGCACACGACTGTAGGAGGCTGCAGGGGGGATAATCAAATAATAAAGAGGATTGACCTGTTGGAAAGCAGAACTTGTGAACATCCAAATGACCAGAAACTCATTAAGATAATACCTGAAAACTATGGTAAAGACCTGCTTTCTCATAAACTTTAAGCCAAATCCATGAGTCAAACTATTACAATTATGGCAAAGGAGTTCTGGAACTTACATAAAGATATACAAAATGTGCTGTCAAATCAGTTATAGAATTTACATTGTCCATTGGAAAACAAGTTTGATGAGTAAGGTGTTACCTTTCCGCCAGTGAAGATCATTCTGTCAAAGATATAGTGCAGGTCCTCTGGTGCAATGTGTCCCTGCTTCTCTGACACATGGTTCTCCTCCTCTTCATCCCTATCCAGTAGGCCGTTGTGGGTTGAGGCGGAGGAAGGCTCCAGAGTGGTGCCAGGCTCCGCTACAGCCCCATCCGTTGAAGTCCCCCCCCCACTAAGGACCAAGTCCATAAGCCCGCCATTCAATGCCCTCTCCTCCTTCTCCTGAGTCCGCTCAGCCCGTTCCTCTTCATCACTCTCACCATCCTCCTTCTGACCTGTCTCAGAGCTCTGACTTTTCCCTTCATTCCCATCGCCCTGTCCACCTCCACTCTTCTCAGACCCGTCTTCTCCACCCTTTCTTTCGCCTTCCTCCTGCTTCATGCCCCCATGTTTGGTTGTATTCTTGCCTCTCTGCTGCCCCACGGTGTTTCGGTCCTTGCTCTGCGGGCAGGCAAAGTATTTGTAGGCGGTGCGGAAGCGCTCCTGGATGTACTCAAAGACCATTTGACTGTTGAGGCTGCGTGCGACGTTCCTCTTCAGGGCAAACGGATCTGACAGAAGAGGAAATGGAGGATGACGACTTGAAAGGTGGTAGCGGGGTGTAGAAACTCACTGAGAAATCAAAAAATAAGAGGTCCTTCTGACCTTTCCAACCCCAACTTATTAACCCCTGGTACTTCAGCAGGCTCATTGAGGGAGACAAATAGTAATGACAAAATAGGTAACAAAGGAGGAGAGCTAGTCACACATAAAAATGTATTGTGTAAAACAAACCTGATTGTCTGTCATGTAGAATACAATGACATGTCAGCTCTATTCAGTACGTTTCTATCATTTCACCTCTCCGAATACACCCCCATTCAGCGGTCTCTCCCCTCCCCCTCTCTGTCACTTACCCTCGATTGCCAGCCTGCGTCGGGGCCAGTTCTTCATCTCTCGAGAGAGAAGTTCTTTGAGGCGGATGCTGATGATGTGTTCCTCCAGGGCGAACTCCAGCGTGTAGAACCTCAGCAGCTCCAGCCACAGCTGGCCCAGGGAAACACCCTTACCCAGGTCCAGGGATAGACGCGTCTGGGAGGGACAGAGAGTGGGAAATACACTATGTCAGTGACATAGGCTTAGTTCAGGAAGCTCCATAAAAAAAAAACATTCTGATTCTTGAAAGCCATATTAACATTCACATTCTCTCCTCGTTCACTTCCCTTCATGGACTGTGTACTTATGAAAGTTGTCATTAAGTGTTACCAAAAGACTGGTGTCAGATCTCTCGAGCTAGCTTATGCAAAACAATCTAATAAATCCATAAAGGGGAGAGTGAGCTAGTGTACACTTTTTGGGAAAAGTGAAGAAATTCAGAACTCGACCATAGTGTGAGTGTGCTGTTTGCAGAGCCGGTGAGTAGTCCCTCCCCTCCCGGACTACTCACCTTCCCCGCTACATGCCGGTTCTTCACATCAGGTTTCTTTTGCTCAGACTTGGCCTTCCGTCCTTCCCCCCTGCCGTCCCCCCGTCCCTCTGTACTGGGGGATCTGTGCTCCCACCCCACAAATATATCCATCTCTATCCCCGTCAGATGGTACTCGTCCACATGCTTCACGTCAAAGCCTTCAATCTGAAACAGAACACAACATAGCTTAGCTATCAACAACAGAAAAGCCAGCAACATGTTATGACTTGTCACTTGAAAGTAATTTATTACCTTCAAATGTGCCTGTCATAATGGTGACCAGTTCTATTAAAATGATCAAATGCGTGACAAAGAGAACGATGTCCACTCTAGTTATTATATTTCTGTGGTGTCACCTACCCAGTAGCCGAAGTAGACAGGGAGGATGGGGTCCCTGCGTTGTTGGAGGAAGAAGATGACCATGAGAGAGAAGGAGTAGGAGGGGATACCCCCTTCCGCCTGGCAGTCAATGTGGCACAACTAGAGGAACGGAAACAACCAAATATATAATTGTCTCTGGTCAGGGGCTGTTGGTGTCATCAAAACAACTAAAACTACAGTATGCAAAGGTATGTCGAGCCATCATATCATTGACTCATTACAATGAAACCCACAGACAAATACAGTACACTTTAAGAACTGTAGGCATGAAGAGGTTTAGGTTTAGTCAGCAAAGGCCTGAACATTGAAAAAGTGTAATCATCAAAAGCACTAGATATATACCATTTACATCATATGATGGCATACTATCCATTAAAGAGAATGTCCCCCAGGCCACCCTTACCTTAGCCCAGAGGCGGAAGGCCAGGACCAGAGGCACCAGTCTGGGTTCCAGTCTAGCCAGGGCAGCCAGGTGGTTGGTAGTGAGGCAGGCTACGTCATTACCTGCACTCACCGTGCACAACAACCTACTGTGGAGACAACAAACTCATCAGGGTTGTATTCATTAGGCACCAAACGGAAGAAAACTGACTGAAACAGAGGGGCTACCTGAAAAAAATCATTTTTGTTTTCTGTTGCAAAATGTATTGCTTTAATGTGCCCAGGAATGAAAACCATCCAGCAACCAGTAACTCAGAGGATATTTCAAACAGTAGTATGTTGTAAATAGATCAAAGTAGAGCTAATAGAAAGCAGTAGAGTTGACATTCCACTGACCTGTTGACATCTCTACAAAACACTACCGGAACTTTGGCGTGAAAGTCAGACTCCACCTCAGAATATTCAGCTGTAAAGAGAAAGGTGAACATTCTTTGACTGCTCCCAAACTCAAAGACAACAACATTATCTCCTAGGCTGGCTCACCAATTGACATACTGTAACTTCTGAAAAAAAGAGGGGTTGTATTAAAACTAACGTGCATTAGTTATCAGGTTTTCTATAAATGTTCTCATTTCATAACAACATTCTTCATTCAAGGAGGTTAATATGGACTCTCCAGTCTAACACAGAACTCAGTACAGCTCTACTCTTCCCTGCTCTGGCCTGTGGGCTGGAACAAAGAGCTCACTGACTCTGTCAATCCTCCTTGTGCTGAATCTACAGTCGCTCTCTACACTGACAGTGTTTATTCATGCAGGGCTGTTCAACACTCACTGTTGTTCTTCAGGATTTCCAGTACTAGTATCAGCACATCTGGTTGGGTCATCTGGAGAAACAACAACAGCATGACATTTGTTAGTCAGGGTCGGCATCAAAGTTGATCATATCAAATTCAATCAAATGCATTCATTAGGGGTGTCAATTTGGTGAACTCGGTTCGGTCCGCACTGTTAAATGTGTTTTGTTTTACAGTGTCCTGTTTAGAAGTCCTATTATTCACAGGTACTTGGATCCTCTTAACTAATAAGCACTACCCAAATCAGTTAAATATTATCCAAAGCAATGATGTTGAAGAGCAATCGCTGATCATCCGATACAGACTGACATTGAGGTGATGATGCAAACCAAGGCTGTGTCCCAATAGTTTTGAATAGCCTCCTTCCCTTGTTTGCCATGTATTGATTACCACTGATGTAACTGTTAACTCCAAAGATACGTCTTAACACTAACAACAATTCGATGTGCACCCACTTAACATTTATATAACTTGCATTAGTGGTTAGGTGAGAACACAACAAAGACTTACAGTGGAGGGGTAGGTGACGTCAATGTTAATGTCACTTGTCTTGAAGGCAAATCGGGTGAGACAGGAGCCGTAGAGCCGAAGGGAGCAAACTGGATAAGAAACAACATCAAAAGCCATACATTAAACAGCATTATACATGATTCAGATCATATAATCTCCCTACTAGTGTTGTCACGATACCAACATTTCACTCATCATACGATAGCAGGACAAGTATCACGATACCGTGTAGTATCGCGATACCACTAGGAAAAATGTCAGTGGCCTTAGCGTCCTGTTCGCCTGTTCCCTTCTTCAAAATGTTTTGCGGATTTGCTACACGAAATCCAGTCACCGATATTCACACTTCTACTCAATACAACACATTGGATTGAACCTTACTGTTCAGTGTATCATTTAATACTGCATTGGTTTGGTCCAACAGAATCAGGCATATGGACACCGAAACCAAGATACATTATTTTACTGTAATAGAGGAGAGGTTAGCCTTTATAACCATACCCTGTTTATGTTTCAACTCCTCAAATTTGGAGGACAACAGACACTACTAAAATGGATGTACCAATGAACAATCATTCTGAAGAATTAATGCTCAGTTTGTCACATGCACATTACCGTACCACGTATCGCTAGCAGCATTTTTGTCAAATAATGATTGTTATACTAGCTGTTTAGGGAAATACATAAAAAATAAAATACTAGCTGTTTAGGCTTATAAACATGTGCAATAAACAAACTATTTATATAAGGAATTGGCAACTCGTTCTCATTCTGAGAAATAAGGTAGCCAACTTGATTTCAACATCTGAACAAAGTGGAAAGACTAGCATACTGTTCAAACAGTAGGAGACGGACGGTTGTGCTCTTAACAATTGAACTGCTTTTCCTTTCAGAGCTTGTGAAATTATACCATGATCTAAGTTGACTAAACTTGAAATATAAATATTAGCTGGCTACTCACTAGCACCTGGGATTGTGCCTGAGAGATTGTTCATGAGTCGGGTGTTTATTTTATTTTATGCCTGTTACATTATTAGTGAATGTGCATTGTGCATGGTTCTGTATAAATGTGTAACAAAAAGGGCATTTTTATAGACAGACCTGAAAGTCAGATCAGTGATTATTGCAACAACAACAAAAAAGCAGGTACAACTATTTTGATAAAATATTAAAATTATTAGTGGGTCTTATGATTGTGGAAAGCATATATTCGGCCTAGGTATAAATTCAGTGTATTTGACCTTTAAATTGTACAGAAAAAAAGCTTCTTTAGAGAGAATATTTTGTTTGTTGATATATAATCGTGAACCGCCCACAAGTTTGGAAAAAAAAAAATAGATGTGTTTTAGGCCATATCGCCCAGCCCAAATATCAATGCATAATGATCTGCATGTCATTGTGGCAGAAAGGGGAAAACACTGCCACAGCTGCCACACGTGACATGCGCATGAACGTGAAGTGGACATTATTGGACACGCACATTCAAGAGAAAGACCAGCTGCGTTTGCACAGCTTTCACCCAGGCCTAGATGACAGGGAGGAGACAGAAGGATAGGAAGAGTTTGTTACCTGAGAGGTGCTGCTGTATGATCTCCTCCATCCTGTCGACCACTTCCTGTCGCACCAGGAAGTCCTGGTCTGAGATGCCGTGTTGGTTGGCCGCCCGGAGGACGGCTGCGTCAACGGCTCCGAGCTGGGCTGGGAAGGGGGCAGGCAGCGCCCGCAGCTCATTCTCTTCCTGCTTATCCTAAAACAGTTACAGCACAGGGGAGAGGGACAAAGGCATGGTGAATTCAAATTTCCAATGGCCCTGTCTAATTGACTAGTGAAAATGCTGGGGGGGGGATACAGAGGAAGGAAAAATAGAGGAAAAATAAACAGACACACATCAATAAGCTCCACCTCAAGTAAATGTTTCCACTTCTAAAATGTCAGAAAAATGGAAATAACAGCCTAGGTTTCCCTTCTAAGTTACAATACACATCCGTTGTCGTTGGAGAACATGATAATTATGACAAATTAAATAAAAGTAGCTTTTTCTCTCACCATGATGTTCTTCTTGTGTCTTTTCTCCTTGATGTGTTTGTGTGCCCCCTGTATGTTCTCAATGTGTACAGAACACAGCTTGCATAGATACTGGAAGTTAGGGTATTCAGGAGACGGCTGTAGAGGCGGAGATAGAGCAGTGAAACCAATCACATGTAAGAGATGATGATATGATAGTGCCCCACCCCTCTGCCCTGTAGACATGGAAATCTTAACTCTACGTCTTGAGCTGTTGACTATTAGCATTGAAACAGTTTTACCTGGTGATAATTCTCATTAACCAATTACAAGTTGATAAGACTTAAACATTTAATGCACTATGCATTGTGGTTTGAATACTGCAACACAGAATAAAATAATAAATAGAAATCCCATGATGGTAGTGACTGACCATTACTGCTTATCCCTTAGCCATAATTCATTTGCATTACTTTAATAAAATATTTAATTGGATGACTATTATTTATTCCAAGTCCTCATCTCTATAGAGCTGCTGCCTATGCTGTCAGACAAAATCACAATTTGATTAGTTCTTCAAAGTAAATACGGCCTACTTTTATGACTGCTGAACAGGCTACCAACTATATCAAATCACTTAGATCATGCATTTTCAAGTACACCTTGCAAAGCAACTGCTTTCTACCCCTCTCACGTGTTCTTTTCTCTCTGTGTCTGTTCCACATAGACAAGTAAGCAGGCGTGCAATGGATTATGCTCATTGTAGTTAATTACACAATTTTCTCTGCTAAACTATGTCCAATATTGGGCTGTTGGAAACTACAACTCCCTACCATATTGCACAGTTCGGCTTAATCTGATTTATCTCTACAGAAACTGAACATCGAGCTGACAGGAAAAAAACTAAATGGAATTCAAATAATTGACCTTCTTGGTGACAGGGGGGCAGTATTGAGTAGCTTGGATGAATAAGGTGCCCAGAGTAAACTGCCTGCTACTCTGCCCCAGATGCTAATACAGTGCCTTGCGAAAGTATTCGGCCCCCTTGAACTTTGCGACCTTTTGCCACATTTCAGGCTTCAAACAAAGATATAAAACTGTATTTTTTTGTGAAGAATCAACAACAAGTGGGACACAATCATGAAGTGGAACGGCATTTATTGGATATTTCAAACTTTTTTAACAAATCAAAAACTGAAAAATTGGGCGTGCAAAATTATTCAGCCCCCTTAAGTTAATACTTTGTAGCGCCACCTTTTGCTGCGATTACAGCTGTAAGTCGCTTGGGGTATGTCCCTATCACTTTTGCACATCGAGAGACTGAAATTTTTTCCCATTCCTCCTTGCAAAACAGCTCGAGCTCAGTGAGGTTGGATGGAGAGCATTTGTGAACAGCAGTTTTCAGTTCTTTCCACAGATTCTCGATTGGATTCAGATCTGGACTTTGACTAGGCCATTCTAACACCTGGATATGTTTATTTTTGAACCATTTCATTGTAGATTTTGCTTTATGTTTTGGATCATTGTCTTGTTGGAAGACAAATCTCCGTCCCAGTCTCAGGTCTTTTGCAGACTCCATCAGGTTTTCTTCCAGAATGGTCCTGTATTTCGCTCCATCCATCTTCCCATCAATTTTAACCATCTTCCCTGTCCCTGCTGAAGAAAAGCAGGCCCAAACCATGATGCTGCCACCACCATGTTTGACAGTGGGGATGGTGTGTTCAGCTGTGTTGCTTTTACGCCAAACATAACGTTTTGCATTGTTGCCAAAAAGTTCAATTTTGGTTTCATCTGACCAGAGCACCTTCTTCCACATGTTTGGTGTGTCTCCCAGGTGGCTTGTGGCAAACTTTAAACGACACTTTTTATGGATATCTTTAAGAAATGGCTTTCTTCTTGCCACTCTTCCATAAAGGCCAGATTTGTGCAATATACGACTGATTGTTGTCCTATGGACAGAGTCTCCCACCTCAGCTGTAGATCTCTGCAGTTCATCCAGAGTGATCATGGGCCTCGTGGCTGCATCTCTGATCAGTCTTCTCCTTGTATGAGTTGAAAGTTTAGAGGGACGGCCAGGTCTTGGTAGATTTGCAGTGGTCTGATACTCCTTCCATTTCAATATTATCGCTTGCACAGTGCTCCTTGGGATGTTTAAAGCTTGGGAAATCTTTTTGTATCCAAATCCGGCTTTAAACTTCTTCACAACAGTATCTCGGACCTGCCTGGTGTGTTCCTTGTTCTTCATGATGCTCTCTGCGCTTTTAACGGACCTCTGAGACTATCACAGTGCAGGTGCATTTATACGGAGACTTGATTACACACAGGTGGATTGTATTTATTATCATTAGTCATTTAGGTCAACATTGGATCATCCAGAGATCCTCACTGAACTTCAGTTTTTGATTTGTTAAAAAAGTTTGAAATATCCAATAAATGTCGTTCCACTTCATGATTGTGTCCCACTTGTTGTTGATTCTTCACAAAAAAATACAGTTTTATATGTTTATGTTTGAAGCCTGAAATGTGGCAAACGGTCGCAAAGTTCAAGGGGGCCGAATATTTTCGCAAGGCACTGTATATGCCTATTATTAGTGGTATTGGATAGAAAACCCTCTGAAGTTTCTAAAACTGTTTGAATGATGTCTGTGAGTATAACAGAACTCATATGGCAGGCAAAAACCTGAGACAAATCCAACCAAGAAGTGGGAAATCTGAGGTTTGTAGTTTCATTTAAGTGATTGCCTATCCAATATGCTGTGTCTATGGGGCCAGATTGCACTTCCCAAGGCTTCCAGCAGATGTCAACAGTCTTTAGAAAGTTGTTTGAGGCTTCTATTGTGGAAGGGTGTCGAATAAGAGCTGTTTCAACAAGTGGACTACGCTGAGGCCAATCAGTTGTTTACTGCCGGTCACACGGGTGCGCCGTTCCTTCTTTTTCCTCTGTAATGAATACGCTATTGTACAGTTGGAATATTATTGAAGATGTATTATAAAAAGACCCTAAGGATTGGTTGTAAACATCGTTTGACATGTTTCTACAAACTGTAATGGAACACGACTTTGTCTGGATTTTGGGCTCGCGCATTGTGCCTTTGGAATAGTGAACTAAACGTGTGAACAAAACGGAGGTATTTGGATATAAATATGGACGTAATCAAACAAAACGAACATTTCTTGTGGGAGTGCATTCCAACGAAGATCAGCAAAGGTAGGTGAAGATTTATAATGCTATTTATGACTTTTGTTGACTCCACAATTTGGCGGGTAACTGTATGGCTTGTTTTTGTGGCTGAACGCTGTTCTCAGATTATTCAATATTGTGCTTTTGCCATAAAGCATTTTTGAAATCTGACACAGCGGTTGCATTAAAGATAAACTTGTTCTTAACTTCTTGATGCTACCCATCCCTTTAGCGGGATAATTGTCATCAACAACCGCTGAATTGCATAGCGCCACATAAATAATATTACTAAAAATATTTATATTCATGAAATCACAAGTGCATTATAGCAAAACACAGTTTAGCATTTTGTTAATCCACCTGTCGTGTCAGATTTTGAAAATATGCTTTACAGCGAAAGCAATCCAAGCTGTTGTGTAAGTTTATCAATCACTAGACAAAACATTATGAACACCTAGCATCAAAGTAGCTTGGTCACGAAAATCAGAAAAGCAATAAAATTAATCGCTTACCTTTGATGATCTTCGGATGTTTTCACTCACGAGACTCCCAGTTACACAATAAATGTTCCTTTTTTTCCATAAAGGTTATTTTTATATCCAAAATAACTCAGTTTGTTTGGCGCGTTATGTTCAGAAATCCACAGGCTCGAGCGGCTCCAAATAGTATCCGTAATGTCCACAGAAACATGTCAAACGTTTTTTATAATCAATCCTAAGGTTGTTTTTAAAATAAATAATCGATAAGAGGGAGAGTCAATGGCTGCCCCACTGTGTTACGCAAGCAAAACTCATGGGAACACCCAGCTATCCACCGACGCGATGTTATCTTTCTCCCTCATTTTTCAAAATAAAAGCCTGAAACTATGTCTAAAGACTGTCGACACCTTGAGGAAGCGATAGGAAAAGAAATCTGGTTGATATCCCTTTAAATGGAGCGAAGGCAGGCTATGGAACATGGAGCTTTCAAAATAGAAGCCACTTCCTGGTTTGATTTTCCTCAGGTTTCGCCTGCAATATCAGTTCTGTTATACTCACAGACAATATTTTGACAGTTTTGGAAACTTTAGAGTGTTTTCTATCCTAATCTGTCAATTATATGCATATTCTAGCATATGGGCCTATTTTTAAAAACATAAAAATAGTGCCCCCTAGCTGAAAGAGGTTAACCGATGCGGGTCAGTTAGCTGCTTAAAAAAATGAACAATAACCAAAATGTTGGTTAATCGCTCAGCACCATCAGACCGATCTAACTTGAGACTGAAGCTGCCTTAAATGTGCAATTGTGTACATAAATTCCAGTAACTAATACAGACAATACATACAGACAACAGTTGACTGATACAAACTGAGGTAACTTATTTTCTCTCCTCACCTTGACCAGTCTGTGTATGTAGTCTCTGTAGAGGCGCTCCTCAGCCTGTCTGAGACCCAGCTTCTGCTCAGAGGTCATGTTTCTACCCTGACCACGCTGGTTGACCCCTGACCCCACCACAGTGACCTCCAATGCAGGCTGCCCTGTGCCCACCACAGCACTAGCCTTCTCACCTGCAAACACAGACAGGCAGAATATGAAACAGCTGTAGGAAACAAATATTTTGACCAAGAATAGTTTCCATGGCATAACAACAACAAGAGGTCTCTAACAGAGACATATTATAGCGGCTAATGGCTCAAACATTAACCTATATTTATGTAAAGTATAGAATAACTCACCCGGTGACTTCAACTTCAATGGACTTGTCTTGGTCTGTAAAGTAAGGCCTTCTTCAGATGAAGTGGCCGCCATACCTGTGGCTCCTGTGTCTCTGTCTCCACCTACACCAGCCAGGCTGCGTCCTGTAACCAACGAGGGCCTAGCATCAACCCTCTGCTGCCGCTGGCCTTCAAGTCTCACCTTCCCCCTCTCCCCAGAGTTGGTCCTACCAGTTGGCCTACGAGGCTTCCCTCTCCCTGGGTCATGAGGGCTGGCAGTGGAGGCTCTGCCTGTGCCTGTCCCACAGTTACTGCCTTGGTCCTTATGGTCTTCCCTGGCTGTGGTGATGTTCTCCTTGCTCCGACAGGCAGTGGCAGGCTTGGGGCACTCTCTCTGGACTGGAGCCTCTTTCAGGGGCCTGGAGCTGGCAGAGGATGAAGCTTTGGCTCCCTTGGCCTCGTTGCGAGAGGACTTGACTGATTTTAATGGGCTTTTTGATTCCTCCATGCCTCGATCCTGTCCTCTCCCACTAACTGCTACTCTGTATTGAGTGATCAGGGTCTAGTGAGGCAGCTAGTCCAACGAAAACCTGGAGAGATGAAATGCATTCATTGTTGGCATTACCTACATATACCTTAGAAGAGCAATAGCCTAAACTATTATTATATATTAAATAGTAATACTATCAAATCATATATTGAAGAAATTGGGTATTGATAAGAGGAACTGAGAAAGTAGCCAATGGACAGTGGCAAAACCTTTGCTGCAATGAAGTCCCAAAGGCCTGATTAAACAAGAGTGCATCTAAGCTAGGAAAATATATGGTTAGTTGGACCAGTTCAGAAAAAGGTAAAATGATAACTAGCTATGTTCATTGCAAAGACACATTATTACAATATAACAGAGGGCGTAGTTAACGCTAGTTGGTTAGTAGCTGCTTTTAGCAACGCTTTGCGTTTACTTACACTAGCATTGCTTCCAATAGTATTGGGTAGCCCAAAATGCCAGAAGTTAACAAAATATCTAGTTAAAGACAAGTATTATTAAACAGTTTCCAAAACGTGGGTCTGTTGTAGACACACTAACCTCATATCAAAATAAAAGTCCTGCACTATTACATGGACGAAAAAGGAATAACTTGTGGGGGACTTTTATATTGACATGAGGTAACCAGAGAGGAAGTGGTTCTACAATAGTCCCACGTTTGGAAAGTCCGTTTGATAATACTGTAATGAAACAGCAGGGAGCAGGTCTCGAACCGGCGCGCTATCGACTCTGCCGCTTGAGCATGCTTTTGCGGCACAGTCGATAGCGCGCCGGACCTCGGGCTCGAGACCTGCTCCCTGCTGTTTCATTACACTTACAATACATTCCTATATCCCTATTCTATTTTGTTTCAAATTCAATGTTTTCATAATGTCCAACCAGCACAGTAAGTTGAAATGATTATTTATTTTATTTAACTACGGGCTTCCCGCGGACAGTTTTCTGTGCAACCCAATACAATTCGGAGCAACGCTAGTGTATGTAAATACACCCGCGTTGCTAAAAGCATCTAGCTTAACAAAACCATGGCTGAAGCACTTATTTATTAAGAAACGAAACCAAACCACAAGGCGAAATGGCCTTCTCGCTCAGCGAGAAACCCTGCAGAAGCAGCAAACTAAAATGTATTAAAAACGGCTCGAGACAAATACATATCCGCAAGCTCGCGCACGGACTTGCTAGCTAGCAAATGTTTTTGCTAACGACAGCTACATAAGTCAAAGTAGCTAATAAATGGCTGGCTAGCTAGTTCGCAAACTAGACATATCTCCGCTGGCGGCTTAGCGTTTCTATTGACAATTGTTTTACTAGCTAGGTACTCTATAAAACTGATGCACGACAAAATCGTCAAAACGTCCACAAATAATATCTTATGCCTTACTGTAATATGCAGGTTTTTAGCTGAAAATTGACCTAGACCGTATTTATCTTCCTGTTCAGTATATTGTTTTTCTCATCCACGGCCCCGATCAACACAGCAACCATAGACGCCATGTTAATCCCTCTACACTTTGTCTTCTTCCATGAGGTTTAACGGCGGTTTTCATTCAATAAATGTTGCATTACCGCCTCCTACTAGACTGGAGTGTAACTCCCTTATTCTTTGCTTAAAAAACAATACCCTACCATTTAACATTACACTCACTAAAAAAATAAAACACCACCCTACTCCACTATCTAAATATATTTAGTCCTACTTCAGGCCAACAACCTGAAAGGATAGGACACCACCTCTTAACACACCATGTAACTCTTCTGAGGTCAAATCTCATATACCCAAATACCTCTCTGCAGCTGCCACCACAACCTCAATTTCTCTGCCACTTACGTTCCATCCCTGCAGTACAGTTGATAACCATCGCTATAAATGCTAAAAATCCAATCTTACTGAAACATACAGTACCAGTCAAACATTTGGACACACCTACTCATACAAGGGTTTTTCTTTATTTTTTACTATGTTCTACATTGTATAATAATAGTGAAGACATCAGAACTATGAAATAACACATATGGAATCATGTAGTAACCAAAAAAGTGTTAAACAATTCCGAATATTTTTTTTATATTTTGGATCTTCAAAGTAGCCACCCTTTGCCTTGATGACAGCTTTGCACGCTCTTGGCATTCTCTCAATCAGCTTCACAAGGAATGCTTTTCCAACAGTCTTGAAGGAGTTCCCACATATGCTGAGCACTATTTGGCTGCTTTTCCTTCACTCTGCAGTCCAACTCATCCCAAACCATCTCAATTGGGTTGAGGTCGGGAGGCCAGGTCATCTGATTGTGGAGGCCAGGTCATCTGATGCAGCCCTCCATCACTCTTATTGTTGGTCAAATAGCCTTTACACAGCCTGGAGGTGTTTTGGGTCATTGTCCTGTTGAAAAACTATTATAGTTTATAATTATAGTTCCACTAAGCGCAAACCAGATGGGATGGCATATCACTGCAGAATGCTGTGGTAGCCATGCTGGTTAAGTTTGCCTTGAATTCTAAATAAATCACAAGCAGTGTCACCAGCAAAGCACCTCCATGCTTCACGGTGGGAACCACACATGCAGAGATCATCCGTTCACCTACTCTGCGTCTCACAAAGAGACAGCAGTTGGAACTAAAAATCTCTCATTTGGACTCATCAGACCAAAGGACAGATTTCCACTGGTCTAATGTCCATTGCTTGTGTTTCCTGGCCCAAGCAAGTCTCTTCTTATTATTGGTGTCCTTTAGTAGTGGTTTCTTTGCAGCAATTCGACCATGAAGGCCTGATACACGTACTCTCCTCTGAACAGTTGATGTTGACATGTGTCTGTTACTTGAACTCTGAAGCATTCATTTGGGCTGCAATTTCTGGTCTGGTAGAGAGTCTGGTAACTCTAATTAACTTATCCTCTGGAAACTCTGGATCTTCCTTTCTTGTGGTGGTCCACATACGAGCCAGTTTCATCATAGCGCTTGATGGTTTTTGTGACTGCACTTGACATTTTTCCAGATTGACTGACCTTCATATCTTAAAGTAATGATGGACTGTCGTTTCTCTTTACTTATTTGAGCTGTTTGTGGAAATTTGTGGAGTGGTTGAAAAACAAGTTTTAATGACACCAACCTAAGTGTATATAAACTTCCGACTTTAACTGTATCATTAAAAATAGTTTTTCAACCACTCCACAAATTTCTTCTTAACAAACTATAGTTTTGGCAAGTCGATTAGGACATCTACTTTGTGCATGACACAAGTCATTTTTCCAACAATTGTTTACAGACAGATTATTTCACTTATAATTCACTGTATCACAATTCCAGTAATCAGAAGTTTACATACACTAAGTTGACTCTGCCTTTAAACAGCTTGGACAATTCCAGAAAATGATGGCATGGCTTTAGAAGCTTCTGATAGGCTATTTGACATCATTTGAGTCAATTGGAGGTGTACCTCTGGATGTACTGCCAGGTCTACCTTCAAACTCGGTGCCTCATTGCTTGACATCATGGGAAAATCAAAAGAAATCAGCCAAGATCTAAGAAAAAAAATTGTAGACCTCCACAAGTCTGGTTCATCAATGGGAGCAATTTACAAACGTTCATCTGAACAAACAATAGTACGCAAGTATAAACACCATGGGACCACGCAGTCGTCATACCGCCCAGGAAGGAGACACATTCTGTCTCCTAGAGATGAACGTACTTTGGTGCGAAAACTGCAAATCAATTCCAAAACAACAGCAAAGGACCTTGTGAAGATGCTGGAGGAAACAGGTAAAAAATTATCTATATCCACAGTAAAATGAGTTCTATATCGACATAACCTGAAAGGCCGCTCAGCAAGGAAGAAACCACTGCTCCAAAACCGCCTTTAAAAAAGCCAGACGACGGTTTGCAACTGCACATGGTGACAAAGATCCTAATTTTTGGAGAAATGCCCTCTGGTCTGATGAAACAAAAATAGAACTGTTTGGCCATAATGACCATCGTTATGTTTTGAGGAAAAAGGGGGAGACTTGCAAGCCGAAGAACACCATCCCAACCGTGAAGCACAGGGGTGGCAGCATCATGTTGTGGGGGTGCTTTGCTGCATGAGGGACTGGTGCACTTCACAAAATAGATGGCATCATGACGCAATAAAATTATGTGCATATATTGAAGCAACATCTCAAGACATCAGTCAGGAAGTTAAAGCTTGGTCGCAAATGGGTCTTCCAAATGGACAATGACCCCAAGCATACTTCCAAAGTTGTGGCAAAATGGCTTAAGGACAAAAAAGTCAAGGTATTGGAGTGGCCATCACAAAGCCCTGACCTCGATCCTATAGAAAATATGCGGGCAGAACTGAAAAAGCGTGTGCGAGCAAGGATGACTTCAAACCTGACTTAGTTACACCAGCTCTATCAGGAGGAATGGGCCAAAATTCACCCAACTTATTGTGGGAAGCTTGTGGAAGGCTACCTGAAACATTTGACCCAAGTTAAACAATTTTAAGGCAATGCTACCAAATACTAATTGAGTGTATGTAAACTTCTGACCCACTGGGAATGTGATGAATGAAATAAAAGCTGAAATAAATCATTATCTCTACCATTATTCTGACATTTCACATTCTTAAAATGAAGTGGTGATCCTAACTGACCTAAGACAGGGAATTTTTACTAGGATTAAATGTCAGGAATTGTGAAAAACTGAGTTAAAATGTATTTGGCTGAGGTGTATGTAAACTTCTGACAACTGTAAATGTTTGAATCAAAAGAAATCACTTGTGAAAACAGAATCCTAATGATTACTCCACTTGCTAATTGCGCCTATCCAGGCACCTGGGCCAGATTCATTGATTCCCCTCAATGACACAGTTTGCCTTTGGTACAGCTTTTGTCACTCAGACTCAATAATTCTCATTGGTTGAATTTGGAATCCTCTGGTGTTGTGATGGGGAAAGTAAAGAAGGAGGTGGTGAAAAAAAATTCAGGGCAGGAACTAGGAAGAGTGCTGGAGGGAATATGGCGGTTACAGATTTTCTGTATGAAACTGATTGGGGGTCAGGTGAAGATGAGATTACAGAGAGAGAGAATGAGTGAGCTACAGTAAAGTTGTGAAGGAAACTAAGAAATCCCTGGATTAGTTTATAGTGGGAGTGAGGGTTTGGATCAGTGTTACCTGGGGGATCCGTTTGAAGTCACGAATAGTATCATGGATTTAGCCCTTGATTTTGACTTTCAGTTCCATTACACTACACATAAGAGTCATTGGATGAAGGTGTCTTCTTCTGTATGGGGGGGGGGGGGTTTGTTAAGATCCCCAACGCTCAGTCTGAACATTAACATGCATTGCTTGCGGTACGGTTTTGGGAGCATAAGGACCTAAGGACCCCCCCCCCCCCTTCTTCAGGTAGTGTTTCAGTTCATGTTTTTAATGGCACATGTTCAAAGTGGATGGCCCTTGATAATGTCACTGTCCTTTACAGTTCATTATGTCTTGTCCATTTTCCTACCAGTACACCAGCAGCATGAGAAGTTTTGGACAGGATCTCTCTCCATGCTCACCCCACATTGAATGATTTCACACTCCTGGGAGAAAAGGCAGTTGATCGCTTCGACTGGATGCTGTGTACAGGTTGTTGGCTCGGACTCAGGTCTTACGGTAAAAGTGGTGAAGAATCATCCTGAACGCCATTTTCGCCATTATTTCACCCGGTTAGAGGGGGTGAGGTTCACACTCTTCTCGGCTTAATTATCTTTCATGCATCTAGATACTATCTGTGGTCACCTTCGCCATAACCACGAGAGAGGACAGACCAGAACAACAGTTTAGTTTAGGACATTTCTGATTCAGAAAATCCAGACAAATGATTTACTGTACAACAAATGATTACTACTACCTGATTCTTAATACAGATTTCAAATGTCAAAGAAAATAACGACACACAGTTGAAACCATCATTTTAAAAAAAAAATGGCTTATGCTCCCCTATCATCTTGGCGATCTCACTGCAGAGTTACAGGTCAAGGAGAGGGCAAATCCTTAGGGAGAAATCCCGACCATCCGGCAGACCCAATCTGATGAGATTTGTTATTGAAGCAAGACAAAAACAAAGAACATAAAGAAAACAACAACAACAATGCACGTATCACTTGATGTGGGGAAAAATTCTATACAGTTGGAGTAACTCTCAACCATTACCAACATATATTTTTTTCCTTTTACAGGCAGGCATGTGAAGAAAATCTATTTGCATATTTACCAAAAAGCCACAAGGGACTGGTAATTCCCCCCTTTGGACGCATGACGCACATCGTGATTCAAATGTCCAAAAAAACATCACTGCCTGTTAAATCAAGTATAAACAAATTAGAATTACAACTCTTGATGAATCCATAAGGAAATAATTGTATCCCGTAAGGTAATGGTAAAATAGACTAGAGACGGGTGTCCCTCATTCAGGGGCAGCGCTCTCTATGTCCTTCTCGTGGGGCGAATAAAACATTGGACTAATGATAAATTATAAAAATTTTCTAATTATTAGTGTTTACATAGCCCATCTATATCTCACCCAATGTCTCTAGTCTTAATCGTGAGGGTGATCAGGCCTCACAAGAAAGTCAGAACAGAGGTCAGAGGTCAGTCAGCTCCATTTGTTACGGTGCGTGAATGAGGACCCAAAAGCGAATTAACTTAAACAGAGCTTCTTTAATTACCAAACATAGGTAGGCTCAGATAGACCGGCAGATTCCGACAGGACAGGACAAGGTTACAGCAAACATGACGATAGTCTGGCTCAGGCATGAAACACAACAAACAAGAATCCGACAAGGACAGGAACAAAAACAGAGAGAGATATAGGGACCTAATCAGAGGGAAAAAGGGAACAGGTGGGAAACGGGGTGAATGGGTAGTTAGGAGGAGACAAGGCACAGCTGGGGGAAAGAGGGGGAGAAAAGGAAACCTAACAACGACCAGCAGAGGGAGACAGGGTGAAGGGAAAGGACAGAAACACACAACATGACAATACATGACACCATTAAGTGAGTGTTTGTTTCCCTGTACCTCAGACATTATTTAATGATATTTTAAACATTTCAAACATGTTGTGTATCAGGCTTACATTGGGTTTTTCAGTACATGTTTTGCAACCAAAACTCTGACAAATAGAAACTTCAAAAAATGTAATTTGTGCATCCTTTCTAACCCGTGAAAAACCACTAAAACAAAAAAAGAAAGACCCCACCAATAAATCAAACAGAGTATTAACCACTAACAAATTTTCATTAACTGGTGGGTTGTGTGTGGGTGGTAAAAATCTTAGGGTAAAAACAAACAAAATGGCCAGGCCTTACTTAATTTTGGAGCTCCCTTAATAGCTGGATCTGGGTACCTTTTAGCTGCTCCTCCAAGGCACTTGGCTTAGGAAGCCTTTCAAAGAGAGATACAGAATCATTGATAAACATGGGAAAAAAACTTGGTAGCAGACATTCCATCAGTCGTATACAGAATTATACAAATGAGATGATACAGTGTCTCGTCAAGCTGAATATGCACCTTCTAAATTAAACAATCCCAGTGCCCCTCTCTTGTAATCATTGTTATTTGGACCTGTTGCGTTGACATACAATTCTGTACAAACTGTCCCAGGGACATAAACTTGGTGAAAATATAAAACCTGTTGTTTAACAAATCTGCTAGGACCTTCAAAATGTTGGTGCTGGCTTATCAGCTCAATATTCTGTCACAAACAACAGATGACTTAAACAAGAAAGCAGTGGATATTAAAGCCTCTAATTTAATATCAGTACCAATGCTCAATCTTCTTCAAAATTACTAAAATATTGCATTATTAGAATGCTATCTGAAAGCCAATTACCATTCACTTTGTTACTTTCACTAGTCTCCACAACCTGTTTCCTTCAACTAAAACCCTTCTACTCCATCCAGTAGGGAAAAAAATCTCAATCACTACTCCTAATACACACGGATCACTCTCAAACAATGTTCTGCTTTTATCCCTATTGCAAGGTTTAAAACAAAACAAAACAAACATGATAACTTTCTCTATTGGAAGGCATTGTTTTCATTTTAGCCCACCCTAACAATGTTACTCTAAATTTCTGTTGGATATTCACTTTCTGTTTGACACTTATTAAATGTCTATTATTTTAAGATTCATATGTAAATGTTCCGAATTTATAACATACATCAGTCAATTCAGAAGGGGAGAGGTAAACAGTTGATATAACTGGGCTAGCACTGCCTATCAGTCCACTGTCATTGGAATGTTCTATATATAAGATGTCTGGCGCCTGAGACCCCCACTCCTCCTCGGGGAGTGTTTCAGTTTGGCTTTAATATCTCATCAGGACTACAATAAATTGTGGGGTTAAGTTTAGTTAACAGAAAATCATGTTCAACATTCATTGGTTATAATTATAGTTTTATTGGTTAGGGCTAAGTCAAGTCCCGTCTAATGCTTTAACCTCAAATTATCTAGAAAGGGACCACTCTGAACATACCTCAGAATACTTTTTTACACCACTTACGTACATCTACGTTTCGGTGTGCAAGTTGTATTTTATTATGTTTCTATTCTTACTTCATCAGATCATCATAATAACCCATTATACTCAATATTATGTTACTTTATTTCTAATAACCCATTTTACATCACAAATTCCTCATCTACACTAGTGTTCTATTCATACAGGGGTTTAAATATTCACACCATTGTTCTATTTAACAGCATATTCGGGAATAATACTCTCTTCTTTCCTTTATAACGTTATAAATCTTTAGGTTTGTACCTCCAAACCGCAGCAACGATCACAGCGCAGCAGCCCTAGAGGTACACATCTCTTTCATATCGAGGAAATCAGTGTCCGGCGGCTGTTACCCTCTCAAATATTTCAACGGCTTCTCCTGTCAGTGCTCACTACCTGAAGATCGATGGGCGTTGGTGGACACAACCCAAGATAACATTATAGATCGAAAAACTCAGCTCACACAGAACTGGTTGGGGGTATTTATTATTTCCCCTATATAGCTATACCTAAGTATTCACACCACCGTCACCCCATGTGCATCTATATGTATCTTCAACGTTTCTAGCCTCGAAAAGACAGTGGTCCCAGACCACATAGACAATTCAGAAATGCCTATAGACCGCTACATCTATACATATAAAACAAAACACTGTGTTCAAAAACACCACGTGCTATTATTAGTAGTCCCAGACTACGATGGGTGGTGGTGGACAGAATGCCTATATAGCGTTATAGATGGAAAAACTCTCATACAGAACTGGAATGAGGTGCAATCAATTACAGCCTAATTGCTAAATGATCTGTTTCTCTCCATCGTTTGAAGCTAAAAGGAGGATGAATGACTTGGATACAGTAGGTCTAAGATCATTCACCCAGTACGTTACAGCTACATTTCAATCTCTTATCCAAATTCCAATCAGCTTACTTTCCAAATTTCAATCAATCTTATTATCCACATTTAAATCTTAATAGTAATCATTTCAATCCATTTATTATCCAAAATTCTAACTTCCACAGCCATATTCACTTAGTACTATTCCCAAACAAACTTGGCATCTTCAACGATTCTCTGTCGTTACTTCCTATACACCATATGTATCTTCACTATACGTATAGAATAGGACCTAGTGCACTTTATACTATTCTCTACCAGTGGCTGCAGACCACATAAATATTTCTCTTATAAATGCCTACAGACAGCTGTCTGCAGGGCATGGTACTGTTACCTGCCCTAGCTCCAGCCTTCTTCCACGTCATATGTATCTTCGGCGGTTCCTCTACAGTCGCCATAGTCTCTACAGTATCTATACTCTTTATAGTATCTGTAGTCTCGCGTATCTATAGTATCTCATTGTCTATGGTCTCAATAGTCTACAGTGCTTTGCGAAAGTATTCGGCCCCCTTGAACTTTGCGACCTTTTGCCACATTTCAGGCTTCAAACATAAAGATATAAAACTGTATTTTTTTGTGAAGAATCAACAACAAGTGGGACACAATCATGAAGTGGAACGACATTTATTGGATATTTCAAACTTTTTTAACAAATCAAAAACTGAAAAATTGGGCGTGCAAAATTATTCAGCCCCTTTACTTTCAGTGCAGCAAACTCTCTCCAGAAGTTCAGTGAGGATCTCTGAATGATCCAATGTTGACCTAAATGACTAATGATGATAAATACAATCCACCTGTGTGTAATCAAGTCTTCGTATAAATGCACCTGCACTGTGATAGTCTCAGAGGTCCGTTAAAAGCGCAGAGAGCATCATGAAGAACAAGGAACACACCAGGCAGGTCCGAGATACTGTTGTGAAGAAGTTTAAAGCCGGATTTGGATACAAAAAGATTTCCCAAGCTTTAAACATCCCAAGGAGCACTGTGCAAGCGATGATATTGAAATGGAAGGAGTATCAGACCACTGCAAATCTACCAAGACCTGGCCGTCCCTCTAAACTTTCAGCTCATACAAGGAGAAGACTGATCAGAGATGCAGCCAAGAGGCCCATGATCACTCTGGATGAACTGCAGAGATCTACAGCTGAGGTGGGAGACTCTGTCCATAGGACAACAATCAGTCGTATATTGCACAAATCTGGCCTTTATGGAAGAGTGGCAAGAAGAAAGCCATTTCTTAAAGATATCCATAAAAAGTGTTGTTTAAAGTTTGCCACAAGCCACCTGGGAGACACACCAAACATGTGGAAGAAGGTGCTCTGGTCAGATGAAACCAAAATTGAACTTTTTGGCAACAATGCAAAACGTTATGTTTGGCGTAAAAGCAACACAGCTGAACACACCATCCCCACTGTCAAACATGGTGGTGGCAGCATCATGGTTTGGGCCTGCTTTTCTTCAGCAGGGACAGGGAAGATGGTTCAAATTGATGGGAAGATGGATGGAGCCAAATACAGGACCATTCTGGAAGAAAACCTGATGGAGTCTGCAAAAGACCTGAGACTGGGACGGAGATTTGTCTTCCAACAAGACAATGATCCAAAACATAAAGCAAAATCTACAATGGAATGGTTCAAAAATAAACATATCCAGGTGTTAGAATGGCCAAGTCAAAGTCCAGACCTGCATCCAATCGAGAATCTGTGGAAAGAACTGAAAACTGCTGTTCACAAATGCTCTCCATCCAACCTCACTGAGCTCGAGCTGTTTTGCAAGGAGGAATGGGAAAAAATTTCAGTCTCTCGATGTGCAAAACTGATAGAGACATACCCCAAGCGACTTACAGCTGTAATCGCAGCAAAAGGTGGCGCTACAAAGTATTAACTTAAGGGGGCTGAATAATTTTGCACGCCCAATTTTTCAGTTTTTGATTTGTTAAAAAAGTTTGAAATATCCAATAAATGTCGTTCCACTTCATGATTGTGTCCCACTTGTTGTTGATTCTTCACAAAAAAATACAGTTTTATATCTTTATGTTTGAAGCCTGAAATGTGGCAAAAGGTCGCAAAGTTCAAGGGGGCCGAATACTTTCGCAAGGCACTGTATGTAGTCCATAGTCTACAGTATCTATAGTCTTGCGTGTCTATAGTCTCAGTAGTTTATATAATCATAAATGCTATAGGCTCTATAGCCTTGTTTCTTCCCATACATATAAATAACACTCCGTATTCAGAAACAACTTGTGTTATTTTGTTGGCTAATGGTATCCTCCTTCTACATCTTTATGTGTAGTTTCATTGGTTTTATTATTTTTTATTTTTGTAGAAATTCATTTACATTGACTTCCTGAAATCAGTTGCCATCCCTTAAAAAGTGCATGAGCTTTTAAAGAGTCAAATGTATGGGCTAAATGAACAAATACGAAAACAGTTCATGGAAAGTGTGCAACATCATGTAGTTTTGCAACAGACATTCAACAGATAATCAAAAATGAAAATGCTACGGGCAGCAAAAATGTCAAACTTCCAGCCAGTGGCGGATTTAGGTATAGGCGACATGGGCAGCCGCCCAGGGCGGCATCTTGACTGGGGCGGCTCATTGCACCCGCACTAATAAAATCAGAATGGTGACATTTGCGCGATCGGTTTTCTATCGATCATTTGCACGTCACGTCAATGATATCATGTCACCGTGTGGGACTGTGGGTCAATGATATCATGTCACCGTGTGGGACTGTGGGTCAATGATATCATGTCACCGTGTGGGACTGTGGGTCAATGATATCATGTCACCGTGTGGGACTGTGGGTCAATGATATCATGTCACCGTGTGGGACTGTGGGTCAATGATATCATGTCACCGTGTGGGACATTTGTCACCAGTACTTGAAAACATGTGGTTGAAACAGTAAATAAAGAAATGATTACCACACAAACCATTTTCTGATAGAGATTCATTGAAACAATTGGCATGTGTCAGTGTTATGATACTGATGATTTGTCACCACACATGGTTTGTTTACGTTTCTACCGTTGTGGCTAGATGGAGTAGCTAGGCCTACATCAGCTCTAGCCAGTGGTCGCTTCGGGGGAACACAGTTGTCAACAACTGTAGCATTGTAGCTAAGCCTAACCTTTTTCCTTACCTTAACCTCATTCTCCTAACCTCCCTTGTTAATTCACCTAACCTGCTGCGTTAGTTCTCCTAACCTGCCATGTTAGTTATCCTAAACTGTTATGTAAGCAAACCATCTGTGGAGACATTTCATCAGTATCACCACACCGGCAGCCAATCATGTCATCCCTGATACTCACTTGGAGCCATTCATTGTTGTTGTTTATGGATGTAGTCAGTGGGCTAAGCTGTAGCATTAGCCATGTCTTTCAAAAGGAGACAACTCGCAAATGCAGAAATTCTGAGAATGACTCTGAGAATGACAGTGAGGAATCAGATTCTGACAGTGACAGTGATGAGCTGCCCCCCAACCTTGTGGCCATTGAGACCCCTGAATCTGAGGACCCCTTGCTCACCGACGAAGGCCCAGGTCCCTCTGAAGATGCTGGTGGTGATGTAGGCAGAGCTATAGTGGGTGAGGTGCAGTAGGTCTGTGGTAGCTGAATGGCCTCACCCCTCCTGGCTCTACTGTTTGCTTTGATGAGTCTCCGTCTGGAGACCAAAACCCCTTTTTTTTGTAATTGAACATAAACTTTGCATGTAAATCAAACACAGTCCCATTATGCGATTTTATTGGCAATATTTTACCCACCTCCCTACTCCCTCATCCTCCCCACTCCCTTATCCTCCCTACTCCCTCTCCAAACAGTATATTTCTAACATACAAAAGCTGTCCTCAATCTTCAGCACAAAATATGTCCAGTTCCAGTTCTGATATTGGCAAATACTGTGTGTGTGTGTGTGGTTTCTGAAAGTACAGAATAAAGAGGAATGATTAGTAATTAGAATACAACATGAGGATACAGCAATAAAAACATATTACCTGCAACATAATAACTGATGATCTCCACAAGGGCTCCACAAGGGGGCAGGGCAGAGCTATACAGGCCAAGTGCAGGCCAATGCAATGTGATAAGGCCAGGGCAGCTTCCGGATACAACACCAGCTAATACTTCCTTGACGCCATTAGTGTTAACATCGTTTCGCAGAACTAATAGATGAATGCAACCACATGATCAAAATTGAATATAACACAATCAAGGTTATGAAATCAGTACCTTGCTTGTCCACGCTTATAAAGGAATATACACAGAATACATTATGCCCCATACATAAATACAGTCTGCTACAGTAGAAATGACATAACATGATATACAGAAACTGTATTATGATAAGGTAATAAGGTACTGACTTTGATATGAATACACACAGTATTTATTAGTCAGGAAAACAACAATGAATGCGATGTGAGCACCAGCCGGAAAATGCACTAAGGGAAGAGTTCAGGCAGGTTCTGTTCTGACTGGAGATGCACAAATGTCTGCCCATTTGATCTGAGGAAACACTGGTGGAGTACTTGGGCCATTGGGCTCTCATCGAAGAGATACATTTGCCCAGCTCATCTAGCTAATCCTTGTCTTACATATGCATCACAGGTGGTTGCTGGCACCTTGATTGGGGAGGACGGGCTGGTGGTAATGGCTAGAGCGGAATTAGCGGACTGGTATCAAATACATAAAACACATGGTTTCCATTCCATGCACTGTCCCAGACATTATCATGAGCTGTCCTCCCTTCAGCAGCCTCCACTGATTAGCATAGCGTGCCTCAAACCTATGGAAAATTAGCAGGCAGCGTGCCTTAGTTTGAGGGCAGCAAATGTTAACTGTCTTGTTGCTTAGCAATCACATTTTGGAACAGTGAGCGAATTCGGACATTACGCACATAAGAAAACTCACTCTGGGGGACTGTTAGAGATATTTTGGAACTCACGTATGAAAAGGATAATGATCTGCTTTGCCCCTGTGATATTAACTGCACTTCTCACCCAGTTCACCTTCTCACCTGTCCACTCTCCTATTCATGGTACTGGCATTGAAATGCGGTAATTATCATTGTTCCCATAAATCACCACTGCTAGTGCAAGGAATACAGTTATCAGTACACAGATGGATGCTGTTATGACACTTTTCTGAACATAACTCCTACTCAAGTCTCATTTTCTCCAGCTCTTCTGCTAGTAGTTCCTCCTCCAGCTTACCCCTTAGTCAGCCGGATCTCGTTTCACATGAGAAATATGGACCCACTGAGGAAAGGTTGTAGTTTTCACTGCTGTAGGCGTGGTGAGCGTTGTCCGAACACTCCGGCTTGGTGGACCTTGATGTACACTCAGTCCCCCAGACTCAGGCTGTGCTTGTGGTTATCTCCTGGGGTGTGTTAATTTTACCTGTAAATACACTGCAAGGCATGGATCATTTTCTGACAGTATGACAACATTGATTCACCCATTGTGGAATTACCTCCCTTAGGAGAGTCTGAAAACCAGTCCACAATTACCAGTGCGTGAGTCTTACCCCTACTTCGAGGAAGTGGCCATATAAAGTCCATCTGCAATGATGTAAAGGATCCGTCTGGTGGTGGTAGCTGTTTGGTGGGAGTTTGCTGAGAATCCCAGCTTTAGTATTTACACGATTTACATGCAGTTTGGTCGCATCTTCTGTTTTAGATTGTGACTCCGCTTTCGCCGCCTCATCTGCTCGGAAATTCCCTACTGCTATATCATCAGTATGACTGGTGTGAGCTTCACATTTTACCACAGCTAGTCTACTAGGGTAATAGACACACTTCTAGTAATGCCTCTACTTCGTGTCCATGTTTAATTGGTGTTCCTGTCGCAGTTAGCATGCCCCTTTGTGACCACAGAGTCCCAAAATCATGAACCACTCCTAACGCATAGAGAGAGTCTGTGTACATTGTAGCATCCTCCCCTGCTGGCAACCGACAGCGCAACTCCCTGGGCTGAAATTGATGCAGCAATGGGCCAGCTTTAAATGCTTCCACATCATCACACAGAGCATGTCCAATCACTCGCTTTCCTCCTGTCGTCATGTGACTAGAGCCATCTGTGTATAATAGCCTACTTTACCCGATTCTAGTTCTGTTTCCTACAGATCGGGGTGAGGCTTTGGAGTGATTTAGTCTGGATCACACTCATGAGCTTCTCCCTCATTGGGCAAGGGCAATAATGACACAGGATTCAGAGCACCAACTTTATGGAATTGCAGAATTTCACAAACTGCTCTCCCAAGGCAACAGCCTCAGGAAGCATTGCAAAGGGAGAGATAGGGACACCCCATCCTCTCCTGGTGGAGAAAATACACATTTTGCTTTTAACCAGTCCTAAAAATTCGAAATCTTACTTCCCATTTAATTTCCCATTTCCTTTCTTTCTCACGTTCGTTGTTACTTTCACTCGTCTACATATCTGCTTCCCTCAACTCCGACTCATCCACTCTTCCCAACAGGAAAGCCCTCTCAATCACCATCAGCCAGCACATATCTCTTCCCTCTACAATCTCTACTATACTCTACCTCTCTTACCCTCTAACAATACTTTACCAGGTGAGCAAAAAGGTTTTCATTACAGACAAAACCACACATGATAACTTCTGTTTACAGGGAAGCCACTTCCCCCCCTTTACTTTCTCCTTATTGGAAGGTATCGTTTGTATTTGAATCTACCCTGAAGTTTTTACTGTATATATTTATTACCAATCGCCGCGGTCTATTCACTATTGGCTTCACACTCATTGATGTCTTATTTGGAGATGAATATGTAATGCTCCCATATTATAAAATATATCAGCCAGATACCAAATGTTCACCAAATTAAAACGTACTGTATCGATTGAACTACCCCTTACAGATTTCTGCGTCCTTTTCCATTTAGTCCACCGGGCGTGTTGGGATTTTGTACTGTGAACAGTAGTTGCAACTGCATTTGGAACATGTTTTGACCCATAGTAATCGAGGCGGTGTTTTGCAGAACCATTTTGGTTGCTTGTACTTCTCCTAGTCATAGTGGCATTCCGTTTGCCTAAGGATTTACTCCAGTACATGACTGGTCTGTCTTTCCCCCATGGTGCCGCACAACTTACCACAGAACCTATCTTATTCATGCATGGAAATGTCAGGTTTGGCAACCCCAATGCAGGCACTTGACACAACTGATTCTTTAACTATACAAATGCCTCCTCACAATCTTGAATTGTTTCTATAAAACACATCCTCACAATCTTGGCTCCACTCTATTCTCTCATGAGGACCCCTCCTCTCTTTCGTCATGTAAAAGGTTCCCCTATTTCAGAATAAGACGGAATAAAGTGTCTCAAGAAATGTAAAAACGGCAGGGTTTTTTCTGAGCGTACGTAGAGTGTTTGGTCCTCCCAGAGAATGAATAGTATTGATGTGGGCTATAGGCGTTATCCTAACTGAATGTTTGTTAGTAATACATGGGAATCCAATATGATACACCACATCCTTTCCTTTCTCACTAGAAATAGAGGCTGGTACAATGAGTTGGTTCTTGTATAAGTATACTCCTTTCCAGTAATATCAGGATATCCACCGCCACTGAGTCCCCAGCCCCCGGCTTAATCGGATACTGCCGTGTAGGTGGTAAAGATGCCTTTAGATTGCGGTCTTATCAAAGGGTGTAAACCCTCCACCACAAAGGTTTACACCCTTTGATAAGACCGCAATCTAAAGGCATCTTTTGCCCACAGTTCACAAAGATTATCCAAACCTAAAATCGGTTCTACCCCAGCTACCATAAAGAATGATCCCGGTATTGTTATTGGACCTATTGTCAATGGCATGGGTAATAGTTGCGTAGCTTTAGATTCCACTCCAGTTACTCCTAGTTTTTATTGGTCACGTCTTTTATTTTACCTTTATTTAACCAGGCAAGTCAGTTAAGAACAAATTCTTATTTTCAATGACGGCCTAGGAACAGTGGGTTAAGTGCCTGTTCAGGGGCAGAACGACAGATTTGTACCTTGTCAGCTCGGGGATTTGAACTTGCAACCTTCCGGTTACCTGCCTGCCCAATGCTCTAACCACTAGGCTACCCTGCCGCCCGTCTTACTGGAGTCGTCTAGTTTAGTTGACCTTGCAGGTCTTTAGTTTTGGTTTTATCGGTTTTACCTTTCCATTGATAGAACGCTGACATTAAAACGCTTGTGCCAACTCATCTCAGATAATCAGTGTGGAATTTTCCATCAGCAGGGAAGTGCTAACCAATTTTATCAAATTTGCTAAACATTTTCCCATACTCAAGCCAAATTGTTAGATTGCTTGTGGGCCACTTTCAGTGTATCCATGGCTCTGTTTAATGTCCCTTTTTCCAGAACTTACATGCAACCTTCACCATGCGTACTAGTATACAGATGTGCCAACTTCTCCAATACCACACTGACAATACAGACAGTCAAACAGACATGTCGTATGTATGGCCACTCCCCTCAAACCTCCTAGGGGACTTCAACTCCTAGTCCTAGGGGATGGTTAAACCCTTATAGGCACGCAGTGCCCACAGTACCTACAGTATCTAACCTGTATGGGGGATAAACCTTCCCAAGCATGCTGTGCCCACATTGCCTAGTCTAACATTTATGGTGGCTAAACCTTCCTAGGAGACTCCAAAACCCTAGGTCTACGACCGGTCGTATACACAATGGGCCTACTGAATAACTTCAGGCTTTCTAGGTCCGTTTTCTGTACATTTTATATTCAGCCTATGTCCCTCGTCTCCCCAAGATGTCAGGATGAGTGGTAACAGGTTTAGGAACTTTGCCTATCTTGTTTTGTTTGCCGGCTCCTGTTCCACTGATTCGGAATCGTTTGTTTGACTGTAGATCGTGGTGAATCAAGCCAACAACACCAAATGTTAGGCTCTAATTTCAAGGATGAACAATCAGTCTCTGTTGCTGGGCAGGAACGGAGTCTGTTCCTCATGTTGGTGTTATCGTGTCCCAGCTTGACTCAGGAACCTTCGTACTCCTCTGTACCTTTCACAGATCTTCTTATCAGGTGAGGCCTTGAGTTATGGGGAGTACACGTTCCTATAGTCTACTGCTGTCCACTAGATAATTTCACTTCTCATACACAAAGAGCTTAAACCTAACACTACTTTAAAGCCTTAGTAATATATAAAAACAGCATTGTCATATTGAGAGTATATAATGATATAACACAGTAAAGATATAATACAGTGTTATAGAACAGTAATTACAATGTATTGGCTCTAACTCCAGACACATGGCTCCTATTCAACCCTTGTCGAATCATGCAATCAATCACATTTATTTATAAAGCCCCTCTTACATCAGCTGATGTCACAAAGTGCTGTACAGAAACCCAGCCTAAAACCCGAAACAGTAAGCAATGCAGGTGTAGAAGTGGCTAGGAAAAACTCCCTAGAAAGGCCAGAACCTAGGAAGAAACCTAGAGAGGAACCAGACTATGAGGGGTGGCCAGTCCTCTTTTGGCTGTCCCGGGTGGAGATTATAACAGAACATGGCCAAGATGATCAAATGTTCATAGATGACCACAATAATCACTGTGGTTGTAGAGGGTGCACCTCAGGAGTAAATGTCAGTTGGCTTTTCATAGCCGATCATTCAGAGTATCTCTACCGCTCCTGCTGTCTCTAGAGAGTTGAAAACAGCAGGTCTGGGACAGGTAGCACGTCCAGTGAACAGGTCAGGGTTCCATAGCCGCAGGCAGAACAGTTGAAACTGGAGCAGCAGCACGACCAGGTGGACTGGGGACAGCAAGGAGTCATCAGGCCAGGTAGTCCTGAGGCATGGTCCTAGGGCTTAGGTCCTCCGAGAGAGAGAGAGAAAGAAAGAAAGAAATATAGAGAAAAAGAGAGAGAATTAGAGAGCATACTTAAATTCACACAGGACACCGCATAAGACAGGAGAAATACTCCAGATATAACAGACTGACCATGACCCCCTGACATTCTTGCCCTCAGAGACAGGCCCCCACTCCCTCTGACCAAATAAAATGCACATAGATCGTCTGCTATGTTAATTGTACAATTAGAAACAGATTAAAATGGGCTCTATTCAGATCTAAGTTCCAACACCAGCAATCCGGGAACATTCCCAGAACATTACCTAAGATTCCCATTAAGTTCTAGTTAGGGTTTTATCTAACATTAGAATGATAACATCCCAAAAACATTCAAAGAATGTTTAACATAGCAGACGATCTATGGGCATTCAAAGAATGAGTGGCGCAGCGGTCTAAGACTCTGCATCGCTGTGCTTGAGGTGTCACTACAGACCAGGGTTCGATCCCGGGCAGTGTCGCAGCCGGCCGTGATGGACTAATTGTGCGCCGACTCATGGGTCTGCTGTTACGGCCGGCTGCGACACTGGCTGGGATGTCCAGCCATTGCGCTCTAGTGACTCCTGTGGTGGGCTGGGTGCATGAATACTGACATGGTCGCCAGTTGTACAGTGTTTCCTCCGGCACATTGGTGCGGCTGGCTTCCGGGTTAAGGCTCATGCACAGTCTCAACATGTTTACCACATAAAGAACATTGATTGGAGGAAGCAATCAGATGAAGTCAGATGGATGTAATATTGACATTTCATAGTCACCCTTTGCGTAACAGTGAAACTCTACATAATTAGATTAGTTTACCCCAATGCATTTGCACCTTAAAAATAAAGGTGCAAGTTGGAACCAAATAAGGTTATTGACAAACGATGCCATCCATAAATGAGATTGTTCTTTGAAGAACTATAAAAAAAATCCCAAACCAGAAATCGGAATTGAATGTAACGTTTTAGGCCCTAAAACCCTGCTTGTCAGGTTGCCTTTTAAGTGAATTTTAGAGTTACCAGTAATACCTAGGACTGTGTTTGCTAGTGACAGACATGGTTGTTGCATTAATAAATGTTCAGTCCTGTGTCCTTCACCAAGTGAAATCCTAAGTTAATATGAGGTCATTAAAATGAATTGCTAGATAAACAAATACTCTGATCTCGTATATTATTTCGGGTGAGTAAAGTATTTCTGAATAATAAAAAAGCAGGTTAAGAGAGCTTCATCACCACAATGATTATCCTCCCTTCATATAGCCCTCACCAACCTCAATCATCAGGCAGCAATAGTTCTGTTTCCATGTCCAGATGTGGCGGTTGTTTTGTAACGCTCCCATGTTCGTTATTATTAAACTCGCTTCCTGCTTCTTTATAGCAGTTGCCATGTTCAATTGTTCAAAGCAGTAAATATTTGAAGGTGAGAAAAGTGTACAGTAGCGGAGGAACAGTAGTCCTATAAATCTACCCTAATAATCCTCACTAATCATGGAACTGTGATGACAACAGTCCAGTCTTCACGAACCATGCCCCAGATTCCAGGTTTAAACAGTTATGTGTGGTTTGCATTTCATAATGTTTCAAATAGGATACATGTCCCAAATGTCTGCCCACTTGTAATACGTTAACCTAATGTCAGTGAGCTCCAAAAGTATTGGGACAGTCACATTCTTTGTAGTTAAGGCTCTGTATGAAATTATAATATCACTATGAGGTTAAAGTGCAGATTGTCAGCTTTAATTGGAAGGTATTTTCATCCATCGGATGAACCGTTTCGAGATTTCTGTAATTTTTGTACATAGTCCCCCTCTATTTAAGGGTCCAAAAGTATTGGGACCAATTCACTTGTGTATTATTAAATAGTTAACAGTTTAGTATTCAGGACTATCTGTAATCATGGAAGAATCCACATTAATGTACAAGTGTTAAGAAACATATTCTATTCTTATTTACAATAAAAGTGACTCCAAAATGACACAATGCATTATTTACTATTCATTTCTACAGGGCACAAAATAATCTGAAACACAACCAAAGCAAACAGCAAATGCATCCAACAAGTTTGTAGAGTCACATGCTTTACAGTGCCTTGCGAAAGTATTCGGCCCCCTTGAACTTTGCGACCTTTTGCCACATTTCAGGCTTCAAACATAAAGATATAAAAATGTATTTTTTTGTGAAGAATCAACAACAAGTGGGACACAATCATGAAGTGGAACGACATTTATTGGATATTTCAAACTTTTTTAACAAATCAAAAACTGAAAAATTGGGCGTGCAAAGTTATTCAGCCCCTCTACTTTCAGTGCAGCAAACTCTCTCCAGAAGTTCAGTGAGGATCTCTGAATGATCCAATGTTGACCTAAATGACTAATGATGATAAATACAATCCACCTGTGTGTAATCAAGTCTCCATATGAATGCACCTGCACTGTGATAGTCTCAGAGGTCCGTTAAAAGCGCAGAGAGCATCATGAAGAACAAGGAACACACCAGGCAGGTCCGAGATACTGTTGTGAAGAAGTTTAAAGCCGGATTTGGATACAAAAAGATTTCCCAAGCTTTAAACATCCCAAGGAGCACTGTGCAAGCGATAATATTGAAATGGAAGGAGTATCAGACCACTGCAAATCTACCAAGACCTGGCCATCCCTCTAAACTTTCAGCTCATACAAGGAGAAGACTGATCAGAGATGCAGCCAAGAGGCCCATGATCACTCTGGATGAACTGCAGAGATCTACAGCTGAGGTGGGAGACTGTCCATAGGACAACAATCAGTCGTATATTGCACAAATCTGGCCTTTATGGAAGAGTGGCAAGAAGAAAGCCATTTCTTAAAGATATCCATAAAAAGTGTCGTTTAAAGTTTGCCACAAGCCACCTGGGAGACACACCAAACATGTGGAAGAAGGTGCTCTGGTCAGATGAAACCAACATTGAACTTTTTGGCAACAATGCAAAACGTTATGTTTGGCGTAAAAGCAACACAGCTGAACACACCATCCCCACTGTCAAACATGGTGGTGGCAGCATCATGGTTTGGGCCTGCTTTTCTTCAGCAGGGACAGGGAAGATGGTTAAAATTGATGGGAAGATGGATGGAGCCAAATACAGGACCATTCTGGAAGAAAACCTGATGGAGTCTGCAAAAGACCTGAGACTGGGACGGAGATTTGTCTTCCAACAAGACAATGATCCAAAACATAAAGCAAAATCTACAATGGAATGGTTCAAAAATAAACATATCCAGGTGTTAGAATGACCAAGTCAAAGTCCAGACCTGAATCCAATCGAGAATCTGTGGAAAGAACTGAAAACTGCTGTTCACAAATGCTCTCCATCCAACCTCACTGAGCTCGAGCTGTTTTGCAAGGAGGAATGGGAAAAAATGTCAGTCTCTCGATGTGCAAAACTGATAGAGACATACCCCAAGCGACTTACAGCTGTAATCGCAGCGAAAGGTGGCGCTACAAAGTATTAACTTAAGGGGGCTGAATAATTTTGCACGCCCAATTTTTCAGTTTTTGATTTGTTAAAAAAGTTTGAAATATCCAATAAATGTCGTTACACTTCATGATTGTGTCCCACTTGTTGTTAATTCATCACAAAAAAATACAGTTTTATATCTTTATGTTTGAAGCCTGAAATGTGGCAAAAGGTCGCAAAGTTCAAGGGGGCCGAATACTTTCGCAAGGCACTGTATGTAATCATTGCTTGTTAGTAATATGGGGCCAAAATCTAAACCCTTGACTACTTTAATATACATTCTGTATAAGTGAATTTGTCCCAATACTTTTGTTCCTCTAAAAGGGGTGGACTATGTACAAATAGTGCTGTAACTTCTTAACGGTTCACCCTCAAATTAATCCTGACAGTCTGCAGTTTAATGGCATAGTCATTGTATAATTTCAAGTGCTGGAGTACAGAGTCAAAACAACAAAAAGTGTGTCACTGTCCCAATACTTTTGGAACTCACTGTTTGATCCACTATTGCTACCGATCCTCAGGAACAACCATACGAACGTGACAGAGGAAAGAAAGGTAAACTAACACCCACGGAAGAATGTTTATAGAGCTGTTATCTTCCGAATAAACTCTTAAGACCTGGTAATCTTTTACCTCAATAGCAGTCAATTATTAATCGTCACCTTTTTCAGTCTCATCTGAACGTCGTAGAATTCTTGGTTATCTTCACGAACCCTGGCTAACAAGTTGAATCAGCAATACAACATTTGGTTTAATTATTTATTTACTAAAAACCTAAATAATCACACATAATTACATATACACAGGATGGATCATACATTGATTACTAATTATGTCATAAAAGAAACGCCCCTGGTGGACGGAACCTATATGACGCTGGTTTCACAAAGAAAGGGGGGTTGGGTTTGAATGAAAGCGCGGGAAGACTGAGGAACAAAAGTTTTGGTTCTCTGATCGTACCTTGTGAAGCTATGCTATCGTAAATACAGAATCTTATGCATTCTAAATAACCGCCCATTTGGAAAAGGAAAATGCAAGAAATATTTACTCTGAGCTGCACTTCAATAGGTTGGTCGTAGATGGAAGGCCGGGTTGCCCAGCAGGGATCTCTTGTCCTCTGAAGAATGCCTGGTGGTAGAGTGGGTACGTTGTAGTACCGTCATCGTGTGGTAGAATAAATACTTTGTCCGTCCTTTCCTAGCCCAAGTTTACAGCTGCTGCTGCTAACTCAACGTCTAGGAGGTATCACTTCTTTAGTGAATAAGAGTTTAAAGTTCATACCAAGTTGCCACACTTTGAGGTCACGCTGAGGTTGGCTTAGTTCTGTAGTTGATATTAGCCCTTTTAACGTCTGGACAGCAGTCCTCACGTCCTCGGGAACACAAAGTTACATTTTCGTAAAGGGGCTTATGTAGTGGTGGGAGAGAAGGGCGTGTTTCATAGTATACAACCAATGTCTGTTCACTTGAGCGGGGCCACTGAGTGAGCAGAGTTTTTACTTTAGGAGAACCATTCTCTCCTTTAGAAGCTCAAATTACATTTAATCTTTTCACAAATAGTTTCATATTTAAACATTTAAATTGCACAACAATTCCATGTGAATCTAATAACTAGAATGTGTAGACTTTCCAAGATACAGTTTATGTCATCCTATCATAAGTAATAATGTCTCAGACAACAACTGATCTGACATCATATTCTTTAAGTACCAACATATATTTTCAGCTGGTTGGATTACCGAAACATGGTTCTAGTCCCCAACATTTTGATGTTTTCAGACTCTCTCTATGTTAACAAAGGGCATTCCAAGAGTCACTCTGTAGAGTAGAGAGAGAGGAAAGGGGGAAAGGTATTTATGGGGGTCATAAACCTCCCCAACAGGGCAACGTCATGACAATGTGATATGTCGATATGCTTCAGTTTGCTGCAATATGACTGATTTCACATTTGTCTCCCGCAATCATAAGGTAAAATAGACCTAAAACAAATGTAGTTTATGTTTACAATCCCCTTTACTCCTTTACCTAGCTCTTATCAGTAGCTCTTTTCAATTTGTAAATTACAGTGCATGGAGAATGGTGTTATTTCTATCGGGAAAAGTAGATGTTGTTCCACTTGGAACCGTCAGGTTGCTCAACCTTATTCCTTGTTTCATTGCGTGTAAATGTGGTGCAATTATGAGAGAATTAAGTAAGGTCAGAATAATGTGTATCTGTAGACTTATCTCCACCCCAAAGAAATAGCGGGTGAATAGCACGCTATTCTTAAGCCTAAATTCAAGGTCAGAATACGCGTAGAGAGAAAAGTGCATAAAAAGGGAATTACGTTCCACATACGCATGCTTAACTCGGGTCGGAAATTCCCCCCTAAGACAATCCAATATATATTTCGGAAGGCCTAGTTTTACCCTAATACCGTGGCCTGAAAGGAATAGTTTACAGGCCACAGCAGGCCTGCATGTCACATTATGGTGGCTTGCAAAGTGATGTGTAATGCCTATTGGAATCCAGCCAGAGTTAGGATTTCCAACATTTGGAATTTGTATTCACCCGCAACCTGCAATATGAATGACTGCCAGGGTTGGGAAGACAATGATAGGAGATTAACTTAAACATCGAAACTGGAACAACCATTTCAGTAACGTGTGCAAGAAGTCAAAGTAACAGATTGGAATAGTTTAGAAAAATGTATGTTACTTATATTTGAGTAGCATAAGATTAATTAATCAATCAATGTCAATTTCAAAAACATGCTGGAAAATATGATAGGGATAGGCATGGTTTTGGTTCAACACTGGTTATTAACACCAGCATTTGGGCTATTTTACACCACTGAGTGTTAATTGAAATCTTTTACCATGTTCATTTTAACACATGCTAGTCAACACTGGCCTGTTTTGTTGTGTGCTGTGAAAGGGACACATATGCAGGCTTCAATTCATTTCAAGAACCTTTCAGAATTCTGAAGAAGGTTAAACACCTGGCTGGAAATCAATCAACCTCATCTTTGTTTGGAAAAACTATTGCATGTACACACGCATATTCACACACCCACACACTTGCACACTCACACACAAACATACAGTACACACACACACACACACACACACACACACACACACACACACACACACACACACACACACACACACACACACACACACACACACACACACACACACACACACACACACACACACACACACACACACACACACACACACACACGTCTTACTCTGAAAACCTGTCTCCTGATCCTCTCCTGCTTCCAGAGACAGATTCCTGACCATGGTGAATGTGACGGGGGATGTGTTGACCACAGGTATCATGGCCCACATCTGTAGAAAATACTTAATAAAAGAAGAAGATGGGGTGAGTAGCTGCCTCCCTTATCATACTATGGTGCCTCTATTATACCCCTTTCACACTATTGTACATGCTGCCATCATCAAACCCAGCTAGTTCCCCACAGAGTACAACTCCTGTTGATACTCAGCGCAGGTCACAGACATGCTGGCACAGAGGGCACAGACCTGCTGATAAACCTGGCTACTAGTCTATCTGTCCTGGTCTGCCAAATGCGGTGGAATTATTTATGACACACATTCATTTTTCTAATGAACGAGCTAGAGCCTATGTTTTGTGTGAGGTACTATATGTCTGGAAAAGTTTGACTGGTAATGTCTATCTGTCTCTGTGTCATCTCCCGTCCTCTACATTTCAGCACAATTTGTCTCCAACTTCCTGTCTATATGTTTCCTTTTCCCCACCTGTTCCTTTATCCAGCTTCCTCCACCCATTCCCTCTCTCCTTATATATCTTGATTACCCTCACCCCTCTCTCCCCATCTCGCCATCGCCACTCCCTCTCTGACCTCATTGCCTCTGATCGGTGAGACCAAGCCCATGATAAAAATCCAGCAGCTGATGAACTGACAGAACAACAACAGTAGCTTCCAGCTGCCTCCCCCGGGCCCAGGGGTCAAACCCGGAAGCCATCCCCTCCGACATGGCCTGTCTCATGCAGCTGGAGGAAAGAAACCCCCACCCCCTGTGCCACACAGGCAGCTGAAGAAGGATAAGGACCACTGTGCCACACAGGCAGCTGAAGAAGGATAAGGACCACTGTGCCATTGATTTGAATAGCCTTGAGACCAATGTACAACATCCCATTCCTCACCTCCTATCACCACCACTCATGGCAGCGGGACTGATGTGCAAAGCTCCATAGTTCATCACCAGGTTTCAACTGAGTCTCACCGTTCAGTACATCGGAATGAAAGGCCAACACCACTGGAATGTAGGTGGACATGGATGAACAGGTGAACAGAGGGAGCATGGATTGATCCCATCTTGTTTGTTATTGTTGAGTGATTGAGTGATTCGGTTTTATGTCTTGTTTTGTTTGTGAGAAACGTGAGTTTTGCGGCAAGACTTCGTCCTGTGCTTTCATGCATGGTGGATATAGGGCGGGAGCACAGTGAATGGGGAAGGATAGGCGTCTCTGAAACCTGAGAGTGATGCACAGGGAAATAATTATTTTCCAGGAGTCCTTCACTGAAGCGGACACGTCACTAGCTGGGATAAGTCACAACAAGCACGGTGACTGGGTTTTTTTGTGGCCTAACAGAGGACATACTGTATTTGCTGTTCACTTTCCAGTACCTGTACATGCCATAGCTGCATAGCAGGAGATGCTCCGTTTGTGTACACTTACTGTATGTGTGCCTTTGGAAAAAAAAAATCCCTTAATTTGACCAGTTAAGTTGAATCAGAACACATTCTCATTTACAGCAGTGAACCGGGGAATAGTTGCAGCAGAGAGGGGGGGGATGAATGAGCCAATTGGAAGCTGGGGACGATTAGGTGGCCATAATAGGGTTAACACCCCTACTTATGATAAGTGCCGTGCCATGGGATCTTTAGTGACGACAGAGAGTCAGGACACCCATTTAACATCCAATTTGAAAGACGACACCCTACACAGGGCAATGTCCCCAATCACTGCACTGGGGTATTGGGATTTTTTTGGGGGGGATAGGAGAAAAGAGTGCTTCCTACTGGCACTCCAAGACCACTTCCAGCAGCATCTGGACTCTCATTTAGGGACCAACCCTGCTTAGCTTTAGAGACAAGCCAGCACTGGGATGCATAGTGGTATGCTGCTGGCTAAAACAAGCACTCTTCAAGGTGGAATACTCTTACAAATGTATACAGTTGAAGTCGGAAGTTTACATACACTTAGGTTGGAGTCATTAAAACTTGTTTTTCAACTACTCCACAAAAGTCTTGTTTCAAACTATAATTTTGGTTAGGACATTACTTTGTGCATGACACAATTCATTTTTCCAACAACTATTTCACTTATAATTCACTGTATCACAATTCCAGTGGGTCAGAAGTTTCCATACACTAAGATAACTGTGCTTTTAAACAGCTTGGAAAATTCCAGAAAATTATGTCATGGCTTTAGAAGCTTCTGATAGGCTAATTTACATAATGTGAGTCATTTGGAGGTGTAACTGTGGATGTATTTCAAGTTCTACCTTCAAAATCAGCGCCTCTTTGCTTGACATCATGGGAAAATCAAAAGAAATCAGCCAAGACCTCAGAAAAAAAATTGTAGACCTCCACAAGTCCGGTTCATCCTTGGAAGCAATTTCCAAACGCCTGAAGGTACCACGTTCATTAGTACAAACAATAGTACGCAAGTATAAACACCATGGGACCACGCAGCCATCATACCGCTCCTAGAGATGAATGAACTTTAGTGCGAAAAGTGCAAATCAATCCCGGAACAACAGCAAAGGACCATGTGAAGATGCTGGAGGAAACAGGTACAAAAGTATCTATATCCACAGTAAAAACGAGTCTTATATCGACATAACCTGAAAGGCCGCTCAGCAAGGAAGAAGCCACTGCTCCAAAACCGCCATAAAATAGCCAGACTACGGTTTGCAACTGCACATGGGGACAAAGATCATACTTTTTGGAGAAGTGTCCTCTGGTCTGATGAAACAAAATTAGAACTGTTTGGCCATAATGACCATCGTTATGTTTGGAGGAAAAAGGGGGAGGCTTGCAAGCCGAAGAACATCATCCCAACCGTGAAGCACGGGGGTGGCAGCATCATGTTGTGGGGGTGCTTTGCTGCAGGAGGGACTGGTGCACTGAATAGAGCCTATTCACTGATTCTTGCAGTTCGTTCCAGTCATTGGCAGCAGAGAACTGTAAGGAAAGGCGGCCAAATGAGGAATTGGCTTTGGGGGTGACCAGTGAGATATACCTGCTGGAGCGCGTGCTACAGGTGGGTGCTGCTATGGTGACCAGTGAGCTGAGAAAAGGCGGGGCTTTACCTAGCAAAGACTTATAGATGACCTGGAGCCAGTGGGTTTGGCGACGAATATGAAGCGAGGGCCAGCCAACGAGAGCACACAGGTCGCAGTGGTGGGTAGTATATGGGGCTTTGTTGACAAAATGGATGACAAAATGGATCCAATATGCTGAGCTGAGTGTTGGAGGCTATTTTGTAAATGACATTGCCGAAGTCGAGGATCGGTAGGATAGTCAGTTTTACGAGGGTATGTTTGGCAGCATGAGTGAAGGATGCTTTGTTGAGAAATAGGAAGCCGATTCTAGATTTAATTTTGGATTGGAGGTGCTTAATGTGAGTCTGGAAGGAGAGTTTACAGTTTAACCAGACACCTAGGTATTTGTAGTTGCCCACATATTCAAAGTCAGAACCGTCCAGAGTAGTGATGCTGGACGGGCGGGCAGGTATGGGCAGCGATCGGTTGAAGAGCATGCATTTAGTTTAACTTGCATTTAATAGCAGTTTGAGACCACGGAAGGAGAGTTTTATGGCATTGAAGCTCGTCTGGAGGTTTGTTAACACAGTGTCCAAAGAAGGGCCAGAAGTATACAAAATGGTGTCGTCTGCATAGAGGTGGATCAGAGAATCCCCAACAGCAAGAGCGACATCATTGATGTATACAGAGAAAAGAGTCGGCCCGAGAATTGAATCCTGTGGCACCCCCATAGAGACTGCCAGAGGTCCGGACAATAGGCCCTCCGATTTGACACACTGAACTCTATCTGAGAAGTAGTTGATGAACCAGGCAAGGCAGTCATTTGAGAAACCAAGGCTGTTGAGTCTGCCGTGAATGTGGTGATTGACAGAGTCGGAAGCCTTGGCCAGGTCGACAAATATAGCTGCACAGTATTGTCTCTTATCGATGGCGGTTATGATCTCGTTTACGTTATGATATCATTTAGTACCTTGAGCGTGGCTGAGGTGCACCCATGACCAGCTCGGAAACCAGATTGCAAAGCGGAGAAGGTACGGTGGGATTCTAAATGGTCGGTGATCTGTTTGTTAACTTGGCTTTCGACGACCTTAAAAAGGACAGATATAGGTCTGTAGCAGTTTGGGTCTAGAGTGTCTCCCCCTTTGAAAAGCGGCAGCTTTCCAATCTTAGGGGATCTCAGACAATACAAAAGAGAGGTTGAACAGTCTAGTAATAGGGATAATTTTAGAAAGAGAGGAGAGATATGGGGGAGGCTTGGGCAAGTTGCTGTGGGGGGTGCAGGGCTGTTGACCGGAGTAGGGGTAGCCAGGTGGAAGGCAAAGCCAGCCGTAAAAAAAAATGAGACGATGAGACAACCTATAGGGAGGAGGTCAGAGACCTGGCAGTGTGGTGTCAGGAAAACAACCTCTCACTCAACGTCAACAAAACAAAGGAGATGATTGTGGAGAGGGTGGTGCGGTCTGCACAACGCATCATCGGGGGCAAAATACCTGCCCTCCAGGACACCTACAGCACCCGATGTCACAGGAAGGCCAAAAAGATCATCAAGGACAACAACCACCCGAGCCACTGCCTGTTCACCTCGCTACCATCCAGAAGGCGAGGTCAGTACAGGTGCATCAAAGCTGGGACCGAAAGACATAGAAGCTATTTTTATCTCAAGGCCATGAGACTGTTAAACATCCATCACTAACACAGAAAGGCTGCTGCCTACATACAGACTTGAAATCATTGGCCACCCTAACAAATGGATCACTAGTCACTATTAATGCCACTTTAATAATGATGTTAACACATCTCGCACTACTCATCCCAGATGTATACACTATATTTTATACCATCTATTGCACCTCGTCTATGCCGGTGGGTCATGGCCCATCCATTATTTATATGTACATATTCTTATTCCATCCCTTTACTTAGATTTGTGTGTATTAGGTAGTTGTTGTGGAATTGTTAGATTACTTGTTATATATTGCTGCACTGTCAGAACTAGAATCACAAGCCTTTCGCTACACTCGCAATAACATCTGCTAACCATGTGTATGTGACCAATAAACATTTATTTGATTTGATATAGCTTTGTTATTTTATTGTGTTTTTTCAAATTACTTTAGTTCATTTAGCAAATATTTTGTTAACTCTATTTCTTGAACTGCATTGTTGGTTAAGGGCTTGTAAGTAAACATTTCACGGTAAGGTCCACCACACCTGTTGTATTCGCCGCATGTGACAAATACAATTTGATTTGAGTGGGTCCACGCAACTTACGTGACTTGTTAAGCGCATTCTTACTCTTCAACTTATTTAGGCTTGCCATAACAAAGGGGTTGAATACTTAGTCATTTTAGCTTTTCATTTTTTATGAATTTGTAAAAATGTCTACAAACATAATTCCATGTTGATATTATTAGGTATTGTGTGTAGGCCAGTGACACAAAATCTCAATTGAATCTATTTTAAATTCAGGCTGTAACACAACAAAATGTGGAAAAAGTCAAGGGGTGTGAATACTTTCAGAAGGCACTGTAATTAGAAAAGCTCTTGTTCCATCATAGCCCATATTAAACCTTTTTACAACTGATTAATCACATCATACCATATAAGATCTGGAGTTTTACCTGGTTAGGTTATCAGATCAGGAAAAACGACGGGGCCCAGCAAAATAATTCACCACACCACTCTGGGACCTGTGGTGCCACCTCTGGTAGAATTGCAGGAAAGTATCTTCAGAACTAAAATGTGTCTCTCTGCTGTGAAGTGGGAGGCCACTAACATTTTTGCTGGGAGGTGGGGGGCCCCCAAACTAAATCTCGCTTAGAGCCCCCAAAAGGTTAAAGCTGGCCCCGAATAAAGGTAAATAGCAGGAGGATAAAGAACATACATTGTCTATAGATTTCCCTGCTGGGTTGACAGGCAGACTGGAGGCAGACTTCATTGATCGGTGTCATTTGAGACATTTCTATTATTGTGTCTGAAATGGTACACTATTCCCTATAGTGCATCAATATCGACGAGGGCCCCATAGAAAATAGATTGCCATTTTTGACACAGACAAAATGAATAGTTGAATTCCTCCAACATGTGACCCTTGAAAAGTATTGTGAAACATTTGAACGTTGTTCAAAACCACAAACTCAACATCTGTTCTGGACTGTCTCTCGTTTTATATTTCTGTCATGATTTCTAGTTGCTCAATGTTTTTGTTTATATGCTGACATCTCAAAAAAAAAAAAAATCTTTATAAAGTGCATTTTATATACATTTCACGCTTAATATTGTTGTGTGCTCAGAAACCTGTTAATGCATGATATTTATTGCTGTGTGAAATCCATATGTATACATCTGAAGGTGAATACATTGGTTCATAGCAAGGTGACTAATTTAATAGCATGAGTTTTTCAGATACCATATGCAAATACTTGCCGTCTTACAAAATAAGACTGGATTAAATTACGGCATTACATTAACAGCATGGATCAAGCTCATGGTAGTCTAAGAGCGAGGACATTGTAACACGGTCACAGAACTTGTGGCATAGTAACGCTGATATAAGAATGACAAAATTACATAAAGCCAGACTGTCTTACCAGACTACATCACGCAATCACAACCAGGGCCAATATTCACAAAAGATCTCAGAGTAGGGATACTGATCTAGGATCAGTTTAGCCTTTTAGACCATAATGAATAAGAGAGGGACCTAATCCTCAATCAGCACTCCTAGTCTGAGATGCTTTACAGTATAAATACAGGCTCAGAACTGAAAACAAAAACTTCAAATCTTGACATAATCTTCTTTGTAAGGTGACACAGCTAGCACACAGTAAAGTTCAGAGATGGGACCCACACAGTATGATCAACATATGACAGATATGACTGTCTTCTCTTTTCTGCTTCCACTAAAGTGGTGTTGAGACAAAGTATCTGTCCCAAATGGCACACTATTCCCTATATAGGGCATTACATTCAACTAGAATCCTATGGGCCCTGGTCAAAAGTAGTGCACTCAATAGGGTGCCATTTGGCATGCACAAAAAGACACAAGCACAGAAATGCAACCGTATCTGTCATTGCATAGACAAGCAAAGCCCAGAAAAATAATAGAACAAACAAAAATATAATTTTATCTGGTATCCTGCACCAGAGATATGTGCATCGTCAATTCACCACTATATGGGAAAAAATATCACTTTGCGCTTCCATTCATAGTTTAATTTACATTTCAGAATTGAGCCTGACCACTTGCAAAAATACTGTTTTCTGTACTTTCAAAAGAACAGGACTTTGAGATTGCAGCCTAAACAACTGCAACATTTGGTTTTAGATCATTGAAGCTGTGTGTGTCCATGGTATAAACCTATGAAGCGAGTCCTTCTCTCACTTCCTCTTCCATCATCTCCATCTCTTCCTCCTCCTCTTCCTCTTGTCTGAAGGATGCTCCGGAGGGGTTGGAGTGGCTCGAGTGGCCGATGTCCAGCACCTGCAGATTGGTCAGGTGTTTGAAGGAGCTCTCCTTCACAGAGTGGGCTAACAGATGGTTGAACCTGAGAGGGAGACAGAGCAGAGGGCTGAGGTCAGTAGACAGACTTGCAATATGTGATGGTGACTGAGCAGATGCTTGAGTTTGATGTGTAAACCAGCACAGCAAGAGCTACTAACTGATAGGATGTTGTGCTTAGAGTCTGAACCAGCATACTATAAGACCCAATCCGATATTGATATTGTCCTGTAAGGAACAACACAACATGTGCTGTAAACAAACGCTGAGATTCAGTAACGCAGCCAATTAGAGTGCCTGTATACTATTCTTTCTATGACTCATCAGTTTGCCTTCCATTCAAAGTTCTATTGAGTTAGTAAGCACCCTGATACTCCCTATACTGCGTCAAGGGGAAATAAGGCCATGTTATCCGAATCAAGCCAATTTTCCACTGTCTTCTGAATGGGCTCATCTATGACGTCCTGAGTGTCAGTGAATCCGACCCATCTTAGTTTGTAATTAACTCACTATCTGACCCAGACACTCACGCATGTGCGGGCACACTCACATACGCACACACGTTTATATCACACACTCAATGTAAACAGACGCATACATAGGCCACACAGACTCAAACAGATGTGCACACACAAATCCACCTCCCCTCCTCCACTGAGGCCATGGAGCATTCCAGATTGGCTGTAATTGGCTCGGGCCAGCAGCTCCCAGATGTGGAGGGATTTGGTGGAAAAACAAGCATTTCTAACTGCTGTGATACTGCAGCAGCTGCTGAGGCTGAGCCCACAGCATGAAGAGACCAACAGGCCAGACAGACAGAGTGAGCTGGATGGGGTCAGGATTTGTATAGTTCATTATCTGATAAAGCACCAATTAGACTCCTCAAAACCAAACCGACAAAAACGCAGGGCAGCATCCCAACAGTCTTGGATGGTTTACATTCCAAACTGACCTGAAAAGTCTACATTTAAGTTTTAAAAAATGAACATGATGGAAACTGATACTAACCCTAGCTACATATACTAGTAAATATTCAGACTAGTGGTAGCAAAAGGAAAGGATACAAGTCGATGAGGTGACAAGGATTTTGTTGGTTTTTAGAGTGTTGGGACCCAGCCCGCCCTGCAGACAAAGAAGAGGTCAGAAGGGGACAAGAGTAAGGAAACTAAGAGAAAACAACTTGGCAGAGCCAAGCTGTTTTAGTTGGAAATCCAATCATTGACTTAATTTAATTAATGGGAAAAGCAGTGGATCAACAAGCCAAGAAACCGATCTAGACACAGCGGGGAATATCCCTAAAACTTTACCACCATGGGTTCTGTTCTGTTATATAGTCCTCCTTCCAAGAGAGGAAAACAGCCAAGAATGTCAACACAAAGGAAATCATGACTTTAACTTTGTAAAATACCCGATTCATTGAAATGATTTACATTTCATAACCTAACCAGATAATTATGAGAGTTAATTTACAATCCAAGAACACATGATGGGAAATATACGTAGTGTATCTGTGTAAGGGATTTGAATGAGCACAGTCAGCGCAGAAGAAGAGCAGAAAGACAACTTACTCCATCCTCAGCTCCCTCCGTTACATAACAGTCTCCTCAGCACAGCGCAGCACAAACAGACAGACACACAGACACACACACGCATGCACACACACACACACAGACACACACACACAGACACACACACGCATGCACTCACGTACGCGCGCACACACACAAACAAACACAAACAGCACCGCAGAGCAGAGTAGGTCGGATCCAAACGGAAAATAAACTTAAGGAGGGATAAAGAGGGAACTATCAACCAAATATCTGTCAGATATTGGCACCCTATCCCCTGTATAGTGCACTAAATTCCAGTAGGGCGCTGGTCAAAAGTAGTGCACTATATAGTAAATTGGGTGCCATTGGATGCAGCTTGGGACTCAGTGGACTAAGGGATATGTGGCTCTGTCTTAGATTTGGCATCAATCAATAGGACTTTGTCACACACTCACAACAGAGGATGAATGGAGTGATGGTAGGAGCCCAGTAGAAGGCCAGAAATGTCTCATTCAGAAAAATGCTACAGACATGAATGGAACAGTGGACAGGAGAGTGTTCTGCTGGATCTAGGAGTTCATGGGGAGGGGCAGGAGTTGAATGACGGTTTAATTACGGTTCTATAATAACATAAGTAAGAGTGCGTGTATGTACTGGTTTGAGAGAGTGTATTCATTCATATATGTACTGTAAGTGATTGGTACTCACAATTGAATTTGGTACACACACGAGCTGTGGGTTTGAACCAAGAAATGGGTTCAGTCCAGTGTGTGTGTGTGTGTCTGTTTCTGAGTGTGCGTTCGTTCATTAGTGCCCAGTCTCTCACCGTAGGAAGATGCCCTTGATGTTTGGAGTGCCCTCAAAGGCGGTGGCGGGGACAGTGCTGATGTGGTTGGACTGCAGGTACAGGTACTCCAGAGACTCAGGCAGGTCAGACGGAACATGGGACAGCTGGTTACTGGACAGGTCCAAAGTCTGGAGGAACACATCAATCAAATCAATCACTGCATTTATAAAGCCCTCTTTACACTATCAGAGTGCGAACCAACAGGTCCAACAAATGAAGGACAGGGCCAACAGCCAGCTTATCACACAGAAAACCTGTAGGTGTTACTTGTGTTAACCCCCCACCCAGTCTCACCGTCAGAGCGCTGAGCTCCATCCATGCTCCCTGGTAGATGGAGTTGAGTCTAAGCTGGTTGTGGCTGAGATTGATGTCCCTGAGCTTGGTCATGCCCTGCAGCGCCCCTTCTGGTATGGAGTTCAGCTGGTTGTCCTTCACCCGGAGGACCTGCAGGGAGCGGGGCAGGCCCAAGGGCAGGAAGTGGAGGGCGTTCCCTGACAGGTCCAAGGTCACCAGCAGACGCAGCTTCCTGAAGGCTGGATGATTATCAACATGGTCTCATTTAAATATGAAAAAAATAGATACAAAAAACATTGTAGCTAAATGTAGTTATAACTTTACTGATTCCGTTAGGAAATTATTTCTGTGTCATACAGCAGGCCCAAAAATAGATATTCATATAGGGCTCCTGAATGGTGCAGCGGTCTTAGGCACTGCATCTTAGTGCTAGAGGCGTCACTACAGACCCTGGTTCGATTTCAGGCTGTATCACAAGTGGCCGTGATTGGGAGTCCCATAGGGTGGTGCACAATTGGCCCGGTGTTGTCCGGGTTTGACCGGGGTAGGCCGTCATTGTAAATAAGAATTTGTTCTTAACTGACTTGCCTCGTTAAATAAAACAAATATCGACAGAAGTACTGTACATTTCATCACAAACATGATATGTGTGCAAGAGCCACATCACCAACAAACTATCATGGTCCAAATACACCAAGCCAGTCACGAAGAAGGCACGACTGTCTTGGTGTTCCCCCTCGGGAGACTGAAAAGATTTGGCATGGGTCCTCAGATCCTCAAAAAGTTTGGAAGGCACTATAGAGGGTAGTGCGTATGGCCCAGTACATCACTGGGGCCAAGCTTCCTGCCATCCAGGACCTCTATACCAGGCGGGGTGTAAGAGGAAGGCCATAAACATTGCCAAAGACTCCAGCCACCCTTGTCATAGACTGTTCTCTCTGCTACCGCACGGCAAGTGGTACCGGAGCGCCAAGTCTAGGTCCAAAAGGCTTCTTAACAGCTTCTACCCCCCAACCCATAAGACTCCTGAACAGCTAATCAGATGGCTACCTGGATTATTTGCATTGTCCCCCCTGCTGCTACTCTCTGTTTATTATCTATGCATAGTAACTTTACCTCTACCTACATGTACATACTACCGCAATTACCTCGACTAACCTGTGCCCCCGCACATTGACTCTGTACTAGTACCCTGTATATAGCCTCGCTACTGTTATTTTATTGTCGCTCTTTAATTATTTATTATTTTTTACTTCAGTTTATTTGGGTAACTACTTTAACACTTATTATTCTTAAAAATGCATTGTTGGTTAAGGGCTTGTAAGTAAGCATTTCACTGCATGTGACAAATCAAATTTGATTTGAAGAGCCACATGTCACGGATTCCCACTAATTGTATTTGTATATATGTGCCCTTTGTTTACCATGGTGCGGTCGATCATTGTTACAATGTCTGTTGGTGAGTGTGAGTACCTGTGCTGTGTGTTTTGGCTTTCGTGCCATTGTGGTTTGCGCAGATGATTACGGGTCTCGTCCCGTGGGATAATCATTGGGGACTTGTGTTATTTATGCGAGGTACTCCTCGCTCTTTTGTTTTGGGTTTCTACCCTGTGTTTGTATAGTGTTTGTTTGGTCTTCGTACCTGTGCCTTTACACGGCACGCTGTAATTTGGGTACAAAAAATGTTGGGTAATTTGGGTACAAAAAAAACAAAAAAATATTATGCATTCCTGTGCCTGTCTCCCGAATCATTCATACCAGCGTGACACCACATATAGTTCTACTGTAGATGTACAGTATTCATGTAGATGACAGCAGAGCAAAGTACAACACACCAAAACACAATACAACAAAACATTTCCATATACTCCATATGTGGTCCAGTCTACCTTCTCTGTGTAGCTTGGCGCTGGTGAGGCGGTTGTAACTGAGGTTGAGCTCGGTCAGGGAATAGAGAAAGACCAAGTCGTTGCGTTCAATCACGTTGATAGTGTTGTGAAGCAGCATGAGAGTCTTGGCTCGGCGGGGCAGAGCCCTGGGGACACGCTCCAGCTGGTTGTTGTACATGTGGAGGGTGTGTAGTTTCTTCAGGCCCTGGGCGGAAGATAAAACTCTTTATGTGAACATTTTCATGTAATTCTAATGGCATTTCATAGCACATTTCAGGATTCTCATTGCTCATTTAACAGACAAAAATATAATCAGAATCATAACATCAAAACAATTGTGCCCAACTCTCTGTGGCGGTTCAACCTGACCGAACTAGCAGTCAGATCAGGCTTTATATTTAGAATATTTTTCATGGTCCTTCGAGCCATATACACCTGTGGTAATTCAACTATCCGCAGTATGTCCTATAGCCCTCTATATAAGATTGAAGTATCCTGCAGCACCTACCTGGAATGCAGCATGGTGTATGGAGCGGGAGTGGAGCTGGTTGTTGTGCAGCAGTAGGTACTCAAGGTTACGGCAGGCTGTGAGAGCATCGCCAGGGATACTGTGGATACTGTTCCTCTCCAGGTGTAGCAATATCAGACTCCGGGGCAGACCCTGGGGAACCACACTCAGGTTGTTGTTGGACAGGTCCAGATACTCCAGACTGGTCAACTGGCTGAGAGAGGAGAGGAGAGAGGAGAGAGGAGAGGAGAGGGTGACATTATATTTGATACAGGAGAGGTGAGGTTAGGGCGTCACTTTATCTTTAAGCGGTCATCTTATCTTTCCATGAATAGACAAATCTCACTTTTCTCTCCCATTTTGACATTTTCTCAGAATGTACCAGTTCAACCTAATCTCTCACCACTGGCTTATCTCTCTCTCTCTCTCTCTCTCTCTCTCTCTCTCTCTCTCTCTCTCTCTCTCTCTCTCTCTCTCTCTCTCTCTCTCTCTCTCTCTCTCTCTCTCTCTCTCTCTCTCTCTCTCTCTCTCTCTCTCTCTCTCTCTCTCTCTCTCTCTCTCTCTCTCTCTCTCTCTCTCTCTCTCTCTCTCTCTCTCTCTCTCTCTCTCTCTCTCTCTCTCTCTCTCTCTCACTCACTCACTCACTCACTCACACCACTCTATTCTCTCACATTCTCTCGCTGAACTGAACATGAGATCAATATACATACATCGAAAGTAACAAGTGGACACTCAACTCACCATTCCCTTATGTACCTTCTCAGAGTTTGCCGTGTTGTCAAGTCTATAGGTCTGTGTTTTGAATTGATGCACTCTGTAATAACCATTGACACATAATGGGCAACAGTGATAGTGTTCAACCTTGGATATATCGAATCAACTGCACTCAGGTGGAGTGACTGAATGACTCTGTCGAGCGTGTTTGTGTGTCTGAGTGTCCTACAATAAAAAGAGAGTAGTTGTAGTTCGCAGCTAAAGTATATTTAAAAAAAGAACCCTGCTGAAAGTCTTATCTATTGACTGAAACATTGGTTATAAGATCCAATGAATTGTTTGTGGAGTATTCAAGAACACCCGACACACTCTTCCTACTACAGTACGTGAAGGTGTCATTGTCCATGCCTTATATTTGCCTGTGTTGTAAAGTATACAGTATAGGTCTTTGTTTTGAATCAATACCCTTGGTTTTAACGTAACATGTGGCCTCAGATATGTCGAATCAACTTAGAAGAAGAGGAAGAATAGAAGAAGACAGCTGGACTGAATTGCTCTCTGTTGAGTGTGTTTTATTTGTTAGTGTGTCTTATTATACTACAAATTGATAGTAACAGGTCCTCCAGTACCTGGAGGTCTTATCATCCATGCTGTACTAAATCAAATTAAATTGTATTGGTCACATACACATGGTTAGCAGATGTTATTGCGAGTGTAGCGAAATGCTATTACAGTACTATTAAAATAGTACTACAGTAATACTAGAATACTACTACAGTACTACAACATTACCTGAAGGTCTCGTTGTCCATGCCTTCGTTGCTAAGCAAGTTGTTCTGTAGGTAGAGCTCTCTGAGCTGGGTCAGGCTATCAAAAACCCCTGACGGGATCTTCTCCAGCTTGTTACTCTGTTAACCAAGAAGAAGCACAGACACACAATCAAGCATCACATATCATTATCACAGATAGGGAGTAATGGATTGCATGTAATCAGTTACATGTAATGGATTACAAAAAAAAAAAAAACAGTAACTAACCTGTTATGTTACCAGCAAAAATATATATCAGATTACAGATACTTTTGAAGAAAATGTATTCTTACTTTGAGGATTACATATAAATTCAGAAAGGATGTTTGCGAAAAACAGAGTATACACCTTTCTGTTTTCTCAATGACATTCAAATCAGCTTTGAAAAAAGGCGCAAGTTTAAGTTTGTTCCGCCTGAGAGAGTCACCACAAGTCAGAGACCACTATGATGACACACCAAATGCGTTTGATGAATCACGGGAAAAAGAGCAGGAATGGGGTTTTGGGTAGGCTACAGCCTAAGCCAAGTCTTGCAATGGTGCGACTGCTGTCAGCATCTAAAGATTGTCCAACTTGAATAAAGTTGCCGATATGGACGACAGAAGTGGTGCAATCTATGGGCGATATGGATATCACTTATTATCGATATCTACATAGCGCATTGATGTGAATCATCGAGCTGCTCTCTCATTGAGCTCTTGGCACCTTACGGATTGTGGTTGTTGTGGAGGGCTGTTCACAAATGTATACAGTGCCGTGAAAAAGTATTTGCCCCCTTTTTCTCTATTTTTGCTTATTTTTGATACTGAATGTTATGAGAAACCTGAGTTTACAAATAACAAAAAAATGAAACACCAAAAGCAATTTCCCCCTTACACTCAATACCTGGTTAAAGTCCAGACCTAATCCCACTTGAAAGACTTGAAACGAGCAGTCGCTGAGTTAAAGCAGTTTTGCATGGAAGAGTGGGCCAAAATTCCTCCACAGCGACGTGAGAGGCTGATCAATAACTACAGGAAGTGTCTCGTTGGAGTCATTGCAGCAAAAGGTGGCACAACCAGTTATTGAGTGTAAGGGCGCAATTAATTTTTCACACAATGGGCATTGGGTGTTGCATAACTTTGTTTATGAAATATATGAAATAAGTATGTCATTGTTGTGTTATTTGTTCACTCAGGTTCCCTTTATGTTATATTAGGTTTTGGTTGAAGATCTGATAACAGTCAAAAATTCAAAGATATGTAAAGGTAGAGAAAATTCGAAAAAGGGCTAATTATTTTTCCCAGCACTCTTTGTGTATTTTAACTGAATAATAGTTGAATTGAAGAAGTTTAAGATGCCTATCAATCATTGTTTTTGCGACCAGTGAAAAATGTGCTCTTGCAACAACTGCATAGTTCGGATCCCAGCCTATAGAATAAAGGTTTGAGGGAGTTACCTTCTAAACTACTCTGTGGTATTGTGCTCCATACTGTCAAAAACAAGTTTAATTTAAGAAGGCCACGAGTGGGGCTTTTATTGCTCAATCTAATTCGTCCTAATAAAATAAAAAAATCCATAGGCCTAACGTACACATGCTCAAACTTCTGTACTTTTGATCAACTTAAAGGGGCAATCTGTAGTTGCTACATCCATTTTTGGATTTATAAATGAATAATATATACTGTACCCATTGATTCTTGAAGAATATAACTTATAAATGCCTCATGAGCTTAGTTCAACTGTCACACCCCATAAGAGCCCAAAATATAAGCTTGTTTTTTCCCAATGTACAATGTAAACAAACACTGTATAGACTCAAAACATGGTTAAAAATGGTTTTGATATCACGGATGGTCAGTCCTTGCATCCATAGCTCTGTCTATTAATCTGAGAGTGGTTACATTTCTCAAGGACCATCTCTCAGCTTGTTACCAAACAGAGGTGCGGTGACCGCTTTGCTATTGTTTCAACTGTGGATTCACCCTTTAAACAGCTGCAAATTATCGCGATATCAAATTGTCGCCAACAAAACGTAAACAATAGGCCTATAGCAAATCCAGCATTTGGCATACATGTTTTACTTGCAAATAATACTTTTTTGTAGTGCTCAAAGCACGCCATTCCATGAGAGCAGCATTTATTTTTCAACTCGAAGCAATGAGCCCAATTAGTCCTCCACGACAACATAATCATAAACAACCGAGTAGGCTAAAACATCCTTGGTTTTTGGGTAATGTTCAGGTAAAACCATTTGGCTAATCTATACTTCCATAATTCCAAGTCCTATGCTTGAAGATCAAGGGGTATTAAAAGTGAGTCAATCTAAAAAACTAAATATTTCCTAAGCTTTCTTATACCTCCTAGATATAGGACAGACACTTCAAAATCTTATTCATCACAATTTTGTTTTTGAATGTCTGTTTTGCCATTTATTAATGACCTATGGTATGACCATCTTAAAACAATTCCATACATTAGCTAGTATGACCCCCCCACAGAATAAATGCATGAAGTCAAATGCAACATCCATTGATGGCCAGCTACATAAACTATAACAATGACTTTTCCTACAATGGATGTTGTTCAATTGGTCATATTCCTTTTAGTCTTTTTCTAATGGCTTTTAAAGGCTATGGGAAAAGTAATCTAAAAGTAACTGAAAGTAATCCAAACGTTAATACGGATTACAATTTGACAGGTAACTGTAACTGATTACATTTAGAAAGTAACCTACCCAACCCTGTATATAAATCACGTTTATTTATGCATTTGTTAGATATTAGAGTACTTACATGGGAATATATAGACAGTTTATAAACAGAGATCAACTTGGCCGTATGAATGGGGAGTGAGCTCTCAGGATAGGTTGTTATTGTGTGAGGGCTGTAGCTACTCAACTTGATTTCACAAGCTCACCTTCAGATGGAGGCGGTAGATGGAAGAGGGCAGGCTCCTAGGGACGTAGCGGAGGAAGTTACTGGACATGATGAGAACCTCCAGGCTGTCAGAACCGTTAAACATGTTCTCGGGTAGCCCTGCATCTGTCAGCTTGTTGTCATGGAGATACACTGACCTGGGGTGGTTAGGACATGGGGGAATGCATGAAATTAGTGGTCTGGAGTGGAGCAAAGGGAAAAGATAAGCGATGGGTGATTTGTTTTATTTTATGAATGAAGCAAATTAATTAAATGCAATATAACACCTACAGCAACATAAGACCTTTCTACTGTGAAAATGTAATCCTCCTATGCCCAACCAACTACCTACCTACCTGCCCACCCACCCACCCACCCTCTCACACACACACACACACACACACACACACACACATACACACACACACACACACACACACACACACACACACAGAGACTTTGACCGCTTACTTCAATCCTGGCTTCTGCCCAAATGTGTACGGGTAGATCTTCGCGAGCAAATTAGCGGCGAAATCAGCACTGACCAGTGAGGGAGGCAAGTGTTTGGGTGCTGTGGTGAGCTGGGAGGGAAAAAAACAGAGGGAAAGAGAGAGAGAGATATTATGTTACTCTCTTATTTTGTTTTCTCCTGTTGTACTGACCACAAAACTACCTGTATGTGCTGGCAGTGAGGGGTAATTTACGCCACACAGACAATCATTCTCAATTGACCTTGGAACATTGACGGATGAGTCAAAACAAATGAACACTTCAATACATTTCAGTACTGTTTCCCTCCCAAATGATGCCAAGAGGGAGTTTCTGCGTTGCTTGAAATGGCTATGACAGGAGAAATAGGAGAAACTACCACAGTGGTAGTGAGCTTAACTTGACACTCTTGGTTTCAAAAGGGTTATTTGGCTGCCCGTATAGGATAACCCTTTTTGGTTCCAAGAACAACTATTTTTGGTTCCAGGTAGAACCATTTTGGTTCCAGATATAACCTCCGTGGAAAGGGTTCTACATTTAACCTAAAATGGCTCTACTTGGAACCAAAAGGGTTCTACCTGGAACCAACAAGTGTTCTTCAAAGGGTTCTCATAAGAACCCTTTTAGGTTCTAGATAGCACCTTTTCTTCCTAAGAGTGTACATAGCATCATACTCTATCTGTCCCCTTTTCAACGTGGTTTATGGATTAAAGTAAAATGGGTCTTTGAAGCTTGGTTCACTGTCTGCCACCTCTCCTGCTGGCAACAGCAGCACGGCTGGCAAGGATACAGCATCATAACAAAATAGAATAGAAAATAATATCAATTTCACACAGAATTGTACTCTGATGCACTAAGAATAAGAGATCCAAGGTTTAAGATCCAAGTAGGGAAGGAGAGGGAAAATGTTAATTATAGAACATACAATAAATACATGTCGGGGTCTCAACGACTGGAATGAACTGCAAAAATCTCTGAAGCTGGAGACTCATATCTCCCTCACTAGCTTTAAGCACCAGCTGTCAGAGCAGCTCACAGATCACCGCACCTGTACATAGCCCATCTGTAAACAGCCCATCTATCTACCTACCTCATCCCCAAACTGTATTTATTTATTTATCTTGCTCCTTTGCACCCCAGTATCTCTACTTGCACATTCATCTTCTGCACATCTACCATTCCAGTGTTTAATTGCTATATTGTAATTACTTCGCCACCATGGCCTATTTATTGCCCTAACTCCCTTATCTTACCTCATTTGCACTCACTGTATATAGACTTTTTGTTTTCTTTTGTTCTACTGTATTATTGACTATGTTTTGTTTATTATGTGTAACTCTGTGTTGTTGTATGTGTCGAATTTCTATGCTTTATCTTGGCCAGGTCGCAGTTGCAAAGGAGAACTTGTTCCCAACTAGCCTACCTGGTTAAATAAAGGTGAAATAAAAAATAAAATAAAAAAACGTACTGTTGAGAGTTACAATAGTATAATACACAAGGTGCAATTTCAAAAATGTGGTTGTGCATCAGCAGTTTTTCTTTTGTTATGTCAGTCACTGACAGTCACTAAATTAGCCCATGTTGACTGGTAAGTTTGTCTAGCAGCCAGCTATCTAAAACTGTAGTAATCATGGTTGAATTACAGAACAGGGCCCCCCCATTGATTTTGTTAGTGGACCATTCTATACACCCGGGAAACTGTTGAGCATGAAAAACCCAGCCATGTTGCATTTCTTGACACACTCAAACCAGTGCGGCTGGCACCTACTACCATACCCCGTTCAAAGGCACTTAAATATTTTGTCTTGACCATTCACCCTCTGAATGGCATACATACAGTGTATAAGTTACATTTTCTGATGGTTCTTTGACTTCTTTCAGCCATTTGGTTATTTTGCAGTTTAGTTCAGAAAACAATTACTCTTTGAAGGGAGACACTGAGTCATTACATATCTGTATTGCTGAATTCTTGTGGATGCAGGACTTTGGTTGTCTCAACCTTAAGACCATCATGTTTTTAAAATTAGGATTCCAATAGGAGTAGAACAAATAAAGGTGTGAAGATGGCTTCAGAGAGCTCCATGATGACCTAGCAGTACTTTTAATGAGCACAGCACGCTATACTGTACGCTACTCACTCCTGGGAGACCTGATTATATATTAATGACTACCACAAGTGAAAACATGTACTGAAGAATGTTTACATGGAACCATATTCCCCTTGTTCAAGTTATGTCGCAATGACGGAGGAATAGTGATGTGTTGTTTTGTTGAATGTGTAAAGTCTATGTTTACGGCTGTGTTTAGAATTAATCACCTTGTTATTGGCCAAGTACAAGTAACTCAGTTGTTCCAGCACTGTAAATCCTTCATCTTCAAGGCCTGAATACACACACAAACACACACAGACACACAAGAAAAATAGAACATGGAAAATGTTATTCAGACTAAAAACATATACAACACAGAAAATAAAGATCAGATTGATTTGTTTTAGTGAATAGACCTGGACAGCATATAAGAGAAAATAAATTATCATTATTTTAATTAGGTATACATTATTAATGGAGTGGATCTAGAAGAACTAGAGCCCACACACTGGTTGAATCAATTTTGTTTCCACGTCATTTCAATGAAATTGCATTGAACCTACATGGAATAGATTTAGAATTGAGGTCTGTGCCCAGTGGGCAGTCTCTTAGCCAGATTAATAAATCAAATCCAATTGCATTTGTCACATGCGCCGAATACAACAGGTGTAGACCTTAGCGTGAAATGCTTACTTACAAGCCCCTTAACCCCATTTTTCTCCCCAATTTCGTGATATCCAATCGGTAGTTGCAGTCTTTTCCCATTGCTGCAACTCTCTTACGGACACGGTAGAGGCGAATGTCGAGAGCCATGCGTCTTCCGAAACACAACCGTGCTATGCCGCATAGCTTCTTGACACACAGCTTGCTTAACCCGGTAGCCAGCCACACCAATATGTCAGGATGCTTTCGATGGTGCAGCTGTAGAACTTTTTGATGACCTGAGGACCAATGCTAAATCTTTTCAGTCTCCTGAGGGGGAATAGGTGTTGTCGTGCCCTCTTTACGACTGTCTTGGTGTGTTTGGACCATGATAGATTGTCGGTGATGTGAACACCAAGGAACTTGAAGCTCTCGTCCTGCTCCACTACAGCTCCATCAATGTGAATGGGGGCGTACTCGGCCCTCCTTTTCCTGTAGTCCACGATCAGCTCCATTGTCTTGATCACGTTGAGGGAGAGGTTGTTCTCACTGCCAAGTCGCTGACCTTCTCCCTATAGGCTGTCTCATCGTTGTCGTTGATCAAGCCTACAGCCGTTGTGTCGTCGGCAAACTTAATGGTGGTGTTAGAGTCATGCTTGGCCACACAGTGGGGCGGTATGCGATTGGAGTGGATCTAGGGTTTCTGGGAGGATGGTGTTGATGTGAGCCATGACCAGCCTTTCAAATCACTTCATGGCTACAGATGTGAGTGCTACGGGTCAGCAATAATTTAGGCTGGTTACCTTGGCGTTCTTGGACACAGGTACTATGGTGGTCTGCTTGAAATATGTATTTATTACAAACTCCGTCAGGGACAGGTTGAAAATGTCATTGAAGACACTTGCCAGCGCTTGCTCTGAGTACACGTCCTGGTAATCAGTCTGGCCCCGTGGCCTTGTGAATGTTGAGCTGTTTAAAGGTCTTACTCACATCGGGCTGTGGAGAACGTGATCACACTGTCTTCCTGAACAGCTGGTGCTCTCATGCATGCTTCAGTGTTTTTGCTTGCCTTAAAGCGTGCATAGAAGTAATTTAGCTTGTCTGGTAGGCTCATGTCACTGGGCAGCTCGCGGCTGGGCTTCCCTTTGTAGTCCGTAATATTTTGCAAGCCCTGCCACATCCGAAGAGTGTCAGAGCTGGTGAAGTAGGCCCAAAGCAGGCCTAATGTATCCATTTTCATATCAATATCAAATTATTCCTGGTTAATAATTAAGTACCTTACTTGCAAAAATAAAGGAAATTCACATGAGCACCACAATGCCTACTCCACCCATGCTCCGCCAAGGCTTTCCAGCACAAAGCTTTGACCTACTACAGTAGCTACATTGGTCTATTGTACTTCAAACAATGTGTTGGCAGGTTGCTTATGATTCAAACTTCAAACAGTCTAATTTATACTCTTAGAGGAGGTGTTCCCACAATAATGTGATTTATTAATACTTTAACCACATACGAGTTTAAGTATTGGATTCTTCACACACCACACTAATCCCATTCCACTACCCTTTCAAGCTTTTTCTTTGGTGTAACGAGAAATCAACTGGCAATAATCTGGTGGCCTTTGATGGTTGCAATTGGCCAAGTACTTTTTACATGTGGTTGTTTATCTACATTAGTTGAATTCACTAACTTATTTGTTTATTTGGATCCCCATTAGCTTTTGCAGCAACTACTCTTCCTGGGGTCCACAAAAAAACACACAAAACACTGATACAATAATAGACAAGGAATGTCACACACATTTTAAATACAACAATATACAAATAATGCAACAAAATAAATAATACAAATAATACAACAACAAAAATGATGTGTGTGTCAGAGAGTGTCTGTGTGTGCGTGTGTTTGTTTTTTAATCTGTTTTAATGTAATTTTATTGGAGATGGAAGGGAATTCATGTTATTTTTGATACAGTAATCATTTTCATAAAAACTAGGAGAACCAGTTAATCTCTCGTCAATCCAATGTTATACCTAGGAGTTTACTTTCCTCAACTTGCTCAATGGTCACACCCTTTATGTATAACTCCTGTTGAGGTGTAGGTCTTAGAGAATGTCATCAACCAAATCCAATGCTTTAGGCTTTAGATGTATTTAAGACCCGTTTATTATTAACCAACCATTCTGGAACTGACTGTAACTCCTCATTTAGAATTTCATTGAGCTCACTGGCTTCGGGTGTGGACATGTAGAGTGTGGAATCATCCACATACATAGTCATTCTAGCTTCGTGTAAGACCAGTGGCAAATCATTTGTAAAAATAGAGAAGAGTAACGGCCCAAGGCAACTGCCTTGGGGGACACTGCACTGTACATATCTGATGTTAGAGAAGCTTCCATTGAAGAACACTCTCTGGGTTCTATTGAATGAATAACTCTCCAACCATGTGAAGGCAGGTGATGTAAAGCCATAGCAAGTGAGTATTTTCCAAAAACAATTTATTATCAATAACATCAAAGGCTGCACTGAAATCTAACAATACAGCTCCAACTATCATCTTATTATCCTTGTATTTTAACCAATCATCAGTAATCTGAGTCAGTGCAGTACAAGTTGAGTGCCCTTCTCCATATGCATGTTGAAAGTCAGTAGTTAACTTGTTTTCTGAAAAAGAGCATTGTATTTGGTCAAACACAATTATCTCCATCAGTTTACTAAGAATAGGCAGCAAACTGATTAGTCGGCTGTTAGAACCAGCAAAGGGTGCTTTACTGTTTTAGGCTCATCATTATTGACGGATAACAATTGTTTTTCCTTCTCGCCCACACTAACTTTACCTAATTGAAAACAGCAATCCTTCTGTTTCATTATTTCATTATTATTGTTCAATGTTGGAGTTTCCCTTCTGAGTCGTTCCACTTTACTAGTAAAATAATAATTGAAATGATTGGCAATATCGAAAAGTTTTGTTATAAATTACCCATCAACTTCAATGAACGATGGAGATTAATTGGGTTTTCTTCCCATGATATTATTTAAGCTACAGTACTCCAAAGTCTTTTTCCATAGTGTTTTATGTCATTCATCTTTGTTTGAAAATATAATTTCTTCTTCTTTTTGTTAAGTTTAGTCATAACATTTCTCAATTTACAGTGTGCCAACCAATCAGCTGGGCAGCAGGTGGTGGTGTGCTGGTCACAGGTACTCATATATAGACTTACATGAAAGCAAGCTTGGCTTTTATACTTACAAGACCATCCTGCTTGATTGAGCGAGCTGTTTTGTCTTGTAGTAATGTGGTGCCAGCCTGTATTTCCTCAACTCTTTACACTCATGGGAATTAGCCTATGGATAGGGCTAAATATAAATGTTTCTTACAGAAGAAATATGAAATGCATAGCCATGGTATCAATTGAAAGGGAACAGTTTCGAGATTATAGGAAAAGTATTAGACCAAATGTGAAGACACAACAATTCACCTGACAAGACTGAATCCAAACATTACACTGTTGATTTTCTGTGAATTTTAAATTAACTGTACTTTTTGCTGCATTTGTTGATAACCAAATCTGAAAATACTCTGGATACATAATAATATTATTGGAAAATGTGTGGTAGGTGCAACACATAAGGGTTTGAGTTAGAGGACTAACTGGTGTCTCCAAGTGGCCACACTTATCGTGTGGACAGTTCCCAAGTAATTTCAATGCACTTTTATGACTCAAAGAAGAGTCTTCAATTACAAGGAGCTTTTTTGAGCTCTCCTAGCTGTGCCGTTGAGGAACTAGAGCAAACTCACTTGTAGTTGTTTTGTTTGAAATACAACCCTGAATCACTGACCTCACACAATTACTGTTGTTGTTTACACAATCCAAAAATGTTATAAATTATAAATCGCAATCTGAGTCAGGTGTGTATAATTTGAAAGCCTGTTCTATTGCAACATGAGTTGTAAAGTATAAGTTATAAAATACGATATTACACTGTTAGGCATTCACAATGCAATTCAGGGAAACAGATAATTTTGGTGTGCATAAAAAGGAGTCATGAGTGCATTCAGGTGCGTGTGCGGCGGCAAATTCTCTTTACAATTGACAAACAGACTCATTCTGATCAGAACAACTAAGGGTATGACGCCATGTTATCTTGTAACTGTACATCAAACATAGTGATCATAAACATTGACATTGTATATGATATGAGTTTTATGGTAGCTAATTTCCCCCCAACATTGGACACCCCCTAACTTCGGACACTCTCTAGCGGTTATCAACATTTAAATGGACTGGAAAATAACGGTAAGTTTTGCGACTGAAGACACCCTTCTAGCTAGCCGACCACCAATTTTCATTGCAATTTATGTTACTTAAGTAATATATATATACATGTACTATATATATACACATTTTGTGGGACACGCTGTATATTGCAAAATTTGACTGCGCAACAGACCATACTTCATTTAATATCCAACTTTTTACCTCTGAAATATAGCTAACAGAATTCAGGCAAGTATTTTTTTTTTTCATTTGGAAGGCTAGCGAACTAGCCAACTATCTAGTAAGCACTTCAGATACAAGGTTGGTGTCTCTTTTTTTGAACAAAATTAAACTGATATATCTTGTATTTGAACAAAATAGTATGGTGGCCAATAACTGGAGACCGTATGCCGATAATACGGGACATATTTTTTTTGCTAAACCGCTTATCAAAAAGCTGATAGTAGTAGTATTTCCACTGAAATTTCAAACATGCTAATTGCTAACCCGTTAGCTAACATTTTTACTACACCAATAATTACATTGATGGCTTGATCACAAGATAATACTGTTGAAGGTAATATATTTCTTAAACACGGTTGAATATGCCGATAATATGGGGTGCTACGCTATGGAAATGTGAAGTGCACATTAGGCTTGCTTGGATGACGTCAAAGCAGTATTTATTATAATCCTCAACCTCTCATCTTTCAAAATAAATAGAGTCCTCTTAACTTACAGCATTTCCCTCCCTTAGACAACAAAACATTTTCTAAATAATTGTACCATCTAAATAGCTATGAAATATATTTTCAATAACAAAAATATAGTTTTTTACAGCTGGTTTAAGCTGGTGGACCAAAAAATACTTTAAATACTTTCCTTAAGAAGTTTTTTTTATGGGTATCTGTACTTTACTATTTATAGTTTTGACAACTTTTACTTCCACTCCACTACATTCCTAAAGAACATATGTACTTTTTACCCCGATACATTTTCCCTAACACCCAAAAGTACTTGTTACATTTTGAATGCTCAGGGAGGGCAGCAATAAGGTTCAAATTTACACCCCTATCAATGTAACGAGTTGTCATCCCTACTGCCTCTGATCTGGAAGACGTACTAAACACAGATACTGTGTTTGCAAATTATGTCTGAGTGTTGGATTGTGCCCGTCTGTCCGTAAATTTTAAAAACAAGACGATCGTGCCTTCTGGTTTGCTTAATATAAGGAATTTGATGTAGAATTGACGTATACTTTTTACTTTTACTCAAGTATGACAATTTAGTACTTTTTCTGCCACTGTACTTAAGTACATTTATAACCAGATACTTTTAGACTTTTACTCAAGTAGTATTTTACTGAGTTACTTTCACTTGAGTAATTTTCTATTAAGGTATCTAGAACTTTTACTCAAGTATGACAATTAAGTACTTTTTACACCACTGCCAGCTTCAAACAGCGGATTTGGTCTACCAGCTTATTTCTTGTTATTAAAAATATATTTCACAGCGATTACGATGTGACAATGATTCCCTACACTATTCGGTACTTGTTTTCTCACATAAACTGAAATTGAGCGAAAAGTGTAGAATTTTTGTTACCAGCAATTTCCACTAGATAACACATCCACAAATCAGAACAGCTTTCCCAGTTTGACAACAGATGCCACTCCGGCGGGAGAAATCAATAAGCGAATATCACAGCCAATCACAACAATGGAGGATAAGTAATACTGTTAAACACTATCATTCCACTATTAGCACCAAATATATTATGTATTTGTTTTTTTTGTTGTTACAATGCAAAAAAATAAAAAATCCTAAGTGTAGCACCTTTAACTGCATATACAGAACTATCAACAACAACACGCATGCCAGTCTTTCCTGGTTGATGAGAGATTAACCACTTCTCTTCTAGTTTTCATGAGAAATATTACTGTGACAGAATTTCTATGTTTGCATAATCGGCAGGTAGCCTAGTGGTTAGAGTGTTGGACTAGTAACCGAAAGGATGCAAGATTGAATCCCCGAGCTGACAAGGTAAAAATCTGTCGTTCTGCTCCTGAACAAGGCAGTTAACCCACTGTTCCCAGGCCGTCATTGAAAATAAGAATTTGTTCTTAACTGACTTGCCTAGTTAAATAAAATCAAATAAAAGACACCCATACATACGCCACAAGTCCAAAACAAATGCATGGCAACACACAGAGCCATTCCCTTCCATCTCCAATTACTCAAGCAAACAGCAAAATGACCTTTAAAAAACAACTCATTTATTTAATTAGGCAAGTCAGTTAAGAACAAATTCCTATTTACAATGATGGTCTACTGGGGAAGAGTGGGTTAACTGCCTTGTTCAGGGGCGGAACGACAGATTTGACCTTGTCAGCTAGGGGATTCGATCCAGCAACCTTTCAGTTACTGACCCAACGCTCGAACCACTAGGCTACCTGTCTCCCCCCCAAAAAACAAATGGAAAGGCGTGGACTGTGAGGAGACACACAAACACACAGGCACACTCCAATGCACACAATTATTTTGTTGTATTGTTTTTATTATTTTTTGTTGTGTTGTTTATATATCGTTTTATTTAAAATTTGTGTGACTGTCCTCATCTATCAGTGTATCAATGTTTTGTGTGTTTTGTGGACCTCAGGAAGAGTAGCTGCTGCTTCTGCAAAAGGGTTTAGAATAAATGAACAAACCAGTAAAATAGCTGGAGGCTCCGATTTGACATGGACCTAGACAGTGAATCCCAGAGAGAACAAGACACTAACAGAGCTCCCACAGTTTGTCGTCAACAAATTGAACAACTTCCAACCATACTAAATGTCTGTCTGTCTGTATCTCCCCTAGCTACTTTCAGATCTCTGTCCCCTTAAGTCCTTTGTTATTTTCGTTTGATTCTCTCTCTCTAAGTCCCCCTGTCTGGTTGACCTTGCATGGTCAGTCTGTCTGTCACTTTCTCCCTTGGCTATTTTCAGATTAAATGTCTGTCTCTCTCAGTTTCTGTCTGGTTTACCTAGCTCTCTCTAAGTCTCTGTCTGGTTTTTACCTTGCGTGGTCAGACAGTTGTTTTGCAGGTTTAGTGTTTCCAGCTGCTGCAGACGTGTCAGGTCCTCAATGGTTACTACCTCTATCTGGTTGTTCTGAGACGAAGAAGAGGCAAAAGTATTATTGGCAGAACAGCAACGCTTCATTCATTCATTATTGATTGACTTAGATAAATGTACTCCTACCCTGGACATGTCCAGCCCTCACTTATGTGCTTTAAACCTTAAATCAGTCCTATGAAGAAAGATCTATCGCGTTTTAGGTGTGTGTGACCCACCTGTAACAAGATCTATCAGGTATTGGGAGTGTCTGTCAATTGTGACTGATGTATCTAATGGATGTCTGAGACCCAACTGTAGGGAGGGAATGTGGGTGTTGTGTTGTGTGTGTGTGTGTGTGACCCACCTGCAGTGAGAGAATGCGTGTGCTCTCAGGCAGCTCACTAGGAAATTCCATGAGGTCAACCCCAGCACAGTCCACCGCTCCCTCTGTACAGGTACATTCCCCTGGACATACAACCGGCTCGGACTTCACTACAGCCGGGACTGTAAAGGTCTCTATCTCTGGCTCTGTCTCCTCCATGGGTTCTTCCTCCTTCTCCTCTTCATTCTGGGGCTCCAGAGGGGGCTGGCAGTGTACCAGAGCCCAGGCCAGGAGCAGCACACTCAGGCCCTGAAAGAGAGACCTCCTGGGGCTGGCCATGTCTGCTGGTCGTGCCTGGTGGTCAAGCTACCTCAGATACCTCAGCTGCCCAGAAGCACCAATGATCAGATGGGTCTATATAACAGTGTGATAAATCAATGAATGGGTATATATATATTTTTGAACGATAATCAGTGACCAAGGACAAATATTTCCTATTTTCTTTTACAGCTTTACAGAGGATTTCAAGCAATGGTTCTAAAGAGGCCAGTATTATGAGACAGAAAAATAGATTACCAAACATAAAAGTGTATGTGTGTATATAGAATAGGTAGCTCATAGGACATGAGATTTTTAAAATAGAGTGTGTAAAAAAAGAAGCTGGTTACATTGTCAGAACAGCAGTCTAACGAGGACAGAACGTGTATTGTCTGGGACAAGATTAAACCGTCTGCTTTTGTATTGAAAATGTTTAGTGGTAGACATTATGTTCCTATTTTGCCGTATTTAAAAAAAATCCATTCTCTCATTTATTGTGACGATCATATGGGTTGACCTACAGCACCCAGCATGTTCTCTATACTGTAACTTCTTTCTATTTTCCATATAGTCAAGTGGAAAATGTACAAAGTACAGCGGGGCAAAAAAGTATTTAGTCAGCCACCAATTGTGCAAGTTGTCCCACTTAAAAATATGAGAGAGGCCTGTAATTGTCATCATAGGTACACTTCAACTATGACAGACAAAACGAGGGAAAAAAATCCAGAAAATCACATTGTAGGATTTTTTATGAAATTATTTGCAAATTATGGTGGAAAATAAGTATTTGGTCACCTACAAACAAGCAAGATTTCTGGCTCTCACAGACCTGTAACTTCTTCTTTAAGAGGCTCCTCTGTCCTCCACTCGTTACCTGTATTAATGGCACCTGTTTGAACTTATTATCAGTATAAAAGACACCTGTCCACAACCTCAAACAGTCACACTCCAAACTCCACTATGGCCAAGACCAAAGAGCTGTCAAAGGACACCAGAAACAAAATTGTAGACCTGCACCAGGCTGGGAAGACTGAATCTGCAATAGGTAAGCAGCTTGGTTTGAAGAAATCAACTGTGGGAGCAATTATTAGGAAATGGAAGACTTACAAGACCACTGATAATCTCCCTCGATCTGGGGCTCCACGCAAGATCTCACCCCGTGGGGTCAAAATGATCACAAGAACGGTGAGCAAAAATCCCAGAACCACACGGGGGGACCTAGTGAATGACCTGCAGAGAGCTGGGACCAAAGTAACAAAGCCTACCATCAGCAAGGGCATTGAAGATGAAACGTGGCTGGGTCTTTCAGCATGACAATGATCCCAAACACACCGCCCGGGCAACGAAGGAGTGGCTTCGTAAGAAGCATTTCAAGGTCCTGGAGTGGCCTAGCCAGTCTCCAGATCTCAACCCCATAGAAAATCTTTGGAGGGAGTTGAAAGTCTGTGTTGCCCAGCAACAGCCCCAAAACATCACTGCTCCAGAGGAGCTCTGCATGGAGGAATGGGCCAAAATACCAGCAACAGTGTGTGAACACCTTGTGAAGACTTACACGTTTGACCTCTGTCATTGCCAACAAAGGGTATATAACAAAGTATTGAGATAAACTTTTGTTATTGACCAAATACTTATTTTCCACCATAATTTGCAAATAAATTCATTAAAAATCCTACAATGTGATTTTCTGGATTTATTTTTCTCATTTTGTCTGTCATAGTTGAAGTGTACCTGTGATGAAAATTACAGGCCTCTCATCTTTTTAAGTGGGAGAACTTGCACAATTGGTGGCTGACTAAATACTTTTTTTGCCCCACTGTATGTTGTTGTTTTTTTTTAAACAATAAAGGCATTGTAATGGTGATATTATTCTCCCAGCAGGCAGAAAGTGTCCCAGTAGAGAAGTGTTTGGATCCTATGGCCTGTCAGTAAAAAGTTCCAAACAGGCACTCTCTCTCTCTCTCTGTGTGTGTGTGTGTGTGTGTGTGTGTGTGTGTGTGTGTGTGTGTGTGTGTGTGTGTGTGTGTGTGTGTCGCTACCACACCACCAGCCAAGAGCCTGTGTGTGCCAGACCCTGGAGCCTCACAGTGTGTGTGTCTGAACACCAGCCGAGTGTCTATGTTCACGTCAGATAAAATAAATACAATTAAAAACCATGCAAACCTACACATGTGATCCTGAGTATATCCCCACACACGTACCAGACACCACGACTGTAACAAAATGGAGCATATTCAACCCCACATGCATAAAACTACTCATAAACAGACATCATGTTCTCACACCTACCTAAAGGACTCGTTAAAGCTAAAAAAAAAAAAAAATAAATAAAAAACACAACAACATTGAATCAATGACTCACAAGCTGTCAAAAATATATATTTTTATAAAAGTGGTAGGTGAGTCTGTAAAAGGTCATACACATCTGAACAGCTGTACAGCTTACTATTATTCACTTATTTGCATACTGCCACTCAGTCCATATACAGACAGTCCTTTTCTAATGTAACGGTATATGATTGGTGACACGTTACCAATTCATACACAGCCAGTCCATAATACATAGCACATAATGAGCATATATAATATAGATGCCTACATAATTACAGCATATCTATACAATTCATGCATTCTTTACCTTCTCTGACGGAGGGAGGTTAGCAGTGACAAAGGTAGTCAGTCTGGTGTCCAGTCGAACCAGAGACAATCACATAGCAGGATAGAGAGGAGCCACAGTCACTCCAGATCACAGATCCCTACCAGATGTAATAGGAGAGTGGGAGTGACAGAGGGAAAGTTCAGTGAAAGAAGGGGAGAAGAAAAGATAGAAGAGAAAAAACTGAGCTGAAGGACAGCCAAAAGCACAAAATTCTTTGCTTTTAAACTTTTCTTTTTTTCATGGTCTGAGACAGGTCTTTTCCAATCCCCACATAATAATGAGGCCATTTCATGTTGCAATTAGTTTGTTCTGAAGAAAGAAAGAAAGAAAGAAAATGGGACGTTTTTATTTATTTCCGTTATGATTCAACAAGAATAACTTTCATATTGCTCATGAATCAACATGGATTAGTATCACAGTGAGACTGTATCTTGGACCGAAAGTATCTTGGATGTCGTATCTTGGCTGATGCTGAATCATACATTCCCTGTTTTTCTTTGAGCCAAGTACAAAGAGAGAGCTATCATGAACCAGTGAGCCAGGGATGGCAGTACCATTGTGTTATTAGCAATTTGTTCCCTCAAAGGCCTAAATTGCAACTGACCACCAATGGGGAACCAATATTATATGAGCTTATAAACTTATCAGCATTAGCATTAAAGTATTTAGAGAGAACTCATATAATTCCAGCTCGTCTTAAAATGATATTTGCTTTGAAGGTGACATTCCATATAGACAGGAAACAAGAGTCTTCCAAAAAACGGCGACAGACAGGATATGTCATAATAGCGCACACGTTCTGCATAAGGTCCCTCTCTAGTCTGCGTGAACCCCGTATGGCACCTTATTCCATATAGTGCACTACTTTTTAATAGGGCCCATTGGGACCTACTGTTTATAGAGAATAGGGTGCCATTTGAGACACAAGCCTATACCTACCATCAGATGCTATGCTATCTTCTTTCGGTAGACATTTCTTTGTATCACAAATTATGATAGTTCCACCATTAGCAGGCCTGTCTTTCCATATTCCCTCTGACACTTCTCAGAGGATATTCTGGCTGAATTATGACCCATTTGGAGGCAAGGCTCTCCATGATATTAGAGGATTAAATCTCTTTTTTTTTGATGATACAGTTCACAAAAGGGTTATTTGCTCTTTTAGGGCCATGATACATTGGTAATTTTTGGGGGCAATATTGCCAAGCAATTTAGCTGGCATTGGAGTGGGGTATGAGACACTGGATGCGTAATGACCAACATGGACATGAATAATAGACTTCATATATCAACTTAAAACTGAACATGGTATGTATGTATTAATGTAAAAATAAGCAACATATGAGACATGAACAGCCAACATTTTACTCCAACATTGGAGTTCATTTTCTCTCGCTTGAGCTCAAAAACAATCGCCATTTTTCCCAAAATATTTTGGAAGAGCTGATCACATGACCAATATCTGGCCTGTTTGGAGGATTCCTAAAAATTGCCCACTATGTGGCACTGCCGATCAAGATACGCCAGATAATAAAAAGTTGCTATTTTTCAAATGTAAACTAGTTGCAGCAACTATTGCTCACAACACTGCTCCGCAATATTGCAAGATAAAAAAAAACAGTGTATCATGGCCTTTAGTGATAATTACTATGTTGTGGCAGCAGCACGTATGAATATTTTGGGTAGTTCTATTTTTTTAACCGTGAGTGAGAGTAACATCACAGTTTATGTAATCTGTTGTGTTATTCCATTAGATATGAACTATGACTATGGCCAATGATGGTGTCGTGTGAAAGACTCACATATGTCTTATGTCAATTGAGAACTGATACCTAAATCAGTGGTTTGTAAACCCCAGATTTTCCAGAGCTAGCATACTTGATTCAACTTGTGAATTAACACAATAATATGACCTATGGAATTTTAACAATATAATAATTACGTTGGTAACCAGTTTATAATAGCAATAAGATACCTCAGGGTTTGTGGTATTATACCAATATACCATGGCTAAGGACTGTATCTGCGAAGGATAAACTGGTTTCTCTGGAATGGGCCCAAATCCCCATCATTTGCGTGAAGAAAAGACAGATGCATAGATAATTAACAGAGAGTAGCAGGGCGAATAGTCTGGGTGGCAATTTGCATAGATGTTCAGGAGTCTTATGGCTTGGGGGTAGAAGCTGTTTAGAAGCCTCTTGGACCTAGACTTGGGCTCTGGTAACGCTTGCCGTGCCGATCAGTCTATGACTAGGGTGGCTGGAGTCTTTGACAATTTTTAGGGCCTTCCTCTGACACTGCCTGGTTTAAAGGTCCTGGATGGCAGGAAGCTTGGCCCCAGTGATGTACTGGGCCATACGCACTACCCTCTGTATAGTGCCTTACGGTCGTAGGCCGAGCAGTTGCCATACCAGGCAGTGATGCAACCCGTCAGGATGCTCTTGATGGTGCAGCTGTAGAATCTTTTGAGGATCTGAGGACCCATGCCAAATATTTTCAGTCTTCTGAGGGGGAATAGGTTTTGTCGTGCCCTCTTCACGACTGTCTTGGTGTATTTGGACCATGTTAGTTTGTTGGTGATGTGGACGCTGATGTGGCGGATGTGTTGTTGCCTACCCTTACCACCTGGGGGTGGCCCGTCAGGAAGTCCAGGATCCAGTTTGCAGAGGGAGGTGTTTAGTCCCAAGGTCCTTAGCTTAGTGATGAGCTTTGAGGGCACTATGGTGTTGAACGCTGAGCTCGAGTCAATGAATAGCATTCTCATATAGGTGTTCATTTTGTCCTGGTGTGAAAGGGCAGTGTGGAGTGCAATAGAGATTGCATCTGCTGTGGATTTGTTGGGGCGGTATGCAAATCGGAGTGGGTCTAAGGTTTCTGGGATAATGGTGTTGATGTGAGCCATGACCAGCCTTTCAAAACACTTCATGGCTACAGACGTGAGTGCTACAGGTCAGTAGTCATTTAGGCTGGTTACCTTAGTGTTCTTGAGCACAGGGACTATGGTGGTCTGCTTGAAACATGTTGGTATTACAGACTCGGACAGAGAGAGGTTGAAAATGTCAGTGAAGACACTTGCCAGTTGGTCAGCACATGCTCAGAGTACACGCCCTGGTAATCCATCTGGCCCTACGGCCTTGTGAATGTTGACCTGTTTAACGGTCTTTCTCGCATTGGCTGCGGAGAGCGCGATCAAACAGTCATCCAGAACAACTGATGCTCTCATGAATATTTCAATGTTACTTGCCTCGAAGCAAGCATAGAAGTAATTTAGCTCGTCTGGTAGGCTCGTGTCACTGGGCAGCTCGTGGCTGTGCTTCCCTTTGTGGTCTGTAATAGTTTGCAAGCCCTGTCACTTCCGACGAGCGTCGGAGCCGGTGTAGTATGATTCGATCTTAGTCCTGTATTGATGCTTTGTCGGAGGGCATCGTGGGATTTCTTATCAGCTTCCGGGTTAGAGTCCTGCTCCTTAAGAGTGACAGCTCTACCCTTTAGCTCAGTGCGGATGTTGCCTGTAATCCATGGCTTCTGGTTGGGGTATGTACGTACAGTCACTGTGGTGACGACATCATCGATTCACTTATTGATGAAGCCAGTGACTGATGTGGTGTACTCCTCAATGCCATCAGAAGAATCCCGGAACATATTCCAGTCTGCTAGCAAAACAGTCCTGTAGTTTAGCTTCTGCTTCATCTGACCACAGAGTTGTACGAAATGTTCAGTTTCTTGACAATTTCTCACATGGAATAGCCTTAATTTCTCAGAACAAGAACAGACTGATGAGTTCCAGAAGAAAGGTCTTTGTTTCTAGCCATTTTGAGCCTGTAATCGAACCCTCAAATGCTGATGCTCAAGATACTCAACTAGTCTAAAGGACCGTTTTATTGCTTTAATCAGCACAACAGTTTTCAGATCTGCTAACGTAATTACAAAATTGTTCAATTAGCCTTTTAAAATGATAAACTTGGATTAGCTAACACAACGTGACATTGGAACACAGGAGTGATGATTGCTGATAATGGGCCTCTGTACGCCTATGTAGATATTCCATAAAAAATCTGCCGTTTTCAGCTACAATAGTCATTTACAACATTAACAGTGTCTACACTGTATTTCTGATCAATTTGATGTTATTTTAATGGACAAAAAAATAGCTTTTATTTTAATAACAAGGACATTTCTATGTGACCCCAAACTTTTGAACAGTGTGTACATTGTGTGTACATCAAACATCTCAAATCCAAAGTTTAATCTAGAATTGGCTTCTTCCTATTTCACAAAAGAGCATCCTTCACTCATGCTGCCAAACATACCCTTGTAAAACTGACCATCCTACCAATCCTCGACTTCGGCAATGTCATTTATAAAATAGCCTCCAATACCCTACTCAATAAATTGGATGCAGTCTATCACAGTGCCATCCGTTTTGTCACCAAAGCCCCATATACTACCTGTACGCTCGCGTTGGCTGGCCCTCGCTTCATACTCGTCGACAATCCCACTGGCTCCAGGTCATCTACAAGACCCCGCTAGGTAAAGTCCCCCTTTTCTCAGCTCGCTGGTCACCATAGCAGCACCCAACTGTAGCACGAGCTCCAGCAGGTATAGCTCTCTGGTCACCCCCAAAACCAATTCTTCCTTTGGCCGCCTCTCCTTCCAGTTCTCTGCTGCCAATGACTGGAACGAACTACAAAAATCACTGAAACTGGAAACACTTATCTCCCTCACTAGCTTTAAGCACCAGCTGTCAGAGCAGCTCACAGATTACTGCACCTGTACATAGCCCATCTATAAATTAGCCCAAACAACTACCTCTTTTCCTACTGTATTTATATATTTTTCTCCTTTGCACCCCATTATTTCTATCTCTACTTTGCACATTCTTCCACTGCAAATCAACCATTCCAGTGTTTTACTTGCTATATTGTATTTACTTCGCCACCATGGCCTTTTTTGCCTTTACCTCCCTTATCTCACCTCACTTGCTCACATTGTATATAGACTTATTTTTATACTGTATTATTGACTATGTTTGTTTTACTCCATGTGTAACTCTGTGTTGTTGTATGTGTCGAACTGCTTTGCCATATCTTGGCCAGGTCGCAGTTTTAAATGAGAACTTGTTCTCAACTTGCCTACCTGGTTAAATAAAGGTGAAATAAAAAATAAAAATATATATTTAGGGGATACAACCATCCCAGCTCTGCAGATTTTGCTGTGAAGAGACAGAATCATTAGATGCTTCGTTTTGGTACTGACCATATGTAGATTGTTTGTGGTCGCAGGTTCAGGACTGGCTGAAGTAAAGCAACATTTACCTGGAGTTAATTCTGAAAATGTTTATCTTTAATTTACAATCTGTAGAAGCTATGAGAATAGAAAGGTTCCGGACTTTTGTGAAACATCACAGTTGAAAAAATATATGGCAAATAGAAATCAAAACTCAATGGTTTTCAGAGATAGATGGGAGGGGTTGAGGGTAGCTGAAGGATGGGACTAAAAACAAACAAATTATAACTAATGTAAAATATACTGTCCGTAAAATGTATATAGTATGTATAATCTGGAAAGTAGAAGCCTAAGTGTTGTTGTCCATTAGTTTACTCCAATTAGGGGAGCGAGCGGTGGTAGGGTTAGGGGAAAATGATAAAGGATAGTATATAACAAACCTAAAACATTTTCAAGGGAAAAAAAGAATGGTTAGTGGTAGAGCTGCAGACTCCAGACTATGTATGGCCTCCAGTAATTGGGATCTGCAACTTTCACCTCTGTATTTCTCGCCATCTATGAGTCTACCTCCTATCCTTCATGCCTATCTACGAGTAAACCATTTTTAAAGAGGGAGAATACCATTTTTAAACAGCATTTATTAGCAAGTAACAGAGAGTTTATTTAGGATAAATCACTTTAGCATCATGAGTCATTCAGGTGGTCACAGTCTCAACAACATGTCTGAAAGTAACACAGTAACATTAATTCAGTGGTTCATCCATTCAGGTGTATTTCAGATTTTATGAATCAGATGAGACCTTATCAATAGTTTTACACTTGTTCATAAAGTAACAGGGGATACTGCACACCTGAGAGGCACTTTAGTGTTTTATATCTCATAAAGGCTGAATAGGGAGAAACGACTATAGCACAGCTCTGAGACAGTACAATACATTAATTATGCTGTCCCAAACGTCAAGAGCGATGATATATCCATTTACACATGAAACTTAATGGGGGAAAAAAGATCAGACATTGCCAGATGAGAGGGGCATGATTAAATTCATTACATCATTTTCATGCAAACAGATCTTCTCTGAGTCATAATAAATCCAACTGAATTAATATAAAAATATAACTGGAAGATGCAATGCCGGGGATCAAGCTGTGGGCCCACTTTTCCACCATCAGAACAAATTGGATAAACTGCCCTAGGACGAGCTACTTCTGTACTCCTTACCAAGCTTGGCAATTATCAGAGCTCAAAATCAAACAGATCACGCTTTTAATGTAATATTTTCCAAGAATCTTTCTCAAACAATATGGGTTCTATGAGTCAATGTGCTTGCATGAATGATTCTGTCCAACAATGCCACCATGTGGCCAAACTGAATCACACTTTATAACTTAGCTAGCTTAGACTCATCGGTCTTAAAAAGGATCAAGAGAGATAAACATGTGCCCGTTATAGCGCCATTGTTTGGTCGATCTGAATGTGCATAGATGTTGAGTCTTGACAGTGTTTGGAACATGTGTACCAACTTGTTACAATACGAATATCGGTTTCGGATTTATATGCATTCATGTGCCAGAACACACCCACATGAATGTTTATTGATCAGTAGCAGCCATGTTGTTTGACATGCTGTCCTGGAAAAACATGTGAGAGCTTGGTCCATAGATGCCATGTATTAAGTGTTGTACAGATGTGTCATTTGGTGCCAGAGGAGTAATATTTTGTGTTTTTTTTTTTTACAAAATTCTAAAATGGCAGAAAATCTATCATAGCAGACCTTCAGGGTCCTGGAGGCAAATATGTTCCTTGTGAGGAGAGGGTCCTATGTAGCAAATTTTAGGACTCTAGGTCACACGGGGTGAGGGTTGTGACCTTTCAAAGTTAGCAAGCGATTGAAAATGCTATAGTGCCACCATGTGGCCAATTGGCATGGCGTTGCATGAGAGGGTTTGGCCCTTGGCCTTTTACCATCTTGCAAAGATCCACCCGCTTGGGCCAACTGACGTGAATTATATTTTTTCCCCACACAATTTATGGAAGAACCCGAATAATAATAAACAGCATCAAATACAATAGGGTTTCACCCAGATTTGTAGGCTTAGCCCCCTAACTACACAGTTGGGAGAGTGAGATTAGAGTGCACCCTTATAGTATATCTTTCGAGTCTAGTGTGTTCTGGTCATTAATATATTAGAAAAAGACAGAGGGGTCAGAGAGAGCGAAATGGAGAAAAGTCTCTCTTCATCCATTATTCCATCTCATCATTCTCTCCTCACATCCTCATCCTTCCTCTCCTCAAACTACTAGAGTTGGATGGGGGTGGTTGCTGTTGAGCTAGAGAAATGGTAGAAGTTACCCCTTAGTGCAGGTCTGGGACCAGTTTTGTTGTTGTAACCCCTAGTGGTTCAGGTTAGGATATGAAGATCTGACACTAGAATAGTGCTAGGGAGGTAACCTCTGACTGTAGCCCCAGGTTCTACCTCACAGCTTGGCTTTGCCTGGCTGCAACTGCAAACTCTGGAGCTTCATGGCCATTCCCATATTCCCTGTGATCTTCAGCTTGCCCTGGAAGAACGCCTAAGGATCAGAATAGAGAGTCAGTCATTAGAATCAAAACACAGAGAGAGAGAGAGCAAGCAAGACTAATTTCACAGATGCTTTTTGGGAGGGCATAGCACAATACTTTTTTTTATTAAACACACAAACACATATGTTGCACACACAATTCATCTCTCCAAACAGTTGTTCGTCAAAGTGCAGCCTCCATTTTGAGCAGTGGAAAGTAAGTCACACTGCAGACAACACAATGAGGAAATACTCTTCTGGAGTGGGTCGGAAAACAAACCATTTTGAAATGATTCCTGACCTGCACTATACTCCGGTAGTGTGTGTTCCTGTCTGGTTTAAAGAGTTAAACTGGAGAAATTAACATCAGTGTGGAGAGTGGGGCAGCAGCAGGATCTGCATATCCTGTGCCTTGTGTGCCTTGTGTGGCAGGCAGCACTAACCCAGTGACCCTAACGGTTTTGGCACTGCACCCAGCGTGTGAAAAACCACTGGGAAAAGTGAAACCAGATTAACTAAACAGGCAGCCTTCGTGGACAAATCTCTCCCCGCTGTATTGCCCAATATAGGCTACAGCTCAATAAGAGAGTGAGCACTAAGCATGCAGGCCTTCTCAGAGCTACAAGTGTGAACACGTTGTCTGATGTACTCAATGTACTTGTGTAGTGTACACCCGGCTTAAGCAACAACGATAGACCCTGGAGGTTTCCTTGGTGAGACCGTAGTTCCAAAGACACACCTATCCTCCATTACAAAAGCACCATTATATAAAATGGGGGAAAACTAGAGAAGAAATGGACCATGGTCAACCTTTTGAATGATAGATAATAGTACAGTTGGATCTAAGGTAAACAAGCATGACATCATTGCACTATGAAGATCTCAACCCTCTTCCTGGAGAGCCATCCTCCTGTCGATTATTTGCTCCAACCCCAGTTGTAACTAACCTGGTGCAGCTTATCAACCAGCTAATTATTACAAATCAGGTACGCTAGATTTAGGTTAGGAGTGAAAAGTGAGTGAAAACCTACAGTACGGTAGCTCTCCAGGAACAGGGTTGGAGAGTCCTGAACAAACCTTACAAATTCACAGCCGAGTTCCTATACTACAATTTAGTATACAAAAGTCCATTAAAATCAGACATACCTACAAACAGAGCAAATTAAAAGTAAAATAACACAGACATTGACACAGACGTTGACCGCAGCGTTACTCATATTGAACCCGTTCTTTTATTTTCCAGAACGTGTTCTACTTAAGAAACAATAAGGTTAATGGGCTCTTTTCTAAAGGGATCACCTATCAAGAGGCCAGTGTTGGGATCTGGCTAGTAAAGACTGTGCCCCATAGCAAAAGTCTAGACTGTGTTGATGAAGTTAATCAACAAGTGAAGCGTTTTATCAAGAAAATTATGCCAAATACTTAAAAAAAATGTCAAGTCGGCTGAATGTCCTTTGGGTGGTGGACCACTCGATACACAGGGAAACTGTTGAGTGTGAAAAACCCAAGTGTTGAATGAAGTTCTTGACACAAACCGGTGCACCTGACACCTACTACCACACCCCGTTCAAAGGCACTTAAATCTTTTGTCTTGCTCATTCACCCTCTGAATGGCACACATACACAATCCTTGTCTCAATTGTCTCAAGGCTTGAAAAGAACGCATTTAACCCATCTCCTCCCCTTCATCTACACTGATTGAAGTAAATGTAACAAGTTTTTTTTTTTTTCTTCACCTTTATTTAACCAGGTAAACTAGTTGAGAACAAGTTCTCATTTACAACTGCGACCTGGCCAAGATAAAACAAAGCAGTGCGACACAAACAACAGTACAGAGTTACACATGCAAGCGTACAGTCAATAACACAATAGAAAATAAGTGACATCAATAAGGGATCATAGCTTTCGCCTGGTCAGTCTGTCATGGAAAGAGCAGGTGTTCTTAATGTTTTGTATACTTAGCCTTCGGATAGTATTCAGACCCCTTAACTTTTCCACGTTTTGTTACATTACAGCCTTATTCTAAAATTGATTACATAGTTTTTTCCCCCTCATCAATCTATACACAATACCCCATAATGACACAGCAAAAACAGGTTTGTAAACATTTTTGCAAATATATATTTTTTTAAATAAATTTTTACGTAACTATTCAGACTCTTTACTCAGTACTTTGTTGAAGCACCCTTGGCAGCGATTACAGCCTCGAGTGTTCTTGGGTACGACGCTACAAGCTTGGCACACCTGTATTTGGGGAGTTTCTCCCATTCTTCTCTGCAGATCCTCTCAAGCTCTGTCAAGTTGGATGGGGAGCATCGCTGCACAGCTATTTTCAAGTCTCTCCAAAGATGTTCGATCGGGTTCAAGTCCAGGCTCTGGACTTTTCCCGAAGCCACTACACTGCATTGTGTTGGCTGTGTGCTTAGGGTCGCTGTCCTGTTGTAAGGTGAACCTTTGCCCAAGTCTGAGGTCCTGAGCGCTCTGGAGCAAATTATCATCAAGGATCTCTCTGTACTTTGCTCCGTTAATCTTTGCCTCGATCTTGTCCAGTCCCTGCCACTGAAAAACATAGCCAGAGCATGATGCTGCCACCACCTTGCTTCACCATAGGGATGGTGCCAAGTTTCCTCCAGGTGTGACGCTTGGCATTCAGGCTAAATAGTTCAATCTTGGTTTCATCAGAACAGAGAATCTTGTTTCTCATGGTCTGAGAGTCCTTTAGGTGCCTTTTAGCAAACTCCAAGCGGACTGTCATTTGCCTTTTACAGGTGTGTGGCTTCCATCTGGCCACTCTACCATAAAGGCCTGATTGGTGGAGAGCTGCAGAGATCTTTGTCCTTCTGGAAGGTTCTCCCATCTCCACAGAGGTACTTTAGAGCTCTGGCAGAGGGACCATCGGGTTCTTGGTCACCTCCCTGACCAAGGCCCTTCCCCCCTGATTGTTCAGTTTGGCCAGGCGGCCAGCTCTAGGAAGATCCTTGTTGGTTCCAAACTTCTTATATTTAAGAATGATGGAGGCCACTGTGTTCTTTGGGACCTTCAATGCTGCAGAAATGTTTTGGTACACTTCCCCAGATCTGTGCCTCGACAAATTCCTGTCTCGGAGCTCTACAGACAATTTCTTCAACCTCTTGGCTTGGTTTTTGCTCTGACACGTACTTTCAACTGTGGGACCTTATATTGATGTGTGTCCCTTTCCAAAACATGTCTAAACAATTGAATTGGACTCAATAAAGTTGTAGAAACATCTCAAGGATGCTTAATGGAAACAGGATGCACCTGAGCTCAATTTCAAGTCTCATAGCATATGGTCTGAATTCTTATGTAAATAAGGTATCAGTTTTTTTTTAAAGTTTTCACTTTGGGGTATTGGGTAATTGTGTGTAGAGTGCTGGGTAAAAACTTTTTTTTAAATAATATTTTGAATAAGGCTGAAACATAACAAAATGTGGAAAAAGTCAAAGGGCCTGAATACTATTCCGAAAGGATCTGTACAGTATGTATATAACATTCTGTTGGCGGCAAGAATTTTGTATAATCATTTAAATGTAAAAACTCAGTGTTGAAGCTTGTTAGCTAGCGTACTGTTAGCCAGTATGTCTGACTGGCTGGCTTGTTGGCTGGCTGACTGACTAAAGAAATTAAGTCAAATGAGAGGTCATGAAGAGCAGGAGTACAGCCCACGCCATTGTGTAAAACCTAAATATTGAAATGGACCAATTAGAATATAGACAGCCTTCCTCACACCCATAAGTCTAAGAAGATTGTTTAAGTTTGCAAACTTAAACAAAGAGACTGACTAAAATACAGCATATCAACTCCCTAAAGTAATAACAGCAGAAGTCCGCTACTAACAACTATGGGGGAAAAGAGTTTGTTGAGTCTAATCACGCCACACCAAGGCCAGGTAATACTTACTGTCTGTGGGTTCATTTTCCCCGTCATCAAGGACAGCAGGTCTGCATCCAACATGGCAATGGTGCAGTCCGCTTTCTTTGCTAGAAGGGGAGAAGGAGGAGAGGAAGAGGCGAGCAAGAATGGGAGAAATACAGAGAGACCACAACAATCACAATACAGCCTGTGAAAAGCCCTTGCTGTTCTTACCTGTGTCATTGTGAACGCAACCCTTGCCATTCTTCACGTCCACTATCCAGGTCGCCTCTTCACCATCCGGACCATCCTTTACCTTGAAGGCAAACACCCCCCCAATCTTCTTCACAAATGACTCCCCATCCTACACAGAGATACAAGGCAGTATAAGTCATAAGAATGATAATGAGTACTATATCATAATGTCGTGTCCAAATATGGGGGGAAAAAAGGACTGATGTTAGGCAACAGCAAAAAAAAATATGTATCCCTAACAAGACATTTAATATTTAGTTAAACCATTCTTTGATCCATGGGCTTTGTAAAATCATTAAAAGAACTGCAAAGAATTCACTGGAAACACACACTGAAAACACACATACTAAATCATTCATTAATGATCAATTAGGCTACTGGAAAACAATTTTCTGAACATGTGTAACAAGGAATAGAATGTTTATCTTCCTGTAATTACATATTCTCCCAGTCTAGATAGGTATCAATATTGTATTAATCTGTGGATTATCAGATACATAGTAGTAGAATACCATTACACCAAAACAGAGATCCTAATGGGAACCAGATAGCCAGCACTGCTCCACTGCTGCCAGACAGACTTGTAAAATCTAAAGTAGGACAAGAGATTAGTGATGCACCGATATGACATTTTTGGCCGATTCCGATTTCCGATATTTACCTTGCAAAAAAAAACCAGATACCGATATTAAACATTTTAGCAGCCTTTTAAGCATTCTAGTACAATTAAATAGTTAACACACACACGGACGCAGTGGTCTAAGGCCCTGCATTTCAGTGCAAGAGGCATCACTACAGTCCCTGGTTCGAATCCAGGCTGTATCACATCCGGTCGTGATTGGGAGTCCCATAGGGCGGCGCACAATTGGTCCAGCATCACCTGGTTTGGCCGTCATTGTAAATAAGAATTTGTTCTTAACTGACTTGCCTAGTTAAATAAAAATTACACACACACACACACACACACTTATCAAAAAGTTATTTTGTTGATATTTACGTATCTACCCATTACCAGTAAAACATCATCAAAACCTATTTCTTTCACTTACGTGCTGTGCCGTTTCGTTGTTCATTTGTTCAGTCATTTCATCCTCAACCAGGATTTCTATGGGACGCCGTTTGGGTATTTGTGTGTCAGAAAATATACTATTTAACAGTTCAAATAACACTATTTGATGTGTCAAATAAGCTTGTTGACCAATCAGGACCTGAATATGAGTGCACGTCACATAATAATTTAAACGGGTTCACACATTTTTTATGTAGTTATTACACATTGATTACACTATCACTCGTATTTCATATGTCACAACGATTCATCGATACGTATGCTATGATGCTGGAAAAGTTGTATCGCGCACCTACAGTGCTGGTCATAAAAAAAGCTAGCTAGCTCATGGATGCAAACAATGTTCTTCCCCAAAAACATAGCAAAACGACGGACGTCCTGTTTCAGTAGCTATAGTTAGCTAGCTACCGATATAGCTAGGTGTCATTTAAAAATAACCCTAATTTATAAGACAGTTCTTATTTGATTAAATGGTGGTCGGACCCATCTATGTGAAGCTAGCCAAAGTAAGGATTAGCCACAATAGTGGAATTGTATGCATAATTCTACTATTTGTATTCATTTGCATTACTTTCAATGACATATTTTGAACGACATATCTTTATTTTGAACGAAACTGCAAATTCCAATATTGGGCCTTATCCTTATTGTGGCTAGCTTCACAACACATAACCCAGTGCGGTTAAGCCTCACCAGCCAGATGAAGCTACCTGGCTGCTTATAACGTTAGCTTTGGGCAACAGGGTTAGGTAGCTGGCTAGCTATGTATTTTCATGAACTGAAGTTCAATTTCAATAGGCGAACAAGTGGCTACCTAGCTAATACTTACTTACAAGGATTCCTAAACCATTGCTAAGAATAATGAAAATGACTGCAGGTTCTACTGCAGGTTTTCAGGCTGGTTGTATTGCTGTGGCTAAAGCTAGCTACCCCAGAAGTTGCGGTCGCGGTATTGTAAACACATCGTGGCCGGTGTTTGCAGACTTTTTTGTACATATTTTTTAACACGCAAAGACCCAAACGGCATTCCATAGTATGTATGTCGTGAAGCTAACAGCAGTGATGCTATTACTGTGTAACGTCGATAGGGAACCATCTGAAAAATAGCGCACTTGGTAGCATGTACCGGTGCTCGACCAGTTGGCAAAAGCCTACATCACCCACGACAGAGAACAGTTGATTGTCAATGGCAATGAATTCCATTATCTTGGCTTTAATGGATTTCGCCTTGGAGTTGTCTCGCTGAAATGTTGTTACTCTTTGAAATGACTGCTCCATCCACACAGCAGACATTGTGGGCTAGTTTAAGAATGCTGTGTTGCACATATAGCTCAGATTTTACATGGCATCATTATGTCATGTACCTACGTTATATAGGTATGCACGTCAGCTTTGACATCGGTTTTGCACAATGGGGCGTTAAACTAGACGTTGGGCTGATACCGATGTTGGCATTTTTAGCTAATATCGACCGATTCCGATATGTTCACTGATATATCGTGCATCCTTACAAGAGATGAATGTTACACATCCAGAGTCAAAAGAGTTGCAGACTAGTTTGGTTCCGTTTATTTCTGTCTGTGTAATAGAGGTCTAGTTGTTTATTTTGGACCCAACACCACTGCTGTTCACTGATGGCTAAGCTGTGTTAAGGCGAGAGATAGAGATAGCGAGAAACTGAGATGGCGAGAGAGAGCAAGTGAGGGGGAGAGAGATCTGCCATCATCTAGCTTGTGATGTTTATAGTAGTAATGAGGTCAGAAGGAGCAAAGCAGCTGCCAATAAACACACAACTTTATAGAGTGCAGGACCATTTATCTGATTGGTTCAAACAACATAACTTTATCATTGTATGACATGGAGAAAAGCCTGTTTCCGGGAAGGGATCCATGTGTGCTGCAGTCGAAGTGGAAAGAGAAATGGAAATAGGTTGTCTCCTTCATGTAGTACGGTATGATCAAGATGAATAACACTCATATGGCTGTAGTGTGGAGGAAATGGATCAGAGGTCACAATATACACATTTTCAGTGAAAAGGAACAGAAAAGAGGTCTAAACATGTTGGTGTGAAAACAGGATTTGCAGCATAACAGGTTTGCAGCATAAGCAGGTTTGCAGCATAAGCAAAACAGGTTTGCAGCATAAGCAGGACATATTCCAATAGCCATTGTTTCATTTTGTGCCATTTTAGCCTACTTTAGAGGATGAAGCAATAATTGATAACTGAAACAGATAACACACAATAATGAAGATACCTCCTCCAGCTTCTTTTTTATCTCCTGGAAGACAGCATAGGCCTTGAACCTCTCCAAGCTGCTCTCTGCATTGGTGTTAACTGCCTGGATTCTCTGGGAGCTGAGAGAGGAGAGAAAGAAAGAGAGAGCGAGGGGGAGAACGAGAGAGAGAGAGAGACACATAATGGACAGAGGGCATGACATACAGAGCCTGTGAGATAGGCTGCAACTATAACAAGCCAATTAGGATTATTCAGCAGGAGAAAAGAGATATAGCATGGGGGTAGATCACCCAGGCTAAAGAGACAGAGTCCTCATTACATAAGGCTCTTGCCACAGTCACAAGTAGCTACTTTTAACTAGTATTTACACACTAATGTTGCAAGATATTAGCTTGCAAAAAAACAGAATAGTCCTCCAAAGGCCAGGAGTTAAATCTAATTCAATTTACTATTCCGATTGTCCGTAGGGTAGGTCCTTGTGCAGGAAAAAAAACAACACAAATCTGCTTCTTTGTGCAGGTATGTTGTAGACTCACTTCCTCTCTGCTTACTTCATACTAAAATAAAAGTCCTGCACGTGCACCATACCTGCCCAAAAAAGCAAGACTTTTATTTTGACATGAGGTAAGCAGAGAGGAACTGAATGAGTCTCCAACAGACACACATTTGGAAATTCTGTTTAATTATACATTCCATTCTGTTTTTCTCAAATTCCCTACTGCGCAAGGGTTCAAACATACAGACAATCAACAGAATAAGTTGGAATGTAATTCGATTTAACTTCTGGCTTCCTGCGAACTATTGCGTTTTTTTTTTACAAGCTAAGTCACAACATGATGGTATCAGTGACTGACATCCACTGTGAGAGCAGTCCAAATGCAGAGAGCAGAAGACATATTTGATGCAAGTTGTAGAAAGGGGTTGGCTCTTTGATTACATAATTAGACTAAAGTTGACCTACATCTAAACGCAATATTATGAATGTGGTGTGAAAGTAATAGCAGTGGCTAAAGTTAATAGCTAGCAAGTATATGGATAAATAAAGATGGATTCCATAGGAATATAATATAATACTTGTCAGGTTGTTATCTTGTTATTATTACACAAGTCATGTGTTAGCACAGCAGTTGTCATTGTTTTCAAAGAGCTAGCCAATGAGCTAGCCAGCAGCTAGCATAGCTCCACACTTGCATTTCACAAGGTTGGCCCGTTCCAGATGAATAACGCGAGGAAACGAGTGGCAATTAAATGGCTGTGATAATGTTACTCATTTGAAGTATTTCTCACCTTACAACCTGTGATTCGCGCATTTTGAAATTTGAAACAACCATTTTCAAACAGGCCGATGCAGCTCTTATGCTTGCTGTGTTGTGAATAAACTTTGTAACCGGAATTCCTTATTATGTTTCTCTGCAAGACCCTACATGTCAATAGCCGAGAAGGCGATGATTTGATCGTCAATGCAGAGTTCTACTACACTGTTCCTTGGAGCCAAAGATTTTGATTCTGTTTTTTTTTCTAAAAAAAAAACAGCAGAATTTGCTCTAAGCCTATCTGACCAAATAACTAACATCTTTGTTCGTGTGTTGATGAGTATTATTGGCCACTATTCCAATCACACGATCTTATTCTGCCTTAAACAACTAATTTCACTTATAAGCCTTGCTCTTTTTATGCAATATTATTTTTTAAATTGTATTTATTTAATGGTTTTATTTTTAATAAAACATATGTAAGACATTTATATTGCAAACCATTTTTTAAATAGATTGTCGAACACGGTCAGTACCATGAAATTGTCTTGTCCCTCGCGTCATAAGTCGTGGTTTAGTGACATATTTTGAGTTAGAAAATACATTTTTCTACCACTTTAAAACCTGTTAAACTCTGAGCGGTTGTTTTGGGTCATGTACAAGGCCTGGTGAGTATGGGGGTACACCCCCCAAATGAAAAAATAAAGTAAAATATTCATCATAAAATAGAAAGTGACAAATCATTTGAAAGCTACAGCCTTGTCTTCTTGGATATTGAACTCAAATCTTACTACTGGCAAGTCATAAAAATGTCCTCCCTCCCCCATAAAGGGTGGCAGGTAGCCTAGCGATTAAGAGTGTTGGGCCAGTACCCGAAAGGTCGCTGGATCGAATCCTCAAGCCGACTAGGTGAAAAATCTGTCGATGTGCCCTTGAGTGAGCCACTTAACCCTAATTGCTCTTGTAAGTCGCTCTGGATAAAAGTGTGTGCTAAATTACTAAAATGTAAATGTCATAGAGTTGAATGGCTGTGATAGGAGGAAACTGAGAATGGATCAACGACATTGTAGTTACTACACAATACTAACCTAATTGACGGGGGGGAAATAAGGAAGCCTGTACAGAATACAAATATTAATCCTGTTTGCAACAAGGCGCTAAAGTAATACTGCAAAAGATTTCTGGGTAAAAAAGAAACAGAATGGAACTAAGCACAGGCAAAATCCTAGGGAAAAACCTGGTTCATTCTGCTTTCCACCAGATACTGGGAGATTAGTTCACCTTTCAGCTGGACAATAACCTAAAACACAAAGCCAAATCTACACTGGAGTTGCATACTAAGATGGTGAATGTTCCTGAGTGGCCGAGTTAGTTTAGACTTTAATCCACATGAAAATGTATGGCAAGACCTGAAGACTCACAGCTGTCATCGCTACCAAAGGCGCTTCTTCAAAAAATGGAATCATGGGTGTGAATACTTATGTAAATTAGCTATTTCTGTATTTCATTTTTAATACATTTGCAAAAAAATCAAAAAACATTTTAACTTTTCCATTATGGGATTCAGGCTGTAACACAACTAAATGTGGAATAAGTCATGGGGTATGAATACTTTCTGAAGGTTACTGTAAACAGCAGTAATAGTAACCAGTATCTGGATAAATAGATAGATACTAATGGTAATGGAAATCAATAAGCAATGAATTGCAGCGTAGTGGTAGTAAAAAATCGAATCAATAATAATTTTAGCGGCAGGTGTGAGGGGGAGCAGTAGTTGTTAGCCATCAAAACTTATCTGGATTTTCGCCTGTCGGATAGGATTAAGTGCATAGGAATAGAATGAACGAATTGTTGACTTGAATGTGGACTCCCGTTCTATTCATTATATTTCTATGCATTTAATCCTATCCAATAGGCGAAATCCAGATAGATAACATTTGAAAACTGGTCCCTGGGGATAAAACCTGTACCGCCTGCCGGACGGGAGCATGGAGAGCAGTCCACATCTCGGGTGGCTGAAGTCTTTGGCAATTTTTCAGGCCCATCTCAAACACGGCTTGGCATGTACATCCTGGATGTCTGGGCGCTCACCCCCAGTGATGTGCTGGACCGTCCGCACCACCCTCTGTAGGGCCTTCCGAGAGTGGTGCAGTTGCCATACCAAAAGGTGACACAACCAATAAGGATCCTCTCGATGGTGCAACTGTAAATTCCCTAAGGATCTGAGGGGCCAAGCCAAATCGTTTCAGCCTCCATCCTGGAGAAGAAGCACTGTCGTGCCTTCTTCACGACTGTGCTTGTTTGAGAGGACCCTGTTAAGTCCTCAGTGATGTGGACACAGAGGAACTTGAAGCTCTTGGCCCTCTCCACTGCGACCCCGTCAATGTGGATGACGGGGCCGCAGTGTGGATGAATATTTGATGAGGGGTGTTGACGTCAACCGCCTGTATTCAGTTAAGAGTGATATGCTATGCTGGCCTCATGAATATGCATAGACCATCTCGAATTTAAACAGGGACAACTCAGATATTAAGTGTTTTTGGTAGCGCTTCACTTTAAGGGGTCCTTATTACAGTGTAATTACATGTTTAATTACACTAACAAGCATTGTAGTTAATTGTAATAACTCCTAGTTACAATGTAATAACAACATGTAACTCACTGGTGGTTATTGCGGTTTGTAATTACAGAGGTGTAACAACAAATGCTTATTACCATGCTTGTTACAATTTAGTGTTTAGTTTATTCTCAGCTGCATCTGATTCAGTAATAACTGTTACAAGGTTGCGATCTCTTCTGGACAAGATGTGCCAGGTGTCCGAGATTACAAAGGTTGGAGGCTCAAAAGGCTCTAATTACCTACCTGTGAATGTGCACTCTTCAAAATCACCACTCAATGTTTTTGCTAAAACTTGCCCCCAAAAAGTGTATAATCTGAGTTAACTTGGTTGAGTTTACAATAACAGATCAGATGTAGGTCGACCTCACTGACTGGGGTCTACCATATGGGTGTCATCCCAGATTATAAAAATAAAAAAATTACTTATATGTACTTTACCCATTATGACAACCTGAACCTCCTTGCCATCCAAGTGAGAGGATAAAACCACAAGTACACCACAGAGTAATATCTGCATAAGTACAATGTAATTACTAGGTGTTACACAGGAGTTAGCTACTTAAAATGAAGTGTAACTTGAGGGGTACTTATACTTGTAATTAATGTGTACTTATATAGCACATGACCGAATCCTGACCCTCATGTTAAAACATCTGTAAGCACCATGTAATATTTGCATAAGTACAATGTAATTACTAGGTGTTACACTTAATTGTAATTAGCTAAATCCTGTGTATCTTGAAGTGTACTTAATTGTAATTATTGTGTACCTACAAAGTATGACAATTCTGACAATCCATTCTTACAATTTAATTGTCAGCTTTTGAAAGCGCCATTCAAGTGAGAAAATAAACCCACTATTACACCACAGACTACATATAGTGGAGCGGGTTGAGTTTCAAGCTCCTTGGTGTTCACATCACCAACAAACTATCATGGTCCAAACACACCAAGACACTCATGATGAGGGCACGACAACACCTGTTCCCCCTCAGGAGACTGAAAAGATTTGTCATGGGTCCCCAGATCCTCAAAAAGTTCTACAGCTGCACCATCGAGCATCCTAACGAGTTGCATCACCGCCTGGTATGGCAACTGCTAAGTCTAGGTCCAAAAGGCTCCTTCCTTAACAGCGTCTACTGCCAAGCCATAAGACTGCTGAACAATTAATCAAATGGCAACCCGGACTATTTACATTGACACTTCCCCCACCCCCTTTGGTTTTTACACTGCTGCTACTCGCTATCTATTAGCTACGCATAGTCACTACCTACATGCACAAATTACCTCGATTAACCTGTACCCCCACACATTGACTCAGTACTGGTACCCCCTGTGTATAGCCTCGTCATTGTTATTTTATCGTGTTACTTTTTATTTAATATTTTACTTTAGTTTATTTAGTAAATATTTTCTTAACTCTATTTCTTGAACTTCGTTGTTGGTTAAGGGTTTGTAAGTAATAATTTAACGGTAACGTCACACCTGTTGTATTCGGCACATGTGACAAAATACGTTTTATTTCATTTGTGATATCTGCGTAAGTACAAGGTTGTCGCTAGTTATTACACAGGATTTAGCTATTTAAAGTGAAGTGTAACTTTATAGTTACCTATGAGCAATTGCTTTATAATGACTTTACTCATTACCAAGTGGAAATAACTACAATATGTTTGTTTGTTTAATCTCATTAATCAAATTATTAATCTAAGATATATAGACCTACTCAATAACATACAAATAACTATTCTAGTGGTGACTCAAAAATGTAGCCTATAGTATGCTGTGTAGCCTAGACCGCTAGCTAATTCAGAACAAATGGGATTGTCTTTTTCATCCATTTTTAACACTAATAATGGAAATCGAAAACTCTGTCTCTGGCTTTGTCTTTATCCGTTTATTTTTTGCAAGAATTTTACCATCCTAGAGTCTGAGACCTTGTGGGAATCTGTAGTAGTTATCATCATCATGATTTCTATAGTTTAGGCATATCCAGGCCAAGCTAGTTGTGTCATCCAGCTAGCAATAATAGTTAGTGCTTGTGTTGACACAAGTAACTAGCTAGCTAAATTTAACATGCTGGTTCAGTGTTGCGAACTTAGCGAATTTGTTGCTATATTTATCGAGTATTCAGGCCCCTCTAGCCACACATTTTTTAAAAATTGACTAACGACAAATCTAGCTACTTTTTCTGGTGATATTGGAGTATTTTGGAGACTCTGACGTGAAAGCACATATCGTTCTTACTCTTCTCAACGAGCAGCGGGTGCTGCCGTGGGCCCCACCCCCATTCCAAAGCACTCATAGGTGGCCCAGTCCTTGGCCAGCAGTCCTTCCCAGCTGCAGTCAGAGCAGGAGATGTTCACCCCTCCGCGTCCAGAAGCCGCCGCTGGCTGATCCCGCCCTGGGAAGGAAAGAAATTCCACAAATTAACTTTTAACTAGACACACCTTTTAATTGTAATGCATTCCTGGTGACAACCTCATGAAGCTGGTTGAGAGAATGCCAAGAGTGTACAAAGATGTCATCAAGGTAAAGGGCGACTACTTTGAAGAATCTCAAATATAAAATATATATTGATTTGTTTAACACTTTTTTGATTACTACGTGATTCCATATGTGTTATTTCATAGTCTTCACTATTATTATAAAATTATTTGATGAAACATTGAATTTGGCCCTTACTTCTATAGCCCAGAGAAACGCATTGAATAACACATTTGTACATGGCAAAACAAACAGTTAAAACATAAATCATAAGGAACAAGGTGTCACGCCCTGATCTGTTTCACCTGTTCCTGTAATTGTCTCCGCCCCCTCCAGGTGCCACTTATGTTCCCCTGTGTTTCCTGTCTCTCTGTGCCAGTTCGTCTTGTATGTTTCCAAGTCAACCAGCGGTTTTCCCATTCTCCTGCTTTTTGCATTCTCTTTTTTTTTTGTCCTCCCGGTTTTGACCCTTGTCTGTTTCTGGACTTTGTACCCGCCTGCCTGATCATTCTGCCTGCCTTGATCACGAGCCTGTCTGCCACTCTGTACCTCCTAGACTGTGATCTGGTTTTGGATTTATAAACATTGTAAGACTCCAACCATCTGCCTCCTGTGTCTGCATGTGGGTCTCGACCTTGTGCCTTGATACAAGGTTTTGAAGTGTGAGTCTGATATCTGAGAGACATAAGAAAACTCAGAATAAATGTTTGTTTTAGACCCATGTTTGGTCACCTTTTCCATGGTACATTTGACCCGCTATGCACTTTTTGCCATTTTTACAGCCATGTAATGGGTTACCTTCAGACAACTGCCCTGAAGCTTGTGTGCATCATAGAGTAGAACAACCGAAACCTTTGTGTTCATAAGAATCCCCCCTTTCGATATTGGTGTTATACAGATGATTTCATGACGATTCTTGTCCGGATCCTCTCGTTGAGAAAAATAGGGCTTTCACAAGCCCCATGTTATGGAATAGGCACGAATGTTATATCGGCGGGAAAAGAAAATTGAGTTGCAGCCACTACAAGAAACAGTAAGTGTCTAGCATAAACACTAGGGGAGCTATTCACAATTCACTGTGTGATGCGCTGGTGTGTCAATCGACTCTAGGGGGATTTATTTAAAAAGTCATGATCTGCTTAACATTAAACAGATTTTGGGTGGAGTAAACCCTTTCGCTTCACCTCTTCTTCTCTTGAAGGCAATACAACTTTTCAGCATGTAGTCCACCCTAAAACCCCACGAAGAAGAAGGTTCATTGGAGGCAGGGCTGTTTTGAAAAGCATATGGTGGGCCTGCACTCTCTCTTCATATGTTAGCAATTTGGTAATTCCATGCGAGGCCTGAAACATCTGTCACTTGTGTTACGCAGTTTATAGTAAGAGGAAAGGACATTTTTTTTATTGATCAAATCACATGATTAAGTGATTTATTTACAATTTAAGAAGTATGGTTTGAGCTACTGTGGCTGCCATATTAGCTATGCGATCGTATCTGCAGATTTGTCACTGGTGTTACCATCACTGGTGTTACTGTTCAGGCTGGTGTTATTAGAATAGTATGCAGATTTGTCACTGGTGTTACTGGTCACTGGTGTTATTATAGAAAAATGTTACATAAACGATCTTTACACATACTTGTTTAAAGGAAATCAAAACATTTTCTTAATATTTTCATGAACCTTTTTCGTCTTTGATTATATATGAAATAGTAAAATGCCCTACCGGAAAGCCTGAATTGCCATCTAAAATATAGGTAACACGAGTGACAAAAAGGCAACACAAGCAATTTCTTTCAATATAATGTACTAAAAATATCAAAATACATTCATCCTTAAGTTTATTGACGCACCCATGCGTCAATCTAAGTAACATAACAAAACAATCCCCTTCAAAATCTGTCAGTTTAAGCAAAGCATGGGCATCTCAACAGCTCAACACATCGCATCCGCCTATGTCGGCCTTCTACAGGTGACCTAGCTACAGCAGTGTTTGTCAGACTATGAGACATCCCGAAAATCGGTCTTCTCACAAAAACGGTCTGTAGGGTCCAAACGGTTTGGCCTACAAACTATTATGGAAAGGGGAGACTCTCACAAACAGAATTGTGTTCTCTGTTTTGCTCTACAACGCCCACAAGTGTCAAGGAACTCGTCTGAACTTAACCCATACAAACCAATGGAAATATGGAGGTAGTTTTGTTTCAACAAAAATAAGGGGTTAAATACGTGTCAAAAAAAACAAAAATATTTCCTGGATATAGGACAGACACTTCAAAACCTTATTCCTTATGATACACTTTTTTTACTGTCTTTTTCACCATTTATGAATGTGTTATTCAACATGTTTTATGGGCTACAGTAGTAAAGGCCAAATTCTATATTTTATCAAATCATATTTACATCTTTTTTTATATACCTAAAGGGGTCCTAAAATTCAAATTTGTATCTTAGTAAAAATATATTTGGGATTTTTATAAGTGAAAAATTATATTTTTCTGAATATCACTAGCCGCATTGTGGACACCATTTTTATTTATCTGCGTCTAGTATGAAGGAAGTTAGAGGTAGTTTCACAAGCCAATGCTAGCTTGCGTTAGAGCAATGATGTCTACAGGAACAGTTAGCATGCTAGCTGTTCTTTTACATCTGTCACGTTCGTTATAAGGATCAGACCAAGGCGCAGCGTGGTATGCGTACATTCTTATTTATTTAAAGAATGAAACACTGAACAAAATAACAAAACGAAACATGAAGCTATACAAACGAGTGCTGACAGGCAACTACACATAGACAAGATCCCACAAACACCAAAGGGAAATGGCTACCTAAATATGATCCCCAATCAAAGACAACGATAAACAGCTGCCTCTGATTGGGAACCATATCAGGCAACCCTAGACAATACAAAAACTAGCGTACCCATCCTAGTCACGCCCTGACCTAACCAAAATATAAAGAAAACAGAGATATCTAAGGTCAGGGCGTGACATCATCTGACTTTGGGGAAGTAGATAAATTGCTTCATTGACAATCTCGAACTATACCCTTAATATGGAGGAAATTACAGTCATTGGAGCTAGATTTTATTTCTATATAGACCATTCTTAGCGGGGTAAGTGGTCATTTTTGGAATGGAAAAACTGTTTCAGTGTCAACTTAAACAAGCAAAACCAGATTAAAAGCATGCAGAAAAGATATAGAACTATATCTATGTTAGGAATTTTATGAATAAATGACTAAACAATATCCCCATTTTAAATAGAACTGTAACTAAGTAAACTTATACTCTGTTTTATTATATCTGATTAACAATATGAGTTCATAAGTGAGGGATTGTGGAACCTGAAACAGGGGGTAATTACATTTAAATAAATACCATTCCAGCCAGGTTGGAGGAGATTAGGAGTGTTTTTTTTAAGTAAGCAGAAAAGGTCTTTAACCTATGGTTGAACCGACAAAACTTAGCACTGGGGTGTTTTAGATAAGGCAGTGAGTGCATTCCTAGGTTTTCTGTTAACTAGAACTGTCAGCTAAGTGGTGATCGATAATGGTGAGAAGTCAATAATTAATTCAGTTATGTTGTGTGTCCTGTGTGTGTGCTAGTGGATCGGAATGATATTTTAAACTTGCTCTGTCTTGGTCGAGAGGAGGAGATTCATTCACCAATGACGTCTTATTTTGTATATAAACTGTTGTTCGTGGTTAAATGCAGCGTGCTCCGAGAATAAATACTATTATCCATTATTGATAAGACTGGTCTCCGTCTATTTTATGCAAATAAGAATCTTACAAATTCTCATAAAATAGACTAAGTGAATTAAATTAATGAAAACATATTGGAAATAATGACATTACAGTAACAATCTACTTTTTATATTATACCATCTTTGAGAAACCAGGCATTCAGGACACATGCCCATTGATTTTGTTATAAAGTTTGAGCAGAGGAACACAGCATTAGTCATGGCAAAATGCATAGAATTGCATGAATTTAGCTTTAATAAAACTGCTAAATTGTCTCTCACCTCCATACCAAACTGTGTAGAATTGCCGGAAATTAGCTTTAAAACTGCAACATTTTCTCTCACCTCAATGGAACAATGTGTAAAGTGCCGAAAATGTGCTTAACAGAAACAACAAATATTTTTTATTTTTGTCACCGGTTTGCCTGGGCAGGGGTCCCTGGGCAAGAAAAGTCAGAAAACTCTATTCAACCTGCATGGAATGTGTTGGTATAGTGGACAAATGTTTAATGGAAGTTTAGTTGGTTGTCACAGAACCAGTCATGGCTTAACTACATTATGAGGACACTGATGTCCAGGCCACAAAATGTTTTTATAAGTCTAAGCGTGCTGCCTCTTTGCGAACGTGGAATCATGAACAGTGGTTTGTTCACCTGCGTCCCCCAGATTTGCCTTTTTAGCAGCACATTCACCACTCTCTCAAACTGCTACCTCTGCCCTCTCGCGGCACAGGTCAAGGGCCACATGAAACGTTTGCAGTCGGCTCAATAGGCAACTAGTCTGGAGACACTGCTGACAGTGTGTTTGCCAAATCCGGACAAAAGGCCCTTTGAAAACTTTCCCACGACTCCGGCCACAAAAACGACTCTCGGAGAATGAGTGCAAAACTAGTAAATAGTCGATTACAGATATCAGTGAAGTGACGGAGATTTCTATTGCAGTAACGTTGAATTTTTTTATTTTTTATTTAACTAGGCAAGTCAGTTAAGAGCAAATTCTTATTTTCAATGATGGCCTAGGAACAGTGGGTTAACTGCCTTGTTCAGGGGCAGAACGACAGATTTGTACCTTGTCAGCTTGGGATTAAAGGGCTCTGGCTAGTATTACTTCAAAGCGCCGCATGGTCAATCCGACGTCTGCACTGGCCGTGCAGCATTTAAGGTGATATAGCCTCTGCAGAAGTCAGGGCATTCTTACTTCTTGCGTTTTGTGGAGCAGTGCAGAGCTGTTGTGAAGGAAGTTGTCAAGGAAGTGTATTTGCGCTTATACAGGTCCTCCCGACCCCAACTACCATCAACCAATCATGTCAATGCGGAGCTATACCAAGTCAAACTTTGCTTCACAGAGTAAGCTACTGAGATAGACAGTGATGTGGCACTCAGTGGTGAGGCTAAAAGCCAATTTATGCTTGATCCGAAATGTGGTCGGATATTTTATTTTTATTTCACCTTTATTTAACCAGGTAGGCTAGTTGAGAACAAATTCTCATTTACAACTGCGACCTGGCCAAGAGCAAAGCAGTGTGACACAAACAACAACACAGAGTTACACATGGAATAAACAAGCGTACAGTCAATAACACAATAGAAAAAATAAAGTCTATATACAGTGTGTGCAATTGGCATGACGAGGAAAGGCAATAATAAATAGGCCATAGTAGCGAAGTAATTACAATTTAGCAAATTAACACTGGAGTGAAAGATGTGCAGATGATGATGTGCAAGTAGAAATACTGGTGTGCAAAAGAGCAGAAAAGTCAATTAAAACAATGTGGGGATGAGGTAGGTAGATTGGATGGGCTATTTACAGATGGGCTATGTACAGCTGCAGTGTTCGGTTAGCTGCTCAGATAGCTGATGTTTAAAGTTAGTGAGAGAAATATAAGTCTCCAGCTTCAGCGATTATTGCAATTCGTTCCAGTCATTGGCAGCAGAGAACTGGAAGGAAAGGCGGCCAAAGGGGGTGTTGGCTTTGGGGATGACCAGTGAGATATACCTGCTGGAGCACGTGTTGTTATCGTGACCAGTGAGCTAAGGCGGAGCCTTACCTAGCAAAGACTTATAGATGACCTGGAGCCAGAGGGTCTGGCGACGAATATGTAGCAAGGGCCAGCCGACGAGAGCATACAGGTCACAGTGGTGGGTGGTGTATGGGGCTTTTGTGACAAAACAGATGGCACTGTGATAGACTACATCCAGTTTGCAGGGTAGAGTGTTGGAGGCTATTTTGTAGATGACATCGCCAAAGTCGAGGATCGGTAGGATAGTCAGTTTTACGAGGGCATGTTTGGTGGCGTGAGTGAAGGAGGCTTTGCTGCGAAATGTTGCAATTCTAGATTTAATTTTGGATTGGAGATGTTTAATATGAGTCTGGAAGGAGAGTTTACAGTCTAGCCAGAACACCAATGTATTTGTAGTTGTCCACATATTCTAAGTCGGAACCGTCCAGAGTAGTGATGCTAGTCGGGCGAGCAGGTGTGGGCAGCGAACGGTTGAAAAGTATGCATTTAGTTTTACTAGCATTTAAGAGCAGTTGGAGGCCACGGAAGGAGTGTTGTATGGCATTGAAGCTCGTCTGGAGGTTTTTAACACAGTGTCCAAAGAGGGGCCAGACGTGTACAGAATGGTGTCATCTGCGTAGAGGTGGATCAGGGAATCACCAGCAGCAAGAGCGACATCATTGATGTATACAGAAAAGAGAGTCGGTCCGAGAATTGAACCCTGTGGCACACCCATAAAGATTGTCAGAGGTCCGGACAACAGGCCCTCCGATTTGACACCCTGAACTCTATCAGAGAAGTAGTTGGTAAACCAGGTGAGGCAATCATTTGAGAAACCAAGGCTGTTGAGTCTGCCAATAAGAATGTTGTGATTGACAGAGTCGAAAGCCTTGGCCAGGTCGATGAATACGGCTGCACAGTAATGTCTCTTATCGATGGCGGTTATGATGTTGTTTAGGACCTTGAACGTGGCTGAGGTGCACCCATGACCAGCTCTGAAACCAGATTGCATAGCGGAGAAGGTATGGTGGGATTCGAAATGGTCGGTAATCTGTTTGTTAACTTAGCTTTCGAAGACCTTAGAAAGACAGGGTGGGATAGATATAGGTCTGTAGCAGTTTGGGTCTAGAGTGTCACCCCCTTCGAAGAGGGGAATGACCGTGGAAGCTTTCCAATCTTTGGGAATCTCAGACGATACCAAAGAGAGGTTGAACAGGCTAGTAATAGGGGTTGCAACAATTTCGGCAGATCATTTTAGAAAGAGAGGGTCCAGATTGTCCAGCCCGGCTGATTTGTAGGGGTCCAGATTTTGCAGCTCTTTCAGAACATCGCTATCTGGATTTGGGTAAAGTTGAAATGGTGGGGGCTTTGGCGGGTTGCTGTGGAGGGTGCAGGGCAGTTGACCGGGGTAGCGGTAGCCATGAGGAAAGCATGGCCAGCCGTAGAGAAATGCTTATTGACATTCTCAATTATAGTGGATTTATCGGTGGTGACAGTGTTTCCTAGCCTCAAAGCAGTGGGCAGCTGGGAGGAGGTGCTCTTATTCTCCATGGACTTTACAGTGTCCCAGAACTTTTTTGAGTTCGTACTACAGGATGCAAATTTCTGTTTGAAAAAGCTTGCCTTAGCTTTTCTAACTGCCTGTGTATATTTGTTCCTAACTTCCCTGAAAAGTTGCATATCACGGGGGCTATTCGATGCCAATGCAGAACGCCACTTATCAAGAGCAGACAGGTCTGGAGTGAACCAAGGACTATATCTATTCCTAGTTCTACATTTTTTGAGAGGGGCATGCTTATTTAAGATGTTGAGGAAGGCACTTTTAAAGAATAGCCAGGCATCATCTACTGACGGGATGAGGTCAATGTCATTCCAGGATACCCCGGCCAGGTCGATTAGAAAGGCCTTCTCGCAGAATTGTTTCAGGGAGCGTTTTACAGTGATGAGGGGTGGTCGTTTGGTCGGAGACCCATTACGGATGCAGGCAATGAGGCAGTGATCGCTGAGATCTTGATTGAAAACAGCAGAGGTGTATTTGGAGGGCGAGTTAGTTAGAATGACATCTATGAGGGTGCCTCTGTTTACTGATTTGGGGTTGTACCTGGTAGGTTCATTGATCATTTGTGTGAGATTGAGGGCATCAAGCTTAGATTGTAGGATGGCCGGGGTGTTAAGCATGTCCCAGTTTGCTTAGAAATTCTAGGGACAGTAAGGAGGCCTGCGTGTTGTGACCATAGCATCTGTGTAGGTATGTACGGCAGGACCAAATCGGAAAGATAGGTAGGAGCAAGCCCATGTAATGCTTTGTAGGTTAGCAGTAAAACCTTGAAATCAGCCCTAGCTTTAACAGGAAGCCAGTGTATAGAGGCGAGCACTGGAGTAATATGATTTTAAAAAATGGTTCTCGTCTAGATTCTAGCAGCTGTGTTTAGCACTAATTTAACTTTATTTAGTGCTTTATCCGGGTAGGCGGAAAGTAGAGCATTGCAGTAGTCTAACCTAGAAGTAACAAAAGCATGAATTTTGGATGGAGCTAGCATGCTGTTGTTGGGGGCAGGGTTTAGTAGTTGTGGGAGGATTTAAGGCCAAGCGTCAAAGTCAAGCTAGCTTGATTACTCTCTCACCCAACAGTCTGACAATATTCCAAGTTGAGGGAAGCCAGCCAATGTTGTGCTGCTGCTGCTGACTGCTGCCAGACAGTGGGGGGGAGCAGGCCCCCGTTATGGCCTTTTGGGGCCATAAGCAAAATGTTGTTGGTCGAGTGTCCCCTAGCAGCCATGGTCGCTTATTGGCTAGGGCCGGCTCTGAGAGCAGCAGAATAAGCTTGCTGTAGCCGAACCCATAGAGATGGAAAGAGGTCTTAACTTTGTGTCTGTGACAGCCTCAATGGTGCTGCCCATGCTATCTCCTTTTTAAAGTTTTCAGTTATCTTAGTCTTTTGAGGTTTGAAAGAAGTGTAAAGCTTATATTGGTGATTTACTGCCATCTGCAGTGCTGGAGTCTTGAACAAAATCTTGTGTCATTCATTAATTGTGGCCACTAGATAGATGGTGGTGATATAGCTTAAATCCATTTACAAACTAGGCAAAACAATTTGAAGAAGAAGACAATGCTCTGATCTTTGGCTGATTGCTGCCAACTCATAGGACTCACCAGTTGACTACTTTAAAATGGTGGAAGCCTTCAATAATAGTGTCCATGCAAAAACGGGTTATTTCCAAGTAGAGAGCTCTATACCACAGGAGGTTGCTGGGAACTTAATTGGGGAGGATAGGCTCGTGGTAATGGCTGGAGCGGAATTAGTGGAATGGTATCAAATACATCAAACATATAGTTTCCATATGTTTGATGACATTCCATTTGCTGCGTTGTTTTAGCCATTATTATGAGCTGTCCTCACCTCAGCAGCCTTCACTGCTGTATACATCTATATGGGCCAAACCAAACCTTTCACTGATGAAGTAGATGCTGCCCTCTCCTGGAAAAGTATTGCGCTAATAAATTAGGAATGGTGTGTCTCTTTAAATTTCAATATACTAAGCAAAAACATTTGTCTGAACCATTTGTAGCTATTATGTCACGTGGTCAGGCAGGGAAAATATCCTCAAATTTTAAAGAGAAAAATGTGTTCTTCTTAATGAGGAAACCTGTCAAGCTGCGTAGCAATATCTTGTGTTCTGTGTGTGTGTGTGTGTGTATAAAAAGCTTACTTTGTCAAAGTACAGTAATGCAAACTGAGAGGTCACTAGCTGTGACTATCAGGAACCTGATCCATGGTGGGTAATTGTTCCCCTGCTCCTAAATTCTGATGTACCACACAGTGTCAATTTCCGGTAAAACACTTCCTGCTTCCGCTGTCACAAATTCTTATCCATTTATTTCTGTCTGTCTGGCTCTGTTGTCATTGTCAATCCTTAGGCGGTAGTAGGGGAAGTTATGGAAGGAGGACTTGTCTAGCCACTGGGCAGTCATAGGAGTTAACTCATTCATTGAGTAAATAGCTTGCGACCAATTAAAAGTGCCACACACTAGCTAACTTAGCTAGCTATCTAGCAAGCAGGTCGGTCATTGCCAGTTCTCCATATATGACCCTCTCATTTTTGTAAGAATAGCAAATAAAATTACTATTGACAACAATTTAAATGACACATTATGGCTAATTTTCTCTACCTGCAGTTTTGTGCTACACTCAGAAAATCTGGGAATCTGAAGCCTCTGAGAAGCATATAGTACCTAGCAAAAGATGTAATAGGAAGTCCAGCTGGCCGTAGCACAATATCAGGGGGGCACTCTTCTCAGTAGAGCCCAGGACACAGCCACACCTTGTGTTGAGTGTGCCACCACAGATCCCAGCACTAGCCTGCCAGCCAGGCGGTATGCTGTCTTAATCGTGTCCACAATCCAGTGAGAGAGCCTCTGCTTGATAGCCCCGCCCCCAGGACTCTCTCACCATAGCAGACAAAAAGCTGGTCTGTTTGCACTGACTGTATTCGCTCCACATAGGCAGCCAGTGCCCACACGGCACAGCATGCCGGAGGGAGGCCCAGGCTCCCCCGCCACTGCTGGGGGGTCGTAAACAGACAGGATTAAAGGGATGTTCACATGCCTGTCTGACTGAACCTTCGGGAGGAATGAAGGGTTGGGGCGGACAGATATACTCCTCCCACTGGGGTCCATCCGGTAGCACTCAGAACTTACAGAAAAAGCATGGAGCTCACCCACACTCTTCATGGAAGTAATCGCTACCAAGAAATCCACCTTCATAGAGAGGTGTTTCGGGGAGGCAGACTCCAACGTTTCTAAAGGCGGCTTTGCCAAAGCTGCCAAGACCACATCCAGATCCCAGCTCGCCATTGAGTGGGTCCTAGCTGGACGCAGGCAACAAACTCCCTTCATAAACCTGGAGACCAAGGGATGGCGCCCCACTGGCCTGTCCATCCACCCCACATGGCAGGCAGATATAGTGGCCAAATACCCTCTCAGTGTACTAGAGGCTGCCAAGCCCTCATCCAAGCAAGACTGCAGGTATTGGAGGACACACTGCACCCTGCATGATTCGGGCACAACCTCAATACCAGTGCACCAAGAGCAGAACAACCACCAGCGCAACTGACATGCTGCGGTTGTAGCCGGTCACCTTGTGCTCTGCATGGTGTTCCTTACACCGTCCTGTAGTCCTAACATGGACCACTGGTGCCGTTCAGCGGCCAAGCCCACAGACTGAGGCGGTGCAGTCTCGGATGCCACAGTGTTCCCTCAGGCCGTGTCTCAGGGGCAGTTGCCAAGGTGCCCCAGACAACAGGGACAGGAGAAGGCTGAACCATGGTCATCTGGGCCAGTATGGGGCCACCAGCAGCAGACAATGCTCCCCATACCTGGTCCTGTCCAGCACAGCCTGGATCAGGGAAAAAAAAAGGGGGGGGGGGGGTGCGTAAGCTCCAGCCCTGGCCAATCATGAGCCAGAGCATCCAAGCCTAGAGGCCCTGGTGGCTCTGACATGGAGTACCACAGGAGGCAGTGTGCATTGCCCAGGGAGTCAAACAGGTCCATCTGCACCCTCCCAAACTTGTCCCACAGGTGCTACACCGCCTGGGGATGTAGGCTCCAGTCCCAAGGTGGCGGGCCTTGCCTCGAGAGCATATCTGCTGCCACATTCAGGATGTCAGGTACATACGTTGTACGTAGAGATGCTAGACATCCCTGATCCCAGAGAAGGAGCTCCAATGCTATAAGATTGAAGCGGTGGGATCTCAGTCCACCCTGTAAGCCACCAAGGTGGTGTTGTCTGTTCTCACCAGGACATGTCTTCCTTTCAGATGTGGAAGGAAAGGCTGCAGGGCCAGCAATACAGCTCAGAGCTCTAGTGTATTGATGTACCTGCCACTCCAAGGGGGTAGCCAACAGCCACTGGCCGACCTGCCCTTGGTCACATCCCCATAGCCGATCTGGGAGGTGTCTGTGCTGACCAGCTCCCGGCGGCACATCCTCAACATCTCCACCCCACCTGAGAAAAAGGAGCCACCTCAACAATGCTGAGGATAGTATGTGGAACCTCGGTTGAGGTTTGAGGTCCAGAATCCGTTAGAACCTTCCGTCTCTTTTTAGAACCACAAAGTAAGTGGAGTAGAACCCAATTAGCCGTTCTGATGCCCTGGGAGAGCTTATGCCGTGACCTGCTTGGAGGAATAGGAACCCGGTGAGGGATAAATTACCCAGTACCTCTGCAAAAACTGGGGAAGACCCATGTGGGCAAAAACAGGCTGCTTCACCTCACGCTGTGCCCCTCCCCGCTGTCGTCCCTTAGCACGAGGCGATGGGGCAGGAGAGGGACCCCAACGTCGTTCGGGTGCAGGTAGGTGGCGACGGTCCGTCTGCCTTGGACCCAGGGCCTGAGGAGGCGGCATGGACCGTCTCAGCGTCTCTCGGTCCCTATGAACCTTATCGGTCTGCTCTAGAATGTCATCAACCCCTGGGCCAAACGCCAGCCGTGGGGTGATGGGGTGAGTGGTAAATGTGCTCTGGAGAGCAGCTGGCAGATGGGATTGGGCCAGCCAGAGATGGGGCCGGGAGGTAACCCCGGCCCCATAGACCTGCACCATGGCCCGTCCGTTGGTGCTGGACACATCCCCATAGGGCAGGGAAAGCAGTCGAGACACCACCATCACTTCCAGGAGGAGCTCCTATCACCCATTCACATCAAGTGAAAATTAGACTGTAGTGGAAGTTGGGATTCACCGCGGGATGATTGACTGCAGTTGTATAGTACATTGGGGTGAATGTCAGGTTTTAAAGGTACTTTACCTCAAGCGTAGAGTGTGGGTTTGAAGTGATGGTATGGATTAATAAGAGGGGATACAGAACACAAGCTCTGCATAGGTCAAAAGAGGGCATATTCCTATACTGTCAGGTAGATAACTATGAATGTTCTGTCCATATCAAATTCATAATAGATTCCCAAGAAAATACCCATCAAATACATTCTGAAAGAAGAACAATGGAATCTCCAAGTGTGTTCGAACCAATGTTTCTTCCCTTTCTAACTGGCATTGCAATGTATCTATCAAGAGCCTTATACTAACAATACTAACTTTTATATTGGAGGCCAGTATGTTTAAATGAATGACCTCATGTAAAGACCTTTAGTTTGATGTTGAAAATAAATCTAGTAATATATCGATAATGTATGATATTCAGAGTAGCACCTTGTTCTTGAAAACTTTTTTTGCTGTGTAGCAAGCTTTGTCACGTTTGTATGACAATTTATAATCTCCACTTTGATTTGTGATGTGAAAAACATTTTAAAGCAATACCTGACCTTGCTATTAAGAGGCAATGTATTTCCTTCTATGCCTTATGGAATGTTCACTGGTAATGTATTACATACGACTTTACTGGGGTAGTGTAAAAGAGAAGGTTTACAAAATGACAAATGTATATGCATATTTTCTCATTGTAGACTAATTAAAGCTGGAATTCTTCATTTCTACCTAGATTTTTGGACTTGTGAATTAATATACCCATTGATTCTTGAATTTAACTTATAAATGCCTCATGAGCTTAGTTCAACTGTCATACGTACTGCACCATAATCTAAAATACAAGCTTGTTTTACTGCAATGTTTGTTAAACATGTAAATTGAAACATACCGTATAGCCTAAAAACATGGTCATTTTGATACCATGGGTGGTCATCCTTGCATCCATAGCTCTAGCTCTGTCTATTAATTTCTCCAGGCTCATCTCTCAGCTTTGTACCAAAACATAAGCGGGGTGACCGCATTGTTTTCTACGTAATAAACAACTTCTCATGTTTAAAACAGCCTGTGGCATCAATGAGTCAAACATTTACTCTAGTGTCAAAATGTACTACAAGGTGTAAATAGAATTTGTCAGAAAATCAGTCTCGTCCTAAACGGAAATTTGCAAGACAATTAGGAAAATATGGTTTGTCATGGAATGAAGGGTACCGTAAGTTTTCCTTTGGTTGGGTTTACTTCAACCCTGCCCACAGCTGGCAGCACCCAAGTAATCATCAATTCAGTGCGCAGCTGCACGTGATTTGACATTCGATATCCCTATGGAGCTAAATAGAGATCAGTAAATTATACTTTTTAAAATGTCAATAGCTCCAAATGTCAATGACTTAACCTCCAACTATAAATGGTAGAAAGTCATATACAAATATTAAAAGCATTTGAGAGAAAGGTGTACAACATGAAGTCTCATTTACATTGCATTATTTATTGACGGTCCTTAACTAGCTCCACAGATAGGCTATTCAAAGTCTAAGTCGCCCCACCCCCAGCTGTGTAGTGCTAGGACAAATCCAGAACGTACACCCAGGGCTGAGTTTGGGAAACCCTGGTCTAGGCTACTACCAGACAAGACCTGGTTAGACAGTTTTAAGTTATCTAGAAGGGTGACTGACTGTGTACTGTTTTGGCAGTGAAAATACAAACGCTTCCCATATTTGAACACACACACTTTCAAGTGACACCCAGACCAAAGGACACAAAATCTCATTCTCAGTCACATTTCCTAATGAGAATTGAAACAGAGGCCAAATCAGGAAGTTCAGCCCACCTTTAACAACTTCCTGTTCATGTGTGCTCAGCTAAATGCTGAAATAAACTGACCTCTGTATGACAAGAGCAACAGAGTGTAGTGTGCAATTCTCCAACCTGTTTTTCATACTATCAAGATCAACCAAACCACAGCTATGGCTTCCAGTAAGTAACTTTAAAAATGTATAGATAACCAAGGCTATTAAAACATGCCATTTTTCCAATCATTTATTTAAAATTTAAAAAAGAACAGATCGACCAAAAGCAAATGTACAAATGTTGTAATCGGCGCAAACATAAAACATTTTCCAACAGAGAAAAAAACCATCCACTCCTCTTAGATGGGCTTGATCTTGAAGTGTAGCCCGATGAGACTGAAGACAAGACATTTCAGATCCTGGACCAGGTAGTAGAACACGCGGAGGCCTTCTGGGTCCCTGGAAAACACAACTTGTTTTTAGGAAGCTGGCCCCCAATTCCACATCAACCCCACTATGCAGAACTGAGAGCATTACATAGGTGTAAGCTAGGTATAATTTACACTATTCTGCTTATATCTATGAAATCTTCAGTTCTCAACCAGTGTCTACTAAATAGAGGCTAGGGGTCAAATAGGAAATTGGAGGAATATATCCTTCCAAGAATTCCCAGATAATTTGAGGTAGTATTATTACTTACTTCGACTGGTTGACATCAATCAAGGAACCAATCTTGGAAGTTGTGAAGGAAATGTGCTCATCCCCAATGACGATCTCCAGCTCCTAAGAGTTCAGAAAAGTTAACTCTCCCCAGACACGATTAGTAATTCAAGCCACGAATAAAATAACTTTTACTAAATCATTGTAACTTTCTGGGGTTATGCCCAGGTCCCATCTTGTGCTGAAAGGGTCAGAATTGAACACCGGTTACATTTATTTTGTTCGACAGATTTGTTTAAGTCTGATGAGGACCGAGGTCACAACCCCATGAGGGCTAAGATCACTAAGTAAACAGGCGTGGCTAGACATTACCAAGAGCACAATAAGTAGGAGACGCTCTGCTTTCCTCAACATACACCATGCTTTTACAAGTATCAGTATTTATTTAGGTATGTGTGAGTGAATGGACAGACCTGTCTGCCCACTCTGTCTGGGGGTGGCCACAGTGCATCATCTTCCTTGGTGATCTCACTGTCATCTATGATCCTCTTCAGTTCCTCCATCACACTTTTGTGTACGTACGCCTGTAGTGGAGAACAATCCCAATAAGGTTTTGATGGCATTTTCAATCGTTTTAAGCAGCATCCCACATAGAAATTGGATTGATGGGCCATACACTGATCAATGTAACCAAGAAATCCTTTAAACACGAAAGAAAAAAAGCTACATGTATAGTGTTGGTCCCATGTTTCATTAGTTAAAATAAAAGATTCAAGAATCGTTCCATAGGCACAAAAAAGCTTATTTCTCAAATGTGCACAAATGTGTTTGCATCTCTTAGTGAGCATTTCTCATTTGCCAAGATATGCCACACCTGTCACGTGGATGGATTATCAAAAAGCTGATTAAACAACATGATCATTAAAACAGATGCACCTTGTGCTGGGAATAATAAAATACCACTAAAATGTGCAGTTATCACAACACAATGCCACAGATGTCTCAAGTTGAGGGAGCATGCAAATGGCATGCTGACGGCAGGAATGTCCACCAGAACTTTTGCAGAGAATTTAATGTGCATTTCTCAACCATAAACCACCTCCTTCGTCATTTTAGAAAAATGTTTGTAGGTCCAACCAGCCTAACAACCGCAGACCACGTGTAACCACACCAGCCCAGGACCTCGAAATCCAACTTCTACACCTGCAGGATTGTCTGAGACCAGCCATTGACAGCTGATGAAACTGGGTTTGCACAACCGAAGAATTTCTGCACAAACTGTCTGAAACCGTCTCAGAGAAGCTCATGTGCGTACTAGTTGTCTTCACCAGGGCCTTGAGTTGACTGCAGTTCGGTGTCATAACCAGCTTCAGTTGGCAACTGGAGAAGTGTTGCGCTTCACAGATGAATCCTGGTTTCAACTGTACCGGGCAGATGGCAGACAGCATATATGGCGTTGTGTGGGCAAGCGTTTTGCTGATGTCAACTTTATGAACAGATTGCCCTATGGTGGTGGCGGGGTTATGGTATGGGCGGGAATCAACTACAGACAATGAACACAATTACATTTTATCAATGGCAATTTGTATGCACAGAGATACCGTGATGAGATGTTGAGGCCCATTGTCGTGCCATTCATCCGACACAATCACCTCATGTTTCTCCATGATAGCGAACGGCCCCATGTAGCAAGGATCTGTACACAATTCCTGGAAGCTTAACATGTCCCAGCTCTTCCATGGCCTTCATACTCACCAGACATTTCACCTATTGAGCATTTTTGGGATGCTCTGGGTCAACATGTACGACAGCATGTTCCAGTCCCCACCAATATCTAACAACTTCGCACAGAGATTGAAGAGTGGGACAACATTCCACAATCAACAGCCTAATCAACTATGCGAATGAGACGTATCGCGCTGCAAATGGCAGTCACATCAGCTACTGACTAGTTCTGAGCCATGCCTCTACCTTTTTTAAAGGTTTCTGTGATCGATACAAATCTGTATTCACAGCTATGTGAAATCCATAGTTAATGGCCTAAGGAATTTACTGATTTCCTTATGAACTCTAACTCCGTAAAATCTTTTAAATTGTTTCATGTTGCGTTTATATCTTTGTTCAGTGTAAGTTTGATAAGTTACCTCTTTCCTGATCATGACATCATTCTTGTAGTTGCTGTTGTTCGCGTATCTCAGCTTACCTGAAAAGATAGTTACATTTATTGCGTTATCGTCACGTTTGTTGTGAATGCTGATACACTGCTATTGTTGAATAGTAGTTATTTGTTTATAACTAGTTAACGTTAGTTCACAGAAGTTTTTAAACCTACTGTAAACTAATCAAGCATTTTGGATACATTCGTTTGCTAACCAGCAACATAGCTAGCTGGATACAATAAATGAGTGAGGTTATGGTTAACTATGCAACTGAAGTATTTCTGAGATCATGTTATAAATGAACACACGAATACAAAAACTAGCTAATTGCGATAAAATCAATTAGGAAATGCCGCTAGCAAGCAGTCGTTTGCATGCTTAGCTAGCTGGCTAATGTTGCTAATTAGTCAAATTGCCGCCTAACTTACCGTCTGGTCTAAACTCAAATTCCAAGAACTCGTGTCCAAACTTTCCCTTGTGCCCGACATAATATCTCAAATAAAAGTCACTCGTTGACATTATAAACTGCAAATTCAGTGTTTGCGCGGTCCTTGAGAATCAACGAAAGCACACTGCTTCCTTGACGGTATTTTAGAAAATCTGAACGCGCATGCGTGAGCGGGCGCTTCTTTGTGATCTCATACGAGTTGTCGCATTGCAGTGATGTCATCTTCTTCGATGAGGTTTAACAGAGGTTGGCATCCAATACATTTTTTTATTTTTTTATTTCACCTTTATTTAACCAGGTAGGCAAGTTGAGAACAAGTTCTCATTTACAATTGCGACCTGGCCAAGATAAAGCAAAGCAGTTCGACAGATACAACGACACAGAGTTACACATGGAGTAAAACAAACATACAGTCAATAATACAGTATAAACAGGTCTATATACGATGTGAACAAATGAGGTGAGAAGGGAGGTAAAGGCAAAAAAAGGCCATGGTGGCAAAGTAAATACAATATAGCAAATAAAACACTGGAATTGTAGATTTGCATTGGAAGAATGTGCAAAGTAGAAATAAAAATAATGGGGTGCAAAGGAGCAAAATAAATAAATTAATTAAATACAGTAGGGAAAGAGGTAGTTGTTTGGGCTAAATTATAGGCTATTATGGGCTATGTACAGGTGCAGTAATCTGTGAGCTGCTCTGACAGTTGGTGCTTAAAGCTAGTGAGGGAGATAAGTGTTTCCAGTTTCAGAGATTTTTGTAGTTCGTTCCAGTCATTGGCAGCAGAGAACTGGAAGGAGAGGCGGCCAAAGAAATAATTGGTTTTGGGGGTGACTAGAGAGATATACCTGCTGGAGTGTGTGCTACAGGTGGGAGATGCTATGGTGACCAGCGAGCTGAGATAAGGGGGGACTTTACCTAGCAGGGTCTTGTAGATGACATGGAGCCAGTGGGTTTGGCGACGAGTATGAAGCGAGGGCCAGCCAACGAGAGTGTACAGGTCGCAATGGTGGGTAGTATATGGGGCTTTGGTGACAAAACGGATTGCACTGTGATAGACTGCATCCAATTTGTTGAGTAGGGTATTGGAGGCTATTTTGTAAATGACATCGCCAAAGTCGAGGATTGGTAGGATGGTCAGTTTTACAAGGGTATGTTTGGCAGCATGAGTGAAGGATGCTTTGTTGCGAAATAAGAAGCCAATTCTAGATTTAACTTTGGATTGGAGATGTTTGATATGGGTCTGGAAGGATAGTTTACAGTCTAACCAGACACCTAAGTATTTGTAGTTGTCCACGTATTCTAAGTCAGAGCCGTCCGTTTTACTTGTATTTAAGAGCAATTGGAGGCCACGGAAGGAGAGTTGTATAACATTGAAGCTTGCCCTCTAGGGTTATTAACACAGTGTCCAAAGAAGGGCCAGAAGTATACAGAATGGTGTCGTCTGCGTAGAGGTGGATCAGAGACTCACCAGCAGCAAGAGCGACCTCATTGATGTATACAGAGAAGAGAGTCGGTCCAAGAATTGAACCCTGTGGCACCCCCATAGAGACTGCTAGAGGTCCGGACAGCAGATCCTCCGATTTGACACACTGAACTCTATCAGAGAAGTAGTTGGTGAACCAGGCGAGGCAATCATTTGAGAAACCAAGGCTGTCAGGTCTGCTGTCGAGGCTGATTTGTAGGGGTCCAGATTTTGCAGCTCTTACAGAACATCAGCTGAACGGATTTGGGAGAAGGAGAAATGGGGAAGGCTTGGGCGAGTTGCTGTGGGGGGTGCAGTGCTGTTGACCGGGGTAGGAGTAGCCAGGTGGAAAGCATGGCCAGCCGTAGAAAAATGCTTATTGAAATTCTCAATTATGGTGGATTTATCAGTGGTGACAGTGTTTCCTATCTTCAGTGCAGTGGGCAGCTGGGAGGAGGTGTTCTTATTCTCCATGGACTTTACAGTGTCCCAGAACTTATTTGAGTTAGTGTTGCAGGAAGCAAATTTCTGCTTGAAAAAGCTAGCCTTGGCTTTTCTAACTGCCTGTGTATAATGGTTTCTAGTTTCCCTGAACAGCTGCATATCACGGGGGCTGTTCGATGCTAATGCAGAACGCCATAGGATGTTTTTGTGTTGGTTAAGGGCAGTCAGGTCTGGGGAGAACCAAGGGCTATCTATATCTGTTCCTGGTTCTAAATTTCTTGAATGGGGCATGTTTATTTAAGATGGTTAGGAAGGCATTTAAAAAAAATATCCAGGCATCCTCTACTGACGGGATGAGATCAATATCCTTCCAGGATACCCCGGCCAGAAAGGCCTGCTCGCTGAAGTGTTTCAGGGAGCGTTTTACAGTGATGAGTGGAGGTAGTTTGACCGCTGACCCATTACGGATGCAGGCAATGAGGCAGTGATCGCTGAGATCTTGGTTGAAGACAGCAGAGGTGTATTTAGAGGGCAAGTTGGTTAGGATGATATCTATGAGGGTGCCCGTGTTTAAGGCTTTGGGGAGGTACCTGGTAGGTTCATTGATAATTTGTGTGAGATTGAGGGCATCAAGTTTAGATTGTAGGATGGCTGGGGTGTTAAGCATGTTCCAGTTTAGGTCGCCTAGCAGCACGAGCTCTGAAGATAGATGGGGGGCAATCAGTTCACATATGGTGTCCAGAGCACAGCTGGGGGCAGAGGGTGGTCTATAGCAGGCGGCAACGGCGAGAGACTTGTTTTTAGAGAGGTGGATTTTTAAAATTAGAAGCTCAAATTGTTTGGGTACAGACCTGGATAGTAGGACAGAACTCTGCAGGCTATCTTTGCAGTAGATCGCAACACCGCCCCCTTTGGCAGTTCTATCTTGTCTGAAAATGTTGTAGTTTGGAATTAACATTTCAGAATTTTTGGTGGTCTTCCTAAGCCAGGATTCAGACACAGCTAGAACATCCGGGTTGGCAGAGTGTGCTAAAGCAGTGAATAGAACAAACTTAGCGAGGAGGCTTCTAATGTTGACATGCATGAAACCAAGGCTATTACGGTTACAGAAGTCGTCAAAAGAGAGCGCCTGGGGAATAGGAGTGGAGCTAGGCACTGCAGGGCCTGGATTCACCTCTACATCGCCAGAGGAACATAGGAGGAGTAGAATAAGGGTGCGGCTAAAAGCAATAAGAATTGGTCGTCTAGAACGTCTGGAACAGAGAGTAAAAGGACGTTTCTGGGGGCGATAAAATAGCATCAAGGTATAATGTACAGACAAAGGTATGGTAGGATGTGAATACAGTGGAGGTAAACCTAGGTATTGAGTGATGAAGAGAGAGATATTGTCTCTAGAAACATCATTGAAACCAGGAGATGTCATTGCATGTGTGGGTGGTGGAACTAATAGGTTGGATAAGGTATAGTGAGCAGGACTAGAGGCTCTACAGTGAAATAAGCCAATAAACACTAACCAGAACAGCAATGGACAAGGCATATTGACATTAAGGAGAGGCATGCTTAGTCGAGTGATCAAAAGGCTCCGGTGAGTGGAGAGGTTGGTTGGGGGTCACGGCGATTTAGACAGCTAGCCAGGCCATCGGTAGCAAGCTAGCATAGGATGGAGGTCTGTTATTAGCCACCTCTTGCGTTCGGTCAGTAGATTAGTGGGGTTCCGTGTGGTAGAGGGGATTAATCCAAATCACACAACAACAACAAAAATAAAAACAATAGATATAGTTATAGAGGCCCAAGAAGAAAACATTATAATAATAATAAAAATAAATAACTAAATTGTCCGATTGTCTATTCAGATAGCAGCCGATAAGACAGCTAACGGTTAGCAGGCCGCAGATGGGCGTTCAGGTAACGTTGCGACGGAGGAGCCAGCCGGATAACTCCTTCGGGTAAATAACGTCGGCAGTCCAGTTGTGAAGGCCCGGTGGGGCTCCGCGTAGGCAGTAAAACGGGTCCGGCGGCACACAATGCAAATAGTCCGGGTAACCATTTGGTTACCTGTTCAGGAGTCTTATGGCTTGGGGGTAAAAACTATTGAGAAGCCTTTTTGTCCTAGACTTGGAACTCCGGTACCGCTTTCCATGCGATAGTAGAGACAACAGTCTATGACTGGAGTGGCTGGGGTCTTTGACAATTTTTAGGGCCTTCCTCTGACACCGCTGGGTATAGAGGTCCTGGATGGCAGTCAGCTTTGCCCCAGTGATGTACTGTGCCGTACGCACTACCATCTGAAGTGCCTTGCGGTCGGAGGCCGAGCAATTGCCGTATCAGGCAGTGATGCTCTCGATGTTGCAGCTGTAGAACCTTTTGAGGATCTCTGGACCCATGCCAAATTTTTTTAGTTTCCTGAGTGGGAGTAGTCTTTGTCGTGCCCTCTTCACGACTGTCTTGTTGTGTTTGGACCATTCTAGTTTGTTGTTGATGTGGACACCAAGGAACTTGAAGCTCTCAACCTGCTCCACTACAGCCCCGTTGATGAGGATGGGGGTGTGCTCGGTCCTCTTATTTCTGTAGTCCACAATCATCTCCTTAGTCTTGGTTACGTTGAGGGATAGGTTGATATTCTGGCACTACCTGGCCAGGTCTCTGACCTCCTCCCTATAGGCTGTCTCGTTGTTGTCGGTGATCAGGCCTACCACTGTTGTGTCGTCTGCAAACTTAATGATGGTGTTGGAGTCGTGCCTGGCCATGCAGTCGTGGGTGAATAGAGAGTACAGGAGGGGACTGAGCACGCACCCCTGGGGAGCTCCAGTGTTGAGGATCAGCGTGGCAGATGTGTTGCTACCTACCCTCACCACCTGGGGGCAACCCGTCAGGAAGTCCAGGATCCAGTTGCAGAGGGAGGTGCTTAGTCCCAGGTTCCTTAGCTTAGTGATGAGCTTTGAGGGTACTATGGTGTTGAACGCTAAGCTGTAGTCAATGAATAGCATTCTCACATTATCACTTTTGTCCAGGTGGGAAAGGTCAGTGTGGCGTGCAATAGAGATTGCATCATCTGTGGATCTGTTTGGGCGGTATGCAAATTAGAGTGGGTCTAGGGTTTCTGGGATAATGGTGTTGATGTGAGCCATTACCAGCCTTTCAAAGCACTTCATGGCTATGGATGGGAGTGCTACGGGTCTGTTGTCAATTAGGAAGGTTGCATTTGTGTTCTTTGGGCACAGGGACTTTGGTGGTCTGCTTGAAACATGTTGGTATTACAGACTCAATCAGGGACATGTTGAAAATATCAGTGAAGACACCTGCCAGTTGGTCAGCACATGCCAGGAGGACACGTCCTGGTAATCCGTCTGGCCCTGCAGCCTTGTGTATGTTGACCTGTTTAAAGGTCTTACTCACGTCGGCTACGGAGAGCGTGATCACACAGTCGTCCGGAACAGCTGATGCTCTCATGCATGCTTCAGTGTTGCTTGCCTCGAAACGAGCATAGAAGTGATTTAGCTCGTCTGGTAGGCTCGTGTCACTGGGCAGCTCGTGGCTGTGCTTCCCTTTGTAGTCTGTAATAGTTTGCAAGCCCTGCCACATCCGACGAGCGTCGGAGCCAGTAATCATTGCAATAAATGCCAAAAATCTAATCTTACTGAAACATATATAACTTGTTGGTTTATCCCTTTGTACAGGTACAGATCTACTACTCACACCACTCTTCTCAGGATCCCTCCCCCTTAACCCATCTTCCTCTACTTTCTTCACCACCTCAGCATATGACAACTCCTGCACTACTCTATCCCTGGAAACCTCAGCCTGCCTGTCTCACACGGGACATTTCTGAATCCCAGCCCCATGGGCACCCCTACAATTAACACATACAACTACTTTCCCCAATGCTATACATTCCTTTGTCTCATGACCTTCTGCACACTTCTCACACCTAGGGACCTCCCACCTACATACACACTGCTGCCACATGCCCATAAGCTTGACACCTGTAACAACCTAATGTATTCGGCACAAAAGCTCGCACAGGATAACTTATGTATCCTAACATCACTTTGTCGGGCAAAGACTCAACATCAAAACTCAAAAGAAATGTTTTTTTAATTTCACCTTAATTTAACCAGGTAGGCCAGTTGAGAACAAGTTCTCATTTACAACTGCGACCTGGCCAAGATAAAGCAAAGCAGTGCGACAAAAACAACAGCACAGATACACATGGGATAAACAAACATACAGTCAATAACACAAAATAAAAATTATCTATATACAGTATGTGTAAATGTAGTAAGATTAGGGAGGTAAGGCAATAAATAGGCCATAATGGCAAAATAATTACAATTTAGCATTAACACCGGAGTGTTAGATAATGACTTCTGTTTCAACACTCATGCCACACTGCCTGCGTCGCACCAAACAACGAGCATCAAACACTGGGAATCTTCCCCTTTAGTTGGTCAGCTTTCACAGTTACCGCTACCCCAGTATTCACTCCTTTCAATGGTGCACTTTTCTTGAGAGCAAAACAATTCACATCTCTTGCCCCCATTCCTTGAACACAGAGCGCCTGCGCCGTCTGACCAGCAAAAAGACAAACAATTATTACAACACCACTTCTGGTTACCTTCACCAATTCCACAGCACTCAACTCTGTTTTCACCCACCCTGACACCACAGGGTGGTATTCCAGCAGCATACCACCCTGCATCCCACTGCTGGCTTGCTTCTGAAGCTAAGCAGGGTTGGTCCTGGTCAGTCCCTGGATTGGAGACAAGATGCTGCTGGAAGTGGTTTTGGAGGGCCAGGAGGGGGCACTCTTTCCTCTAGTCTAAAAAATATCCCAATTCCCCTGTGTAGGGTACTGTCTTTCGGATGGGATGTTAAATGGGTGTCCTGACTCTCTGAGGTCATGGCACTTATTAAGATCCCATGGCACTTATTGTAGGGGTGTTAACCCTGGTGTCCTGGTTAAATTCCCAAGCTGCACCTCATACCATCATAGTCACCTAATCATCCCCAACTTACAATTGGCTCATTCATCTCTCCCCTGTAACTATGCCCCAGGTCATTGCTGTAAATGAGAACATGTTCTCAGTCAACTTACCTGGTAGAAAAAACGTATCATTCAAAAGGCAAGGGTCCACTTTTTCCAAAAACTTCACTCCGACTGCCACAGACTCATCTTTATCCTGACCCTCGGTGCAAGCCTCCAGCTCCGAGAACTTCACCACACCTACCACCTCCAATATTTCTGCAATGATGTCAGGATCAACCGTGTGTTGCTGCGTTCAAAACAACTGGTTACATGGAACAATATGAGGTCAAATCATGACGTCAGTGATCTTCTGGTCGTAAAGTCCGAGCTCTAGAAATAGCACCGAGTTGCAAATTCCGAGTTCAAAAAGATTTTTCAGTCGGAGCTAGTTTTATTCCAAGTTCCCAGTTGGTTTGAACGAACTGAGGTCGGAAGTCAGAGATTTCCATGTTCCCAGTTGTTTTGAACGCAGCATGTGGATTTGAACAGATACTTAGAATGGAGGAAATAGGAATCCCACCAGCCGAGAATAGAGACGTATTACGCCCCACCCAGCCGACTGTTAACCAATCGCGTTCCCGTGGTTATGCTGTGTCAGGTTGCTAAGAGAATCGTCACGCAATTCATTGCCTATTTTCTTCGAAAGTACGCAATGTCACGATTTTAAAGCTATATTATTTTACAGAAAACAAGTTCATTATCTCACATCTCGGAAAATATTCGAAATATTGTAGTTATTGTTGACGTAATACCTGCTAATGTTGTGTTTCTGCGCAAGCGCCCAATTGACTCCCATTTACTGCTTGAAGGAGTGCAATCCTTGTCCCGGAATCGCAGAATGCAGCGCGCAGCCCATTGACGACGCGTGGGCAACGTTAATATGATTTCTAATTGAGTTTCTCCATCTCCTCAAAACGATCTCTGATTTTAACCAGCGATGTCACTTAAACCAAAGTAATAGATCGATCTTTCCATGACTAAAACATCATGTTATTTCATGATTGGGTTTCACTGATCTTTTATATTACTCTATTCTGCATATTCTATATTACTGGCAATCAAATTCTATTGTTTTCTCCATCTCTGAATCTCGTAAAGAAAGCACATACACATAGCATACATAGTACAAAAACTTTATTTCATTATTTGATTGCAGTTTCTTGATACACAACCTGTTTGATAATACATGTACATTATAATACAGTTATGAATGCTCTTGTATTCATGTAGTCATATCCAGGTGTGTCAACCAGAAAATCTATCCCTACTTTTTACTGTTTAATAACTTCAACTTTCAGGTAAACCAGTAAAGTCATGGTCATCACAACTTGATAGGTAACCTGGTTTTCTGTTTTACTTGTTGGTCTGGTAACAGTTTTGGTTATAGTCATACTATTTATTCCTCTCTCATCACAGGTCTCTTCCATGCTAGAGCCATGTACAACAATGCCTGAGCTATGTGTCAAAGGCCTCATTCTTCACATACTGTATAGCAGTGGTGTAAAGTACTTAAGTAAAAATACTTTAAAGTACTACTTAAGTCGGTTTTTGAGGTATCTGTACTTCACTATTTATATTTTTGACAACTTTTACTTCACTACATTCCTAAAGAAAATAATGTAATTTTTACTCCATACCATACCTGACACCCAGAAGTACTCATTACATTTGAAATGCTTAGCAGGACAGAAAAATGGTCCAATTCACACAGTTATCAAGATCTGCCTCTGATCTGGGGGACTCACTAAACACAAATGCATCTTTTGTCAATTATGTGTGTTAGGAGTGTGCACCAGATCAGAGGCAGAAGGGATGGGGTACTTTTTCCACCACTGCTGTATAGCACATTACTATTTTCAATGTGTTTGATTCTAAAATACATACAGTTAGTGTTCACACTGAGGCAGTTGACATTACTGTCTCATTGATTCACTGTTACACCCTGATCATGGAACAAATACAGTACAATAGCTAGCTAGCTCTTGCAAGCAAGTAGCACATATGGTATCATGTCATTGAGTTAAATGAGCAGACATTTACAGCAGATTTCATCACCAACATTGAAGCTAAATGTATGCGATAATACACAAAGCAACATTTGATTGACATAAATACAGACAATCCACAGCCTTTCGGACTATAATATATTTGAGCAAGGGAATTAATTTGTTACTGAACGTCTGCAAGATGGCTGCCTATGATAGATACTACTTGACTGACTTTTTGAAGGCCTTTAAAATTAAAATTAGGCCATTTCCTCCACACTTAAGTGAGGCATCGTATTACTAGTGTTTAGGGTTATATTCATAGTCTTCTCTTTCTCTTCAAAGGCAAAATCTCAAGTTCCTGTGCTGTGTGAATTAATAAGTTCACTTTCTCTAGTTCTACATCTCACAAATTAGATAGCTAACTCATGGAGTGAACACAGTACTTTAGAAACCATTTCTCATTTCAATGATCAATCAATTTGAAGCTAATAATAAAAGTATTGATGATGCACTGATGGACAACATTGTGACATGCCCATCATTGGCCCTAGAAATTAGAAGAAAAAAAACTACAGTATACACTTTGCATACAGGTATCAAATATGTTGAGGTAGGAAACATCACAGCAGTCAGGACTTTTTAAAAATATCTATGTCTGAAAGCAAAACAATCTATTGTAACCGTAGACTACCCATTGCAATACAGTACAACCTTTAGTATAACACTATTAGCACAATTCAGTGAGTGAATGTTAACAAGACCATAACCTCACTTTTTATATCAGTCTGGGAATATTGCAGTATATTTTGATTGACTTGAATACATCACTGATAAATGAAACAATATATGGTGGGCAATTTGATGTGGAATTAAAGTATATGAATGGCCCGAGAGAGAGCCTACTCCTAAAGGAAAATGTTTTGGTGGTGCAAAATAGTAGAAAAAAAACAAAGCAGTTGTACGTTGATGAAATACACTGTTAATTAGTTCTAAAAGAGCAATTATATAGAATGTTTGTTGAGTCAATTGTTACTAATGTGGACAATCACCATCTTTTTTAAAGTGCAAATTTACCTCAAATCCTGCAGTTCAAGACAACCTACAATATTTGTAGGCTTAAAACACCACTATCAAATGAACCCTTTCAATGATAGAATATTATGTCAAGAATATGTACTTCACTGATGTTCAGACAGAGGCATTCTAGTAATCTCATCATTCAAGAGCTTTAAAATAAAAAAATGTTACAAGTAGGAACCCTGAAATAATTATATTGTCATGGGGGCATTACAAACTACAGCGTAACGGTTTCAGAGGGGCCATGTGACCAAGTACAGAACGCGGTTTATTTATTTGGTGGGGTTGTCAGCCACCATACACAAAACCGGTCGAGGTAAAGATTAATTTGTCTTTTTCAATCTCAGTTACGTTCTGAAATGTAGGTTGTTTGTTCCAAGATGCATGGTAACAAGCAAATACTGTGAAAACACTGAAAAATGATTGAAAAAGTACAACATCAGGAGGGTAAATAATACTACACTATGTACAAACTAAGAACACTGCTTTGATTTGTGAAGTCAAGTAGTTCCGTTTTTTTTCTTCTTTCAGATGGAGAAAACATTAAGTTGCTTTGACCCATTGAATTGGTGAGCAAAGGCAGATAATCTGTGTAGGGCCTGAACATTTCCCCTTTCACTCGCTCAAGAGTAGGCTTGTAACACTGAGGCAAAGGATAAAGGGGGATAACAGAGTAAAGGAATGTGAGAAGTGGTATCCTATACCATGTCAAACATGATTAGTGCTCTAAGGTACATACATGTACGTCAGTTAATCAAATAATTGCTAAATCGGAATCTACAGAGGTGAATTGCATTCAGTTTTGCATCTCGGTTCTTGGATAGTTTCCAAGATCATGTAGTGTGTGTCTTGGAGTTCCCTCTGTAACAAATAAAATCTGTCACACGTCCTTCCTTCCATTCCAAACCAACAGTACAGAAAGACAGACAACATGACCAATCAAAATGCACTGACCACTGAACACACAGCAAGGTCTCAAGCTCAACCCAACTTCCTCCTCATTTATTAACATCTGCAAGCTCAAAAAGGGGCCAGAATATCAAATAAAAATACATAAATAAAATAACTGCTTCACCTTTGAACTGAAACAGTTCCTTCCTCCCTTACAAAACATTTCATCATCCAGTCAAAAAAAAAACTAATCAAATGAAGGCCTTGCATATTCTTGCTAGAGAGTTTTTTTTTTTAAGTTGTTTTTTTTTTATATATATTTTTTTTAAATACAGTGTAGCAGACAGGTGGTAGGTATGTACAGATGAGCCCTCTTCCATCGATCCCTAGCTCCCTGGTGTTCAGAGAGGGCCGGTGCGGTTAGTGGGGCCGACTGCTAGACTCTGACACCTGCCGTTTCCGGGGAGTTCCGTAACCGTTAAGGCTGCCGTTAAGGCGTTTGGTCAGACCACCGTTCAGAATGTCCTGGATGTGCTGAACTATAAGGTTTATGGCAACTGTTAAGGAGAGAGAGAGAGAGAGGGGGCACATTCAGAGGACATTGAAGGATAATCTGTAACGGTGTTCCATTCCTCTTTTATTCAGATAAAATTTAAGCAGAACAAGTTCCAGAGTTTAAAAGCACCACTCTTTGCAAATACATGTTGTTTTGAAAAATCTACAATTGACCTTGCCATTCCAAAACAGAGATAGCTGTTTTGTCCTGGGAATGTTTCAGACTAATCTAGTCTGCTTCCCATGTATAGGTCTCACCAATCACAGACCACAACAGCTATCTCAAGACAGTAGAATAAACAAAACAGCCATCACATTCACATCCGCCTTTAGTAAGTTTACCATCGCAGGGTAAGAGACTGGACTGATTAACAATGTCAATGACAGACTCTCTATAGGGAGATGTGTCCAAGAATGAGTCAGTGAAGTTTGTCACATAACAGCCTGCTTGCTTACATAAGGCAGCAATCTTGAGAAACAAACAGCCAGAAACTCACCAAGATTATCTGCTCCTCTAGGAATGATCACATCAGCACACTTCTTGGTCTACAGAGGGAGAAGAAATAAACATGTTTAGCAATACGATCTGAATCACATCTTAACCAAGATGGTTAGCAGTAAGACGTGTTTGTTTTTTGTTTGTTTTTTGTCCCATGTAAATATTAATTTTCTTGTATACATTTCTTCCATTTTCAAATTAAATATACCTTCCTGCAACCCGCCTCACCCAATGTGGTAAGGATCTGCTATTTTTGAGACCTTATAACTGGATCTCCATCAAAGGCTAGCCAGCCGATTAGCTATTCGCTATTTAGTCATTGTTAGCCACTGCTAGCGGCCTTTACCTTTAGCGCAGACACCAGGCGCTTTAGCCCTGCCAGTCTGCACACCGCAACACCTGCCAGTCTGCACAGCGCAATATCAGCCCTGAGAATATCGGACTGCTTTTTTCCACTACATCACCGGATTCTTGCTGCAAGCTCTGGACCATTACACCGGATCACCGCACCTAGCTATCTGCTACCGAGTGGTTATTGTGGCTAACGCCCTTGTCCAGAAGCAAGCACCAGTTAGCTTCAAGCTAGGCCCATCTTCCGGCTAGGAAATGAAGTACAGCAAATACAATAACGCTTGCCAATTGGCCTGAACCCTTTGTCGACACGGAGCCCGGCCGATCCATCACGACTGGTTTGCTGACGTATTTCGGCCGATGTGCTCTCAACCGGCCTCTGCGTCGTGGATGTCGGTGAAGACCCTTCTCTGCTAGCCCCGGCCCGCTAGCTTCCTGAACACCGCGTCTCCCGCTCGCCTAGCATAGTAACGGCTACCGAACGGCTCCCTGTTTCATCTATTGCTGCTCATTGGACCCTATGATCACTCGGCTACACAGCTGATGCCTGCTGGACTGTTCATTAACACGCCATTTCATTTTGTTTATCTGTTGGCCCCAGCCTCGAACTCAGGCCCTGTGTGTAGCTAACTGACCCTCTGCCCAGTCATCGCCATTTACCAGTTGTTGTTGTCTTACCCGTTGTCTAGCTCTCCCACTCAACACCTGTGATTGCTTTATGCCTCTCTCAAATGTCAATATGCCTTGTATACTGTTGTTTAGGGTAGCCATCACTGTTTTATTTTACTGCGGAGCCCCTAGTCCCGCTCAACATGCCTCAGATAGCTCCTTTGCCCCACCCCACATGCGGAGACCACACCTAGCTTAACTGGCACCTCCAGAGATGCAACCTCTCTCATCATCACTCAATGCCTGGGTTTACCTCCACTGTACTCGCACCCTACCATACCCTTGTCTGTACGTTATGCCCTGAATATATCCTACCACGCCCAGAAATCTGCTCATTTTTTTGCTGTTCCCAATGCACTAGACAACCAGTTCTTATAGCCTTTAGCAGTACCCTCATCCTCGTCCTCTGTTGATGTAGAGGTTAACCCAGGCCCCTTGTGTCCCCAGGCGCTCTCATTTGTTGACTTCTGTAATCATAAAAGCCCAATTATAACATTTTCTGTCAAGATAAAACTGCTAAAGGGGGCAGAGTTGCAATCTACTGCAGTGCCTGCAGTGTTCTGTCATACTATCCAGGTCTATGCCCAAACAGTTAGAGCCTCTACTTTAAAAAAATCTCTCTCCAGAAATAAGTCCCTCACTGTTGCCGCTTGTTATAGACCCCCCTCAGCCCCCACCTGTGCCCTGGACACCCTAAGTGAATTGAACTGGGATATGCTTAACACCCCGGCCGTCTTACAATCTAAATTAGATGCCCTCAATCTCACACAAATTTTCAAGGAACCTACCAGGTACAACCCCAAATCCGTAAACATGGGCACCCTCGTAGGTATCATCCTGACCAACCTGCCCTCTAAACACACCTCTGCTGTATTCAACCAGGATCTCAGTGATCACTGCCTCATTGCCTGTGTCCGTGGTCAAACGACCACCCCTCATCACTGTCAAACGCTCCCTAAAACACTTCAGCGTGTAGGCCTTTAATTGACCTGGCCCGGGTATCCTGGAAGGATATTGACCTCATCCCGTCAATAGAGGCTGCCTGGTTCTTCTTTAAAAGGGCTTTCCTCACCATCTTAAATAAACATGCCCCTTTCAAAAAATACAGAACTAAGAACAGATAAAGCCCTTGGTTCACTTCAGACTTGACTGCCCTTGACCAGCACAAAAACCATCCTGTGGCGTACTGCACTAGCATCGAATAGTCCCCGCGATATGCAACTTTTCAGGGAAGTCAGGAACCAATATACACAGTCAGTTTGAAAAAGCTAGCCTTTGCTTTCCTAACAGAAATGTGCATCCTGCAGTACTAATTCCAAAAAGTTTTGGGACACTAAAGTCCACGGAGAATAAGAGCACCTCATCCCAGCTGCCCACTGCACTGAGGCTAGGAAACACTGTCACTACCGATAAATCCACAATAATTGAGCATTTCAATATGCATTTCTCTACGGCTGGCCATGCTTTCCACCTGGCTACCCCAACCCCGGCCAACAGCTCTACACCCCCCGCAGCAACTGGCCCAAGCCTCCCCCACTTCACCTTCACCCAAATCCAGAAAGCTGATGTTCTGATAGAGCTGCAAAATCTGGATTCCTACAAATCAGCTGGGATAGACAATCTGGACCCTCTCTTCCTAAAATGATCTGCCGCCATTGTTGCAACCCCTATTACTAGTCTGTTCAACCTCTTTCATATCGTCTGAGATTCCTAAAGATTGGAAAGGGGCCGCGGTCATCCCCCTCTTCAAAGGGGGAGACACTCTAGACCCAAACTGTTAGACCTATATCCATCCTGCCCTGCCTTTCTAAAGTCTTTGAAAGCCAAGTCAATAAACGGATCACTGACCATTTCGAATCCCACCGTACCATTGCCGCTATGCAATCCAGTTTCCAAGCTGGTCATGAGTGCACCTCAGCCACTCTCAAGGTCTAAACGATATCATAACCACAATTGCTAAAAGACAGTACTGTGCAGCTGTATTCGTTGACCTGGCCAAAGCTTTCGACTCTGTCAATCACCGTATTCTTATCGGCAGACTCAATAGCCGTGGTTTTTCTAATGACTGCCTCGCTTGGTTCACCAACTACTTCTCAGATAGAGTTCTGTGTGTCAAATCGGAGGGCCTATTGTCTGGACCTCTGGCAGTCTATGGGGTGCCACAGGGTTCAATTCTCAGGCCGACTCTTTTCTCTGTATAGATCAGTGATGTCGCCGTTGCTGCGTGTGAATCTCTGATCCACCTCTACGCAGACAACACCATTCTATATACTTCTGGCCCTTCTTTGGACACTTAACAAACCTCCAAACGAGCTTCAATGCCATACAACACTCCTTCCGTGGCCTCCAACTGTTTTAAATGCTAGTAAAACTAAATGCATGCTCTTCAACCGATCGCTGCCCGCACAACCAGCATCACTATTCTGGATGGTTCTGACTTAGAATATGTGGACAACTACAAAAACCTAGGTGTCTGTTAGACCGTAAACTCTCCGTCCAGACTCATTAAGCATCTCCAATCCAAAATTCAATCTAGAATCGGCTTCCTATATCGCAACAAAGCCTCCTTCACTCATGCTGCCAAACATGCCCTCGTAAAACTGACTATCCTACTGATCCTTGACTTCGGCTATGTCATTTACAAAATAACCGCCAACACTCTACTCAGCAAATTGGATAGTCTATCACAGTGCAATCCGTTTTGTCACCAAAGCCTCATATACTACACACCACTGCGACCTGTATGCTCTCGTTGGCTGGTCCTCGCTACATATTCATAAACCTACTGGCTCCAGGTCATCTATAAGTATTTGCTAGGTAAAGCTCCACCATCTCAGCTCACTGGTCTCCATAGCAACACCCACCCGTAGCAAGTATATTTTACTGGTCACCCCCAAAGCCAACACCTCCTTTGGCCACCTTTCCTTCCAGTTCTTTGCTGCCAATGCCTGGAACGAATTGCACTTTTTTCTTAATCACTGAAATTGGAGACATATCTCCCTCACTAACTTTAAGCATCAGCTGTAAGAGCAGCTTACCGTTCGCTGAAGCTGTACACAGCCCATCTGTAAATAGCCCATCCAACCAACTACCTACTCCATATTTGTTTTTCTGCACACCAGTATTTCTACTTGCACATCCTCATCTGCACATATCACTCCAGTGTTAATTGCTAAATTGTAACTACTTCGCCACTATGGCCTATTTAGTGCCTTACCTCCTTACTTCATTTGCGCACACTTTATACAGATTTTTCTATTGTGTTGTTGACTGTACGTTTGTTATCCCATGTGTAACTGTTGTTTTTGTAACACTGCTTTGCTTCATCTTGGCCAGGTCGCAGTTGTAAATGAGAACTTGCTCTCAACCGGCCTACCTGGTTAAAGAAAGGTGAAATATATATATATTTTTTTTAAGAAATCAGGGCCAGTGTGTTCAATACCATTCAAGAGGAGGTCAGAGACAACTGACAATAACCAGGTTCCCTGCCAACCTTTTTATGTGAGTATAGTACATGTCACTACAGGCCAGATGGAAACAACAAATGTCTGTAAACTTTCCAACTGTCAACAAAATAAAATACGCTTGTCTGTAAAATGTATTGTGAGAAATGGTGATGGAAACTATGGGCAAACATTGATATAATAACCATCATATTTTATATGATAAACTTGGAGTCACGCAATGATATGCTGTGTGGTCCTCCCACTATGACTCAGGAAAGCATGCAGTTTATTAGGCTACAAATTAAATAAGCTACGATGAACTTCACAGGGTGGTGAAAATGCAGCTTGATGCTTCTTTCCAATAAATATTGAGCGTCTTATTCTGCTGACATGATCGAGTCTTGGCTGCCGTTTGACAAATAAAATCATACTTTTTTTAATCCATAATAACTCATCATGTAGGCTATACCTGCACTGTATCTGAGAGCTGTTGGCTAAAGCGCACGTGCCAAGACCAGAGTGGGTATATTCGCTAAATAACTTTTGTAGCGACAAAACCATCAGTAGAGTTGAAAATGCAATGGAAACCCATTGAACTTGTATTTTTTATTTGGTACATGGGAATTTAACGGCAAAAGTAATTTTTATGTGCACTACATCACGCACAGCCTTTTATCCACAACAAGTCAATTTAACTTCTTTGGGATAGGGGGGGCAGTATTTTCATTTTTGGATAAATAGCGTGCCCAGAGTGAACTGCCTGCTACTCAGGCCCAGAAGCTAAAATATGCATATTATTAGTAGATTTGGATAGAAAACACTGAAGTTTCTAAAACTGTTTGAATGATGTCTGAGTAGAACAGAACTCATATGGCAGGCATAAACCCAAGAAAAAAAATCCAGACAGGAAGTGGGAAATCTGAGGTTTGTAGTTTTTGAACTCAGCCCTATCGAATACACAGTGGCATATGGGTCAAGATGCACTTCCTAAGGCTTCTACTAGATGTAAACTGTCTTTAGAAACTTGAATGAGGCTTCTACTGTGAGGTGGGACCGGATCAGAGCTCTTTGAGTCTGTGGTCAGGCAGAGTGTCACAGCCTCATGACGCGCGGTCACGAGAGAGTTAGCTCTCGTTCCATGGCTTTTCTACAGGCAGTGGAATTCTCCGGTTGGAACATTATTGAACTTTTATGATAACATCCTAAAGATAGAGACTTGTCAAACTAAGTATAGAATCTTCGAACTGTAATATAACTTTTTGAACGTTTCGTCAGACTGGACCAGATCGCTCTTTTGGATTTGTTTACCAAACGCCCTAACAAAAGAAGCTATTGGACATAAATTATGGACATTATCGAACAAAACAAGCATTTATTGTGGAACTGCGATTCCTGGGAGTGCATTCTGATGAAAATCAAAGGTAAGTGAATATTTATAATGCTATTTATGAATAATGTTGACTACCCAACATGGCTGATATTTCTCTGGCTGGTTTGGGCTCTGAGCGCCCTTCTCAGATTATGCTTTTTCCGTAATTTTTTTTTTGAAATCTGACACAGCGGTTGCATTAAGGAGAAGTGTAACTTAAGTTCCATACATAACACTAGAATTTATCAACATTTATAATGAGTATTTCTGTGAATTCATGTGGCTCTCTGCACAATCACCGCATGTTTTAGAACTACTGAACGTAACGTGCCAATGTAAAATGAGATTGCATATTTATATAAAACACTTTATTGAACAAAACATACATAAATTGTGTAACATGAAGTCCTATGAGTGTCATCTGATGAAGATCAAAGGTTAGTGATTAATTGTATCTCTATTTGTGCTTTTTGTGACTCCTCTCTTTGGCTGGAAAAATGGCTGGGTTTTTCTGTGGCTTGGTGGTGACCTAACAATCGTTTGTGGAGCTTTCGTTGTAAAGTATTTTTGGAATCAGACACTTTGGCTGGGTTAATGAGAATTTTATCTTTAAAATGGTGCCTAATACTTCTATGTTTGAGAAATTTGATTTATGAGATTTGTATTTGGCTCCCTGCAATTTCATTGGCTGTTGGTGAGGGGTTCCGTCAGTCCTAGACAGGTTAGTGGAAACATATCTTGCAGGAAAATGCAGATTTGAGAATATTTGCATGAAAATCTGTCGACAAGTGGATGGAAACCTAGCTATTGATATCATTTGGTTGGTTGGTCCAAGGCTCTTAGAATACGTGTTGTGGCAGTATCATAGCTAGGTACTCACTGGCAGACAGAACTCTTCAAAGGCGGGCTTAACAAAGGTTATGTATTGCGTTAGCACCTGCTCCAGGTCCCTTCCTCGCTCGCTGATGTCTCGGAGCACTGGGGAGTGAACACAGAACAGGAGTGGAGCTTTCAGTATGATTTCACAGAAAATATTCTTACAAAACTAATAGACTTCTACATCTGGTTCCCATTCATGCCCTCCAGGCCCTGTATTGGAAGCCCCCTGGTATTTTTGTACAACTCACAAGTATGATGCGTTTCATCCAATGAAATAGTGAATATATATGTCTAAGGTTTCACCCCTGCGTGAGAGCCGTGTGTCTGCGTCTGTGTCCACAAACAGCTTCATCTGGAACAGGTCCCTAATCTCCTGGGAGTAGAACATCAGGATGCCCTCGAACAGCACCACATCTGCTGGGTACACCGTCACCGCCTCTTCCTTCCTGACACACACACACCAGAGAGAGGACAATGTGTATGACATGAGATGAGTGAGTGAGTGGAGTGAGTGTCCTAACCACTGACCTGGAATGGGTGACAAAGTCATACACTGGGATCTGCACTGTTTGGCCCTCCAAAATGTCCCACAACGTTTTGACGATGAGCTCATTGTCAAATGCATCTGAGAAGAGAGAGAGAGCAAAGGCACTCAGAACAATGTCTATGTTTCTGCTGGTGCCACTGTGTCAGGCCATAGGATCTAGATCTAATCCCACAAGGTGGCAAGTTGTTATGGGGGAAAGCATCTGTGCTGATATGCAACCTATTTAGTGAACTACTTTTGACCAGGGCCCAAACATTATCTACCACACTGTCTGAGACCGACAACTCTGCTACCAGACTACAATCTACCAGAGGCACCACTGCTAAGTATGTACTCTGAATGAGACAGATTTTCAATACAGCAGTCATTGGCCCCAAGGCAGGACATGTAGAAACCTTTAGTTCTCTCCAGTTCTCTCCATTATGGTAATTATATTTCTAAGAACTAGGGGAAAAAGCCCAACAGAAGTATCCTTTGAGTATAAACTCAACAACGCAACTATTTATCTTCAATGAGAGAGCAAAGGGATGTGAGAAACTATTCATATTTGTTTTTACACTGGAAAGCAAGCAAGGGATAAAGCTACATTTGCCAGTTGTTAACATATACCATATGACTACGATTTAGCGATTGACACAGTATCCAGATAAATATATAGATTAGATAAATACCTGGGTGGTCGAAGTTGAACTGTCCCTTCAGTGCCTTGGCCTTCTGGTCCGGTGTGAGGACCCTGTAGAAGCTGTCTTGGCTGAGAATGGCCACCTGGCGCTGGTGATGGTCAATCTTGTTCTGGCCAAGCAGCTCCATGATCTTACCGCAGACAGACGACTGGCCATGGGCAGAGGGAGGAGCGAGAATGACAGTTAAGTCTGTCAGATAGATAACACTATCTGAAGTAAATTGTAACCCATAAAGATGTAAGAGTGGAGTTGTGTTCACTGAGCTATGGAGATATTGAATATATTGGTACCAGACTATTACATAGATGTACAGACAGTACAGAAGAAGCCAAATCTGCAGCAATGTGCAATAGCTCTCATTTAAAAATGTTCTTAGATGTTTGCAATACTCTCTGACCTATTTTATAACTAGAATCCTCACTTACTCATAGGGCCTCTCTATGACTTAGGGCCCCTGGGTGTGGTCACCTTGCTGGCTTCTAGTTGACTACGTCACACGTGGCTAACCTCTGCACTTCCTAAACGAACAAGGAGGAAGTGACAGCGTTCTTTTACATTGGAAAATAAACGAATATTAATAACTCCAAAAGGGCACTACCCCATCCCTACTGATCTCACAGTACAGCCCAAAAGACATGTCGCTATGGTTCATTAGCCAATTCAAGGAAGAGGAGAGTGGGCCTACAGCAAATAGGATAATAAGATCAGTAAGAAAGATCTCACATTATGACAACACTGTTGAATGGAACTTTAAAAAATAAAATGTTCAACACATGAAGTCTTGTAACATTATTTAACACATGAAGTCCGAACCAGACTTGTGTCATTGAGAACAGTAAGGCTGCTACTGACCAAGTCTGAGGCACACCACAGTAGACAGGATGTCGGTCAGTCAATATCGAGGTGCTATTCTTAGACCACTGCACCTACACGTGTCACCAGCCATGATAATCTAACTGCTTGCTCCAGGCCTAATAGAGAACAGAATAAGAGATGACTGGCAACAGACATTAGGGTCAAGTTGAACTTGTTGTTAGAGAAGGGAAAATGTATGCCAGCAACCAGTGAAAAATGCATTAGTGTCTCCTTGAAAAGAGCTCAGACAGGGCAAAGATAATACAAGACGATGAAGCAGAACACATTTGTCTGGAGTCAATCCACATTTATAAATGAGAATACAGTCAGAGGGAATAGTTCAAGGATGACAAAGGGGCATTACAAGATGTTCATGCAGCCACAATGTTATTTGATGAGACTCACTGTACTTAGTCACCAGTCCGGGTCACACTCAATCCATTTAACTAATAATCTGCAAGTTGGGCCTGGGCCCTACAGACTTCATACACACAGCCTAAACTGAAACTGCATTGTCTCTCCAGACTTCCCAGAAAAGTGTGTCAGAAGAAGAAAAAACACTGTTGGATAACCAGGTGGCTCTACTGGTAGTTTCTCACTTTCGTTTGTTGTGGGGTATGATACCAAGAAATATTACACGCAAAGGAACGTCAAGTGGACCACAATTCATGCTCTAGAACAGCCTTTCATAGAGGATGTGAATTACTCAATTTCTTATCTGCATTTAATTTCTTCCCAAACTTTTCTACAAAATTAATCTACAAAAAAATTACAAAGCAAACAAATGTTAGCGAGATGATTGTCAGGTTAGTGCTTGTGAGGTTTCTGAGAGCTCTAACTCTCCCAATACCAGACCCCTTTGTCGTTTCACATTTCTTCCAAGCCCTTAATAAAACAGTGATTGCCGAAACTGCTCTTGGTTACAAAAGACCAGGCCAGGTCTCTTACCCAAGCTTGGGTCAGTCAGACATACATTCAAAGTCTGCCTCTTCTATTGCCAACGCTGACTAAACATTCCCCTGCCCCAGTTAAAAATTCTATTGTGTCCAAAAAAGCTAAACTGCAGTTTACCCAGCAATCCTACGTCAGAGGTACATAAAGACAATTGACAAGCTATGTCATGATCAGTTACAGTGGGTATAGAAAAACGTTTTTAGGGGAGAAAAATCTGGACATTTTTTTTCTCTACATGGTTAGCTCATTGGCTGTTATGACAAAACACAGCTGAAGGTCAAATAAACATCACTGGGAAGGAACAGTAAAATTGTGCCTGACTGACAGTATGCCTACTAGTGATGGGGGATTATTATTTCTGATGACAAAAAGTATCATTTTGACCATATTGCAATATTATTTTTTGCGCTGGTTTACTGTACTCCAGTATTTTTCCTTCATAGCTTGTACTCCATCTTATTTTTTAAAATAGGGAGCCCATTTGTTTTCAGAACTTTTATTTCTCTCGTCACTCTGCAGTAGACATATGGTGAGCAATATGTTTGGAACATCGAATTGCAATAAAATCACAGAATCAAATTGCTATATATGGTATTGCAATACATAATGTATTGGCACCTAAGTATCGTGATGAGGTCCCAGGCAATTCTCAGCCCTAAGGCCTACTGTGCTAACCCGAACTGTAGGCTATTGTGCTGGCTTGGATATTTCAGGAAATATGGTGGATGCATAACCAGGCTAGCAGAGTGAAGCTCTCCCCAGCTCAGTAGGCCTATAGTGTATACAGTTCCACAATATGACTCGTGACAAGAAATGGGTTTGACCATAATAAATCCTCCCTTTTCTTATTAAATACTATTCAAAACATGATTTAAAAAATAACGTATGCAACCTTCGAAAAAGATAGAGGGATACTCATTCAAAACTTTGAGACAGCAGACTACACAATACAGCAGAGGACATAGCTGCAAGGCCATCAGCCATTTCAGGGGACTGTTTAGGACTATCTCAGGTAGACAGTGAAAAACAAAAATAGAAAAACAAGAGATAACAGTCACTTTCTTCAGAGGGGTGGGGGAGGTGCATTTGAAAGGCCATATGTTTAGACTACCGGTTTACCTAACCAGACAGACAATTGTGAATATAAGTGTGCTAGATTATAAAGTGATGTCTGTATTATTCACAATATGACTTTGGCATGGTTGAATTCTTGATTCTGGAGAGAAGAACACTTATTATTTACTGTACCATGATGAACAGTAGCATACATGGAAAAAGCGGCAACACATTGACTTAGACTGAGGCTCACCTCCTTACACGTTATGAGGTAAGATGTGACACATATTACGCAAGACAGTAGGCTACCGTATGAAGACGGGCTAAAACAGCTTTTCCAATCGAAACTCCAGTTTACACTGAAGGCAGTGTCATGGCGACGCTGGATGGCTAAACGCATGCGTAGTTACACGTCATCTGGTCTAACGGTCGTATCGCGCATGTGCAAGCCGTCAACTCAGACACTCCGGACCGAAGCTGTTTGACAAAAATGTTTGTCCCTTTGGAGTAATAACATGTTCAAATAAAGACATTACCTCGAATCTACCTTCGTGCCTTTTGATTTCTAGAAAACGAACTAGTAAGATGTTTTTTTTTACTTCTCTCATCGACTTTTCAAACCCTGACCAAGTCTGTTTGGCAAGCGTACCCGGAAGTCTCGCGATGTTGCGCCTCTGGGTTTAGAAATTTTATTTATTTTACTGTGCCGCGAATTATGCGCATAGGCAGTTTTCACTGCTTTGCCAGGTGTAATCAGCTGGTCCTGTCGACGCATTAGAAAGTGAATATTAACAGTGGGCGGACTGGAGCTCGACGTCACTTTTTTTTATGAATAAGAAAAGTACTGATTTCAGCACCCGTTCTGAAATCAGTAGTTTTGTGATAAACTAAAATGGTATATGCTGTTTTAGCTCCAGTCCGCACACACTAGTCGCCGCTCAACTCCATCGTAAATCGTTGAGTTTAGTTGGCTAAGCGAAGTATTGCTTTTCGGTTGTCGGTTGTCATAAATGCCCTTTCTGAATTGAATAAACCACAGGAGTAGATTCCTCTCAAAATCCTTGTTTCATATAGGTTTATATTAATATTTAATTATTTGTACACGAATTGATAGGGCTATAGATGTTATAGACAAAGACATGAATGCAAGTTGGATTAAGGTCAGTTCTCTACAGCCACATAAGTGGGATAAATTATTGCCAAACAGGGCCTATTCCTATACACGCTTTAAAAATGTCAATGTTTTTCCAGAAATGATTAAAAAACAAACTAGCTTTAATGGAACTAATTAATTCATTGGTCTGTCATGACAGGAGCCACGCGGTCAATGAGTTCTCATCTTTCAACCACGTTGACAATTCAGTGTTTCAAATAAAAACATGACATTTCTAATTAATTCAAAATCACAATGCCAACCTTGCCGCTGGCAGTCCCTCCGGCTACCCCGATGAGGAAAGGTTGCCGAATAGCATTCTCGTTTTCGGCTTGACTGTCCACCCTTGTCTCGCTGTCGCCTGCCATGCTTGCTATAAACGCATACAGAAGCACGGAGGTGGTTTTGCTCCAATAGCGCTCCTCCCCTCTTTTCAGTTGTGCGTTTGCTTTGATGCTATGAGTAAGCCTGGATATCAATCCGTTATTTTGTAAACTACTTGAAATGCAGAACCTTCACATCAGGTTATGTGTTATTGCAATTCAGTTATCAGACTCTAGGCCCATATATCAGATTTCTGGAAATGTTGTGGCCTACATTTAGATCAGCTCAGTTAAAGATGCACTCCGGGATCTTAAAGGTGACAGGCAAAGGGCTCCATAAATACCTTAACACTTAATAACAATGCTCATGCAGGCTTCATTAAAAAGTCCTCAACAGCATTTTTGTGTATCACAAAACTTTTCATTTCTAGTTTTTGGTGAAGATGTCATTTTCTGGGCATAAATTGCAATGATTATTAGGCAAAAAGAAAGAACAATGCCCTTACTGCAAGCAACACAAGCTACAGACATGGCTTTTGTGAGCCCTTTTCTGGATCAGAAATTAAACAAATTATACTGACACGATGTGAAAAGACACTTGCACATCTGGGGAAAATACATATATGTCAACACCGATCACTCATATACAGATAATGAGATCTGGCTAGTTAGCTAGCTATAGCCAGTCAGTGAATTCCCAATCAATCTGATGTTGTGGCTGCAGTTCTAACAGCCAATACTAGCTAGCTAAAGTTTTGAGTTGATAATAAATTATTGGATGACACAACACATGTATAAATTGGCTAGGAAATAAATTTAGCAGAAATAGCTATTGCTTCCCTAGAATATAACTATAGGCTATAGCTAGCTAGCTACAATCATTGATGCTGTGGCAGCTAGCTAACTAACTAACCAAAACGTGGCTAACTACCACATGAAAATAATACAGCTATGGTAATTCTGGTTAGCTAAATGTTACCATATAGCTAGACCCTTTCTGTTAAATGTACTGGTTAGCTTGCTAGCAAATGTTAGCTAGCCCAAATGTGTATAGATTATAGTTAGCTAGCATAGAAATCCCCAACAATAATCCATGTGCCTACAATAAATACTCAGTTTAATTCACACTTAATAGACAACCAACAAATTTGAATTTGTTTTGTGACAGCAATATTACAGACACGACAAATTGTAGACTATAGCATGGGATACAACATTACAGTAACATCTAGAAAAATACATTAGATACAGTATATTGTCAAAAGTAGGATATTTCACATATTTATGTTAGAAATGTGGATCACATGTAATTATCTATGTAATTAGATAAGGATGTAAGGATAAACATGTATTTAAGCTGTAAATAGTAATCCTGTCATGTATTGTCATGTTGTGTCTTGTTTCTGTCCTTTCCCTTCACCCTGTCTCCCTCTGCTGGTCGTATTAGGTTACCTTTTCTTACCCTCCTTCCCCCAGCTGTTCCTTGTCTCCTCTAACTACCTCGTTCACCCCTTTTCCCACCTGTTCCCTTTTTCCCTCTGATTAGGTCTCTATATCTCTCTCTGTTCCTGCTTCTGTCTTTGTCGGATTCTTGTTTGTTGTGTTTCATGCCTGAGCCAGACTATCGTCATGTTTGCTGTAACCTTGTCCTGTCCTGTCGGAATCTGCCGGTCTATCTGAGCCTACCTATGTTTGGTTATTAAAGAAGCTCTGTTTAAGTTAGTTCGCTTTTGGGTCCTCATTCACTCACCGTAACAGAAGAATCCGACCAAGAATGGACCCAGCGACTTCGGATCCTCTCCACTCAGCCGTCGAGATCCAGGGAGCGATGCTAGGCAGACACGAGCAGGAATTGTCTGCTGCTCGACATGCCGTTGAGACCCTGGCCACCCAAGTCTCCAACCTCACAGAACAGGTTCACCATCTCCGCCTCGATCCACCGGCCACTTCCAGGGCTTTCGAATCTCCGGAGCCCAGAATCAATAACCCGCCGTGTTACTCTGGGGAGCCCACTGAATGCCGCTCGTTCCTCACCCAGTGTGATATTGTGTTTTCTCTCCAGCCCAACACTTACTCCAGGAGCACTGCTCGTGTCGCCTACGTCATATCTCTCCTTACTGGACGGGCTCGTGAGTGGGGCACGGCAATCTGGGAGGCAAGGGCTGAGTGTACTAACCAGTATCAGGACTTTAAGGAGGAGATGATATGGGTTTTTGATCGATCTGTTTTTGGGGAGGAGGCTTCCAGGGCCCTGTCTTCCCTATGTCAAGGTAATCGATCCACAACAGACTACTCTATTGAGTTTCGCACTCTTGCTGCCTCCAGTGGCTGGAACGAGCCGGCTTTGCTCGCTCGTTTTCTGGAGGGTCTCCGCGCAGAGGTAAAGGATGAGATTCTCTCCCGGGAGGTTCCTTCCAGCGTGGATTCCTTGATTGAACTCGCTATTCGCATTGAGTGACGGGTTGATCTTCGTCACCGAGCTCGTGGAAAGGAGCTCGCGTTCTCCGTTGCCCCCCTCTCCGCATCACTACCATCTTCCTCTGCCGGCTCGGGTGCTGAGCCTATGCAGCTGGGAGGTATCCGCATCTCGACTAAGGAGAGGGAACGGAGAATCACCAACCGCCTCTGTCTCTATTGCGGTTCTGCTGGTCATTTTGTCACTTCATGTCCAGTAAAAGCCAGAGCTCATCAGTAAGCGGAGGGCTACTGGTGAGCGCTACTACTCCTGTCTCTCCTTCAAGATCCTGCACTACCTTGTCGGTCCATCTACGCTGGACCGGTTCGTCAGCTTCCTGCAGTGCCTTAATAGACTCTGGGGCGGAGGGCTGTTTTATGGATGAGACCTGGGCTCGGGAACATGACATTCCTCTCAGACAGTTAAGGGAGTCCACGGCCTTGTTCGCCCTGGATGGTAGTCCTCTCCCCAGGATTCAGCGTGAGACGCTACCTTTAACCCTCACTGTTTCTGGTAATCATAGCGAAACCATTTCTTTTTTAATTTTTCGTTCACCTTTTACACCTGTTGTTTTGGGCCATCCCTGGCTAGTTTGTCATAATCCTTCCATTAATTGGTCTAGTAATTCTATCCTCTCCTGGAACGTCTCTTGTCATGTGAAATGTTTAATGTCTGCTATCCCTCCTGTTTCCTCTGTCTCTTCTTCACAGGAGGAGCCTGGTGATTTGACAGGGGTGCCGGAGGAATATCACGATCTGCGCACGGTGTTCAGTCGGTCCAGGGCCACCTCTCTTCCCCCACACCGGTCGTATGATTGTAGTATTGATCTCCTTCCGGGAACCACTCCCCCCCGGGGTAGACTATACTCTCTGTCGGCTCCCGAACGTAAGGCTCTCGAAGATTATTTGTCTGTAGCTCTTGCCGCCGGTACCATAGTCCCCTCCTCCTCTCCCGCCGGAGCGGGGTTTTTTTTTGTTAAGAAGAAGGACGGGTCCCTGCGCCCCTGCATAGATTATCGAGGGCTGAATGACATAACAGTGAAGAATCGTTATCCGCTTCCTCTTATGTCTTCAGCCTTCGAGATCCTGCAGGGAGCCAGGTTTTTCACTAAGTTGGACCTTCGTAACGCTTACCATCTCGTGCGCATCAGGGAGGGGGACGAGTGGAAGACGGCGTTTAACACTCCGTTAGGGCACTTTGAATACCGGGTTCTTCCTTTCGGCCTCGCTAACGCTCCAGCTGTCTTTCAGGCATTAGTCAATGATGTCCTGAGAGACATGCTGAACATCTTTGTTTTCGTTTACCTTGACGATATCCTGATTTTTTCACCGTCACTCCAGATTCATGTTCAGCACGTTCGACGTGTCCTCCAGCGCCTTTTAGAGAATTGTCTTTTTGTGAAGGCTGAGAAGTGCTCTTTTCATGCCTCCTCCGTCACATTTCTCGGTTCTGTTATTTCCGCTGAAGGCATTAAGATGGATCCCGCTAAGGTCCAAGCTGTCATTGATTGGCCCGTCCCTAAGTCACGCGTCGAGCTGCAGCGCTTTCTCGGCTTCGCGAACTTCTATCGTCGTTTCATCCGTAATTTCGGTCAGGTGGCAGCTCCTCTCACAGCCCTTACTTCTGTCAAGACGTGCTTTAAGTGGTCCGTTTCCGCCCAGGGAGCTTTTGATCTCCTCAAGAATCGTTTTACATCCGCACCTATCCTTGTTACACCTGACGTCACTAGACAGTTCGTTGTCGAGGTTGACGCGTCAGAGGTGGGCGTGGGAGCCATTCTTTCTCAGCGCTCCCTCTCTGACGACAAGGTCCACCCTTGCGCGTATTTTTCTCATCGCCTGTCGCCGTCGGAACGTAACTATGATGTGGGAAACCGCGAACTGCTCGCCATCCGCTTAGCCCTAGGCGAATGGCGACAGTGGTTGGAGGGGGCGACCGTTCCTTTTGTCGTTTGGACTGACCATAGGAACCTTGAGTACATCCGTTCTGCCAAACGACTTAATGCGCGTCAGGCGCGCTGGGCGCTGTTTTTCGCTCGTTTCGAGTTCGTGATTTCTTATCGTCCGGGGTCTAAGAACACCAAGCCTGATGCTTTATCTCGTCTCTTCAGTTCTTCAGTAGCCTCCACTGACCCCGAGGGGATTCTCCCTGAGGGGCGTGTTGTCGGGTTGACTGTCTGGGGAATTGAGAGGCAGGTAAAGCAAGCACTCACTCAAACTCCGTCGCCGCGCGCTTGTCCTAGGAACCTTCTTTTCGTTCCCGTTCCTACTCGTCTGGCCGTTCTTCAGTGGGCTCACTCTGCCAAGTTAGCCGGCCATCCTGGCGTTCGGGGTACGCTTGCTTCCATTCGCCAGCGTTTTTGGTGGCCCACCCGGGAGCATGACACGCGTCGCTTCGTGGCTGCTTGTTCGGTCTGCGCGCAGACTAAGTCCGGTAACTCCCCTCCTGCCGGCCGTCTCAGGCCGCTTCCCATTCCCTCTCGACCGTGGTCTCACATCGCCTTAGATTTTGTCACCGGACTGCCTTCGTCAGCGGGGAAGACTGTTATTCTTAAGGTTGTCGACAGGTTCTCTAAGGCGGCTCATTTTATTCCCCTTGCTAAGCTTCCTTCTGCTAAAGAGACGGCACAAATCATCATCGAGAATGTTTTCAGAATTCATGGCCTTCCGTCAGACGTCGTTTCGGACAGAGGTCCGCAATTCACGTCTCAATTTTGGAGGGAGTTTTGCCGTTTGATTGGGGCTTCCGTCAGTCTCTCTTCCGGCTTTCACCCCCAGTCTAACGGTCAAGCAGAACGGGCCAATCAGACTATTGGTCGCATCTTACGCAGTCTTTCTTTTCGCAACCCTGCGTCTTGGTCAGAACAGCTCCCCTGGGCAGAATACGCCCACAACTCGCTTCCTTCGTCTGCGACCGGGCTATCTCCTTTTCAGAGTAGCCTCGGGTACCAGCCTCCGTTGTTCTCATCTCAGTTCGCCGAGTCCAGCGTCCCCTCCGCTCAGGCTTTTGTCCAACGTTGCGAGCGCACCTGGAAGAGGGTCAGGTCTGCACTTTGCCGTTATAGGGCGCAGACTGTGAGAGCTGCTAATAAGCGTAGAACTAAGAGTCCTAGATATTGTCGCGGTCAGAGAGTTTGGCTCGCCACTCAGAACCTTCCCCTTAAGACCGCTTCTCGCAAGCTGACCCCGCGGTTCATTGGTCCGTTCCGTATTTCTCGGATCATTAATCCTGTCGCAGTGCGACTTCTTCTTCCGCGATATCTTCGTCGCGTCCACCCGGTCTTCCATGTCTCCTGTGTCAAGCCCGTTCTTCGCGCCCCCGCTCGTCTCCCCCCCCCCCCCCATCCTTGTCGAGGGCGCACCCATCTACAGGGTCCGTAGGATTTTGGACATGCGTCCTCGGGGCCGTGGTCATCAGTACCTAGTAGATTGGGAGGGGTACGGTCCTGAGGAGAGGAGTTGGGTTCCCTCTCGGGACGTGCTGGACCGTGCGCTGATCGATGATTTCCTCCGTTGCCGCCAGGTTTCCTCCTCGAGTGCGCCAGGAGGCGCTCGGTGAGTGGGGGGGTACTGTCATGTATTGTCATGTTGTGTCTTGTTTCTGTCCTTTCCCTTCACCCTGTCTCCCTCTGCTGGTCGTATTAGGTTACCTTTTCTTACCCTCCTTCCCCCAGCTGTTCCTTGTCTCCTCTAACTACCTCGTTCACCCCTTTTCCCACCTGTTCCCTTTTTCCCTCTGATTAGGTCTCTATATCTCTCTCTGTTCCTGCTTCTGTCTTTGTCGGATTCTTGTTTGTTGTGTTTCATGCCTGAGCCAGACTATCGTCATGTTTGCTGTAACCTTGTCCTGTCCTGTCGGAATCTGCCGGTCTATCTGAGCCTACCTATGTTTGGTTATTAAAGAAGCTCTGTTTAAGTTAGTTCGCTTTTGGGTCCTCATTCACTCACCGTAACAAATCCACCCAAAACAGTTAACATGCATTGATAATAACCAATGATAGGTGGCCACATCAACTATTTATGAGCATGTAGTTAGTGCCTTTTGCTTCCAAGAAAACAGAATAAGGTTGTCTCCCACAATGCTTTGGCTCCGACTTCAAGTTGTAGTTGGTGAGGAGCAACAGCAGAAATTTCCAGTCGACTGCAGTCTAAATATTTTGCAGGACATTCACTGGACAGTGTAGCCTACAATAATATTTTGGGGGGGAAGCACCCCCCATCCCAGACACATAAAAACTGCACTGAACAAGCTAATGGAAGCGCGCCTACAGGCTACTCCCTTGCCTTGCGAAAAATGTGGTCATGTAGGAAATATGGGAGGAATACTTGTCCAAGGAAACAGTTCTGGTTGGTCTCAGGGAATGTAAAACAGTTAGGAAGGCAGTCTTTGAAAACCAGCTTGAGTGAAGTAGCAGCAAACATGTTAAATTAGCAACGAATGAGCATGGAGAGCCTCACAAGTTTGACAAAATCCACCATATCTTTTCAGTTTAATCACATTATATATTTTTTCAGTCTAATACAGCTATTTATTTACTTTTGTAAATCTTCCATAGAAGCATGCTTTTTTAACTGTCCTCTCCAAGTTTAGCTGCAATTTAGACCGAAAGGATTTTACAAATGTGATTGGTTGATGATATGACATTGGCCTATGAATCGCTTGGCGAAATATCAGATCTCAATGATTTGGGAAGTGTTTAACATCACCAGTACCACATCCTTATGATATATATATTTTCAAAAAAGCAATGTGACTGTAAACAGAGATCTGTATAAAATGACGAAATGCAATTTTCTCCGCCCTAACAATGGGAGTCGTTATCCCACAGGCAGGAAGGCAGGCGAAAACGTTAGGTCCAAAATTAGCTAAAAGAAACGCAATGGGAACCTCTCGCTTCACCTCATCCTCTCTGCAAAACAGACATGAGCCTGAATGAAATACAGAACAAATCCAAAAACATGGCAGACATTGCATGAATATAACATGTTAATATCTTCAGCTGTGAGTGATGGAAAACAAATCGGCCTCAGCTACAATTAGTTGAATAATGAAATGTATGTCTTGTGCATATGTTTTATTTGCATATTTCCATTAGGGACCGCCTCATCTGTGAAGTGCGGGTGTGCAGAAATTAAATTCGACCTTGCACTCCTAGGAAACTTTGGCAAAGCATCAAGTCTATAAAACGTAGTGCACTGTCTTTGTAACAGATTCTAGTTTTGTGAACATAAAAATGTATTGAGATCAGATTAGGTGCATACATCGCCACCTACTATACTGGTGTGTGAGGCCATTCACAGCCTACCTACATTACATTATTTGAAACAATAATTCAAAACTAACAACTATTAGCACTCTCTAAAAAAAACTAACACCACATTTCGCCATTTAACCAACGCTCTGAGAGGACATAACACTGTCATTCAACACCCCCTGCAGCTGTTCTGCTGTAAATCCTTGCAATCCCAAGTACTTCTCTGCCACTACAACCTCTATTTTCTGTTACTTTCGATCCATTTCTGCAGATCAATTGACAACCATGGCTATAAATGCTACAATGCCCACCTTACAGAAGCACATATTCATCCCATCACTCTCTTGGTCTCTGCCTACTCACAGGAATCCTCTCAGGATCCCTCACCCTGTACCCACCTTCCTCTGCCACTCTCTTCACTGCTTCAACATACAACACTTTCTATACTACCCTAATCCGGCAACCTTGGTCTGCCTTTCTCTCACCGGACACCTTCAATCTGCAGCCCCATGGGCACCTCCACAACTAGCACACATAACTTTCGCCACCAATATAACACATTCCTTCGTTTCATCCCCTCTTGCACACTTCTCATATCTAGGCATCTGCCTCATACACACTGCTGCAACATGTCCATAAACTTGACACTTAAACCACCCATTGCTGCGCCCCTGCCCAGTCCTGTGAAATCCATAGATTTAGGCCAAATTAATTGATTTCAATTGACTGATTTCCTTATATGAACTGTAACTCAGTAAAATCGTTGAAATTGTTGCATGTTGAGTTTATATTTTTGTTCTATATAGACTCAGCCGCAGGACAATTTCTTCTTGAGGGGATGGTCGGGGGGCCAAGACACAATTACAAATAATTGTAGACGACAATTTGACTACAAGAAGCCCAAACAGATATAATTGTCACGCCTACTCCTGCTCCCCCTCTCTGGTGCTCGAGGGCACAAGGTGGGCCATCATTACGCGCATTAGCTCTCCATTGGACTCACCTGGACTCCTTCACTTTGTTGATTGCCTACTCTAAATCTGTCTTATCCTCAGTTTGATCCTTGTGTCAGCATTAATATTGTTTTGTTCCCCCTGTCCAGACGCAGTCCGTGTTTCGTTTCATGTCCGTTATTCATTCAAATGTTCACTCCCTGTACTTGCTTCTTGTATGCCAGCGTCTGTCCTCACAGAATGCAGACACCAATATTGGAAGCATCGGGGAGTTTTATTTTTTGGGGGGGTTGGTGACGTCGGGTCCAGGTGACGCTGCCGAAGGAACCGGGGGTACCTCAGCTGGCTCGTCAGGCTTCCAAGCCTTAGCTGGCTCAAGAGTTTTTTTTGTTGCCTCGGTTGGCTCATCATACTCCCATCCCATGACTCAGCCGGCTCGTCGAGCTCCCACACCTCAGCTGGCCCATCAGGCTCGCCCAAGTGGAACGCCGGGTGGTGACCCTAGAGGGAGGGGGGGGGGGGGGGGGGGGTACTGTCCCAGACAACCCATCATAACGCACACCTGTCACCATCATTACGCGCTTAAGCGCTTCATTGGACTCACCTGGACTCCTTCACTTTGTTGATTGCCTCCTCTATATCTGTCTATTCCTCAGTTTGATCCCCATGTAAGTGTTAAGGTTGATTTGTTCACCCTGTCCAGATGCTGTCCTTGTTTCATTTCATGTCCTTTATTCATTAAATGTTCACTCCCTGTACTTGCTTCTCATCTGTCCTCACAATAATGTTTGACTAAAACATAATAATTTCAAACCTTGCTTACATTTGTATACGATCACATAGCTCTCTCTATTATGTGTGGGAATACGTTGGAACAAATGTCTTATATTAAAATCACTTGGAGCTGATTTCCTGGTGTTTTTAGTCTAATATGTCCAACAATAAAAAATACACATTTTGTTTTTTTGCTCAGAAAAGTTAGGGGGCCAAATAAAACCGCCAGTTGGGGCACACTGCATTACAGCCATGACCATGTAACAAAAGACAGACAACACACTTTGAAAATGGTGACAAATGTTGGTCAACAACTGGACAAGTGATCCACACTCACAATGAAGCCTATTTTCTCAGATTTCCTCTCCGTTTGCACTGTGCAGTTGATAACCAAAGTAATAAACGCTACAAAGTCCACCTTCTTAACATGCAACATGTCAGGATCCCTGTTGACATGAAACATCATCTTGTATCGCTACTCCTACTACTTCACGCCTTTCTTCCACTCTTCTCAATTCCTCCGGACAGGAGGAATTCTATACAGCCCTTATTCTTGCCACCTCCGTCTCCTTCACCCTAACAGGACACTTCAGAAATGTGGGTGCGTCTCCCGAGTAGCACAGCGTTCTAAGGCACTGCATTGCAGTGTTCGATCCCAGGCTGGGAGGGTTTGGTCTGCTGGGGTTTCCTTGTGCCATGGCGCTCTAGCAACTCCTTGTGGAGGGCTGGGCTGGCCGCCTGCAAGCTGACACTGGTGGTCAGCTGGACGGTGTTTCCTCCGACACATTGGGCTTCCGGGTTAAGCGAGCAGTGTGTCAAGAAGCAGTGCGGCTTGGCAGGGTCTTGTTTTGGAGGATGCATGGCTTTCGACCTTCGCCTCTCCCGAGTCCGTAGGGGAGTTGCAGCGATCAGACAAGACTGTAACTACCAATTGGATATAACAAAATTGAGGAGAAAAAGAGGTAAAAGCTCAAATAAAAATAAAGAAAGGAATGTGGTGCATGTTCACCACCACAATTGTAGCATTTAGGCTCAGCTGGCATATAATACTCCTACACACACTTGACACATGCCCAAATAATTTACATTCATCACACTGCATGGGTTTGGGCACAAAGGCTCTCACAGGTAATCTCATATAACCCAAATACATGTGAGAAGGGAGACCCTTCATCTAAAAAACAATAGAATGGTTGGAGTGGTCTTCTACACTCCATCTACCATGCGGGTCAGTCATTGTTCACCAACCACTTGATCCAATTCTTCACATATATCCTTTGCATTTACTTCTAGCGCCACCCAAGATATAACACCCTTGATAGGTGCCCTGCTTCGAAGATCCACACACGACACATTCCAATCTGACATCTTCTTGAGGCGCAAAGCATGCTCCTTCAGTTCCATAGAAACACAAAGAAACAAAATAAGCCCACTTCTCGTTATTGTCATCAACGCCACCTCATCCAACACATCCACAATTTTAATAGAGACTTCAAACGGATCTCCCAGGTAACAAGATCGATCCAAAGATTTACTAGTTTCCACTACCACTTTACTTCTCTTTTTACTTTTTTCATTCGCCACTGTAATCCAATTCTTCTCCCTCTCATCTACACTTGACACGCCATCTGAAACAGAACATCCGCTTCCGCCATTTTCCCAAAACACCCCCCTCAAAACATCTGAGATGACCAGCTAGCTAGCCTTGCACAGAATAGAGATCCTACTAAATTACTAAAGGGGCTATGTCATGAACCCAAAAAGCTCCAAACTGGGGCGAAAATGGTAGCCATCTTGGTCAAGGAGAAATCCAAAAGCTGTCTAATGGCAAACGTGCATAAAGATGGCAGAATTCACTTTGTTATGTAGCACAATATTGGATCACTCCAATATGGTATCCGTCCGCGTGGCAGGATACATTCTGAGTAAGAATTTCCGATTAGTCCCGTATACTGGGTAGTGCTGCGGCGGACCCCCTTAAATAGCTGCCATCGCACTACTTCAACCTATTCCTTTTCTATGATCGTTCCAGAGTGGATTCGCTTGATAAGAGGTCTATGGTAGTGTATAAGCGCGGACATAAACCCGCAGCTATTCAGTAGCTCGGTGCAGATAGCTAGCTAGCCCCACCAGCCACTCCGTCTGGGTGTTCTGCTGTCCCTCAACTCGGTTTGGCTTGTGCCATCTCATTTGGGTTTTGTCTTAGTTTTTATTACTGGTGACAGTGAACCAAATCTGGGCGACACTCGGTTTGGTCTACCAGTATTGGGGCGCTGAGGGTTTGTCTTCATTGTTTGTGACTTGTCTGTCCACCGGAACCCTCAAGTTTTTAGCCGTAGGGGGACCACGCCTACCATGCACTATTGTAAGATTATGTTTCGCTCCAGCGGGTTTGCAGTTCTGCCCTGAGAGTGAGTTAGGTGTCGCGAGGCGCACCACTTTAAATCTCGCACAGGCCACAGCCATCTTGCCTAGACTCTTGTGTGTTCCATGGTGAATGAGCTATGCAAAGTAGCTAGTTTAATGAGAAGTGACCATTGCAGGACTAAGCATGGTTATTAACCCGCCTTCCCCAAGTCCTGCCAACCTGAACCCCCGTGGATATAGCAAGAGATGAGCTATACATGTGGCGTGAGTTAGTCGACCCACATGTATAAAGCAAGAAATGAGCTAGAATGCCCTGTCTTTAACAGCCAGGCAGTTTACACAGTTGGCGTAATTATTTTTTCTACAAGAAAAAGCTACTGCCAGTCATATCTCCTTTCCTTCATTCAGTTTATGATGTCAGGAAAACAACCTCTCACTCAACATCAACAAAACAAAGGAGATGATCGTGGACTTCAGCAAACAGCAGAGGGAGCACCCTCCCCATCCACATTTAAGTTCCTTGGCGTACACATCACGGACAAACTGAAATGGTCCACCCACACAGACCTCAGGAGGCTGAAGAAATGAGTCTTGTCACCTAAAACCCTCACAAACTTTTACAGATGCACAATTGAGAGCATCCTGTCGGGCTGTATCACCGCCTGGTACAGCAACTACACCACCCACAACCGCAGGGCTCTCCAGAGGATGGTATGGTCTGCACAACGCATCACCGGGGGCAAACTACCTGCCCTCCAGGACACCTACAGCACCCGTTGTCACAGGAAGGCCAAAAAGATAATCAAGGACAACAACCACCCGAGCCATTGCCTGTTCACCCCACTACCATCCAGAAGGCGAGGTCAGTACAGGTGCGTCAAAGCTGGGACCGAGAGACTGAAAAACAGCTTCTCTCTCAAGACCATCAGACTGTTAAACAGATGTCACTAACACAGAGAGGCTACTGCCTACATACAGACTTGAAATCATTGGCCACTTTAATAAATAGATCACTAGTCACTTAAATAATGCCACTTTAATAATGTTTACATATCTTGCATTACACATCTCATATGTATATACTGTATTTTTATACCATCTGCTGCATCTTGCTTATGCCGCTCAGTCATCGCTCATCCATATATTTCTATGTATATATTCAAATTCCATCCCTTTACTTAGATTCGTGTGTATTAGGTAGTTGTTGTGGAATTGTTAGATTACTTGTTAGATATTACTGCACTGTCAGAACTAGAAGCACAAGCATTTTGCTACACTTGCAATAATATCTGCTAACCATGTGTATGTGACCAATAAAATGTGATTGAGACAGATATTTCACCACATGTATAAATGTGAAGCATCCGGTTGGCTTTCCCATTCACTACCTATGGTGGTGAGAGGAAGACCAGTGGCCGGCAGTGGGAGCAGATGGAGCGACATTTGATCTCAGTACAGTTTTCTGTTTCCAAAACTAGAATCTGTTACGAACATAGTGGACCAGGTTTTGTAGACTTTACCCTTTGCCAAAGTCTCAAAAATGGCATTCTTTAAAAGGAGTGCACGGGCAAATCGAGTTTCTGCACATGCGCACTTCACAGAACGAAAATATGCAAATACTCTTTGGTGTCGACTTGTTAACCCTTTCCCGCTCTCATTAACGTCAGTATTATACACACCTGGCATGGTACATCAGGTGAGCGGAAGCACTAATTAAGGTTATAAGACATACAGTTAGTATGATAACAAAGGGAAAGGGAAACCTAGGGTCCATACAAATAGTACAGTTTACCACCATGTTCACTGGCCTGACAAAATACAGGTGGAAAAAAAAAAGAAATATGAAGAGAATGTGTTTTATACTTTCATTTTGTCTTAGATCTGCAAAGGTGTAGGGAAGAAATAAGCAGATTAAGTCTAAATGAGATATTAATAAACAACAACTGACTTTGGAAACATAATTTAATAAGTATTCAAGTACAGGAAAGAACATGACAGGTTTTTTTTTTTTAAATGTAACTATTGAAAGAGGTGTATGTGCGTGTAAAAAAAACAATTTATAAAATGAATGTGTAGCCTGTAATCTGTAAGAGAACAACAAGAGCACAACTGCAGACCGATACAGGGACTACTCATTAAGCCTAGACGTAGTAGGGGAACTTCAGACATGGCCATAAAGAGAGAGAGGGCAGGGCACTGGAGATCTGAGGTACAGAGAGGAGTGGAGGAGAGGTGTGTGTGTGTCTCCGTCTCTGAAAAAAATAAAAATAATGTGTAACCATAACACAGCTAAACAAACAAATGGCCCCTGGACGTCATGGACCAGTCGATGGAACATAACTTCACATACAGGTTCAACATCCTGGTTTTAAATTAAAGAAATATATTCACCATTAGTCTTGTAAGAGACCAACAAGAGCATCTGTGAATTCTCCGGTGTATGCGTTTCAATTCTGTCAATTCAGAAATCTATGTAACACTAATAATGGATGCTATCCTAAGACTTTATAAACAAATTACTTTATGAATTGACTGAATTTAAATGGAACTGACATGTGTGAAAAGAAAGGTACAATGAGGGCGGTCAAGACAACAACCAGACAACTCATCTCTTCTTCCTGTCCTTCCTGTGAGCTGGTCGGCTAAATTGACTCCATTTCTGATAGGGAAGAGAAAAACAACACATTCAAGCTTAACATAATATAACCCCATAAAAGGTGAGATTTATGTTAACTAAATACTGCTTGTATAGTGTAGTTAGTGGCATAAATATTGGAACAGTGTGGTAAAGTTGGTAATACTTGCTGTTTACTCATGGAATTTGTATTTCAGATCAAAAGATGAATATGACAGGCAAATATTTAGACAGCAAACTGTTATTTTAGGATATTTTCTAACCCAGAAACAACAGCTATTCATTTGCCTCATATTAATACTTTGATCTGAAATACCAATTAGCCTACATGACTATACTGTAAAAATGACCTACTTTACTTCACTGTCGCACACTTATGACACTACCTGTGATGTGGGGAGAAAAAAACGTACCATTGAACTCGGCTTCGAAAAGCAGCTGATACATTTTAACCTTGACTGCTGCTTTTCTTTGCTGAGGCAGCCTCTTCAGTGTTGGCACCAGGCTCATGGCAAAGAGGGTCTCTTCATCCTCCTTCCTGTGAGCATCAGGTTGGGCTGCATCCCTCTCGACGGCTTGGAGGAGCCTCTGCTGAAATGAGTTGAGTGGATCTGGGGGGCTAATACCTCCGATGACGCCTGGTGTGACGTTGTTCCTCTTCGTTTCTCTCTCTGTTTCTCTCCACGGCCACATCCTGTTCAACAAGGTCCTCAGTGGTCACTTCCGTGAGGTTCATAATAATCTCAGGTGGTCCTAGATCCAGAGGTGCTTCCTCCATTTCACCATCTTCCATGGCTGCACTGGTGGTGGTCATACTTGTGGATGATGTAGACGTTGTAGAGGGTCTCGCTGCACCGGTGGATGCGATGGTCGCACTTGTAGGTGACGTTGAGGGTCTTGATGGACCGGTGGCGACAACACTTGTGGATGTTTCCTGTACTAGAGAGGAAATGCACATTTAGGTTCCACCTCCGAAGAATGAGGTTACCACAAGCATAAAGTAAAACATTTGCTATATCGTCAAAATGTGTGCAAACAAAAATGTAAGGTTATGGTTTATGATTGACTTTTTATGACTTCGGAAGAATGATGAAGGTTACTTCACAGGAGGTTTGTGGATCTTAATTGGCATAGGCTGGCTCGTGTTATTGACTGGTGCGGAATTAGTGGAATGGTATCAAATACATCAAGCACATGGTTTGATGCCATTCCATTTGCTGTATTTGATACCATTCCACTTGCTCGGTTCCAGCCTTTATTATGAGCCATCCTCCCCTCAGCAGCCTCCACTGCTACTTATACATATTCACAAATTGAGTGTGGGAATCTCCACATGGAGTTGATAAACATCAAGTAGGGCACTGACAGCTATCACTGTAGCGAGCTAGCATTAACCTTATCTAGCTAGTTATCTGGCTAACCTTATCTAGCTAGTCATCTGTTGTTGCTTGTTTTTTTTTACTACACCATATTCCAAAGATGAACCAGCTTGATCTATGGCTGGCTCTGGAGCTGGATTTGTCATAAGCATTGGTTTAGGGAAAACTTCACCACAGATGGAAACCACTGGCCTTGCCAGAAGATACCAACTCTACCGTTACGCTTGTTTACACTGAGCTGCACTGGGGTCGGAATGCAATCATGGTTACATTAAGACACCATCAAATTTGGAGTATAGTGGCATATCCCATCCCTGCATTGAGGTATGTTTTCCAACCAATATCTCGCACCGGCTCCACGGTGTCACAATGTAACCATGATTGCATTCCGACCCCAATGTAAAATGCAATTTTATGGACAATGGTGGATGGTTCTTAAAATAATCTTTGTGTTAGGGGGCTCTTAGAAGAGCACTTTCACTCCACGGCATACTGCCAATGGACTTCACTTTCTGGCGATGAGAAGTAGGTGGTCAGCTTCTCCCTCACCTGGAGTTCCTGTCTAGGGGCGTTGTTAGACATCAGGTAGGTGACCATTTGGCGTTCCCATCTCCATCCCAAACGGCTCCTGAAATGACCTCCGCAGGTAGTTGTAGACAACACATGTGGCCTTCACGCAGGCATTGACATTTGAGAGGCTGAGACCAAGCACTCTCCAATACATTCTCCACCGGGCTGCCAGAATCCCAAAGGCGCATTCAACAACTAACCTTGCCCCGGACAGTCGTTTGTTAAAGATCAGTGTAGGGCCTCATGAGGTTGGGTCTCAAAGGGAAGGCCTCGTCATCGACGAAGACGTGGGGAACAGGTCCCAGGTCTTCAGCCCCAGGGAGTGATGCGGGTGGTAGAATCTCCAGGGTGCGATCCTGAAGTGCCTGACCGAAGGCAGAGTCCCGGAGGGTCCCGCCATCACTTCCCTTGCCGTAAGCACCAACATCGACAACACGGAAATAGTAGATTGCGAACCCGAGCACGGTGGAGCCTGGATTACTACATGTTTCCCGTCAATGGAGCCAAGACAGTTGGGGAAATTCCACCTCTCCAGGAACTCAGCAGCGATGGCCCTCCAGTCTTCCTCCTTGGGGACAGGCATGTATTCACCAACCAGACAGTCCCAAATGGCTTGTGCCACAGAGGGGACAATGCCTGCCACTGTGGACCATCCAACTCGGAAGCTGAATCCACTGGTACTGTAGGAGTCCCCTGTCGACAAGAATCTAAAATATAATTCCAAATAATTATCAATATTGTGTGTAACTTGAATTCCACCCACATATTATATCCACCCACTGGCTCCATGTGATCTACAAGACCCTGCTAGGTAAAGTCCCCCATTATCTCAGCTCACTGGTCACCATAGCATCACCCACCTGTAGCACACGTGCTCCAGCAGGTATATCTCTCTGGTCACCCCCAAAACCAATTTCTTTCTTTGGCTCTCCTTCCAGTTCTCTGCTGCCAATGACTGGAACAAACTACAAAAATCTCTGAAACACTTCTCTCCCTCACTAGCTTTAAGCACCAGCTGTCAGAGCAGCTCACAGATTACTGCACCTGTACATAGCCCACCTATAATTTAGCCCAAACAACTACCTCTTTCCCTACGGTATTTATTTATTTAGCTCATTTGCACCCCATTATTTTTTATTTCTACTTTCCACATTCTTCCACTGCAAATCTACCATTCCAGTGTTTTACTTGCTATATTGTATTTACTTTGCCACCATGGCCTTTTTGCCTTTACCTCCCTTATCTCACCTCATTTGCTCACATCGTATATAGATAGACTTGTTTCTACTGTATTATTGACTGTATGTTTGTTTTACTCCATGTGTAACTCTGTGTCGTTGTATGTGTCGAACTACTTTTCTTTATCTTGGCCAGGTCGCAATTGTAAATGAGAACTTGTTCTCAACTTGCCTACCTGGTTAAATAAAAGGTGAAATCTTTAAAAAATAATAATATTATATCTACTCATATAGCTACCTCATTACTGTTTATTATGCTATACTAATTATATTGTAATACCTATCAACCATCATTAACAATTCCATGAAACAGTACAATTCAGTCTATGACTATATCAATAAACTGGAGCCCAGGCCAACTCTACTCTTAGAAAGAATGGTACTGTCTACTTAAAAGGGTTCTCAGACTGTCCCCATAGGAGAACCCTTTTAGCTTCCAGGTTGTACCCTTTTTGGTTCCAAGTAGAACCCTATTGGGTTCCATGTATAAACTTTTCCCCAAAGGGTTATACCTGGAACTATAAAGGGATTTATCCTATGGGAAAAGCAGAAGGACACTTTTGGAACCTTTTTCTCTAAGAGTGTATGTGAGTCCAATAAGAATGTAATGAATGACTGTAACTGTCTTGAACAACAATGGGTCCTGGAGAAGACTAGCCTACCTACTACTTCATCAGGGCATCAACTTTATTTTCATTTGGTAACATTGCATAATTAAAAAAGGATTATAAACCAACTTTGGGAAAAGTTATAGTCCTAATGAACATTCTGTAAAAGGATATCGGATGTCAAATAGGGCCTATTAACTGGAGAGCCCTTTAGCTAGCTAGGTTGCACATAAAAACAATGTATCAAATATCAATCAATTATGGTAACAAATGCTTTAAAAATGTACTTGAATTTAGCTTACCGGAGACAAATCGTCAGGAGTTCAACTGGGCTGATGGACTCCCGGGCGATCTTGGCTCCAACCATCTGGAGCAGGTGATCGAACTGGCTTCGGTCCAGACGAAAGTAATGTCGGAATTCCTCTCCAAACAGTCGAAGCTCTTGAATGAGACCGTGGAACTCCCCTGCCTGCTTTCGGGACTTTAACCATCTCTAGACCTCTGCTTTCGGCGGCGCTGGTCCCGGACCAACAGGCGCGATCAAGACCAACTTCCTTAACGTTGGTCTCATTGTGGACTATTTATTATTGCATTTCGCTCCAAAACTGCATTTTGGAGGGAAATTATATTATAGGCTCTCACAATTAATTTGTGGATGTCATCGAATAAATGATGTACTTGGCAAATAAATGAATAAAACATTTAAAGAAATTATACAGTCAAACTGTTTTTATTATATGTTATCCCACATGTGTTTACTGGATAAGTGTGCATCAAAAATTCAACACTCACATTTTGCTGCTTTCTGTCAAGTAAGTCCACGCATACAATTTGATGCATTGGTTCGATAAATCCATGCTGCAAGGCAAACGCAGGGTTCCATTGGAAATGAATGTACTTCTGGTGAATCAAAACGTAAAACACAGTCGGTGTGTTCGAAGCGTAAAACGAAAAGTCAAATTTGAAGTTAATTTGACAAATATTGGATCCTTTCTAGCAAAGACAAAAGTTGGATCCCGTCTACCCATGACCACTTCCTGTTCCTTGCACAGCGGAGACAAATGAGCCCTATCTGTGGACAGTCAGTCTACGATCGTTCTTTATGCCGCATTCAAATCAACTTGGAACTCGAAAAATCGGGGGAAAAAATAACTCCGGCTGGTAAAATCGTTTTAATGATCATACAACTCGGAAATCCAAGTCGGGAACTCTGGCCTCTTTCGAGAGCTCCAACTTTCCGGCCTGAAGGTCACTGACGTCATGATTTGACCTCGTTTTTCCGATTTTAAATCAGTGATCTTCAGGTTGGAAAATCGGAGCTCTAGAAAGAGGCTCGAGTTGGATGACAGTTCAAATCAATTTTCCCAGTCGGATCTCGCTTTTTGTGAATTCCCAGTTTTTTGAACGCGGCATTATAACTCAGTGTAATACCAACGACTGCATCAGGAGAAAAATGCGATCAAACCCCGGAAACGGAAATCTTAGCAAAATGAATTCAGATTTTTTAAACAGCTAATTATTTTATATTTGTGACCGGACCGTTGAAGATTATATAGGTTGTTTTACAGATTGATACCTGTAACAGTAAGTGGGAACTGTTTGAATACAGCTGCTTGTCGTTTTGTTATGGCAGTGTATTGTTTTGATATAAATTACTGTAGGTGGAAGTGGGTAGAAAATCTGCAAATAAAATATAATTGGAATAGATTCTGTTCTCAATCGTGTCAAATGTAATGTAAAACAGGTGAGATGATTAAAGAGATACATTACGTTAAACGTAATGTAGGCGAAGGGAATGTCAGTGAAATGAAATCGAAAACATTTGGGTTGCTTATTCCAGTATTCATGGTTATTGCACGATGCAGTGCCATTGCGTGTCCGTTTGTTGGAGGATTGCCTAATAACTGGCATTGTAAATCTGACAGACCGCAACAGTTATACAGTTGTCCACCCTACCTCGTTTATTGCAAGTTGATTGCAGACAGGCCTTGTTTAACTGCAGCCGGCTTCCGATTGCACACCTTGATTTTTAAGAGTCACCATGTCTACTGGGTAAGTGGAGCGATTATTGGACTAATTTCACTGTGACTTTAGTTCCATCTATTAGAAGCGGGTCTTATTTCGAGTATCGAGTATTAGCTAAGAAAAGGTGCAATAGGCTAGCCTATTGTAGCCAGTGATTCTAGATGACTAAACTCAACTGCATGGCGAAGGAAGTAGTTCTTAGACCAGTGACTGAGAGGTCCAGGTGTGGACTCAAATCTCGTGCGTCTGTGGAAACAGCAGCTCGCTGACAGTTACTCTCTTGTGGACCGATCTATGTAAACCTAACTGGTACCATGGAACTGTAATTAAGCAGCTGGCCAATTACGCAAGCCTTTAGTTCTGGTTAATCGAAATGAGCTGACAGTCAGAAGTTCTATGAACCAGAGGCAGGAGGATCAGGCCAGGGGGAGTGCTGGGCAGGATATTTGGTTCCTTTCATTGTCTCCCTTTCTTTACCACCCGCAGATGAAGGTACTGGTTAGGTTTTCAGCATGATCATGGAGACGACACAATAATAGCTACTTAACACTATTGAGATGCTCAATGTGAATATCCCAACGGCTGTGGCATCTGTCATCTGCCCTGTCTTTCAGGTACACATGGCAGTGGCAGGTAAAAATGACTTTGCAGTTCTCAACACCGGGCGGAAAATGCCTCTCCTCGGTCTAGGAACATGGAAGAGCGAACCTGGCAAGGTAGGTGCCTCACACGTGATTGATTAACCATTCCTCTTTTGGATCAAATATTTATCCCGACTAATTTAGGTTTTTATCAAAATGGAGTGTACTATCAATATGGGCTTGCTGTTGGGGTCTTTGTAACAATGGCTGTCGTCTTGGGTTGTGCTGTATTCCAGGTAAAACAGGCAGTGGTGTGGGCTTTGCAGGCTGGCTACCGTCACATCGACTGTGCTGCCATCTATGGCAACGAGGTGGAGATTGGCGAGGCTCTGCAGGAGACACTTGGCCCTGACAAAGTAAGCCAACAGCAAGGAACATGGTAGCTCTGGTCCAGGGCGTTACATGCGGCTTGAGTCGTCTTCTTATTTAATGGTTGTTGAAGAAGGCTCAAGCAAACACTTAACACCCTGGCCCAGAGCTACGAGTATGGTATCTAAGGCTTATCAATGTGGATACCATAGACATCATCGGGAGATACTGAGAAGGACAGAGATGTGCTAGTCCAGTGGTAGCTGCTGATTGGCTGAATACCCGGGGTGTGAGGTGGTTGGAGTTGTCAACAAAGCAGCATGACAGAATAATGGTGCCAAGTTTTCAAACTACTGGTAGTTTGAGAAGATATTTTAATTGATCTGTGCATTTGAACAACAGCATAAATACACATATTTCACTTTGAATGTCAAACTGAATGACAACTGCAGCATTTGCTGCCACTGTTTTGAACAGATTAGATTATACTATTTAGAATGAACAGTATTCAGACCCCTTGAATTTTTCCACATTTTTTAAAGTTAGTCTTATTCTAAAATGGATTCGTTTTTTTCTCCCAGGATGCACCTGAGCTCAATTGAGTCTCATAAGCAAAGGGTTTGAATACTTATGTAAATAAAGTATATAATTATTTTTTATACATTTGCACAAATTTATAAACTGTTTTTGCTTTGTCATTATGGGGTATTGTGTGTATATTGCTGAGATTTTTATTTATTTAATCCATTTTAGAATAAGCCTGTAATGTAACAAAATTTGGAAATGTCAAGGGGTCTGAATACTTTCTGAAGGCACTGTACATATCAAATTGTATTCGTCACATGTGCTGAATACAACAGGTGTAGTAGACCTTAAAGTGAAATGCTTACTTACGAGCCCCTAACCAACAATGCAGTTTCAAAAAGTACAGATAAGAATAAGAGATAATAGTTACAAGTAATTAAAGAGCAGCAGTGAAATAACAATAGCGAGACTATATACAGGGTGGGTACCGATACAGAGTCAATGTGCAGGGGCACTGGTTATTTGAGTTAGTATGTACATGTAGGTAGAGTTGTTAAAGTGACTGCATAGATGACAACAGAGTAGCAGTGGTGTGAGGGGGGGCACTGCAAATAGTCTGGGTAGCCATTTGACTAGATGTTCAGGAGTCCTATGGGTTGGGGGTAGAAGCTGTTTAGAAGCCTCTTGGACCTAGACTTGGCACTACGGTACCGCTTGCTGTGTGGTAGCAGAGAGAACAGTCTATGAATAGGGTGGCTGGAGTCCATTTTTAGGGCCTTTCTCTGACATCGCCTGGTATAGAGGTCCTGGATGGCAGGAAGCTTGGCCCCAGTGATGTACTGGGTCGTTCACACTACCCTCTGTAGTCCGACCGCAAGGCACCCGATGGTGCAGCTGTAGAACCTTTGAGGATCTAAGCACCCATGCCAAATCTTTTCAGTCTCCTGAGGGGGAATAGGTTTTGTCGTGCCCTCTTCACGGCTGTCTTGGTATGCTTGGCCCATGTTAGTTTGTTGGTAATCTGGACACCAAGGAACTTGAAGCTCTCAACCTGCTCCACTGCGGCCCTGTTCAAGAGAATGGGGGTGTGCTCGGTCCTCTTTTTCCTGTCGTCCACAACCATCTCCTTTGTCTTGATCATGCTGAGGGAGAGGTTGTTGTCCTGGCACCACACGGCCAGGTCTCTGACCTCCTCCTTATAGGCTGTCTTGTCGTTGTCGGTGATCAGGCCTACCACTGTTGTGTCATCGGCAAATTTAATGTGTTGGAGTCTTGCCTGGCCGTGCAGTCATGCATGAACAGGGAGTACAGGAGGGGACTGAGCACGTACCCCTGAGGAACCCCTGTGTTGAGGATCAGCATGGTGGATGTGTTGTTACCTAACCTTACCACCTGGGGGCAGCCCGTCAGGAAGTCCAGGATCCAGTTGCAGAGGGAGGTGTTTAGTCCCAGGGTCCTTAGCTTATTGATGAGCTTTGAGGGCACTATGGTGTTGAACGCTGAGCTCTAGTCATATATATGTATGTGTGTGTATGTATATATATATATATATATATATATATATATATATATATATATATATATATATATATATATATATATATCAGCGCGCTGCTGCTTCCAAACACACACACACACACGTGTGTGTATCGAAGTATGTGAACACCCCTTCAAAAATGGGTTGATTTGCTATTGCATTTGCTGACAGGTGTATAAAATTGAGTTCAGTGACTTAACGTGGCACTGTCATAGGATGCCACCTTTCCAGGAGCAACAACGGCTCAGCCACAAAGTGGTAGGCCACACAAGCTCACAGAACGGGATCGCCGAGTTCTGAAGCGCGCAGCGCGTAAAAATCGTTGACATCAGCAAACCCCTCACCCACAGGACTCCCTACACGCCGTCTGTCCGGTTAAGTTGAAACTTGGATTCATCCGTGAAGATGCATGCCAGTGGCCATCAAAGGTGAGCATTTGTCCACGGAAGTTGATTACGACACCAAACTGCAGTCAGTTCAAGACCCTGGGGAGGACGATGAGCACGCAGATGAGCTTCACTGAAATGGTTTCTGACAGTTTGTGCAGAAATTCTTCATTTGTGCAAACCCACAGTTTCATCAGTTGTCCAGGTGGGTGATCTTAGACGATCCCGCAGGTGAAGAAGCCAGATGTGGAGGTCTTGGGCTGGTGTGCTGATGCGTGGTCTGCAGTTGAGGCCGGTTGGACATACTGCCAAATTCTCTAAAACGGCATTGAAGGCGGCTTATGGTAAAGAAATTAACATTTAAATTCTCTGGCAAGTGCTCTGGTGGACATTCCTGCCGTCAGCATGACAATTGCACATTCCCTTAACTTGAGACATCTGTGGCACTGTGTTGTGTGACAAAACGGCACATTTTAGAGTGGCCTTTTATTGTCCTCGGCACAAGGTGCACTTGTGTAATGATCATGCTGTTTTATCAGCTTCTTGATATGCCACAGATTTTTTGGTGCGTATGGAAAATGTCTGATCTTTTATTTCAGCTCATGAAAAATGGGACCAACACTTGTTACATACATAACTAAAAAGGTATGATCTTTGTCCCCATGTGCAGTTGCAAACCGTAGTCTGGCCTTTTTAAGGCGGTTTTATAGCAGGGGCTTTTTCCTTGCTGAGCAGCCTTTCAGGTTATGTCGATATAGGACTCGTTTTACTGTGGATATAGATACTTTTGTACCTGTTTCCTCCAGCATCTTCACAAGGTCCTTTGCTGTTGTTCTGGGATTGATTTGCACTTTTCGCACCAAAGTGTGTTCATCTCTAGGAGACAGAACGCGTCTCCTTCCTGAGTGGTATGACGGCGCGTGGTCCTATGGTGTTTATACTTGCGTACTATTGTTTGAATGTGGTACCTTCAGGCATTTGAAAATTGCTTCCAAGGATTAACCAGACTTCTGGAGGTCTACAATTATTTTTCTGAGGTATTGGCTGATTTCTTTTGATTTTCCCATGATGTCAAGCAAAGAGGCACTCAGTTGAAAGGTAGGCCTTGAAATACATCCGCAGGCACACATTCAATGGACTCAAATTATTACAATTAGCATATCAGAATTTTCTAAAGCCACGACATCCTGGGGATTTTCCAAGCTGTTTAATGGCACAGTCAACTTAGTGTATGCAAACTTCTGACCCACTGGAATTGTGATACAATGAATTATAAGTGAAATAATCTGTCTGTAAACAATTGTTGGAAAAAGTACTTGTGTCATGCTCACAGTAGATGTCCTAACCGACTTGCCAAAACTATAGTTTGTTAACAAGAAATTTGTGGCGTGGTTGAAAAATATGTTTTAACGACTCCAACGTAATTTATGTACATTTCTGACTTCAACTGTATGTATGTATGTATAATTTTTATATATTTCTTTTTTGGGACAAGTTATCCTTTGTTCCACTAGCCCGATGATGGGGTCAAGTAAAGGGGTGTGTGTGTGTTTCTGTTTACACCTGTCTCTCTTTACAGGCCCTGAGGCGAGAGGATGTGTTTATCACCTCTAAGCTGTGGAACACACAGCATCACCCAGAGGATGTTGAGCCCGCTCTGCTTAAGACACTGAAGGAGCTGAGGCTGGAGTACCTGGATCTCTACCTCATCCACTGGCCCTACGCTTTCCAGTGAGTAGCCTCCATCATGGGTTCTGGAGAGTCACTAGCCTCACTGAACATGATACAGTAAAACATTTATAGGATTGCCAGACACTAGCAGAATTTCCTTTTTAAATTAATTTCAATCTGGGTATTAAACTTGCTATAATAATTTTAACAATGATCAATTCACATGACAGGGGTTGTGTAACAAACTGTATGGGCTTCCTACTGTTCAGTGGTAACATTGTGCCCGTACTTCTCCTTACCTTTCCCACAGACAAGGTGACACTCCTTTCCCTAAGTCAGAGGACGGCACCCTGCTGTATGACGACATCGACTACAAGCTGACTTGGGCTGCCATGGAGAAGCTGGTGGGAAAGGGCATGATCAGGGCTATCGGCCTGTCCAACTTCAACAGCAGACAGATAGACGACGTGCTGTCTGTAGCCAACATCAAACCCACTGTGCTTCAGGTAAAGAGAAGATGTGTTGACTGTGCGTACATTGTACCTAGCTACCAGGATTTCCATTCTGAAAATGCATTTTAATTTACCGGACAGTTGAGAAATGTACCAGACCCATATACATTGGGTGCATAACCTGATTAGGGTTTCCACCCACGGTGCTCAGAATGATAGAAATCACATTTGATATAATTCATCTTAACAGAACATGTAAGTCGAGGATGCAATGAGGTGTGTCCTTGCTGCACATGTTGAAGATGGTATAACTGTCCATTTACTTTTCCTCAGCCAACAAGATGAGTAACAAACAGAAAAATCACTAGCCTACTTACTGTATGCTTAGGCGGCGCACGGCTTTCACGTTTGGGGAAGCAATTTTCCATCCATCTAAACTGGAGGAGGAAATTATTGTCCAAAAACTTAAGAGGCACTGACCCAACAATAACGATTGAGTATGCGCAGTGCACACTCACCGGGGATATAGCCGATGCTCTCAGTTGGTGCCAATAAGATGGGCTATAGGACTACTGTTGTTCGCTCAATTAAGTTGAGAATTTTTATTACTAAAAGACATGTCTTTTCATTCATCTCCTCTTTACAGCAATAGCCATTTACTTTCCAAACTGTCTGGCTACTGGACAATGAAAGAGAAATTAAAAACAAAAGAACATGAGAGAAATAGGCTACTGGTTTCAATGCAATATGGAAGTCTATATAAAATAATTGCCTCCTAATAAAATAAGATTTTGCCTAAGCTACTTTGAAGCAAGGTAAAACATGCCTCCTAATATTTTGTAAAACATTCAAGTTTCAAACCATTTAAGTAGCTATATGTTTTAAAAATGCATACTGCCACCAGCTCATCCAAAGAGGTGTGATGCGCTGATGAAGCCTGCCTTCCGTTGACTATGCATTTGAGTGGCGAATGGGAAGAATGCCTCAATTACCGGCTGAGAAATACAAATATTAGCTATTTTTAACACACAATTGCAATTAGAATTATTGCACTTAAAACCATGTCTGACAGATTTTCTGCTTGAAGTATCTGTATGCTGTGCATGAGATACATAAGATGCATAACAAATAAATATTCCACAAAAATTATGCAAATTAACCCATGACTGGTCAACTGGTGTTCCAATCAATGAATAGGCTAAAAAGCATTAAACGGCTTAAAGCGGGCTGTTATCAGCTAACGGAAACCCCGCTAGCTACCTAGCTGAAGATCAGTTGAGAAACTATTTTTGTTTATTTAACTAGGCATGTCAGTTCAGAATTTCAGTTAAGAACAAATTCTTATTTACAATGACGGCCTAACCTGGCTAATAATTGTAATTGTAGACCCCTACCCTAACCCGGATGACGCTGGGCCAATTGTGCGCCGCCCTATGGGACTCCCGATCACGGCCAATTGTGATACAGCCCGGGATCGAACCAGGGTCTGTAGTGACACTCGGGAGCAAGGAGTCAAATCTAGAATGTTCTGATCCGTAATCAGGTGCGCTATCCATTGTGCCACTAGCCCGCTGAAAGGGGTGGCGTTTGTATGTTTGTCACTACCACAACCAGTCTTCTCACAGTCCATCGCTCCTCCAATATCCTTGCATACAACCCTCCCCCTACTGTCTCTTCGTGTCCCTGTCAGAAATACAGCAAGTGTTTGTTTGTTGACAGTTAAATATTAGAACATACGAGTTTGTTTTTGTTTGGTTTGAGTTTTTCTAGGTAGGGAGATCTTGATATGTGGCATGTGCTGTGTGTACATTATTCCTCCTTACCTAAAGATCAGTTGGTAAAATATTGAAGAAGTTTAAGCGCTAGACAGGAGTCAAACCTAGAATATTCGGCTCCATAGTCATCCATTGCTAGCCCGCTGACAGTTGTGGTTTCTGTTTCTGTTATTCAGGTGGAAAGCCATCCGTATCTGGCTCAGGTGTTGTTGCTGCAACACTGCCGGGACAGGGGCCTGGTGATGACAGCGTACAGCCCACTGGGGTCACCGGATCGGGCATGGAAGCATCCTGACGAGCCCGTCCTCCTGGATGAACCAGCCATCGGCACCTTGGCTAAGAAGTACAACAAGTCCCCAGCACAAATTATCATTAGGTGAGTAATGTTATATAATGTTCTAGCCTAGTACTCTTTACTCAATGATAACCCAGCATCCCCATCCCCAGAGGTGATGAACCCATCCTCTTGCATCTGTACAGTGAAACGGGTGTAAAATAAATAAACAAACAAAACCACACACCTTGCCTTGACCCAATCTGGGGGCTAGTTGAGCCAAATGTGGCACAATGGATAACAATGTGTCTGATTACGGATCAGAAGATTCTAGATTCGACTCCTGTTTAAATCGTAACTTTTTTTCAAAATCGCAATTTCTCTTTAGGTAGGCAGAATAAATGTATCAGTACGATATATCAAGACCTCCTGAATTTAGCACAATAATTCCTAAAATAAATTAATAAAACACTCATATGGTCTAGTGATTAGATCTTGCTTTTCATATAACCTATTTGGCCTCAAACCAAACCATGTACATCTTGTCTCTTTGCTAGATGGCAGACGCAGCGAGGAGTGGTGACGATCCCTAAAAGTGTGACAGAGGCTCGGATCAAAGAGAATATCCAGGTGGGTTATTCTGTTTGATGACGATCTATAATTGTAAATTGCTGCACAATTCAGTCTACTACTGCAAGAAACCACAGCTCTATTACTACTATTTCTACCCATCAAAACTGTTTTCATAATTCCCATCGTGTAATTATTTGACTACTGAGTGGACTCGTAATCTAAAATGCGTGTGTATCCTCAGGTGTTTGACTTTACCCTTGCAGCAGAAGAGATGAAGTGTATAACAGCATTGAACAAAGGCTGGCGCTACATTGTACCAACCATCACAGTGAGTGACTTTAGAGCTCCCTCTACTGGTACATGTGTACAAAGGATGTGAGACCAGAGAATGTTATTGAAGTTCTAAGGGTTATGTGATAGCCAGCTCACAATGGTTAAATGTTTCATAGAGAGCTATATACTATACTATATATGCTGTATGTAATCAGTTGGTTGAATTAAGCAACCAAAATGTAGTGTCTCTGTTGATATTCTACCATAGAAGTTGTCAGTGGGCTAGTTGGGCAATGGATTACACGTCTGACTACGGATCAGAAGATTCTATGCCCGGCTGCTGGCTAGCTTGTGACATTTTTCCAATTGTTGTTGCAGGTTGATGGGAAGCCCGTCCCCAGGGATGCAGGACATCCACACTACCCCTTCATTGACCCCTACTGAGTAAATCCCCAACTGCTGCCCACTTGTGCCTTGGGAACCCCCTCCCCTTCCTCAACCCCATCCTAGGCTGTGTCCCAATTAAATAGCTTCATTTTGTCATAATCCTCCTGAGTGACAACTGATTTGAGAAGTATTATTTTTAGGGGAAAGAAGGTTGGTAGAAAAAGTCCAGCTCCTGTCAGATCAGTTTTCATGGTGGTGAGGTGGCGGGGAAAGAGTGCTTTAGAGTGTATTAGGACATAGCATCTGTGTTCTTCGTAATAAAAATGTTTTGTTACTGCCCTTGAATTATTTGCTTCGACTGATTGGTAATTAAAATGCATCTTTACTTGGAGGGAAAACTAGTCTAAACAATAGTGTAAATACTAAACTAATTTACTTTCTGACTCAGGCTGCACAAAAGCTCTGGCGTGAAATGTTTATGGAAATGCAGTGTTATAAACCATTTTACAGCTGTGTTTTGTAATGTATTTATCCCATCTTTCACCAAGCCCAGTACCTACATCCCACTAACTCAACATGTGTAAATAACAATGTATATGTAGAGACTAGTATACAGCTGCAGCAGTTTTATGCTCTTGTCCCAGACAGAAGATATCCCAGCTAGACAGACAGATATCCTGTTGGACTTCCTGTTGCACACCACAAACCCGGACCACCTGGATGGAAAGAAGGATTCTGATTATGAGTTGTTTTGATTAATTTTACTAATTGTGCTAGGTGGGGAGCTTTTTATATAAATGTTGCACGTTCAAAAGTACATTTTGATTATTCCTATCTACCTAAAGACCAGTTGGGAAGTGAAACATGTATTAGATTAGGAGTCTAATCTAATCTAATTAGGAGTCTACAATCTAATGATCCATAGTCAGCCGTGTAAAATTACGTTGTCGGGGCGCCAATATGGGATCAATATCATGCCAAATGTAAATCGCTATCCACATGCAATTCACTATCCACAAACAACTTTTGATTTGTAAATCGAGGGCCTTAAGTTAAATGAATGCCATAAAGATTTGCACATAGGAGAGATATGTGCAAACATGACATATGGCAAACCTGCAACTCCATATTTGGAAGCGCTTAGGTCACCTAACTTTTGGCAGGAATTTGACAAGAAAAAAGACAACGCCTAGACGAAGTTCTCACACAATTGTTTCTATCCCGGTAGAAAGTGTTAGGGTTGCGTCAATTCGAATCTGGTATCAGGATAAATATGACATTGCGTCACCGATTGTATACAATGTATTTTTTATTAGCTAAGCAATAAGTGGTAAATGCAATTTTTGTATATACGGGCTCTCTGTCCCACCTCGCACGGCAAACAGAACTGAACCGTTCCTGACAAAGATATTATAATATACTCTGAACAGAGGTAGTTCCTGCTTCCGAACCGGCCTGTCACAGAGTAGAGACTGGGTGTGGTTTAGACTCACCCAGCCTATCGTTGATTGTTGGCGTATGTGCTGGTACCAGCCCCCGGGCGCTCCAGTTGATAGATGTAACTGTTGCTGTGTAGAGTATCTATGCGCTCATTCCCTAGATACCGTTATCACATATCTGGTTTCTGTTATTAAGTTTGAGTTCTAACAAAAAACAGTCTGTTTAACTGCCTACGTGTCTCCCCCAATTCATGATAGTTGCCTATACCTCAAGGCCAGCCACAGCCTTTCCGCTAGTCACATCATATGTTGGAAAATGTTGATTTTAACATACACAGACACCCTCATGATAGGCCAAGCATATTTTCAATCCTCATGAAAGCGATTTGTAGTTTAAAAAAATGGTTCTCACGCGTAGTCGTATAAAAAAAGTTGATCCCATTGATGCTGTTGACCCGGATCACTGGTTGATGTGGAGAGAAGGGGGTGAGTGTAACTGGTGTGAAATGGCTAGCTAGTTAGTGGTGCGGAAATGCCCTTGACCACAGAGTGAATTGCACACTGCAGTCAGGGGTACTTGGCTGTGCGCGCCAATAGCGTTTCAATCGGTGACGTCACTCGCTCTGAGACCTTGGACATAGGTGTTTCCTTACTATTAAATGATACAGTTAAGTTTGAGGTTAAAGATCTGCTTTCACACTTTTGGTAAAGGGCTTGTGGAGAAAAATCTTATTGCAAGAACTGGGAGCTCTTTAAATTTGAGGTGTCCAAATACCTTAGAAAATATGGTAGTAATCTTGCTAAGACCAAAAGAGCTGAGGAGGAAAAGGTGATCATTAAAATAACTTCCCTTTCTCAGAGGTCCCCAGTCGGCCTCTCGGGGAGGAGAATATGGAACTATTTGAGTTACAAAATAAACTGGATAATATATATCGATTAAAAGCAGAAGGAGCCTTTATTAGATCTAGGAAAAAAATGGATTGAGGAGGGAGAACAGAATTCATCCTACTTCTTTAGACTTCAGAAATGTTATTCGAAAAATAACACTATCCATAAGTTAAACATCAATGGTGTTATTACAGATGACCAAAAATGAATTGCTAAATATTGTAGCAGTTTTTACAGAAAGTTGTATAGCTCTACCTACTGTCAGGAATCCATAGATATGTTTTTTGACTCACTGAATGATGTTCACTCTATCAGTGATATAGAATATAAACAGTGTGATGAACCCATCAAAGTTGAAGAGATTATAGAGTCTATCAAACATCTAAAGAACAATAAATCACCAGGTGTTGATGGAATTATATCAGAATTTTACAAATTACTTCCTGAACAAGTAGCTCCCTATTTGAAGTATTTTTAAAGAGTATTAAAAACAATGTTCTCCCTCACAATGAGTCAGGGGTTAATAACACTGACACCTAAGCCTAAAAAAGAAGTGCTGCTCATCGATAACTGGCGTCCAATTTGTCTTTTTAATTAATAATGACTATAAGATATTAGCCTTACTACTTGCAAAAATAATTAAAGAAGTCCTGAATGCAATCATTGATGAAACACAGTCTGGCTTTATGAGGAACAGACATATTTCTAACAATGTCAGACTAGTATTAGACATACTTGACTACTCAGACCTAATAACCGAGGCTAGCTTCATATTATGTTTAGATTTTTATAAAGCATTTGACACAGTAGAGCATCAGTTCCTATTCTACTCCCTTGAGAGACTTGGCTTTGGGGATTTTTTTCTGTAAGGCTCTATACAATGGTAACAGCTCTATGGCACCTATATGGCACCTCACCTAGATTTGAGTTAAAGAGAGGAATTAGGCAAGGTTGTCCTATCTCTCCATACCTGTTTTTATTAATCACCCAACTTCTTACAAATTCTTTAAATAATAGTCCTGTACAAGGTATTTCCATAGCTGGTAAAGAAATTATTATAAGCCAGCTGGCTGACGATACTACACTTTTTCTGAAAGACGCTAACCAATTCCCATATCAATCAATGTGATACAATCCTTTTCCAAAGCATCTGGTCTATATCTTAACATTAATAAATGTGAACTCATGGCTGTCAAAGATTGTGTGACACCTTCATATTATGATATTCCAGTAAAAGAAGAACTTACATATTTAGGCATAACCACTACAAAGGATCAGAAGTCTAGAGGCTTACTAAATTTTAATCCTCTTATTAAAAAAACCCAGAAGAAGCCAAATCAATGGCTACAGAGGGACTTATCTTTAAAAGGAAGAGTCCTAATAACCAAGGCTGAAGGTATCTCTAGACTAACATGTGGCGCTCTATCTTTATATCTTGACAGTAAAATAAGCAAGGAGATAGACCAGATGCTTTTCAACTTTCTGTGGAGAAACCGTAAACATTACATTAGGAAAACTGTTGTAATGAACACTTACGAGATTGGTGGGCCGAATTTTCTGGACTTTACTACCTTAAATAATACTTTAAGATCAATTGGATAAAACAATTCCTAAGAAGACCCACTTCTATGTGGAATTGTATTCCTCATCATGTCTTCTCTACTTTTGGTGGCCTTAACTTCATGTTGGTTTGCAATTATAATATTGGCAAAGTTCCAGTGAAACTTTCTGCTTTTCATCAGCAGGTTTTCTTGTCATGGTCCTTAATTTATAAGCATATTTTTTCTCCACACAGATATTATATATGGAATAATCGAGATATATTGTATAAAAAACACTTTGTTTTTAGAATATTGGTTCCGAATTACTATCCTATTGGTGAGACAACTGGTAAATGCAGAGGGTCTTTTACTCAGTTATAAGGAATTTGTATCACTTTACAAGGTCCCTGTAACACCTAAAGATTTTGCAATTGTTTTAGATGCCATTCCCTCAGGTTTTGCTTTATTATTCAGGAACGTGTCAAGACCTGACCCTCAGAGCCTACTTTCCGTTGACCCTGTTGACTCATCAGTAGGAAAGATTTGTTTCTCTTTTGGTCCATTCAACAACAGAGAGATATGAACCTTGTTTCAGCAGGATGTTGTATGTATCTATATACCTTATGTCATGCCTTATTGGAATGGATTTATTTATAATATCTGTTGGAAAAGAAGTTTGGATGTTGGTTCACACATACCTACTTGTTAACAAAATGAAGGAAGTTTCCTTTAAAATTATTCATAAATATTATCCTGACAACAACTATATGAAGAATTTTAAGGTAAACATAATTGCTCCTTTTGTAATGACCACCCAGAAACAGTGTTGCATCTTTTTTGGCATTGTATTCATGTAAGAAAACTGTGGCAAGACATCAGTAGATTTATAATTGAACACATTTATGAAGATCTTAAACTATTGTGGAGAGATGTACTGCTTGGATTCTTGACCTATGATAGAAATAAGATGAAACATTTTTATGTAATTAATTTCATTATTCTTTTGGCCAAATTTCATATTCACAAATGTAAATAAAAAAAATAAAAAAATAAATGTTCTTAACTTACAAAAATAAATTGAACTATATTTTAAGACAATTAAATACTCTACTAACAAAAAAGCTGTTCGAATTATAAGTGTATGTACGTCCCTTAAGGTCCTTGTGTAATGTGATATTGTACCCCCTAGCCCAATTGTCCATAGCATATTATTCATATATACTTGTGTTTCCACATGTACTTCCTGTATTGATTTGTTGTTAATAAAAAATAAAAGGTGTTTCCCTACCCTGCAAGGGCCGCGTCTTTTTTGGAGCGATGGGTAACGATGCTTCGAGGGTGACTTTTTGATGTGTTTAGAGGGTCCCTGGTTCAAGCGAGGAGAGGGACGGAAGCAATACTTTTACAAAGTCTGACCCCATAACCTACACCACCCCTCTACCTTTTGCATGCCTCTCCAGGGGAAAGTCCCATATGTAACGGATGTGAAACGGCTTTTGTGGAGCGATGGGTAACGATGCTTCGAGGGTGACTGTTGATGTGTGCAGAAGGTCCCTAGTTCGCGCCCGGGTATGGGCGAGGGAACGGTCTAAAATTATACTGTTACACATACAGGGGAAGAAATTCACCCGTTTTAAACAAAGTCCTCTACATGCAATGGATTGATTTCATTTTTATTATTACCAGTTGAACGGCATTCTTTCAGATCATTTAAGAACGTTACATTCGCAGGTAGCCTAGTGGTTAGAGCGTTGGGCCAGTAAACCGAAAGGTTGCTAGATCGAATGCCCGAGCTTACAAGGTAAAAATCTGTCGTTATGCCCCTGAACAAGGCAGTTAACCCACTGTTCATAGGAAGTCAATGTAAATAAGAATTTGTTCTTAACTGACTTGCCTGGTTAAATTAAGAAAATACAAAATTGTATCATGTTACTTTCCCTTTAATATTTTCTCCCGCGTTTAATCAAGTTGAAAGTTCAACGGAAGTGTGCACGGTGTCAGCAAACGCGCCAACAAAGAATAGTGTCAGTGAAATAAAGAACCTGACATTTTCCTAAAAAATCTGTTCATTTAGCTAGCTACACAGTTTACACCACGTTGTATGCTGAGTCAGTTACGTAACATGACAGAGGAAACAGCAGTTGCTTCAAGCTCAGGGAGGTGAGACATTTTGTAGGACATTTGTTTGTGTGCCTTCTCCTATCCCTCTGTGTTAGCTAGAAGCTAGCTCACTTGTGTTTTGATAACTACCTACAGTATATAGCTAATCACCAGTGTCTTTAAGCCGTTGTGTACTAGCTAGTTAGCCGAAACTTGTTCATGTTCCCATTCAATAAACAATGCAATATATAGTAAGCTAACAATAAGTTCCAAGTAAGTTCCGCTCCAACACCCAACCAGCTACTTAAGGTGCGTTCGTAAATTCGCTCTAGCTACACTCCAATTTCGGAGCAGTTTCGTCAGTGCCAGACAGAGCGCAGAATAACTTAATTTACGAACGTACAACACCCGTTGAATATAGCCGGTGTCAGTAAACGTCGTCAAAGCTTAATTAAATTGCTGCCAGCAACACAGTTAGTCGCCAACACTCGGGATAACATGGAACCAGCTCTGCTAGGGTGAGTAAGAAGGTCAGTGAGCCAACGTTAGCTTGACTGCCTTTGAGGTCAGAACGCTCGGATCTACTCCTCGGCTAGAGCGTCTCGTGTGCGCTCCAATAGCGAAATAGTGTGAATTTTACGAACGGACAACATGACAATGCTCTGAATTTACGAACGCCCACAGCGCACTCCAGATTGACTTTACGAACACACCCTTAGTTAGCTCAATTGATGCTATTCGTGGGTGGTTAACCGTAGCCAGCTAATTGTCGTTAACTGCGTTACACTATCCTCTAGCTAACGGTACCGATTATTAGTTAGCTACCTCGAATTGAACGTGACGATCTGTTGCACTTGCTAGCTAATGTTAATTTTCTTCGCCAAGGTAGCTAGTTAGAGCTAACTAGTTAGCCCAAAATTGTTAGATAATTGGCTGCGTTGCTAATTGGCTAGTGAAACTAGCTAGCAAAGCATGAATCAATTCGCCTACTTCCTGGTACTCAAGAAATGCACGTGCTTGCTGGCGTGACATAGCTATGATGCTAACTAGAAACATTTTTCCAAAGCTTTCTATATCTGAACAACGAACGCCAATTTGTTTTGCTATCCAGTTCACCAGTTGAATTCAACGTTATTGTCAAGACACGCCAGTGTCAACTTGCAAAACGTGTTTTTTTTCTAACACTAACGTTACCTGGATGGCTCCTATCTCCTAGAAGCAACACTTCCGTTCGAAACAGGATAGAATAATAGTCACTGGCATACTGAGATTACCGGGGGGGCGGGGTGTCTGACTAAATTAATACAGTTACGTTGCTCGAAGGACATTTTAACCCCTCCTGCACTTGGAGGTTTAACCCTAGCCTCATGACCTCTGCAAAAACAATTTAACGTTCACAATAATGTAAATGTACCTAAACGGTACTTGACTAGACAATGTTTTGTAGCCTTTATTCTATAATTCACTGCATGTGTCACTGTTTCAGCATGGATGAAAAGCCTGGGTCATCAAGTGCTATGGCAGCAGACAGGTGAGGAACTGTGCTTTTTGATTTTGCTGGTTTGAATTTATACAGCTTTTATGATAAGGTTCCTCTTGTACCTTTTTTAGTCTCAATTCCACACTGATTTATCATGCAATAGGTTTGTTTGAGTGAAGTACAAAATATGTATTGTGGCTGTCTTGTCTGTACCACAGCTCTGTCGACGTGATGGCGGAGGCAAAGAAGCTGATCGGCGCAGGGAACAGGCACCTGGTGATGGGAGATGTCGTTTCTGCAGTCCATGTGTTCCAGGAGGCTTGTGGCATGCTGTGAGTACTGAGAACAAATGGCTTGGATCCAGGGCAGTCACCTGAGTTTCATAACATTCGTAACTCAGTCCTGAAGACCATGGGTTTGAGGAAGGGGTCTGAGGAAAGAATGCCTTTTCTAAAATTATTTTCTGCAATCTGTCATTTTACATGACTGCAGACATTATATATGTTTTGTTTTTATACCACGCAAATTATCAAAATGGCAAGCTCCTCCTGACATTTGCACACTGAGATCAATAAATTACCCATGCCTTAAGTGTAGCCAATAGCATGGGCCAATTAAGAGTGGATACACTGATGTTAGGCCTATAATATGAGGAGGAAATTATAGTCCACCAACTTTCCAGTGGCACTCACCTGTTCAAACAGATTTTTCCCTCAAATGTATTTTGAAATATTGCCAAACAGCTTCTAGCCGCTGCCTGCTGTTCATTGAGTTGTGGCTGTCAATCAGCTGTTTTATATTTCCCACGCAGGCTGCCTATGTGCTCATGATGTGACAGCACAATCTACAGCAAATTTTTAAAATAAGCTATTGATCCTCAGTGTCTCTTATGCTGGTGTAGTATTTTCAATGATTTAATTTATTAATAGACAGGTGTAGCCTAATTATATAATTTTGCAAATGTATTTCAATTTATCTCCAGCACCCCTTTCTGCAACATTGTTTTCTTCCATGTTTTCAATTAAGGCCAAATAAGTTAATCAACACGTATTAATTCAATCAATTGTGGTCAGTAACCCCATATGAGGTTATTGTGTAGGTAGGCCTACTGTTAAAATAATCAGCAAGTAGCCTAGCCTACAATTACGATAATTAATTCAGTAAGTCAATGAAGCGTGGTTTCAGTTATATTGTTATTGAAACGATGTAGGTATTTTTGAACAATGCAAACATATCAAATTACTTGAAGAGCTTATGTACAAATGTTTATTTGCATCAGTAGGCTAACTGACTGAAAAGTATCAATGTTCAGGGAAGCTCATCAGGTAGGCTATAGACTAGAGGTCGACCGACTTAATCGGAATGGCTGATTTAATTAGGGCCGATTTCAAGTTTTCATAACAATTGGAAATCTGTATTTTTGTACGCCTATTTATATATTTTTTTACACCTTTTATTTAACTAGGCAAGTCAGTTAAGAACACATTCTTATTTTCAATGACTGCCTAGGAACGGTGGGTTAACTGCCTCGTTCAGGGGCAGAACGACAGATTTTCACCTTGTCAGCTCGTGGGATCCAATCTTGCAACCTTACAGTTAACTAGTCCAACGCAATAACGACCTGCCCCTCTCTCGTTGCACTCCACAAGGAGACGGCCTGTTACGCGAATGCAGTAAGCCAAGGTAAGTTGCTAGTTAGCATTAAACTTATCTTATAAAAAAAATCATAATCACTAGTTAACTAACTACACATTGTTGATATTACTAGATATTATCTAGCGTGTCCTGCGTTGCATATAATCTGACTGAGCGGTGGTACGCAGAAGCAGGCGTGTACACATGAATTCAAACAGCACTTTTGTGCGTTTTGCCCGCAGCTCTTTGTTGTGCGTCAAGCATTGCGCTGTTTGACTACAAGCCTGTCAACTCCCGAGATGAGGCTGGTGTAACTGAAGTGAAATGGCTAGCTAGTTAGCGCGCGCTAATAACGTTTCAAACGTCACTCGATCTGAGCCTTCTAGTAGTTGTTCCCCTCGCTCTGCATGGGTAACGCTGCTTCGATGGTGTCTGTTGTCGTTGTGTTGCTGGTTCGAGCCCAGGAAAGAGCGAGGAGAGGGACGGAAGCTATACTGTTACACTGGCAATACCAAAGTGCCTATAAGAACATCTAATAGTCAAAGGTTAATGAAATACAAATGGTAGAGGGAAATAGTCCTATAATCACTACAACCTAAAACTTCTTACCTGGGAATATTGAAGACTCATGTTAAAAGGAACCACCAGCTTTCATATGTTCTCATGTTCTGAGCAAGGAACTGAAACTTTCTTACATGGCACATATTGCACTTTTACTTCTCCCATCACTTTGTTTTTGCATTATTTAAACCAAATTGAACATGTTTCATTATTTACTTGAGGCTAAATTGATTTTATTTATGTATTCGATTAAGTTATAATAAGTGTTCATTCAGTATTGTTGTAATTGTCATTATTACAAATAAACACATTTTTAAAATCGTCCGGTATCGGCCTTTTTGGTCCTCCAATAATCGGTATCGGCATTGAAAAATCATAATCGATCGACCTCTACTATAGACCTAGTGTGTGTGTGTGTGTGTGTGTGTGTGGAGAAGATATGCATTGCTTTCAATTGCTAGAATCACATTTATTTATATAGCCCTTCTGATATCCCAAAGTGCTGTACAGAAACCCAGCCTAAAACCCCAAACAGCAAGCAAGACAGGTGTAGAAGCACGGTGGCCAGGAAAAACTCCCTAGAAGGGCCGAAGCCTGGTTCCTCTCTAGGTTATGAGGGGTGGCCAGTCCTCTTCTGGCTGTGTCGGGTGGTGATTATAACAGAACATGGCCAAGATGTTCATAAATTACCAGCATGGTCAAATAATAATAATCACAGTAGTTGTCGAGGGTGCAACAGGTCAGCACCTCAGGAGTAACTGTTAGTTGGCTTTTCATAGCCAATCATTGAGAGTATCGCTACCGCTCCTGCTGTCTCTAAAGAGTTGAAAACAGCAGGTCTGGGACAGGTAGCACGTCCTGTGAACAGGTCAGGGTTCCATAGCCGCTGGCAGAACAGTTGAAACTGGAGCAGCAGCACGGCCAGGTGGACTGGGGACAGCAAGGAGGCATCATGGCCAGGTGGACTGGGGACAGCAAGGAGTCATCATGCCAGGTAGTCCTGAGGCATGGTCCTAGGGCTCAGGTCCTCAGAGATAAAGAGAAAGAAAGAATTAGAGAGAGCATACTTAAATTCACACAGGACACCGGATAAGACAGGAGAAATACTCCAGATATAACAGACTGACCCTAGCCCCCCCGACACAAACTACTGCAGCATAAATACTGGAGGCAGGGACAGGAGGGGTATAATCAAATCAAATGTATTGATATAGCCCTTCGTACATCAGCTGATATCTCAAAGTGCTGTACAGAAACCCAGCCTAAAACCCCAAACAGCAAGCAATGCAGGTGTAGAAGCACAGGTGTAGAACTGATCACAATCAGTTTCATGGTGTTAGTTTCTACATTTTCAGAGTAAATAACTCACGGACCCTAGACCCTTAACCAAGTTTAATTCTTCCCAAAGGGCCGTTACAGCTTTGGAAACTCCTCCTTTCTAATCCTTACATCTTATGAATCGGCAGCAAGTAACAGGATAATAAACTATTATTTATCCTTTCAGGGGATCTGACTTGACCTCAACCCCTCCTTCGCCTTATCCACAGATGTCCATCCATTTCCCCTATAGCAATCCTGTGACCACCTCCTGCCCACCCAACACATTCCAAAGCCATCTGTCTTTCTACAGAGACCCATTACCTTCTGACATAAAACCCAGTCTTTTTCACTTCTTATACACTGTGTCTGATCTCTCATGTCTTTGATCTCTCAATGGTCAAAGTTTACCCCGACTCCCAACAATGGGAATATGCGTTTCGACCTTCTTGAATGATGTTAGGGTGGCTAACCAGCTGAACTCATCCACTTTTTACAACAGATGGAGTTAATCACAGCCACATGATGGAGAAAAAATGCAATATTTCAGCACAATCATCCTAAATTGTCATAATAAATTACATGGTGTTTCTGGTATAACAGTGGCCTGACACGATCACGCTATTATATTCGGTTTGTTATGTAGGATACTAATTCATCATGAAGTGATCTTGTGAGACACGGCTCCATTCTGAGATGTGGCGGAGCATCGCTCCGCTGTCCACCGGCAGCACTACACCCCTGATTTATAACGGTTGAATAACTTTGAGTTTAACGTAACCACATCTCTATGAACTAAGTGGCACATTCAGTTGACTACAATTTATTTACACCGTTGCAGCAGTGCAAAAGATTTGGGCCTGACCCAAAATTATTCGGTGCTAAAGCCCTCAAAAGCCAGGTCCTGGTGAAGTCCATGCTTGGATTGACTGGATTTGTAATGCTATGAGGGTCATGTAATATCAGAAATACACAATCAATACAAGGAGCATTTAATTTATTCTTTACCTGACCAGTACTGCTAATCTGACATCTCTTGTCCTTCAGGGCTGCGAGGTATGGGGACACCGCAGATGAGTGTGGAGAGGCCTTCTTTCTGTGTGGGAAGTCTCTACTGGAGCTTGCCAGGTAAGTGGAAGAATGATACTGTTACTGTATGGGTCTTTTTAGACACATTTTCTAGTTACATTTTAGCAGACTTTATCCAAAGTGACTGGAAGAACTGTTGAGAATGAGTGACTTGTGTATTCACTATAGATGGGGTATGTCCAGGTTTGGCTGGTGTAGGCCGTCATTGTAAATAATAATTTGTTCTTAACCTTTTTATTTAACTAGGCAAGTCAGTTATTAAAACAATTGTGGCCCATGTGGGATTCAAACCCACAAGCCTGCTGTTGCCAGCACCACGCTCTGATTTATGAATATTTATGAATTAAATTGTTGTGTGGTGTTTCAGGGTGGAGAACTCTGTCCTAGGTAATGCTCTTGAGGGAGTCCCTGAGGAGTCCTCTGAGGAGGAAGGAGAGGGAGAGAAGCTGGACAACTCAAAGATTGAGAGTGCTGACAACTTGGAAGGTGAGGAGTAGCCCATCTTAACCTGACCATCACTGTTCATGGCTGCTTGTCACTTAACTCCTAGCTAGCTAGGACAATTGACTTGTGCTGGAGCAAAAACTAACAGTTGTTAATTTTTTTTCATTGGCATTAGTAGGTGTCTTCAACATGATATCAAGTATTTACATGCCCCCTGTCAATGGGCTTATCTGACATGGGAAGAGGGAATTACCCAGTCAGCTCTGTTCAGTGAGGGGGGGAAAAGGCTGGTTCATGCTATGGTCGCAGATTGAACATTTATTTTGACATGCACTCTTTTTGGGGAGAATGATTTAACATAAGTTTTCATGCCCCATGTATCTCTGGTGTAGACAAAACAAGGGACGAGCTAAGAATGCAGGTTTATGATGCGATGGCAGAGAAAAAAACTGATGGGGAGGATGGCAAAGCTGAGCCAAAGGAGGAAGGGAAGAGTGAATCTGAGGCAGTGGCAGAGGGGGAGAAAGAAACCATGGAAACAGAAGCAAAGGAAGAGGACGCTGCCAAGCCTCCTGCCAAGAACGGGCGTGATGAGAAGTCTACGCCTCCTGTGGATGGGGTGGAGGAGACTCTTTTTGCTTCTGAAGATGAAGCTAGAAAAGATAAGGAGGCTGGGCAAGAGGAAGCTCTGAAGGAGATTGGCGTGAAGGCTTCTGAAGAGCGAAATGGAGAGGAGGCTGCGGAGGAGAATATGGAGGAAGAGGGTGAAGTTAAACTTATGTCCTGTGTAGGAATCTGTTCGGGTGCACCAAGTGGATTGGAACTAAAAGACTATAAGAATGGCTGTTAAACAAATAGTTGTTGAACCTGCAGTAGGGTTGTAAAGGGATTGTAAACTCAAGTCTCACTTCTCTTGCTAATGGAAGTTTAAGCTGCACTGTTGGGAACGGCCGCTGTCACATTATTACTGGAATCACAAGCTCTTCCTCTTCCACTTGTCTTTCCTAGCGAACTATCACACTCTGGTTTTGTACAGTTGGTCTTTGGTTTTCCTGAAGTGTAGGACTGCTGCAGTTTAGGCTTACTGTATTCTCTTGGCCTCCACTCTTAGATGATGACGACGATGAAGGGGAAGGCACTGGTGAAGACAAAGTAAGTTATCCTTTAACCTCACTAGGGGGTGAGGCCAGGGGGTTGGCTAGCATCCCACCTGGCCAACATCCAGTGAAATTGCAGAGCACCAAAAACAGAAATACTCATAAAAATTCATGAAACTTACAAGTGTTATACATGGCTTTAAAGAAACTTCTTGTTAATCCAACCACTGTTAGATTTCAAAAAGGCTTTATGGCGAAAGCATACCATGCGATTATCTGAGAACAAAGCCCAGCAGCCAAATCATTACAAACAGTAACAAGCCAAGTAGAGGAGTTACACAAGTCAGAAATAGTGATACAATTAATCACTTATGATCTTCATATGTTTGCACTCACAAGACTCCGATTTACTCAATAAATGTTTGTTTTGTTCGATAATGTCCCTGTTTATATCCAAAAACCTCTGTTTTGTTCAATAATCCACTGTTTCAAACAACATCTGGTGGAATTGCAGAGCGTGAAACTCAACAAAACAGAAATTATCATAATAAACATAAGGTACAAATGTTATACACCGGTTTAAAGAAACTTCTTCTTAATCCAACCGCTGTGTCCGATTTCAAAAAGGCTTAACAGCGAAAGCAAACCAGATGATTATCTGAGAACAGCGCCCAGCAGACAAATCATTACAAACAGTTAGCCGCCAAGAAGAGGAGTAACAAAAGTCAGAAATAGCGATTTAAAATGTATCGCGTATATTTGCTCTTCATATGGTTGCACTCCGAAGACTCCGTGTTACGCAATAAATGTTTGCTTTGTTCGATAATGTCCCTGTTTATGTCCAAAAACCTCAGTTTTGTTCAGCAATCCTTTGGAACAAAGTGTAGTCGCACAGACACAAAATCAAAAAAGTACCTTAAGTTCATAGAAACATGTCAAATGATGTTTTGTCATAAATAATCAATAATATTTCAACTTGACGAAAGCTTTGTCAATAGAAAAGGAGAAACAAGAAAGGCGTGCTCCCGATCGTGCGCTGGACTCATGTCTGGAAATTTCCACTGTCCTCTCATTGAAAGAGCTGTATCGCCCTCATTTTTCAGAGTAAAAGCCCGAAACGATGCCAAAAGACTGGCCACGTGTAAAGGAAGCAGTTTACTTTAGGCGCACTTTTCATCCAAAATTCCAAATGCTGCCCCCTACCCTAGTGAAGTTAAACAATGTCCCTTTGTCACAATGTACTTATTTTGTATGAAAATATTTCACGAACATCTAACCTTTTTGTTTGCTTCTTCCCATCTCTTGTAGGAGGAGGAAGTGGGTAACCTGCAGCTGGCTTGGGAAATGCTGGAGGTCGCTAAGGTCATCTACAAAAGGTAAACGCTCCCTGTAGAAAGCTACCATGAAACTTTGTTTTGGGTATACATTATTCCAATGGACTACCTTTCACCTGTTTCCCTCTCTCCTTATACAAACAGAAAGGAGAACAAGGAGGACCAGTTGATGGCTGCTCAGGCCTATCTGAAGCTGGGAGAAGTTGGAGCAGAATCTGGTATGATCTCCATTTGCTCTTTCTTGCACGTTTTATTTTTTGCTCAATGCAAAATGTTTTGCTACGGCTTGCCCTACTGAAAGCGCACGTAGTTAATGTTGACTTTATACATCCCATTTCTGATCACCTTGCCCTTACCCCTCCCTCAGGTGTTAGACCCTTGCACCACACACTACAGATGTTTGTTTCATATTCACGTGCCTTCCCTCTTCTAGGTAACTACCCTGCAGCTGTGGAGGACTTCCAGGACTGCCTGTCCTTGCAGCTGAAGCACTTGCCCCCCCACAGCCGCCTGGTGGCCGAGACCCACTACCAACTGGGCATGACCTACTGCATCACAGGCCAATACAGCCAGGCCATCCAGCACTACAGCAGCTCAGTCAAAGTCATTGAGAGCCGCCTGGGTAAGGTGGATAAATAAAATGATACATGCCACGTATCTATGCATTTTAGTATTTGAACCTCCAACCTAGCCGTCGCTAGCGTCATGTTACCAATTTGGCCTTACAGGATGGATGGCGGGAGTGGGGTCTAGGGGACTCCCCTCTGACCTTCTCCAATGGGTTTTAAAGAGGAGAGAGAGAGAGAGAACGTGACGAGTATGCAATTGAGATTTTCCCTAAGTTTTAAGGAACTGACTGGCCCTCATCGAAGCCGATTTGGCATACTCTCTCAGCGGCGTCGGTCAACAAAGGAGCTAAAAGCGTCTTTTACCGACGACCGCTGTTTAGATCTCTTGTAGCTTTTCAGCAACAGTTTGGGAAAGAACATCAACTTTTTGCACTTGATTCGAAGCTACCTGCAGTCACTACTGCACTAGGTATGACTTGTCAACCTCTGACCTGTTACTTACAAACCTTGTTTCTGGTTTCTAGCCATGCTCCAGGAGGTGATAGACAAGGCGGAAGGTGAAGACGGAGCCAAAGAGAAGACCGAGCTGGAGGAGCTGAAGCAGCTGCTGCCTGACGTCGCTGAGAAGGTAGAGGATGCCAAGGAGAGCCAGAGTATGGCAGGATCAGCATCTGTGGCCATACAGCAGACATTGGTGAGTCCCTGTGGGATACTGGCTCGTCTCAGGGTTGTGTTTATTCGTCACCAAACAGACTGAAACTGGCAGGAACTTGTCCAGTAAATGCTCCTTTTAACCCTCCTGTTGTGTTCGTTTCATGTTAACAACTTACGTCTCAAATCCCCCTAACGGGGTCGATATGACAGCCAGTGAAAGTGCAGGGCGCCAAATTCAAACATCTCATAATTAATATTCCTCAAACATACAAGTATTTTACACCATTTTAAAGAAACTTAGTGTCCGATTTTTCAAAAGGCTTTATGACGAAAGCATACCAAACGATTGTTAGGTCAGCACCTAGTCACAGAAAAACACTGCCATTTTTCCAGCCAAAGAGAGAAAATGAATCACTAACCTTTGGTCTTCATCAGATGACACTCATAGGACTTTATGTTACACAATACATGTATGTTTTGTTCGATAAAGTTCATATTTATATCCAAAAATCTCAGTTTACATTGCCGCGTTATGTTCAGTAATGTTTTTCTTCCAAAACATCTGGTGATTTTGCAGAGAGCCACCTCAATTTACAGAAATACTCATAATAAACATTGATAAAAGATACAAGTGTTATGCATGGCATTATATAGATCCACTTCTCCTTAATTCAATCGCTGTCAGATTTCCAAAAAACTTCAAAAAAAGCACACCACGCAATAATCTGAGTACAGCGCTCAGACACAAAAACAAGCCATGTTGTGGCGTCAACAGAAGTCAGAAATAGCATTATAAATATTCACTTACCTTTTGATCTTCATCAGAATGCACTCCCAGGAATCCCAGTTCCACAATAAATGTTTGTTTTGTCCATTTTGTTCGTGTTTAGTTCACAAATCCAAATTCATGAGGCGGGAGCACTAGGTCCAGACAAAGTGTAAAAAGTTCCATTACAGTTTGTAGAAACATGTCAAATGATGTATAGAATCAATCTTTAGGATGTTTTTAACATATCTTCAGTAATGTTTCAACCAGAGAATTATTTTGTCTTTAGAAATGCAATGGAATGCAGCTAACAAACCCCTGGTTGGATTTTTTTTTCTCAGGTTTTTGCCTGCCATATGAGTTCTGTTATACTCAGACATCATTCAAACTGTTTTTTAGAAACGTCAGTGTTTTCTATTCAAATCTACTAAGAATATGCATATCTTAGCTTCTGGGCCTGAGTAGCAGGCAGTTCACTCTGGGCACCTTATTCATCCAAGCTACTCAATACTGTCCCCCAACCATAAATACATTTATTAATTCTGTGTTCTCGGTCCAAAATGACCACCTCGCATTCTATTTATAGCTGATTCTAAATCCATAATAATACATGTTATCACCTGATGTTGTTAGATCTTTTTTATCAACTTAAGTTGTTGTGAACGTTGAGTTTTGAACTTCTATTTGCTATTTATGGCCTGTAGGCCTCATTGACCTGAGCTCACAACTTGTTTTTGAGAGAATAATTAAAAAAAAAAAAAAGCAGTGTATGGATTATTTTCACTGTAACAAATACTCAGGTGAACCTTATGCTATTTATCACAGGCTACTTTGTGTCAAAGTTTGACAAGGACTCTCGCATCACCCGCGTGTCATGATCAAGAGCCTCACATACAGTACATTGTTTGGTCATTGTGCTGCCACAGAATGAATTGTGAGCAAGACCTCAAAAGCTTTATATACCAGAGCTGTGAGAAAAGTTCTATATAATGTTGTTGTTCCCATATAGGATCGGTTCCCATGGGGGTTGCCATGGAAGCCAAGAAGGGGAGTGCGGTGTGTGTGTGCTCAAACACACATTGCATGTAGGGGTCTGAAAGAGGAAGTGTGTCCATCTGATGAATGGGAATGTGCCTGAACTCATACTATAATTGTAGTCTCACCCATTCATTTCTAATGACCGGGAACACCACAGGTGTACAAAAGTTAAATAAAACACCCAAAATGTAATGAAAATCATCAAAATGTATTTTGTGTTCATATGCCCCTTTGTGGACAAAGTCATTGACACTTATGACAATCAGATTAAATTAACTACATTTTTCAGAGAACTTGTAAATCGGTCCAATTTGACCGGAACACAGCAGGAGGGTTAATTTACTGTTGTAAAGTGTTTTGATACGTGTTCTAATGAATGACTTAGTATAGCAGGTCTACTAAATGTTTATCACCAAGCAAGGAACAAGTTCAGTCCACTTCTCAATTGCTAATGAGAAGAGAAGTTGACATGACGATTTAGCCAGCTTGTTTATGCCATTGATCTGTGGATGTACTGTCTTTCTTCTACTGATCATGTCTGATCTCTTCCAGGCTGGAGCTTCTACTTTGTCAGCATTCCCATCCTCTTCCTCATCAGCGTTTGCAGAAAATGGTGGACCTTCATCTTCCTGTTCATCAGCATTTGGAACCAGTCAGGTAACTACAGTCTGTACATTTTTTTTTTTCTTGCACCTGGAATGAAACTTTGTGCTAATTCAAACAAATGACTTGGATGTGATTAACTTCAGTAAGCAGCGGCTCTCATGACCAATTCCCTTGTCCTGCGTTTTAGATTTCTGTCAGATCGGCAGCCGATGGCGCATCTTCCTCCAAATCTGCGTCAGACATTTCCCACCTGGTCAGGAAAAAGGTGAGATCCCTTCCCACCACCTCTGCGTGCTACTACACCCAATCCCAGCCTGGGGTAACAGGTGGCGAGGCTGCTCATACCCTGGTCTATACATCATGCTGTACATTACTGTGCTCTGCTTGTAGTAGACCCCCCCCCTTTGTCAAATTGGTTCATGCCCCCATTCCTAGTATGCTCATGTTGCATGAATTTCTTGCTTGCTCTTAGTTGTGAGGGTGACTTCTCTTTTTAATGGTGTTTGACTACTTTGCTTTCCATTCCAATCTCCCCTTTTGTGGTTGAGCGTTATGCATGTTTAGTACATGTTTTGATCATGCTTGAATTCTGATGGCTGTGTGTGTATAGTTGTGATTGTGTAGCGGTGACTTTTGGCTTTTGTGATTGTGTGGGTAATGTTGAAGTGACTTTGGTTTGTATTCCTGAACAGAGGAAAACTGAGGAGAGCCCCGTAAAGGACACTGATGCTAAAAAGACCAAGCAGGAAACTACAGTTAATGGCAGCGGCGATTCCGGCTCTGGCAGTAATGGAGTCCAGGAGAAAGGGGCACAGGAGGCGAGTTGATAGGTTTATAAGTCATTCTCAAAGGGGTTAGGTGCAGCAGAAGAAGTTGGTATTGGTGGCATCATGTGAAAGGGGGACCCCCACTTTGAACTGTCTTTTTTAAACATTTGAACAGACTGGAGTGCTATGACATATTTGACCAAGACTCATACAGGGGGTTTAAGTTCTCAAACTGATTCATCTCTACAGTGTTAATGGACCCCTGATAAGAATGGCAGGTTTGTATATGTGGATTAAAGCAGAGTCCAGGCATTTAACATTCTGATCTACTTCTGCTGTCAGATTGGATGACACTCCCCCCCCCCCCCCTGTTATTTATTTGTATAGCCCGGCAAGCTGTCCGCCTCTGTGGAATCCTCGGTGTGAAGTAACTTCCTCTCCCTGATCTTCCAGCCAGCAGAGCAGGCCTGCCCCTTACGCCGATTTACACTTTTGTTTCTGTAAATATGACAATTTTTCACATTTGTTTGTCTAGTTTTTGTATACTTGTTGTAATAAAAGTTCATTAGAGTATTTGCAAATGTGAATCACTTGTCTTTGGAATTAATTCCACTTTTTCCAGAGCTAGTGGAGATGAGGCATCTTTTGTCTCATCTCCACTAGCTGTGCTGTTTGGCCACGGCATCACTATAGGGCTCAAAGGGATTCCTCAGGCAGGTCTCAGGCTAACAAGATGATGCAGACACCCAAATATGAGAATGTTATCCATGGAATGGTTGCCCACCTTAAAGACAATATTTAACTGGGGCAATATGTGTGAGAGGTTTACCAGAGTAGTGAGAGCCATGGCATGGGGACACTGGACCCCCCCCCCCCAGACTGTTAGGAGCTCCCCCCTCTTGGCCAGGTTCCTTGGGTTAAATGCGAGAGGCATTCAGTTGTACAAGGTGCGCCCCAACCTGACCTGGACCTAGTACCTCCTCCCATGGCGGAGCCTCTTTTTTTTTTTTTTTGACCATCCCACTCCAGGAAACACTGCTCCCTGCTGGCTAGTGGTAGATGCACAGAATCAGAACTATGTCCTTGCCAGGTGAGAGCCCACCAAAATAAATCTGAGGGGTGGGGAGAAAGGAGCTCTGTATGAAACAGAATCACACTTGGTTGACTAAGTACGTACTGGCACATTGCTAAAAACGAAGTTGCCATAAGTGATGGAGTAGCTTGCTGTGGAAGTGCAGCAGTGGAATACTGAGTCCCCACACCTGTGAGGCAACAGGGAGGGAAGAGTCACTGCCTGCCTGATAGACAGATCTACTGTCTTACTAGTAGACAGTTTTTTTTAGAAATGTTTGCAAATGAAAACCTTGTTTACATAAGTATTTAGACCCTCTTGCTATGAGACTCAAAATTGAGATCAGGTGCATCCTGTTTCTATTGATAATCCTTGATGTTTCTAAAGCTTGACTGGAGTCCACCTGTGGTAAATTCTATTGATTGGACATGATTTGGAAAGGCACACACCTGTCTATAAGGTCACACAGTTGACCATGCATGTCAGAGCAAAATCCAAGCCTTGAGGTGAAGTAATTGTCCGTAGACCTCTGAGACAGGATTGTGTCGAGGCACCGATCTGGGGAAGGGTACCAACAAATGTCTGCAGCATCGAAGGTCCCCAAGAACACTTAAATGGAAGAAGTTTGGCACAACTAAAACTCTTCCAAGACCTATCCACCTGGCCAAACTTAGCAATCGGGGGAGAAGGGCCTTGGTCAGGGAGGTGACCAAGAACCCGATGGTCACACCTTTGCTCACCTTTCCTGCCTTTTGGTTGTAGCCAAAGGCTTCCTTCTCCCTGAGGGGACACCCAACCCTTCTACCTCCTTGTCCTCCAAAAAGAAGGGGTTGATCTCACTGAAACCCAAGTGCAGTAACCGAGCAAGGTTGGTTGGTGTGTATTGTGGAAATATATTAGATTCCAGCTAAATTATATTGAACAAAAATATGGATGCAATATGTAAAGTGTTGGTTTCATGAGCTGAAATAAAATATCCCAGAAATGTTCCATATGCACAAAATGCTTATTCCAAATTTTGACCAGAAATTTGTTTCGATCACTGTTAGCATTTCTCTTTTGCCAAGATAATCCATCCACCTGACAGGTGTAGCATATCAAGAAGCTGATTAAACAGCATGATCATAGCACTAGACAATAAAAGGCCACTCTAAAATGTCTTGCCACAACACAATACCACAGATGTATCAAGTTTTGAGGGAGCGTGCGATTGGCATGCTGATTGCAGGAATGTCATTGTATGCCGCAGCATTAAAATTTCCCTTCACTTGAACTAAGGGGCCTTGCCTGAACCATGAATAACAGCCCCAGACCATTATTCCTCCTCCACCAAACTTTCGTCCGTCAGACTGCCAGATGGTGATTCATCACTCCAGAGACTAATGGCGGAGAGCTTTACACCATTCCAGCCAAAGCTTAGCTTTGTGCATGTTGATCTTAGGCTTGTGTGTGGCTGCTCGGCCATGGAAGCCCATTTAATGAAGCTCCCAACGAACAGTTATTGTGCTGATGTTGCTCCCAGAGGCAGTTTGGAACTCAGTGAGTATTAAAATCGAGGACAGACGATTTTTACTTGCTTCAGCACTTGGTGGTCTTGTTCTGTGAGCTTGTGTGGTCTACCACTTCACAGCCTAGACATTACCACTTCACAATAACAGCACTTACAGTTGACCGGGGCAAAAATTTGACAAACTGACTTGGAGAGGTGACCTCCTAAGCCGGTGCCACGTTGAAAGTCACTGAGCTCTTCAGTAAGGCCATTCTAAAGCAAATGTTTTTAGCTATGGAGATTGCATGTCTGTGTGCTCGATTTTATACACCTGTCAGCAATGGGTGTGGCAGAAATAGCCAAACCCGCATACCTCTGTGTAGTGTGTGTTAACGGTCTTCATCATAATACCATAATTGAAAACTGAAAAATAGAGTCATGGGTTTTTGTCTTTATTTGCTCATTGTAAATGAACAACACATCCAGACAACTTACAACAATCAATGGAAAAGGTCAAATGAAGTAACAGGTACACCTCTCTCTCTCCTAAATAATCACAGTGATTATTTTACTTATTTCCATGCACTAAAATCATCAGTGTCATCAATCACCTCTGATTGGGGTCCTCCATGGGGGGAGGGTCTTCGTGATCAGTGTAGGGAAGGAGAGAAAAAAGGTTATTGGCTGCGGAGGGCTGCAACGTTGACAAGGAAAGGGGTCTATTTCCTTGAAGAGTTGCAGGGATATTGGACACCTGTAATGACAGAGTACACATAACTACTATCAACAGAATAAACTCTCTGAAGCTTTATGTAGGACTGAACACACCAGGTCAGGATCTACAGCATTTTTTAAAATGCTTACAGTGCATTCGGGAAGTATTTAGATCCCTTGACCTGTTCCACATTTTGTTACGTTACAGCCTTATTCTAAAATGATTTAAACAAAAAAAAAACATCCTCAGCAATCTACGCACAAAACCCCAAAATGACAAAGCGAAAACAGGTTTTTAGAAATGTTTGCAAATTAAAAACCTTATTTACATAAGTATTTAGACCCTTTGCTATGAGACTCGAAATTGAGATCAGGTGCATCCTGTTTCCATTGATCATCCTTCAGATGTTTCTGCAACTGGATTGGAGTCCACCTGTGGTAGATTCAATTGATTGGACATTATTTGGAAAGGCACACACCTGCCTATATAAGGTCACACAGTTGACAGTGCATGTCAGAGCAAAAACCAAGCCATGAGGTCGAAGGAAATGTCCGTAGAGCGCCGAGACAGGATTTTGTCGATCTGGGGAAGGGTACCAACAAATGTCTGCAGCATTGAAGGTCCCCAAGAACACTGGCCTCCAACATTCTTAAATGGAAGAAGTTTGGAACCACCAAGACTCTTCCAAGGGCTGTCCACCCGGCCAAACTGAGCAATCGGGGGAAAAGGGCCTTGGTCAGGGAGGTGACCAAGAACCTGATGGTCACTCTGACAGAGCTCTAGAGTTCCTCTGTGGAGATGGGAGAACCTTCCAGAAGGACAACCATCTCTGCAGCACTCCACCAATCAGGCCTGTATGGTATAGTGGTCAGACGGAAGCCACTCCTCAGTAAAATGCACATGACAGCCTGCTTGGAATCTAAAGGACTCTCAGACCATGGGAAACAAGATTCTGCTGAGCATCACTTCTAAATGCTGAGTGTCACTTCTGGAGGAAACCTGGCACCATCCCTACGGTGAAGTGTGGTGGCAGCAGGGACTGGGAGACTAGTCAGGGTCGAGGAAAAGATGAACAGAGCAAAGTACAGAGAGATCCTTGATGAAAACCTGCTCCGGTCCTCAGAGTGGGGCGACGGTTCACCTTCCAACAGGACAACGACCCTAAGCACACAGCCAAGATAATGCAGTAGTGGCTTCTGATCTAACATCTCTGGAGAGACCTGAAAATAGCTGTGCAGCAATGCTCCCCATCCAATCTGACAGTGTTTGAGAGGATCTGCAGAGAAGAATGGGGGAAACTCCCCAAATACAGGTGTGCCAAGCTTGTAGCGTGATGCCCAAGAAGACTCTAGGCTGTAATCGCTGCCAAATGTGCTTCAACAAAGTACTAAGTAAAGGGTCTGAATACTTGGGATATTTACATTTATTTTTACAACCCTGTTTTTGCTTTGTCATTATGGGGTATTGTGTGTAGATTGAGAGGGGGATTTTAGAATATGGCTGTAACTTAACAAAATGTGGAAAAAGTCAAGGGGTCTGAATACTTTCCGAAGGCACTGTAAGTCACCACACAACTGGCAAACAGATTCATGTTGAAACAATACAATGATGTGGTCAGAGAAAGGTGATTTTTGGGGAATATAATTAAATGTACCATGGAGGGGTACTTATAGTGGCTGGTGTTGCTTGGGTCAATCTTGGCGAGCGACTGCACATCCCGGTCCCGAGCATTGACCACCCGTAAACACAGCTCCATGTTGCCCACCTAGAAAACCCAGACACACAACTTAGACGTCTGATCCCTTCTTGTGTGTTTCATCATGTGTCATTGCATCTTGCATGGCTTTCACACCTCATGACTTTTGACTCATGAATTGTATGTCATCCTCAACTGATATTGTCATTTTTAAGACATTATGTATAATGGATTTTCAATCCAACTTCATTCTAACCACTAGCAGTCAGCGAGACGGGTGTCTGCCCTCACCTGGGGGACTGAGTTGAGCTGGACTGGACTGAGGGATGGTCGGATGGGGAGGGCACGTACTGGCACTCTCCAGTATCCGCTCTGGACCTGATTGTGCTGGTCGAAGAGCTCCAGCCGTGCCCAGCCCCGGGACACCAGCCTCTGGACCTCCTGACTGTAGGCGTCCAGACCTCCGGCAGCTTGAAGCTCAACCACCAGAGACAGGGAGGGAGACGGCTGCATCCTGAAGGTAGAGAGTTTTGTCTTTTATTAATATTAATATATATAAATACACACACACTACCGTTCAAAAGTTTGGGGTCACTTAGAAATGTCCTTTTTTTTTTTTTTTTTCCATTTAAAATAGTATCAAATTGATCAGAAATACAGTGTAGACACTGTTAATGTTGTAAATGACTAACTGGAAACGGCAGATTTTTTTATGGAATATCTACATAGGTGTACAGAGGCCTATTATCAGCAACAATGTGTTCCAATGGCACGTTGTGTTAGCTAATCCAAGTTTATAATTTTAAAAGGCTAATTGATCATTAGAAAACCCTTTTGCAATTATGTTAGCACAGCTGAGAACTGTTTTTCTGCTTATAGAAGAAATAAAACTGGCCTTCTTTAGACTAGTGAGTATCTGGAGCATCAGCATTTGTGGGTTCGATTACAGGCTCAAAATGGCCAGAAACATAGACCTGTCTTCTGAAACTCATCAGTCTATTCTTGTTCGGAGAAATGAAGGCTATTCCAAGTGAGAAATTGCCAAGAAACTGAAGATCTCGGACAATGCTCTGTACTACTCCCTTCACAGAACAGCGCAAACTGGCTCTATCCAGAATAGAAAGAGGAGTGGGAGGCCCCGGTGCACAACTGAGCAAGAGGACAACTACATTAGTGTCTAGTTTGAGAAAAAGACACCTCCCAAGTCCTCAACTGGCAGCTTCATTAAATAGTACCCGCAAAACACCAGTCTCAACGTCAACAGTGAGGAGGCGACTCCGGGATGCTGGCCTTCTAGGCAGAGTTCCTCTGTCCAGTGTCTGTTCTTTTGCCCATCTTAATCTTGTATTTTTATTGGCCAGTCTGAAAAATGGCTTTTTCTTTGCAACTCTGCCTAGAAGGCCGGCATCCCGGAGTCACCTCTTCACTGTTGACTTTGAGACTGGTGTTTTGCAGGTACTATTTAATGAAGCTGCCAGTTGAGGACTTGAGGCAGCTGTTTCTCAAACTAGACATATGAAAATGTAGATATTCCTTAAAAAATCAGCCGTTTCCAGCTACAATAGTCATTTACAACATTAACAATGTCTATACTGTTTCTGATCAATTTGATGTTACTTTAATGGACAATTTTTCTTGCTTTTCTTTCAAAAACAAGGACATTTCTAAATGACCCCAAACTTTTGAACGGTAGTGTATGTACAGTGGCAAGTAAAACTATGTGAACCCTTTGGAATTACCTGGATTTCTGCGTAAATTGGTTGTCAAATTTGATCTGATCTTCATCTGAGTCACAACAATAGACAAACAGTCTGCATAAACTAATGAAACACAAACAATTATACGTTTTCATGTCTTTATTGAACACACAGTGGAAACATTCATTCAGTAACTGGTTTACCCTCCGTTGGCAGCAATAACCTCAACCAAATGTTTTCTGTAGGTCAGGAGGAGGAATTTTGGACCCTTCCTCTTTACAAAACTCTTTCAGTTCAGCAATATTCTTGGGATGTCTGGTGGGAACCGCTCTCTTGAGGTCACTGTTGAACATCAAGGCTTTTAGAGATACTTTTGTAACCCTTTCCAGCTTTATGCAAGTCCACAATTCTTACTCTTGGGTCTTAGATCTCTAAAGTTCGAGGCGGGCAATGCTTCTTGTGAATAGCAAACTCTCATTTTGTGAGTGTTTTTTTTTTATAGGGCAGGGCAGCTCTAACCAACATCTCGTCTCAATGATTGTACTCCAGGTTAGCTGACTCCTGACTCCAATTAGCTTTTGGAGAAGTCCTTAGCCTAAGGGTTCACATGGTTTTGCCAACCTACACTGAATGTTTAAATTATGTACTCAATATAGACAAGAAAAATACAATAATTTGTGTGTTATTAGTTTAAGCAGACTGTGTTTGTCTGTTGTTGTGACTTAGGTGAAGATCGGATCTAATTTTAGGACCAATTTATGCAGAAATCCAGAGGGTTCACATACTTTGTTGCGTGTGTGTATACATGCATACATTTATTTTGCCTCTTTTTCCTAACACGAAATTGGTATCTAATTGGTAGTTAGTCTTCTCCCATCGATGCAACTCCTGTACGAACTCGGAAAGGTGAAGGTCGAGAGCCATGCGTTCTCTGAAACATGACCCTGCCAAGCCGCTTCTTGACACACTGCTCGCTTAACCCAGAAGCCAGCCGCACCAATGTGTCGGAGGAAACACCGTCCAGCTGGTGTCCAAAGTCAGCATGCATGTGCCCGGCCCGCCACAAGGAGTCACTAGAGCGCGATGGGACATGGGCAGACCAAACCCTCCCCTAACCCGGACGACGCTGGGCCAATTATGGGCCGCCTCATGGGTCTCCCGGTCGCAGCTGGCTACAGACCCGGGATCAAACCCAGGTCTGTAGTGATGCCTCTAGCACTGCGATGCACTGCCTTAGACCTCTGCGCCACTCGGGAGGCAGAGAGTTTTGTCTTAGACAAATGTGAAAGAGTGCATTTTCATTCCACCCCAAGTTGTAGTGAACATGCAACCTTCTGAACAACACCACACACAACTCAAAGGAAACCTTAGCTAACAGAGCACGAGACAAGTCTGTCACTCAGTGAGCAACAATTGCCTTTTGATCTCAGGGAAGGTGGGCTGTCACCGATAGACTCCAGCCAACATGCTATGGACGAGTTTCACATGTACTTTTTCTTCGCCGGGTGCGTTGCTTACCTGGGCATAGGCTGTTTGACTGCCAGGAGGGCATAGTTCCCAGGGGGCACAGTTTGACTGTAGGGCTGGCCCCCTCCAGGCTGGCACTGTGTAGCGGGCAATGGGGTAGGCCGCCCCACCTCCTGGCCTCCAGAGTAGAGACCAGCCACCGGACGCAGAACCCTCAGCGTGGCATCTACCCCAAGCATCAAGTCATAAAAGACAGCAAAACCAGCCCTGCAAATCAACAGGGTTTTAGAGTAGTTTAGAGGTACTTCATACCTGCACATCTGAGTTAGTTACATAAATGTGTGTCTAATAATGTATGTGAAGGTAATGTTTAATTTTAATCATATAGAAAACTGAAATAGCCAACATAGATGTGCTAGTCATAATGGACTCACGCAGGGTCATAGGGCGCAGGCCCAAGAGAGTTGAGTACATGCCTTTCCTTGAGCGCGGAATGGGGCCTGGGATGGGTCTGAAACAAGAACATATACTATATGGGCCTAATGTCGTCAAAGAAAACCAGATAGATAAACAGCAATATTAACATAATAGCTTTACCAGGGCTGGAGGGGCATATATCTGGGCAAGGGGATGCATGGCTGGTGGGGCAGGGAATGGAGGGGGTGGGGGCAGCCTCCTGTCCCTAGGGCCCTCTCTGGCTCGCTCTACTTCCCTGCGAAGGCTCTCAAGCTCAGCCTGAATGCTGGCCATGTAGTGGGTGTGTTCTCTTTGGATCTGATGGAGCTCAGACCCCACTGTAACTAGATCAGAGGAATATAGAATCCCAACGAATTAGAATGACTCTACAAGCATTGGAATGGATAGTAATTCTACACATCCCATGGTAGTCACTGTGAATGTGGTTACTCCAAACTGACATTGTTTATCAGCAATGTTGCTTGTCTATGTATATAATTATGTGCATGTTAATCACAGAGATGAGATGGAGAGGACAACCCACCGTCTTCCCGACGGTGTTTGTCTCTGGCCAACTGGATTCTGAAGATCTCTTCCTCCAGTCTCTGGTTCTCTTGCTCCACAGCCAGCACCTCTGAGTTCCCAGCCTGCTGAGGAGGCTTCGTCCCTGGGCAGAGAGAGCGGGAAAGAAGGGGTGGTTAGAGAGGCACCAAAGTTAAGAGGAGACAATAATACTTTTTTATTTAAAAAACAAACCGTATACAGTTATTTGTCTCTTAAAGATAACAGAAAGACAAATAGGTGCAGGCACAGATCTCAGAGACCAAATGGTAAACTCTGATTTACCACCCCAAGATATTCCTGAACAACGTCAATTTGCGCCCCTACTGGATGGACATTACAAATGTAATGGCTGTGCTCAATGCAATGGCACTTATACATGTAGATCCTTCAAACACCCACAAACAGGGAAATCGATCCCAATAAAAGGTGTTATTACGTGCTCCACTAAGGCAGTTATTTATCTTATAACTTGTCCTTGTGGTAATTATGTAGGTATAACATTAAATTATGTAGGTATAACAAAACGCGAATTTAAAGTACGTATCTCAGAGCATCGTAGCACCATTAGGTGTAAAAACTTTACTTATCCAGTTGCGGCCCACTTCTTGGAGGCAGGCCACTCGATTTCGTCTCTGCGTTATATTGGTATCGAACATGTCACCCTCCCTAGGAGAGGGGGTGACCTTGATAATTTATTGTTAAAACGAGAGGCTGCCTGGATCTTTAATTTAAAGACCCTTGTGCCCTTCGGTCTCAACGTAGACTTTGATCTGAAGCCATTCTTGTGATTATTGTGACTTTGCCATTGTAATTGTTTTGTAAACTTGTGTAGTCAAATCTATGATCGTATGCTATCCATTTGTTTGTATGCTGTTCTTTGTATGACATTTTAATATTTGATAATTAACCAATGATATTAGGCCACTCTTGGCCATGATTACAGACACCTGTGTCTTTTAACACTATATAAACGAGTCATCCCGCAGTGTTTGTGATTATACAATGATAAAGACAACTTGGCTGTCGAAACGTTGGTAAATACATTTTTGCATCTGAGCTCCTAGAGTGTGCGGCTCTTTTTTATTTTCAAGTTTTCTACTCCGCTAGCCAGCACCTCGTCTTAATAGGTGTTCTACTCCGCTAGCCAGCACCTCGTCTTAATAGGTGTTCTACTCCGCTAGCCAGCACCTCGTCTTAATAGGTGTTCTACTCCGCTAGCCAGCACCTCGTCTTAATAGGTGTTCTACTCCGCTAGCCAGCACCTCGTCTTAATAGGTGTTCTACTCCGCTAGCCAGCACCTCGTCTTAATAGGTGTGCGTTTCTTTTTCTTCTAGCAGGCACAGACATAAACATGCACAATAGAAACAAATCACTCAAGGTGGCACTAAAGCACCAAATGGATGTGACATCCTCCATACCCCAATGAAGGACCATGCAGGACTGACACTCACTCTTCCTCCTGCCATTGTTGTCAGCCCCAGATTGGGCCTGTTGCTCCAGAGTGTGGGCCTCTGCCTGCATGTCATGCATCTGGGCCAGGACAGCCGGATCAGAACCACCTGACTGCATGTAGTCCAGCCTCAGAGCTCTGTCACACCAACAGACACAGTCAAACACAGACATAGATACAGATATGTTGCAGGATAGTAATACCGTACATTGCTACTACTAACACTACAGCAACTATTTAACCAGGTTAGTCATTGAGAACACATTTTCCTTTTGAATAATGACCTGACGGCTACTTACTTGCTCTATGATTACAGCTTCTAATATCACCAACATTGGTGCTAATAATAATGTGTACTTTTTGTTCTATGAGGTGTAGCTACACTAAGACATACAAACAGTACTTACCTTATTTGGGTGGAGAGGGGTCCATCCACAGAGGATATTAGGTCAAAGTTGGCATTATGTCCCTTCCTGTGGTCAGGGTTGGGTGAGTCAAACGTGACCTCTTTGACCCTATGAAAAGCACAGAAGAACATCTTTGTTTGTATGCTCCTTTTTTTTCTTCTAGTTTATAACCATGTCTATTTATAACTTGTTATAACTCATCACTTACAGTTGAAGTCGGAAGATTACATACCCATTTTTCAGCCACTCCACAAATTTCTTGTTAACAAACTCATTTTGGCAAGTCAGTTAGGACATCTACTTTGTGCAAAACACAAGTATTTTTTTATTTTTTACTTACAGACAGATTAATTCACTGATCACAATTCCAGTTGAACAGAAGTTTACTTACACTAAGTTGACTGTGCCTTTAAACAGCTTGGAAAATTCCAGAAAATGATGTCATGGCTTTAAAAGCTTCTGATAGGCTAATTTACATAATTTGAGTCAATTGGAGGTGTACCTGTGGATGTATTTCAAGGCCTACCTTCAAACTCAGTACCTTCAAACTCAGTGCCTCTTTGCTTGACATCATGGGAAAATTAAAAGAAATCAGCCAAGACCTGATTTCTGGTTCATATTTGGGAGCAATTTCCAAACGCCTGAAGGTACCACGTTCATCTGTACAAACAATAGTACACAAGTATAAACACCATGGGACCACCTAGCCGTCATACCGCACAGGAAGGAGACGCGTTCTGTCTCCTAGAGATGAACGTACTTTAGTGCGAAAAGTACAAATCAATCCCAGAACAACAGCAAAGGACCTTGTGAAGGGTACAAAAGTATCTATATCCACAGTAAAACAAGTTCTATATCGACATAACCTGAAAGGCCGCTCAGCAAGGAAGAAGCCACTCCTCCAAAGCCACCATAAAAAAGCCAGACTACGGTTTGCAACTGCACATGGGGACAAAGATGGTACTTTTTGGAGAAATGTCCTCTGTTCTGATGAAACAAAAATAGAACTGTTTGGCCATAATGACCATTGTTATGTTTGGAGGAAAAAGGGGGAGACTTGCAAGCTGAAGAACACCATCCCAACCGTGAAGCACAGGGGTGGCAGCTTCATGTTGTGGGGGTGCTTTGCTGCAGGAGGGACTGGTGCACTTCACAAAATAGATGGCATCATGAGGGTGGAAAATTACGTGCATATATTGAAGCAACATCTCAAGACATCAGTCAGGAAGTTAAAGCTCGTTTGCAAATGGGTCTTCCAAATGGACAATGACCTCAAGGATACTTCCAAAGTTATGGCAAAACGACTTAAGGACAATGAAGTCAAGGTATTGGAGTGGCCATCACAAAGCCCTGACCTCAATCCTACAGAACATTTGTGGGCAGAACTGAAAAAGCGTGTGCGAGGCCTACAAACCTGACTCAGTTACACCAGCTCTGTCAAGAGGAATGGGCCAAAATTCAACCAACTTAATGTGGGAAGTTTGTGAAAGGCTACCCAAAAAGTTTGACCCAAGTTAAACAATTTAAAGGCAATGCTACCAAATACTAATTGAGTGTATGTAAACTTCTGACCCACTGGGAATGTGATGAAAGAAATAAAAGCTGAAGTGAATCATTCTCTCTACTATTATTCTGACATTTCACATCCTTAAAATAACGTGGTGATCCTAACTGACCTAAGACAGGGCATTTTTACTATAATTAAATGTCAGGAATTGTGAAAAACTGAGTTTAAATGTATTTGGCTAAGGTGTATGTTAACCTCCGACTTCAACTGTACAGTCGTGGCCAAAAGATTTGAGACTGACACAAACATACATTTTCACAAAGTCTGCTGCCTCAGTTTGTATGATGGCAATTTGCATATACTCCAGGATGTTATGAAGAGTGATCAGATGAATTGCAATTAATTGCAAAGTCCCTCTTTGCCATGCAAATTAATTGAATCCCCAAAAAACATTTACACTGCTTCAAAAGGAGGGTGGTGCTTGGAATCATTGTTCTTCCTCTGTCAATCATGGTTACCTGCAAGGAAACACGTGCCGTCATCATTGCTTTGCACAAAAAGGGCTTCACAGGCAAGGATATTGCTGCCAGTAAGAATGCACCTAAATCAACCATTTATCGGATCATGAAGAACTTCAAGGAGAGTGGTTAAATTGATGTGAAGAAGGCTTCAGTGCACCCAAGAAAGTCCAGCAAGCGCCAGGACCATCTCCTAAAGTTGATTCAGCTGCGGAATCGGGGCACCACCAGTACAGAGCTTGCTCAGGAATGGCAGCAGGCAGGTGTTAGTGCATCTGCACGCACAGTGAGGCGAAGACTTGGCCTGGTGTCAAGAAGGGCAACAAAGAAGCCACTTCTCTCCAGGAAAAATGGCAGGGACAGACTGATATTCTGCACAAGGTACAGGGACTGGACTGCTGAGGACTGGGGTAAAGGGTTATGTGGCCCATAAGTTAATTGACAGCATGCCAGGGCGAATTGCAGAGGTCTTAAAAAAGAAGGGTCAACACTGCAAATATTGAAACTTTGCATCAACTTCATGTAATTGTCAATAAAAGCATTTGACACTTATGAAATGCTTGTAATTATACTTCAGTATTCCATAGTAACATCTGACAAAAATATCTAAAGACACTGAAGCAGCAAACTTTGTGGAAATTAATATTTGTGTCATTCTCAAAACTCTTGGCCACGACTGTATGTGTGTGTGAGATGGTCATTTGCTGCTGTCTAGTGGACTCACCCAGGCTGCAGGGTAGTGATGTGGTCTTTGAGCTGCTGTAGAGCCTCTTCGTTTCTCTCCTCCCGATCCCTCAGCTCCAGCAGCAAGGTCTCCAGGTGGACCGTGCTGCCCTGCCCTGCCAGGGCCCCAAGCTGCCATGCAATGTCTGACACACACATACTAAATGTAATCCATTACAGTTACTAGTTACCTGTCCAAAATTGTAATCAGTAATTTAATTTTGGGATTACCCAAATTCAGTTACTTAATCTGAATACTTTACCTTTGGATTACTTTCCCCTTAAGAAAAACACAAATTAACCATCAAGCACATTTGGTGTGTCATGATAGTGGTCTCTGACTTGTGGTCAGACTCTCTCAGGTAGAATAAACTTAACTTGAATGTCATTGAGAAAACAGAAAAGTATCAATGTATTTTTTTGTTGCAAATATCCTTTCTGTATAAAAAAATGATACAAGAAGTTATCTTTTTTTTTTTTACCCCCTTTTTCTCCCCAATTCCGATCTTGTCTTATCGCTGCAACTCCCCAATGGGCTCGGAAGCCAGCTGCACCAATGTGTGGAACACCGTTCACCTGATGACCAAGGTCAGCCTGCAGGCGCCCGGCCCAGCACAATGAGTCGCTAGAGCGCGATGAGTATAGCCCCCTGGCCAAACCCTCCCTTAACCCGGACAATTGTGTGCCGCCCTATGGGACCAATCACAGCCAGTTGGATCATACCTAGGTCTGTATTGACGCCTCTAGCACTGCGATGCAGTGCCTTAGACCGGCTACGCCACTCGGGAGGCAATCTAGTTTTTTTGTATTGTATCTGTATCTGTAAAGTTACATGGAACTGATCACACTAGCCAATTTAACCTTTCTACATGAAAATCTGTATAAGAGATTCCTTCCTCCATATCTCTTTGTGTTGGTGGATCTCTATGGCCCCTTACCCTCTCTCTGTTGCTCCAGGAGGTGGTTGTGGGTCTGTATCTCTGCCAGCTCCTGGTTGTGCTGCTCTGCCATCTCTCTCAGCCTCTCCCTGTGAGCACACTTTCTCCCCAACACCTGGACCTGGTCCTCCAGACCTTCGGTCTCAGTAGGCCATTTCGGCAGGTTGGGCATACTCCCCTCAATCGACATCCTCAGCTTGTGAAACTATAATTTCAAGCATGACATTTGTCTGAGTCTGTTAATTAATATTAAAGGGACTACAAAGGTGGTATAGGTTATATTGCATGTCTTGCATGTCTAGATGGTTCAGATTAAGCGTTGGTAGGCACCTCATTAGTAAGGTTCCTCAATGCTAGGCTCTCTGACACACTGCCCTGTAGGTTATCTTCTTTCCCAGCTCTCCGTTCTGTGTCATTGGTCCTCCCCTGCATATTCTGTAGGTGCGTACCCCGCTGCTCTCTCAGCTACCAGGAACAATCAATGTTAGACAGACACACTACAAGAGCCACTATAACAGCTAACACACTTACCCTTATAAGATCAGGGGTGCGTGCCGGCTTTGGATAGAGTCCCTTTCGCTCAGGCTGCTCTTGTCTCAGCACCATAGGGTCTCCAATGCTGCTCCCGATACAGAATAATGCTTTATGTTTCTCCAGAAGGCCAAGGGAGCGGAATGCCATACTACACTCCCGACAACGGAACTCTCCCAATGACTCCATCACTGCGTCCATTTTAGTCAAGTTCGCAGGGTAACAACAAAAGGCAAACACCACATGTCCCAAGAGTGAAAAATGAAATGTACTCCTAAATGAGCTAAACAATAATCATTAGACTATTTACCCCTTCCCCCCCAAGTAAACATCGGTATGCGGTAACAGGACTGGATATTCTTCTGGTGATTTCCCTGTTTGTTGGTTACTGTCACCATGTCAACGACTGTGTTGTGGAGGACGGAGGGCCACAACACGGAATTCTCAAATCAGCTCTATAGTCTTTGACTGCGCAAATTGCTTTTACAGGTGTCACTGGATAAGTCTAGTACTAAACATATCACTTCTGTATGATTTGATTATTTCATACAGAGAAGCAGACAACTGTTTGGCAATCTGATGCTGAAATATTTATTGAAATGTTCTTTTTCTAAGATGCAGTAGTTTCTTTCTCGTACAGTACATGACGCCAAATCAGTAAATAATGTTCTCAAAATAATCTGGAATCTTTCAAAAGTCACACTTTATATTTTTTACAGTCCACCTTGAATAAAGGCTGCAAGAACAATATGCAGACAAAATAAATTAATGTTTCAAAATGTACCAAATTAGAAAATAAAACAAAAAACAAAGAGCCTTACACTTGTGGTAAAGCTGTCTGAACATTCTACCAGCCAGGATTTTTTTCTCTCCAATCTAGTACTGTAAATGCATACATCTTACAACAGTAGTTTCTCATGTAAGAAAGCAAACACGTTGTATCTTAATACAAGCAGTAAGGGGATTTGGGAGACTAAGTTTACAGTCTATCAACCAAAGAACTTTAATTTTGCATGTCTGAAAATTAAAAAGACAACAGCTACGATGAGAAGTCACACTTAATGTTGGTTAAACATGAAACTGACATTACTTCTGAACTTTTGTTTTATTGTTTATGCCCCAACTGGCTACATTCAAATCAGTATGGAATTAAAAAGAAAATGTTGGTCCATTACTGCAAATTACAGTTTTTCTACCACGTACGAGAAATATAATGATAAGCAAATGCATGCCTTACACTGTTCAAATAAGACAGAGACATTAACATTTGTCGACCTTAAAAATCGACCAAAACAAACCTAAATCCTCATAGAAGGGTTATTTAGGGGACAGGAAGCAATGTTAATATCAACTGCTCACAATGATAGTTTCCTCAACACAAATGCTACAAATTGTTTCAGCAAGAGCAGGTGTCAAAGCCACTTTTCAAAATAAACTATTGATTGAAGTAATTTGCCAGTTAAATCATTGTTGTTGATTTGCCAAAACAAAATAGCAATTCTGATGTGTTTTGTGTTCATGTAACGGTCGTCGTATGAAGGAGAAGAGGAGGACCAAGGTGCAGCGTGGTATGTGTCCATATTTATTCAAATGAACACGGAAATAACAAAGAGAAACAACCGAAAACAGTTCTGGCTGGTGCAGACACACAACAGAAAACAAACACCCACCAAACACAATAGAAAACAGACTACCTAAATATGGTTCTCAATCAGGGACAACGATTGACAGCTGCCTCTGATTGAGAACCATACCAGGCCAAACACAGAAATAGCAAATCATAGAAAAACTAACATAGACAACCCACCCAACTCATGCCCTGACCATACTAAAACAAAGACATAACAAAATAAATAAGGTCAGAACGTGACCGTTGAATTGACATTTTAGCTCCTGGGAAAAGACAAAAACGTATCAAAATAAAGAAAAGCCCTAAGGAAGGCGTCACCTCTGAACCCTCTGTCACACCAGTGTTTGTATGACCAGTCTCTTGAGAATGAGCAGGAAGAGTGCAATTGAGCAAGGCACCGTGACGTGAGGAGGGGTGTAAAGCCACGTTAGGTGTCTGTGTCGTCATCTGGTGTCTGGCTGCTACTGGTGCTCTCGGTCTCTGTAACCTCTTCTAATTCAGGCTCTAAAGGGTTTCTCAAGGACAACAGCAGGGGCAGGCCCTTGAGAAGAGGCTTTAGGTGAACACTGTTCTGGCCAAACCTGTTCCTCTTCAACTAGAAAACAGATCGTTTTGCACCAGGTGAAAGTTGATTGTATTAGTTTTGGAACAGGGCTGCCTCTTGGGCGCATAAAGTACTTAAGTAAAAATACTTTAAAGTACTACTTAAGTAGTTTTTTTTGGGTATCTATAATTTGTATTTGACAACTTTTACTCCACTACATTCATAAAGAAAATAAATGTACTCTTTACTCCATACATTTTCCCTGACACCAAAAATTCTTGTTACATTTCAAATGCTTAGCAGGACAGGAAAATGGTCAAATTCACACACTTATCAGGAGAGAATCCCTGGTCATCCATTCTGCCTCTGATCTGGCCTGGCTATCCGTAAATTGAAAACAAGAAAATTGTGGCGTCTTGTTTGCTTAATGTAAGGAATGTCAAATCAAAATCACATTTTATTAGTCACATGCACCGAATACAACATGTGTAGACTTTACAGTGAAATGCTTACTTACGAGCCCCTAACCAACAATGCAGTTAAAAAAAAGTCTGGGTAGCCATTTGATTAGATGTTCAGAAGTCTTTTGGCTTGGTGATAAGAACTCTCTTGGACCTAGACTTGGCCCTCCGGTACAGCTTGCCGTGTGGTAACAGAGAGAACAGACTATGACTAGGGTGGCTAGGGTCTTTGACAATTTTTAGGGCCTTCCTCTGACACCGCCTGGTGTAGAGGTCCTGGATGGCAGGAAGCTTGGCCCCAGTGCAGTACGCACTACCCTCTGTAGTGCCTTGCGGTCAGAGGCCGAGCAGTTGCCATACCAGTCAGGTTGCTCTCGATGGTGCAGCTGTACAACCTTTTGAGGATCTGAGGACCCATGACAAATGTTTTCAGTCTCCTGAGGGGGAATAGGTTTTTTCGTGCCCTCTTCACAACTGTCTTGGTGTGCTTGGACCATGTTAGTTTGTTTTGAAGAGGGCACGACAAAACCCAGTCCTGGAGGGCCGACACACTTGTGGTTTTCATCCTGTCCTTCTAATAAGGGACTAATTCAGACCTGGGACACCAGGTGAGTGTAATTCACTACGAGGTAGAAACAAAAAAAGTGTTTTCGGCCCTCCAGGGCCGTAATTTAACAGCCCTGGAGGCAGACAAAAATCAGCGGCAGAGCAGCAGTTTAAGGGTTAAGAGTCTTACTCAAGGGCTTAATGGCAGCAGATGGCACCTGAGATTCTGATGTCAGAAATCCACTGGTTGCCAGCTCACTCCCACCAAATTTCCCCATCAGCCCTGGGATTTGAACCGACAACCCTCCGGTTACTGGCACTGGAGATGATGAATACATTACATTATTCATTTGTTTAAAAGGTTTCATCACTTTAGAATACGCTTTCTTAGGAGTTATTGCGTTCATGTTTGTACGAAATGCTTATTTGCATTTGATTATGTGATTAAATAAATTTCAGGCTGTATGAAGAACAACACAGCATGAACATTTGGAATTGGTTGCAGCCAGGTTGTGGTTTTGAGAGCTTCAAAGTTGAGAACCCATAGACCTTCAGAAGTGTGTCAATTTATTGGAGGAAGTATTAGAGGAGGTCCAGCCATGGTGGATTGGGAGTTGAAGGGAAGTGAGTGGTGATTGGGTTGTCTGCAAGTCCATCAAGGAGTGTGGTGCTGGAAGTGAAGCATGATGGGGTTGGGCTTGGAAAGTACTTTTCTATAACAGCCTGAACTCTTTTTTATCAATCTCTGAAATGATATTACAAATATCCAATCAACAAATAATTAATGTAAGAAATGTGTTTTATTGAAAGGAATATGCAACAGTTTTATACAACTCAAAAAATACATACTCCAAAAATTCCTTATCTTTTAAGTAACAGTAGTAGTACGTACTTTTTATTGCATTTTGCTGACATAAAACATTTAATTTCTCATTCTTATTAAAAACGATGCAATCACTTAATAAAAAAAGTGTTAGATAAAAAATAAAGCTACTTATTCAGGATGAATTTGTTGTTTAATTCAGTATATTTGTTCAGATCAGTAACTGTAGATGTTTTGCACATCCAAAAAACAGGTCTTCAACTAAACTATAATGTAGGCTGGGATATTTTGTAGAGAGGTTCACTTCCTCTTGGGGATTAGGTAGACTTGTTGGGGGAATGAGAAGCTTGTTTCTGCTCCTCCTGATATCTACGGGACTGGGAACTGTGAAAGCAGAGAAGAATAACATGAAGGAAAAAAAACATTTATTATGCATGTTAAAAAGACAATTGCACTTCCTGATTTGGCCCAGTTTTGAAGATGGCTCATTGAGTAATGATGGCGGCCATGACTGAAGCCAAACGAGAGTTGTCTTGGTGGTGTGGTTTGATGTGGGTATGTTATGTTTGGATATTGTACCCTGGCAGGTTATGTTTGTCCCTCCTGAGTCACCATAGCAACAGCATAGCCATTTCTTTAAAATGGCCAGAATTAATTTAAGATCAATCAAAAAAGTTGTAACTAATTTAGACGTTTTAGAGGTCTTAGTAGTGCAATTTGACATCGAGCTAAGGTCTTTGGTGCAGTATTTCTGAAGTTAAAACATGTGCATGAAAAACTGGTCAGTGCACTGCTTAGCATTCTTTCGAGTTGGGAAAGTCTGGCTGCGTGCTCAGGACTGATTTCTGAGAACAATAACATGTCTACAACTTCATAATCGGCAAGCAGTAAAACTATCATAGATAAAGCACAAGCTACACACTGTTTATCAGTACCTGAATCACTTAATAGCTAGCTAAGTTCCAACTGTTTGTCAATGAAGCTAGCAAGTAGTAGCGAGCAGGCACATTGAGCAGCCAGGCCACAATCAACTTATTAAGTCAATGGCAAATGGTGACTATACTTCAGTGCTGTTTAAAAAAAACAAAAACGTTTACACTATCTATTATAGGCCTGCTGACTTTTGAAGATAGGAAATTTCACTCCAAGCTATCTTGAATGTCAATGCTCCTCCCCTAGCCGGGTTAGCACCCCTACTTCCCACGGTTATGAATGCAACAGGTGGATTGATGTGAATATAATGTAGCCTATGGATCTGGGCTAATGCAAGTGGTGGGTTAAATCACTAGTAAGCCTAGTAGGCTGTATAGCCTGTTATCACATACTGTCATAAGCAGGGATGTAGTGCTGCCATAGCGGGAGGAAGAGGTGTCACTTTTTTCAGTTTGAGAATACACGGAGCTGCATGGTAAAATAATTGATGGAAAATTAATTCTGATAAATTCTAAATAAAATATATTTAGGCCTGATTTCCACTAAAATGCCGTGAAAATGATAGAACGCCAAACTAAATAAATATGTAGGCTATAGATGCCTATTGGTAGTTAGCCTAAATGGCAGTCTGGTGTCATAGACTGGATCTAACATAGTAAACATAAATCCCGGAGACTCAAATGAGTTTGATATGTTGCGTTTGCTATGGTTACATAAGACAGATGGTTACTTAAGGCAAAAACGAAAGTAGGGTGGTTGCTCGGGGTGGAAGGTGGTTGTATAAAAGGAACGTCTAGCAAACAAAAGTTTACGAGTTTGAATCTTATCATGGACAACTTTAGTATTTTAGCTAATTAACTTTTCAACTACTTATTACTTTTTTATCTACTTTGCAACTACTTAGCATGTTAGATAACCCTTTCCGTAACCTTAACCCTTTTAGCTAACCCTAACCTTAACCCTTTAAACTTAACCTTGCTTTCATATCGTCTGAGGTTCCCATAGATTGGAAAGCTGCCTCGGTCATCCCCCTCTTCAAAGGGGGAGACACTCTAGACCCAAACTGCTACAGACCTATATTTATCCTACCCTGCCTTTCTAAGGTCTTCGAAAGCCAAGTTAACAAACAGATCACCGACCATTTCGAATCCCACCATACCTTCTTTGCTATGCAATCTGGTTTCAGAGCTGGTCATGGGTGCAGCTCAGCTACGCTCAAGGTACTAAACGACATCATAACCACCATCGATAAGAGACATTACAGTGCAGCAGTATTCATCGACCTGGCCAAGGTTTTCGACTCTGTCAATCACCACATTCTTATCGGCAGACTCAACAGCCTTGGTTTCTCAAATGATTGCCTCGCCTGGTTCACCAACTACTTCTCTGATAGAGTTCAGTGTGTCAAATCGGAGGGCCTATTGTCCGGACCTCTGGCAGTCTCTATGGGGGTGCCACAGGGTTCAATTCTCGGGCCGACTCTCTTCTCTGTATACATCAATGATGTCGCTCTTGCTGCTGGTGATTCTCTGATCCACTTCTACTCATACGACACCATTCTGTATACCTCTGGCCCTTCTTTGGACACTGTGTTATCTATCCTCCATACGAGCTTCAATGCCATACAACTCTCCTTCCGTGGCCTCAAACTGCTCTTAAATGCAAGTAAAACTAAATATATGTTCTTCAACCGATCGCTGCCCACACCTGGCCGCCCATCCAGCATCACTACTCTGGACAGTTCTGACTTAGAATATGTGGACAACTACAAATACCTAGGTGTCTGGTTAGACTGTAAACTCTCCTTCCAGACTCACATTAAGCATCTCCAATCCAGAATTAAATCTAGAATTTGCTTCCTATTTTGCAACAAAGCATCCTTCACTCATGTTGACAAACATACCTTCGTAAAACTGACCATCCTACCGATCCTCGAGTTCGGTGATGTCATTTACAAAATAGCCTCCAACACTCTGCTCAGCAAACTGGATGCAGTCTATCACAGTGCCATCCATTTTGTCACCAAAGCCCCATATACTACCCACCACTGCGACCTGTACGCTCTCGTTGGCTGTCCCTCGCTTCACATTCCTTGCCAAACCCATTGGCTCCAGGTCATCTACAAGTCTCTGCAAGGTAAAGCCCCGCCTTATCTCAGCTCACTGGTCACCATAGCAGCACCCACCCGTAGCACGTGCTCCAGCAGGTATATCTCACTGGTCACCCCCAAAGCCAATTCTATCTTTGGCCGCCTTTCATTCCAGTTCTCTGCTGCCAATGACTGGAACGAACTGCAAAAATCACTGAAGCTGGAGACTCATATCTCACTCACTAGCTTTAAGCACCAGCTGCCAGAGCAGCTCACAGATCACTGCACCTGTACATAGCCCATCTGTAAATAGCCCATCTGTAAATAGCCCATCCAACTACCTCACCCTCTCTTATCCTACCTCATTTGCACATGCTGTATATAGACTTTTCTACTGTAGTATTGACTATGTTTGTGTATTCCATGTGTAAACTCTGTGTTGTTGTATGTGTCAAACTGCTTTGCTTTATCTACGGCCAGGTTGCAGTTGCAAATGAGAACTTGTTCTCAACTAGCCTACCTGGTTAAATAAAGGTGGGGGGGGAAAAATCATAACCCCCTAGCCTAGCTAACGTTAGCCAGCTAGCTCACTTTAGCCACCTAGCTAGAATTCATAACATATCGTACGTTTTTGAAAATTAATGAGCATCTCGAATTTATGCACAGAATAATACGAAATGCTCTGAGACCAGGTTGTAAATGGTGGTTTCTTCCATGTATTCTTTCTCTATGGCGGTGGCACAAATGAGGAACTGTAGGCGTGTGTGCAAAGACCAATCGATCGGAGGCTTGACCACTGTGTGGACCAAATCCAACGTAACAAGAACAACCACAGGCAGAAAACTCCACCAGGGGCTTGCTAAAACGTCTGTCATCAAAAGAGTCTTCTACAACGCACTTGAACTCGCCCTACTGTCCGAGTACTGTCCTTACACCAACGAGATCTAGGATCCAATTCACCGCGTGTCTGCCATGAAGTTCCTAAAACTCCACAGACCCCCTTGCGCAGTGGAACCCAGAACGATACAACTGCTGCCTTTCAGCACCACAATTCGAAGGCCGCTCAAATCGTTTAAAATAACCCTTAAAACCTTTTGTGACTAGGGGGCAGTATTTTCATTTTTGGAAAAATAACGTTCCCGTAGTAAACGGGATATTTTGTCAGGACAAGATGCTAGAATATGCATATAATTGACAGCTTAGGATAGAAAACACTCTAAAGTTTCCAAAACTGTAAAAATATTGTCTGTGAGTATAACATAACTGATATTGCAGGCGAAAGCCTGAGAAAAATCCAATTCGGAAGTGCCTCATGTTTTGAAAGCGCTGCGCTCCAATGCGTCCCTATTGGAAGTCACTAGAGTAAGACTAGTAGGCGAAGGCCTCATCACTTATTATTATTATTACTAGCAATACAAATATGATTACTTCTCATAATGGTGCTCGCTGCTCATTTAATAAAGTTAAATCAAAGCTGAATCAGATTCTGGCAAGATCACAATGATAAATTAGTGTTTTACATAACAGATCCAAATATAATAATAGCATATAAGCAGGGGCACAAATTTCACTGGGGACGGGGACATACGCCCCCCCCCCAAACACACACACATTCTGAAATTGCATTTTTATCCCCCCCAGTTTTATCATTGGAATGTGATATAAAACTAGGCAATGGTGTGGTTTACGAAAACACCTGTCATTTTTTATCTGAAGCTGCACATTCTTTCAGTTTTTCTCATGCAGCCAAAACTCAACGCGCCGCAGACTTTGATTGAAACAAAATAGGCCTACAAGAAATGATTATAGTTTGTTAACTTGTTGTTGAAATGACGTATGTTGCCCAGTGGATACCTTGTCTGGGACCTGCTGTTTCAACCTTTTCTCTCGCTCTTGCTCTCTCTTGCTCTCACGTGTATAGAAGAGGATGTTGGAGCATTTGTCAAATTATTTGATATCAGTTATTTTGCCATGAAGTCCCTCCAGTCCCCCTCCATATCAATCACTGATTGCAAATCTTCATAGTTTGTCACCAGATCTGATTAGCGGGGTGTCTGAGGACTCCAAATCCCCCCCCCCCCCCCCCCCCCTTATTGGAGACAACTTCTATAGAATGAACAATACAGTGGCAAATAGCTGTATATTGCTATAATGAAAATGTTTTGGGAACAGTTGACAATAGGTTTTCCTCCAAAAAACGATTGAATTACATAAATCTTCATAGTATGACACCAGAACCTGTTAACAGAGTGTCTGGGGATTTTAAATCACCCCCTTTATTGGCAACAGTTGTATATAATTAACAGTACAGTAGCAAATAGCTGTATAGTGCTATAACTTATTTAGTTTAAATGGTACAGAAGCAAACGTGTAGATCAATCAATCAATCAAATGTATTTTATAAAGCTCTTTAAAGTGTTTTACAGATACTCAGCCAAAACCCCCAAAAAAGCAAGCAATGCAGAAGCACAGTGGCTAAGAAAAACTCCCCAGAAGGCAGGAACCTAAGAACAGACCTAGAGAGGAGCCAGGCTTGGAGGGGTGGCAAAGTCCTCTTCTGGCTTTGCCGGGTGAAGATTTTATGAGCACATGTGGCCATTAAGGCAAGATCGTCAGTCAAGATGTTCAGAGATTACCAGTAAAGGCAAGTAATAACCATAAAAACGTTGTAGTGCTGATCATTGTCTCTGAATATACTGAAATTGTCTTTAAGGCCTTCGACTCCTCTTTCTATTCTGGTTAGAGGCAGTTTTTCGCTGTTCTATGAAGGGAGTAGTACACAGCGTTGTATGAGATCTTCAGTTTCATTGCAATTTCTTGCATGGAATAGCCTTCATTTCTCAGAACAAGAATAGACTGACAAGTTTCAGAAGAAAGCGCTTTGTTTCTGGCCATTTTGAGCCTGTAATCGAACCCACAAATGCTGATGCTCCAGATACTCAACTAAAGAAGGCCCGTTTTATTACTTCTGTAATCAGCACTACAGCTTTCAGCGGTGCTAACATCATTGCAAAATGTTTTTCTAATGATCAATTAACCTTTTAAAATGATAAACTTGGATTAGCTAACACAATGTGCCATTAGAACACAGGAGTGATGGTTGCTGATAATGGGCCTTTGTACGCCTATGGAGATATTCCATAAAAAATCATCCGTTTCCAGCTACAATAGTCATTTACAACATTAACAATGTCTACACTGTATTTATGATCAATTTGATGTTATTTTAATGGACAAAAAATGTGCTTTTCTTTCAAAAACAAGGACATTTCTAAGTGACCCCGAACTTTTGAACGGTAGTGTATGTGCTGTCTTTCCAATTGATGTAAACTTTTCAAACAAATATTCATTTGAAAGAATCTAAAGACTTTCACAGTGTAGGTCTGTTGTTTTAACAATGTAATAACAATTTCTAATGTTATAAGTGTCTTTAACATTCAGTAACAGTAATAATACGTTTATAGCAGTGTAACAGAACTGATCTACCAAGGCACAGATGCGTTTCAAGAGCATAAACTATTTTGTTACTGAATCCTCAGACCTCTGACTGGGAGCAGCATGGGGGACGGTGTCATCTAGCGGAATAGAAATTAAACTATTACTCAGATATTATTTAATGAAGATTACTGAACTTCCAATCATTAATTCCTTTTCAACTAATTCATATTTAGCATTGTTTTTTTTAATACACATTTTGATGTCCCCTGATTTACATAATGTTAATTACCTTTTTGAACATTTACTGAGGGCATATTTAATTTAATTTACCCACCTTGGCAGAGCGCCTATTTACAAATAACCACCAGAACTCAACAATAAGCCTCAATAGCTCTAAAATAGCATGAAAAGTAGAGGGTAGGATTAGAGCAACAGAACGCATCTTAAAGCATCAATCAGCAGTAGAAACAACAGCAAAGTGGCTTCCCCGCACCTGGTTCAGTAAAAAGCTGAGGTATGGGACTGGAGAAATTGTATCATTCAAATTCATAGACAGAGCTATGGATGCAAGGATTGACCATCAATGATATCAATGTTATAGTTTTAACCATGTTTTGAGGCTATATTTTCTTTGTTTACATTTTCTTTGTTTACTAACATTGGATTAAAAAAAAGCTTAAATTTTGGGTTCTGATGGGGTAAGACATTTGAACTAAACTTATGAGTTATTTTCTTCTAGCCTTTTAAAACAGGCAAAATATACTACGATTTGTGAACTTGTGTTCAAGTAGAGGGAGTAATTTTATTTTGAAGCTTTTTGCATGATGTCGCTGATTTCACGGAGCTGTTCTAAGGGGCAGTTGACTTTTAAAGAGTCAAGTGAAAATTTCACTGTGAACTCAAATGTAATGTGAAAATGTTGCCTTCCTTGCAATGTCTGTGTATGACCAGCAGAGGGAAACTGCTACTCTTAATCTCGAGAGAACCATTACAGCAATGCACTCCATATGACTCACATTTACACCCTAAAGATATGAGTATATTTGTTGGGCCCCCATCCTACACACATTGGTCATTGTAAGGCAGGAGCGGACTGGGACCAGAAATTGGCTATGGCATTTCTAACATACCAGCCCATTTTTCCCTTGAGGCACCCACACTGGACCATTTTCTCCCCTCAAGGCCTCCACACCAGACCATTTTTTCCCCTTGAGGCCTGTGTTATTAGCCAGATAATTATAATTTCACCCCCCCAAAAAACTAGTTAGACAGGCCCATTGGGCAAAACATTCGCACAAAATGCCAGATGGCCAGCCTGTTGTAAGGTGGAGACTTGTAGGGAGGTGGCTATCTGAGTCAGTTTTTGTAATTCTCATAATAGTGTTTTATATCAACTATCTATTTAATAGAAAGTTTAATTATCCCTATATCGATTATGTTACTTCAACTATACTACAGCTGTCCCTGTAAAATAACACACCCTGATCTGTTGCACCTGTCTTTGAGATTGTCTCCACCCCCCTCCAGGTGTCGCCCATCTTCCCCATTATCCCCTGTGTATTTATACCTGTGTTCTCTGTTTGTCTGTTGCCAGTTCATCTTGTTTGTCAAGTCAACCAGCGTTTTCGTTCTCTGCGCCTGCTTTTCCCAGCCTGTCTTTTTCTCTCCCTCCTGGTTTTGACCCTTGCCTGTCCTGACTCTGAGCCCGCCTGCCTGACCACTCTGCCTGCCCCTGAGCCTGCCTGCCGACCTGTACCTTTGCCCCACCTCTGGATTATTGACCTTTGCCTGCCTGCCGTCCAGTACCGTTGCCCCACCTCTGGTTTACTGACCCCTGCCAGCCTTGACCTGTCTATTGCCTGCACCTGTTGGATTATTAACCTGTTGTTAATTCAACGCTGTCTGCATCTGGGTTTTACCTTCATACCTGGTACACTGGATAGGTGCAGTGAAATGTGTATGTGCCAATAAAACATATAAATACTGGATATAAAGGTCTATGGCTGAAAACCCTATTCACTCTGACAGGGTATTGACCCATAAATTCAGTTTAATACTTCCTGTTGTGCTCTGCTGTGATTCGATCTGCCACTCAAAGACTATTTATTCCTAGAGTGTGTTCAGCTGGGATGACACAGGAGCTACTTTGGGAGATAATGGTAAATGCAGTAGTTATAGTATTATGAGTGTATGTTTGGATTGTGTACTAGGGGTGCTCTGATTCAAACTGATGAGAAATTGCATGATACATACCATCTGCTAGTCCAGACTTCTCTTTCCTCGATAGATTACTGTGGGAAAGAATATATTTGAGAAATGTTAGAGAAGTGAATACATTTTGCACTGATTTCCCCTCCATTTTATCCCACAAAATACCATAGGCTTGAGTCTATGAAAACTAGGCTACAGATCATTTAGGAAAAAAAACATACCCATTCCAACATTGCTTCCCGAGCAGGAAACTGAAATCAGACAAGAATATGTTAATCAATCAATCAATCAAATGTATTTGTAAAGCCCTTTTTACATCAGCTGATGTCACAAAGTGCTGTACAGAAGCCCAGCCTAAAACCCCAAACAGCAAGCAATGCAGGTGTAGAAGCACGGTGGCTAGGAAAAACTCCCTAGAAAGGCCAAAACCTAGGAAGAAACCTGGAGAAGATAATAATCTGGTATATGCCAATGACTTTGTAAAACCATGCTATACAAACAAAGCAAAATGAACTTGACTGAAATGTAATTTCCTTTTAGATTATGTATTTAGATCTTTCAAGTGTTATTGTGGTATTGAGTAGCCTACCTGAGTACATCCTCTGGGGGCAGAACTGGACCATGGCTCCGTCCTGGGTGAGAGGGGCCACCACTACGTTGTAGACGTCCCCACACATGATCTCCGGCACTTCACAGGTGTTACCCCCGGGGGGAGGGGTGCAGGTGTAGTTGGACTGGCTACCAACCATCTTGGCTGTGTAGTTATGGAGACCGCCAGTGGAACGCCAGTATACACGCAGTGTGTTGTTGGCCATCCTGTACAGCTTCACGCCCGATGGACAACAAGCACCTGGGAGGGAAAGATAGTTCAGTAAGGCACTAGAGTGGCAACTGTGCAGGGCGCAATGGTATGTGGATGTTAAAATGTACTTGGCTATGATCAAACTCTGACACTCTTCTGTAACTTAATGCTATAGAAATGAATTGTGTGTAATTCACCTAGAGTGTAATTCACCTAGAGTCAGTAATTCACCTAGAACGTTTTCCATTTTTCGATTCCACTGACTCAGTGGTCCCATTGTTGCTATGATAGGTGCTTCTGTCTTTCACTAATTGGATGAGAAGCTGGGATATATTAGTCTATCTATCTGTTACTCACTGGATGAGAAGCCATGATAGGTGCACTCAGACATGTGTCCAGTGCGGCTGATGGCCTCCATGCTGACGGTGTAGTTTGTTCCGCAGGTGATGCATCCCATCAGGCAGTGGGTGTCCAGGGTGTGGCAGCGGGCGGTGCCTTTCGGTGAGGTCAGAGAGGTCATGTAGGTGTGTGTGCCTCTCGCCATCGACCAGGTGACATTTGTCATGGCCTGAGTCACCTGTTCAACGTTAAAGGTTGCCGGGCAACAGGGTGCTAGAGGGCGAATGGAAAGCACAATTGTGAGAAATGTGTACTTCTTTTTTTTATCTATCTGCAGATAGCTGAATGAACAACTTCATAAAATGTTCACCACAACATCACCAGTAACAAGTGATACCAGTAGTCCAAACGAATTAACCAAAACCTTTCCCTTTCTCCATATAGTTTCCATGGTTCCCTACCTGTTTCCAGTGGAATACTGTAGCTGGGAAAACTGTCGCCCACGGTGGTGGTTGCTATGGCGCTGACCTCATAGACCTTGCCACAGGGCAGGTCAAGTATCTCACAGGACGTTCCTCTGGAAGTGCAGGTGTTTCTGTTGTCCTGGGCCACTACGCTCACTTTGTAGGTGGTACCTGCTCTGTTGGGAGTACTAAAGCTGACATTGACACTGGTGGTGTTGATCTGGGTCACATTCAGGATCTCTGGCATACAGGGAGCTGAGAAAGAGAAAGTGAAGGAGAGAGGAAGTGGCATGGGGAGGGTTAGCGTCACAGTGATCTTTTACCTGCGGGTGTAATGACACACATCATGTTTTCCCATTCATCCAAATAAACTGGTGATATGATTAGTTAGCAGACACTTTTCTATGTGGCAATTTTTCTTAAAGATGTTTGTGTTACCTGTCTCCTTAGTGTGTGATCTGCAGGTGTGGTTGCACCCTCTAATCTCATTACAGGGGATCACCACCACACTGTAGGGGCTGTTACAGGTGAGGTCGGAGAGAGCGCACACTGGTGCCGTGTCGTTACACAGGATGACCTCTGACCCTTCCACCGCCCGCGTCTCGTACACCTCAGCCCCGCGCACTGCTGACCACATGATCTCCAGGGTGCCGGGGGAGGCCAGGGAGATGAATACATCCTCGGGACAACAGGGTACTGGGGACGGACAGAGAGAGAGAGAGGGAGAGAGTAAGAAAGAGAGAGAGAGACATTGAATATATTTATTTCAGTATTTATATCATTGTCAATATGAACTGACGTGGGCTATCTGAAGAACATCTATCAGCATTCATATTTATTTAGATCCCCCATTCAATGAGCTGATTATTAACTTATTTTTAAATTTTTTAAATAGCTTGATTTCAGAGGCACATTACAGTGCCTTGCGAAAGTATTCGGCCCCCTTGAACTTTGCGACCTTTTGCCACATTTCAGGCTTCAAACATAAAGATATAAAACTGTCTTTTTTTGTGAAGAATCAACAACAAGTGGGACACAATCATGAAGTGGAACGACATTTATTGGATATTTCAAACTTTTTTAACAAATCAAAAACTGAAAAATTGGGCGTGCAAAATTATTCAGCCCCTTTACTTTCAGTGCAGCAAACTCTCTCCAGAAGTTCAGTGAGGATCTCTGAATGATCCAATGTTGACCTAAATGACTAATGATGATAAAAACAATCCACCTGTGTGTAATCAAGTCTCCGTATAAATGCACCTGCACTGTGATAGTCTCAGAGGTCCGTTAAAAGCGCAGAGAGCATCATGAAGAACAAGGAACACACCAGGCAGGTCCGAGATACTGTTGTGAAGAAGTTTAAAGCCGGATTTGGATACAAAAATATTTCCCAAGCTTTAAACATCCCAAGGAGCACTGTGCAAGCGATAATATTGAAATGGAAGGAGTATCAGACCACTGCAAATCTACCAAGACCTGGCCGTCCCTCTAAACTTTCAGCTCATACAAGGAGAAGACAGAGATGCAGCCAAGAGGCCCATGATCACTCTGGATGAACTGCAGAGATCTACAGCTGAGGTGGGAGACTCTGTCCATAGGACAACAATCAGTCGTATATTGCACAAATCTGGCCTTTATGGAAGAGTGGCAAGAAGAAAGCCATTTCTTAAAGATATCCATAAAAAGTGTCGTTCAAAGTTTGCCACAAGCCACCTGTGAGACACACCAAACATGTGGAAGAAGGTGCTCTGGTCAGATGAAACCAAAATTGAACTTTTTGGCAACAATGCAAAACGTTATGTTTGGCGTAAAAGCAACACAGCTCATCACCCTGAACACACCATACCCACTGTCAAACATGGTGGTGGCAGCATCATGGTTTGGGCCTGCTTTTCTTCAGCAGGGACAGGGAAGATGGTTAAAATTGATGGGAAGATGGATGGAGCCAAATACAGGACCATTCTGGAAGAAAACCTGATGGAGTCTGCAAAAGACCTGAGACTGGGACGGAGATTTGTCTTCCAACAAGACAATGATCCAAGACATAAAGCAAAATCTACAATGGAATGGTTCAAAAATAAACATATCCAGGTGTTAGAATGGCCAAGTCAAAGTCCAGACCTGAATCCAATCGAGAATCTGTGGAAAGAACTGAAAACTGCTGTTCACAAATGCTCTCCATCCAACCTCACTGAGCTCGAGCTGTTTTGCAAGGAGGAATGGGAAAAAATGTCAGTCTCTCGATGTGCAAAGCTGATAGAGACATACCCCAAGCGACTTACAGCTGTAATCGCAGCAAAAGGTGGCGCTACAAAGTATTAACTTAAGGGGGCTGAATAATTTTGCACGCCCAATTTTTCAGTTTTTGATTTGTTAAAAAGGTTTGAAATATCCAATAAATGTCGTTCCACTTCATGATTGTGTCCCACTTGTTGTTGATTCTTCACAAAAAAATACAGTTTTATATCTTTATGTTTGAAGCCTGAAATGTGGCAAAAGGTCGCAAAGTTCAAGGGGGCCGAATACTTTCGCAAGGCACTGTATGTGTGCTGGGTCTCTGGCACACCGCTAGACTGTAGAGCTAAAGCTTCTACTTACAGGTGGTGTAGTTGAGCACGGGGCCCGGTGGGCTGGATCCAGCCAGGCTGAAGGCGAACACAGTCATCAGGTAGGTGTATCCACACTGGCAGTGATAGTTACAGCTGGTGGAGCTGGTGTTGCACCTCTCCTCCTGACCATCATCCCTCTTGATGAAGGCCACGTAGGTGTCGGTGTAGGGAATGGCGTCCCACAACACAGAGCAATTACCTGCCTTGGTCTCCTCCACACGCAGAGGCTCTGGTGGGCAGGGGACTGAAGGGAAACACGCGGCAGGGTGTGCAGTTATTAGATGTTCATCATATGGTTATTACATGTCTGTAATAGTGGCTAAAGGTTGAGTTATTTATGTTACTTTCAATGAATTCCTGTGTTGTTAGTACCTTACATATGCATCTCATGCATTGATGAAATAGTAGAATGATCTCAAGTGTATCAATATGCTGTGCTTTACATAGCAGGTTTGTGTCTTCTATTACTAGATGTCACAAACCTGCCATATAACAAACAATCGATTTGTTTGCTTGATTGATTGACTGATTGATTGATATGTCTACGCACAGGTGATGAACTCCTCAGGAGCAGAAGGGATGCTGGGTCCTCCCTCGTTGATGGCTGTCACTGTGACGGTGTGTCTCTGGCCACACCCCACGGGGGCCAGTGTGCAGGCGCCGGTGGTAGAGGTACAGTTCAGCCCCTCTGAGCTGAAGGCCAGGTACTCCCCTGCCCCCTGAGATGGAGCCCAGGACACCGACAGACCGGCCTCAGAGCCCACCATCCTCACCTCCAACTCAGTGAGCACAGGGATGCATGGACCTGGAGGGAGGAGAGAGAAACAACATGAGCACACACACAATTAGGTACAGACCTAGACGAATCCTAAACGTGCTTACAAATATACTGCACAAATTGGCGCTCTTGCTTGCCATTTGCTCCACCTTATCCCTATCAGGTCTCGAAAAGGCCTCATTAACTGAAAGTTAAATAAAGCTAGATCAGGTACATTTTCTGAAGAAAATGAAACAGGGCAGTGTAACACTGAAGAGTGTACTTGCTAACCAAAAATCCCCTCTCTTCCTTACGTGTGATCTGGCAGACGGTGAAGTCGTCTCCCTGTCTTTTCTCGGGGTCCCAGGCGTTGCCCTTGATGCAATAGGTTGTCCCAGCCTCCAGGCCAGAGAAGGTCACGCTGGTGTCAGTGGTGTTGAGCTTCACCCTGCTGTCTGAGCCCTCCATGATGATGCTAATGGTGTACAGGAAAACGTGGTCCACAGGCTCCCACCCCACCACAATGGTGTCATTGCTGGGAGAGGTGGAGTTGAGCTTGGGCGCAGCAACCACTTTAGGAGAGAGTCAGCAATGAGACATGTTATGTAGAGTGTGTATTTGTTTGTCTGTGTTGGGGGTGTTCATGGTTTGCCTTTTAATTGTGTGATATCATTCAGAAAGCTCTAAAGTGTATTTTCTGTTCTGTGGGATCACTTTACAATGTATTTCTACATGACTGAGATTTGAGACGATTAACATTCTCTCCCTCTCCTCTGCCTTCTAAAGAAGGTCAAACCACAACACAATAGGATGAAACTGCTGGTGGCTTGTTTTGGTACATGAAGATATCCGATAGGCTGACTAACTCAGGTCCTATTCCCAGGGTAACCAACGCAGTGTTCTCAGTTGTCAACCCAGTTAGGTTTATTCTTTGTGTATGGAGAGGGGTCAGATATAATTACAGCGGATACCTCCCTCCTCAGGGCAGCAAGATCATCTCACTAATAGAGGAAAGTACCGGATTTGCAATACCTCATCTGAAATCAAGTTTTTAAGGTCAGGTATGTAGCTACAATCCTCTTCCTGGCTTTGGCTCATTTACGTCAGCAAAGAGATCGAGTGACTTATGGTGGGGGCACTGGAGATAAAGGTTGTTACTGTTTTCCCTATCAATGACTAATTTCTTTATACCAGGCTTTCATACTCTTGTGTTTTTTTTTCTTTCCCCCAACAGACGGTGAATGTGAATGTGAGATACAAGGGACAATACCTGTCTTTGCTACCACAGGGAGGGAAGGCTGGCTCCTGCCTCCGCTGTTGATGGACATGACACTGAGAGTGTAGTCGGTGTAGGCCTGAAGGTTGAGCACGGTCCCAGGGGAAGAGGGCACCTCGGTTTCGTAGAAGAAGGACATGTCGGCGGTCTCGGCACGCAGGATGTAGGAAGTGGCACCGGACACCTGAGTGAACTCCACGGTCATGCTCTCACTCTGTTTTGATGTTGCCATGTTGATGGTGGGCACCTCAGAAGCTACAGAAGGAGAAAAAAACAAGAAGAGGGAATTGTTGAAACTCACGTAAGGAGATACCCACATGAAAATGTAAAGATTGTAACCAGTTACACCACAATAATCATACCTGGTTTTATTTTTCACTATAAGCCCACTGTTATAATACACTTTATATTTCTTATGAGAGGTTGTACCTTAACATTGCTCTAAAGACACATTTTATATATTCCCTTATAGCTCTGATGAGAGAGAAAAACAGAACTGGCCCTGGAGCGGTGATTAATGACAGAATGTTACGAGATCACAACATAATGTATAGCCTATTGTTTCACCATCATCTCCTTAGGGTCACATAGTAGACACTGATTTTACCGGTGGTCTCTTCTACTTCAGCCTGGCTCAAAACATTCAGGCTGTTATCCATGGCCTCAGCCCTGATGATGTACATGTTGTTGGGGATTAGAGAGTTGATGGAGCCCATCACAGAGTTGGCACCGAACTGGGCGAAGGCTGAGGCATCCAGGGAGTTCTTGGAGGTTGCTGTGATCTTGTAGGAACTGGCTCCTGAGCATCTGCTCCACTGCACTGTCATACTCTTAGATGTTACGGTGAATATCGACACTGTGATTTCTATATGAGGTGAGAGATAGAATCACTGTCAAATGCTGGGTTCATGTCTGGATCAAATTAGAAAATATTATAGCACTACTATTGCATACATGTATTATAATTACATGATCATTCTAGTGTAATAATCAGGATTCTTTTAATCCACTTTCATCCGACCATCATTTTCTGCAGTTGAAAAAACTGTTTAGGAATTGTATTGTGGAATTGAATTGGAATTGAATTGTATTGCGACAAAAATATAAATGTTTTACCTGATGAAGCTGAACTCTGGAAGTAAAAACAGAAAAGGAAGTAAAAAATATATATAATACTTTTAAGGGAATGTAAAACAAATTATATTACACAATGTTCATACCATGAGAAGTTTTATGAAATTCAAGCAATCACTTTCCTGGAATGAATGTTCCCTACTCAAGGTTAATCTTACAGTACACCTGATGACAGGTATGCCAGTCAATAAGGCAGTGTTCCCTCTAGATAGCTCATTCCTTTTCCTCCAACAGACTATTCATGTTCTTCTGATGTTATTGCAATAGTAATGTATTTGAAATATATGCTATGTCCTACACAAATAGCACAGGTATAAAGCTTCACAGTAAAAAAAAAGAAGTAATCCTTCTTACCTGAGAGCCTATGCCTATCAAGGCGAAAATCACCATCCAATGAATAAATCCCATTCTGTTTTTTTCTTCTTGATGTTATCCTTTTCTGTTGTTTCTTGCACTCCAGGGCTTCTCTTGATTAGTTGAAAGGAGCTATTTGAGAATTGCTTCACGTTCTACGTTTATCCTTTCTTTAACACATTTCTGGTCTGTGTTGACTGAAATACCTATATGTGACCCCGCCCACTGCAGCCAATCATTGGCAGGGCCAGAACAGCTACCTGCAGGCAGGGTTGTGTTCAGTTTGCTCCAACTTTTGCTACGTTTGTATTGAATGACACATTTCCCCCGAAACGGTGCACGGGTATGTTTCTGTTTGCTCCCGTTTGGTGGGTGTGGTGAGGTGTGGCCTGATCAATATGGGTGTGACCATATGGGTATGACATTGTCTCACATTTATTTTAGACTAACATTAGTTTTCAGCAGCCAATCATTGGCAGGGCTAGAATTTGTATAAACCTTGCTGTCTGTCTCTCTGATATTTGCAACATTGTTTCAATATTAAAATTTGATTTGATGTATCCAAATAAATGTTACAAGAAAACAGCATAAACAATTAAAAATGCAGCTACTGTTGTTATTCTGGCTGCACTGTTTGACGTGACTAAGTTAGCCATAGTTGGCGAGCTAGCAAGCAAGGGATAAGAACATTGCCAGCCAGTTTGGCAATAAAAAAATTGATTGATTTCGAACAAAACAACAAGACTGAACTACTGGTTTGTGTCTCTGGCAAACGGATAGAAAACGAACGACCACCCGACTTGGGTAGCAACCCTAAATTTGTGTCGGGACTGTTTCTTGTGAAAGGATGAAATAGTATGAATAAATGCATCCACATTTTTTTTTAAATTAAAATATGTAAATCATTATTTTAATATGTTGGTAACCCATTGTATAAAAGTAATAATGCCATTTAAGTCAGTGTTTGGAAAATACAGTAAATTGGCATGGGTGTTGTTAGGCCCGAGATGAAGTCGAGGGCTGGCAAAACGTGCCACTATATCCTCCAAAGACCGGCTTCTCTGGCATTATCACTTAATTATGAGTGCGATATCTCATGTGGGGATTCGCTAGGATCACCTACTCTCGGAATAACCTTTCAATAGCATTTGTTGGAGACAAAACAGGTAGAATGGTGAATTAGGTTGTCCCACACATCCTTTAATAGGAGGTATTTTCCCGCCTTCTGGTTATTCTCAAGCATCCTTCTCTTCCTCATGCTCTTGTGAGCAGGGGAATACGGTGAGATATCTCACCCCTAATATCAGTGAAACTGGGGTTATGCAAGTAACCTTAAGTTGTCCTTCAATTATTTGTTTTGATATCTCACATATGGGGATATGGCCAACTCCCATATCGCAAAGACATGCTCTACAAAGCAGTGTTAATTTCATCAACAACAATAGTGGGAAAAATATTAGTTAAACACCTATTTTTCTGTGGCAATTGAGAAGACTATAACTGACTATGTAGACCCAGAAAAAACTAAAAACAAAAATAATTTTTCATTTCAGTTGACTAAAATGAGACGAGAGGAAATTACCTCTGTGACAAAAATCTGACCAGAGAGTTTTTGGACAAGAGTTGAGAGCTTTTCAGTGATAAGCACAATGAAATATTATCAGTACAGATGCGCAGCTCTGTTCAGCAGTGGGAAGGACATGCCACACCCGGCACACACAGCCTACATCAGCTGTTGAGTTGCGGGGAAGCAAGCGATGAGTGTAGGCAGACAGGCAGACAGGTGCCACCTCCGCCTCCAACTATACACATTGTGCAGGTGACTCTCTTGCTTCCCCGTAGCTACACTGTTAGCCATTTTTGCAATTTTATCAGTAGCTTACTGTATTAACCAACTGTATAAACTGAACACAGTAGATTGCACAGTAAAATATAAAAAAAACACTGCAAGACTGCAAGACCTTTCTGTAATTTCAACAGTAAAACACTGTAAACTACTGTAAATGTGTTTTACAGTATTAATTATGGTGCATTGTGGGAAAATGTTGTGGGTGGGGAAAGAGTCTCTGCCCCATTAAAATATTTTAAGGCGTGCCTTGTAAAAGGCTATATTTGTCAAGTACCCCTGACTGCAGTGGCCAGGCTCAATGTGGATGGAATCAAACATTTGATTCCATCCAAAACGTTAGACTTTTTTTTTGTCCATCTGAGGTCGTTTGCGCAAGGCACACGTTGAATACAAAAGGTATTTCATTTTTGAAGATCGTAAGAAATATTATAAGTGAAGTGGTAACAGCAGATGTGTTGTAACACTTTTTGCTTCATGCTATATTTGAGACAAGCTACTGATATTGTTGCAGTGAACAACAGACTTGTTATGTATGTCATGTACTGTTAAAATTTTATTTATAAATGTTATAACGTTCTAATTATATTATTTAATTGAGCACATATAAACATACAGTTACTACCTATCCTGATTTATAATGCTATTTACTTTCCTCATGAGAATGGACACAGACTATACCATATAGACATACTGACAAGCTGAATGTGCTTTGTACATTAAGTTATACCGGCTCCAGTAAAGAGATCAGAGACTCGGGTGACTTCTACAAGTGATTTTAAGGATGCAAATGAAACTTCCGGCATGGGAAAGTTCTGCAGGAGAGCTAGGCACCACCATTGCCTAATTTGCTGCATGTTTTCCTTTGAAAAGGAAAATCACACAATCGGATGGGTATCCCAAAATGATGAGAATTTCATAATATATTACATACCTCAGTGAATAAATCAGGAATATATTTCAGGATGTAGAAGACATCGCCCCCCCCCCCAAGAAGTCACAGCATGTCACAGCATGTCACATCAGCATCCAGCTCTGCTGGAGTTTGACTTATGAATTGTGTACGTAGTGTAAAAACTGTAGGAAATAGGTCCCAAAAAGTGTCAAGAATAATAAACAAGAAAAAGTATGAGCAATAACAGTCGTGTGCTTTGCGTGCTGCAAGCACAGAAATAAGAATCACTTTTCATATGTTAAAACAGAAAATAGGACTAATATAATATACTGAATAGCCAGCATCTTACCGTCACAACAAACACCCCACAGTTGTTTGTGAAACCTTGCTTTGGTAGGCCCTGTGGTGTGAACAAGGTACCATATTCAATAAAGGAATGACAATCAAGACTTTTGGTACAGTTCAGTGGAATCATTTAAAGGAATATCTAACCTGAACATCATCCACACCAAAAATCCTCAAAGGTCCAGGGGACAAGATCCGAGCACTGTTTCTGTGAACAGTGTATGTGAAGTAAAGGAAAAGTACAATTCAACAGCTTTTTATTCTCCAGCGTGCATACCAGGTTTGAACACAGTTGGAACTGAATTAGCCCAAGTATGTTTCACAACATGTAGGGATGTTGCTGGACCAGAAAATGTATTTTCGACTGCAAACACACCATTTCTCACATCAATGCACTCACATGTCAAAGATCTTTCATTGGACACTGTTTCAAAGCAATGTGTATGCTTTCTTCGTAAATGTGTTTTGAAGTTTTTCTTATTTAACTTCAGTTTGCAGTGTGGACAAATTACAATGACTTTTCTTGACTTGCCATGTATGTTGGGACCAGGTGATTTCATTATTGTATATACTATGTGTAGGCTGTGTAGACTCGCTATGTGTAACTAAGGGAATGGCATCAACGATACACATTTAGAGTCAGCCAAACACAACAAGGCAGACATTGAAGAAACACAGAAAATCAACGCTCAAATCGATTGCATAACTGTACTTGTAAACCTAGGCTTATTGCTCAAGTAGGCAAATTTGTCCAAATAAGATTCCCTCATTGTGAGCAATTAGCTAGCTCACGTGCAAATCGGTGCTAATTAACACTATGCTAACATCGGTACGGTATTTGGTCATATAAAAATATACCACTGCACTGGTATAACATGAATATTACAAAGTACATTACGCATAATGACAGTCTCAGTTACTTCCATGGTTTATATTTTTATCCATGTAGGTTAGGTTTGATTAAGATTTGCTTTCGTTGACGTTGATACCTTCGACGTTTACCTCAACTTGGGTGACCTTAAAGGAGCCGGGAAGGGTTCGGGTTATATGCGTTTGACTCCGCCCACATTGAGCCCGGCCCGCCGTTTGACTCCGCCCACATTGAGCCCAGCCCCGACGTTTTACTCCGCCCACATTGAGCCCAGCCCCGAACTGCACACTGCAGTCAGGGGCTTCTCATATTTTTTGTACCCTTGAGTGAGAATGCTGTGCCCTCACAAAATATGATATTATAGTGTATTTCAGAAATTCTACAAACCTCTACAGTGACTTACTGGCCAATTGCTGCCAGTCATTTACTGTAATTCAGAATACATTTTGGAGCGCCAAAAACCTTTTGAACATTAGTGGGTGTGTGGTATTGGTTCTCACTCATTAACATATTTTGAGGCGTGTCTTGTAAGAGGTTATATATGTTGCTGCGGTAAGGGAGATTGCTGTACAGATGTAAGTGATACTTGAGTGTTTCCCCAACAAATACATTTATATTTATAGGGGACACATCAAAGTGGCAGGAAATCTCAAACCTTTAATGTTTGAGTGGCTAGCCATATCCTTTTGATCTGTTTTGCCCTGTAGTCACTGTCATTTTAGAAGCCTTTGTTAAGGCCTAAAATGCAAGCGATATAAAACCACCAAATATAAGTTGGTATGCTGTAATATATCATTAAAGTGGAACTAACAGCGTTTAAACTACTTTGCAGATATGAAATAAACAGATAATTATATCAATAAAAAAAATCTAATTCACAGTTTATGCTGCAAAACCAACTTTATAAGAGGTTTTAGAAAAATGTTATATTTGGCTCAACATTCCATGACATACACTAAGGCATTGTTGGCTGAATAGATGGATGCAGTTCAATGCATGATTAATATAATTCACCAATACTTTTCTTAGTAGTCCAAAAAATATTGCTATCAGGTTGTAAATCACAGTTGGCCTGGTACATTGTTTGCTGTCTCTATTCGGGATGCACTGTTTCAGTTTCAATGACTCAATATGTTCGACAAAAACGGACGATTGTAACTAAGGCTGGGAATATCAATACAATCAAACTAGCAAGGGCAATGGTCACAAGTCAGTCATAACTTTGCTAATATGCTAGTGTACATATTTATGGATCAAGCTAGCTGCTAGGAGGACATCATGTCATTGGGTGAGTGACTGACTTTTTCCCCTCGTATTGTTTTTCAGTGGCAACACAGCTAGAGATGCACGTGTCATTTGGTTTGGTGGCAAGAAATGTGAATCACTTTGCTAGCTATGCTAAATGACTGTTATCCAGTTAGCATATCTCTTGTGTTTTAAAATTCACTCTGGCTAGCTATCTACTCTGATTTCAGAGCACTCTTGTTTGAGTGTGCCAGAGTGCAGAATAACTGATGAATTTACAAAGGCACAAGACTCGCTGAATATGACTGGTGTCAGTAAATGTACGCAAAAAAGTAATAATTATTGTTAGAGTTCTGGTATCTGGATAAATATGACAATGAGTCACCGATTGTATACTATGTATTTTTTATTAGCTAAGCAATAAATGGCAAATGCAACTTTCGTATATACGGGCTCACTGTAATACCACGCAGGGCAGAACAGGGAACTGGCAGGATGTACGTAAACAGTGTTCTTATACTGTGATAGACGTAGTTCCAACCCGTCTGTTGGCCTATCCCAGTAGAGGCTGAGCGTGGTTTAGACTTGCTCAGCCTATCGCAGGCGCTCAGGCTGGTTTCCGCCTCTTGGCGCTTCTTGGAGTCCTCCCTCCGTCGATGTATAGATTCTTACTGTTCTGGTATCACAGCCTAGTTATAACAGTTGCTCAGTTCCTGCTATTGTGTTGTTCAGTATTTGTCCATCTCAGTTAAACCTCGTGATGACCACCCCTCCCTATACCACAACTTTGTAAGATACAGCAAGTCACACCATGTGCTCAATATTGTCACATACAAACACAAGGACAAAGCATCTGCTGGGCTGTTATCTACAGTTTTGCAACATGCAGGTCACACCATGTTACTCAGTTCTTGTCACACACACAAACAGGCAAGTAGATGTAGCAAGCAGTTGTTTAATCTCAAGGAGATGCTCAAGTGCACAAATGCAGATACTTCACACAGCCAACATCAGATAATATTTAATCATATATATATATATATATATATATATATATATATATGGTAATGGCTATGATGTAAAACACAGAAACCCACATTAGTCAGGAATGCTCTATAAAACACGTGTATAGGCTAACCAACTCTGCTAGGGCGAGTAAAAGGATAATTGAGGTGTTCTCTCATTTGTGTCTGGAAGTAGCTAGCAAGCTAGTCAACTTCAGCCAGTTAGCTTGGTTGCTTGATTGGGACAACACATGCATTATTAGCAGGCAAAACCGCATTGTTGCTTAAGGGCTTGTAAGTAAGCATTCCACTCTAAGGTTGTATTCGGTGCCTGTGATAAATAACATTTTATTTTATTTAAAGCTGCAAATCAAATTGCATTTGTCACATACGCCGAATACAACAGGTGTTGACCTAACAGTGAAATGCTTACTTACAAGCCCTTAATTAACCGACAATGCTTTAAGAAGTTAAGATTTTTTTTTTAAATAAGTGTTAATAAGTAGAACATAGAAAATAAAAGTAACAGATAATTAAACAGCAGCGGTAAAATAACAAGCGAGGCTGTATACAAGGGGTACCGGTACATAGGGGGTACCGGTACTCTTAATTAACTCAATGTGTGAGGGCACTGGTTAGTCGAGGTAATTGAGGTAATATGTACATGTAGGTAGAGTTAAAGTGACTATGCATAGATTATAAAAAGAGAGTGGCAGCAGCGTAAACGAGGGGTCTGGGTAGCCATTTGATTAGCTGTTCAGTCTTATGGCTTGGGGGTAGAAGCTGTTAAGACACTTTTTGGACCTAGATTTGGCGCTCCGGTACCGCTTGCCGTGCGGTAGCAGAGAGAACAGTCTATGACTATGGTGGCTGGAGTCTTTGACAATTTCTAGGGCCTTCCTCTGACACCGCCTGGTGTAGAGGTCCTGGATGGCAGGAAGCTTGGCCAGTGATGCACTGGGCCGTACGCACTACCCTCTGTAGTGCCTTGCGGTTGGAGGCAGAGCAGTTGCCTTACCAGGCAGTGATGCAACCAGTCAGGATGCTCTCGATGGTGCAGCTGTAGAACCTTTTGAGGATCTCAGGACCCATGCCAAATCTTTTCAGTCTCCTGGGGTGGATAGGCTCTGTTATGCCCTCTTCATGACTGTCTTAGTGTGTGTGAACCATGATAGTTTGTTGGTGATGTGGACACCAAGGAACTTGAAGCTCTCAACCTGTTAAACTACAACCCCGTCGATGAGAATGAGGGCGTGCTCGGGCCTCCTTTTCCTGTAGTCCACAATCAACTCTGAGGGGGAGGTTGTTGTCCTGGCACCACATGGCCAGGTCTCTGACCTCCCCCTATAGGCTGTCTCATCGTTGTCGGTGATCAGGCCTACCACCGTTGTGTCATCACCTGATTTGATGATGGTGCTGGAGTTGTGCCTGGCCATGCAGTCATGAGTGAACAGGGAGTACAGGAGGGGACTGAGCACGCACCCCTGAGGGGCACCCATGTTGAGGATCAGCATGGCGAATGTGTTGTTCCCTACCCTTACTACCTGTGGGCGGCCTGTCAGGAAGTCCAGGATCCAGTTATAGAGGGAGGTGTTTAGTGGTGAAACATAAGATATTACAGTTTTTAATGCCCCGTTGGTAGGATATACGTGCTCGTAGTTCATCTATTTTATTATCGATTGATTGTACATTGGCTAAAAGGACTGATGGTAAAGGTAGATTGCCCTCTCGGCGACAGATCCTTACAAGGCACCCGGATCGGCGTCCACGATAACTCTGTCTTTTCCTCCTGCGAATGACGGGGATGAGGGCCTTTTCGGGTGTCTGGTGTAAATCCTTCTCGTCCGACTCGTTGAAGAGGGGTGTGTTATTGATGGAGTTTGATGCGCCATGAGTTTGTGCTCATGGCGCATCAGAACATAACAGAACATAAAAACATTGTGGTTATTTATACATATAGAACATAATTAATTAGAGACTGGGTTAGCGAATCGTACTTGCAACCACGAATCTCAATGTATGACCATGAAATTCTAAGAACAATCTTAGGTAGTTCTGTCATCATTATAATCCCAATTAAAGTTGTGCTGTTGCAACTGCTTGTACACACACAGTCCAGTTCAAAGTGAATGATAGCAGGCCCTTGTGGCAAATACAGTACAGAGTGTGTTCTTAGTGCCAGCATCATTTTGTGTTGGTAAATGGAAAGCTTCGAAAAATATAGATAAACTCTCTTGGTAAATAGCATTGTCTACAGCCCTCAAACTCAACTCTAGACCTCAAAGCCAGTTCCGCTGAATGTAATTGTTCCCCTATAATCAGGGACTGATTTAGACCTGGGACACCAGGTGTGTGCAATTATTTACCAGGTAGAACAGAAAACCAGCAGGCTCCGGACCTCGTAGGGTCTACAGGAAAAGGAGGCCCGAGCACACCCTCATTCTCAGCTGATCATAGGGTATTCTAACTCAGGCGAGCAGAACCATAATATTTGAGATCGCGCACTAGCTGCTGTTAACAGAGACAACCCCCCCCCCCTCCCGAGTTTAACCAACGCTTCCTTTCAGTCCTGCCGATTGTATAGAAGAACCAGCTCGGTTTATGTTTTCCACGTCCTTGTTCATCCATGTCTCGGAGAAACATAGGATATTATAGTTCTTCAAATCACGTTGACAGGATAGTCTTGAACGGAGGTCGTTCAGTTTATTCTCCAGTGATTGCACATTCGCCAATAGAATGGAGGGTGGAGGCGGTTTATTCACTCGCCGACGTAGTCTCGTCAGGTATCCCGCACGCCGGTCTCTATAACGCCGCCTCTTCCTTTTTGAGTGTCAGGGTTTTGGGCCTGGTCTGAGCAGAATGTCCTTCGCCGCCGACTCACTGAAGTAGAAAGTCTCGTAGAAAGGATTGCGGAAATGTGTGGACAAAAGTTAAGATCTCTTATGCAACTGTTTGGACTAATGATTGCACCCCTTGACAGACAGCTAGGTCAGTGTATAGCCTTGGTCAGCATTGGTCAGTGCACTGTCAAGAAATATACAAATATAATGCACTTGAGTGTAGGGTACCTTTTCCAATATGTATATATTTTTTATGGCCTGAGAAATAGTATCTTTCATTGATTGTTTTGCCAGTTGGATCGTTTGTGGGATGGGGCAGCTCTGACAGTCAATAATGTAGCCTATGGATTGGCAAGTAGAAAGTAATAAATACTAAAGTTAAGCTATCTGCCATTCATCTTTCAACTAGGAATAAAGGAAACGATCATTGAGGATTGCAAGAAGTCAGAAATATGGAAGGTAATGGGACTGGACCTGTTTATTTTGACACAACACTCACTATTGCATTCTTGAATGCATTGACTGCATTCCTTCACCGTTCCATCACTTAGACCATGTTAATTGGGTTACGTGCAGTATTCCCGACTGCACACTACCCAGTCATTGTTTTGATACACTGCTGCGTGGGAATGCATTGTATGCTCTGTTTATGATGGACATCTCTCTTGTCTAATGTGAAACATTCAACACAGTGTCTTAATCAAAAGGTGGGAATCACCAGTATGTCACACTAATGGGTATTATACTTTTCATTTGTTTTTTTTATTTTACTAGGCAAATCAGTTAAGAACAAATTCTTATTTTCAATGACGGCCTAGGGTTAACTGCCTGTACCTTGTCAGCTCTGGGTTTGAACTTGCAATCTTGCGGTTACTAGTCCACCGCTCTAACCACTAGGCTACCCTGCCGCCCCAAATAGATGTCATAGATGTCTACTGTTTGGCCTTACTTGCGACCGTTGCGGATTGTAACTATGATTTCAGGACAACAATATGACAGCAATTGTGGTGGTGCACAATCTGTGGTTGACTTCGCTTGTAATTGGAGAATTACATTGCAAGTGGACGCACCTCAAAGTGATGCTTCTGTTTCATGTAGAAGGGATGTGAAAATATTAGATCCCTGTAAGGCTGTCTGTTTTGTTACATCAATCAATCAATCAAATTTATTTTATATAGCCCTTCGTACATCAGCTGATATCTCAAGGTGCTGTACAGAAACCCAGCCTAAAACCCCAAACAGCAAGCAATGCAGGTGAAGAAGCACGGTGGCTAGGAAAAACTCCCAGAAAGGCCAAAACCTAGGAAGAAACCTAGAGAGGAACCAGGCTATGTGGGGTGGCCAGTCCTCTTCTGGCTGTGCCGGGTGGAGATTATAACAAAACATGGTCAAGATGTTCAAATGTTCATAAATGACCAGCATGGTCGAATAATAATAAGGCAGAATAGTTGAAACTGGAGCAGCAGCACAGTCAGGTGGACTGGGGACAGCAAGGAGTCATCATGTCATGCAAGATGGATATAAGAATGTGTCCCCACAACAGCATAAGCAAGACTGACATATCATTAGCATATAACTTCTTATGTACTCAATTAGTACAAATAACCAAAGGCTACTTAGAATATGTTTAAAACAGTTGAAACTGGTGTCATTGATATCCGCACCATGAACTGAAATTAAACTGTATTTTCTCTTAGTTGTGGAGGACCTCTACAAAAGCAGAGAGCCTGTACTGGAAATGAAGGCCATCTACTTCCTGAGCCCGACAGCAAAGGTTCGACATCATTAAATGTCTCTACACCATACTCCACCTCAATATGAAAACGTCTATATTGATCATCATTCCAAACAAAATAGTACAAATAGTACAACTTGTTCTTCACGTGTTCTAAGTTTGACAGGGCTGTGAATGTGTATTTGTAGTGAAATATTTCCATTCAGTGTTGACAGTGTGTGGATGCCTTCATTGGTGACTTCAAGCTGAAACCTAAGTACAAAGCAGCCTATGTTTATTTCACTGACTGTAAGTATGTACTGAGGGAAGAAATATTCAGTCTTTTTTTATTATAAACCCCTTTATTGATGGTCAATTCTGGAACTCTCCCCACATCAGATTGTTCTGATGAGTTGTTCAGCAAGATGAAACAGTACTGTGCAAAATACATACGTGTCTACAGGGAAATAAACATTTCCTTCTTGCCCCAGGAGTCCCAAGTAAGTTTTTTTTCATTTTCCATTCACATAAGAAACTGTTACTCTCCCTTACAAAATAACTTGCACCATGTCAGTTACAGTAGGTTATTCATTTTTGTTGGTCTGTGAGTGTCTGTTGGTGCTGGATATCCGTAGGGCAAAAAGGTACACAAAATCCTGGAAGGGCGTTGCTCTAAAATCTTAATATGATATTATATTATGTGGCAATCTGTCAACGCTAGGATTCTGTAACAGAATATCTGGATACAGTAACACTTGTAGATTTATTCAAAAGACCTGTTCTGTTGTCAGGAGAAAATGCTTGAGGGGGGTGACTTGGATTATATGATCTGTGTTTTATCCCTCTAAAAAAACAGCTTTTAAGAATGCAGAAGCATGGGAAGATTATCAGTTACCGTGTGTTGATGGCACCTAGTATTTGAGAGTGAAGCTGAACACGATGAATTCAGTCAAAATTATTGGCTTTTGTAAATGGCATAAACACTTTTCTGGATGTTCCTCTCATCCATGTACAGTGGGGAGAACAAGTATTTGATACACTGCCGATTTTGCAGGTTTTCCTACTTACAAGGCATGTAGAGGTCTGTATTTTTAATCATAGGTACACTTCAACTGTGAGAGACGGAATCTAAAACAAAAATCCAGAAAATCACATTGTATTTTTTTTTATTTTACCCCATTTTCTCCCTAATTTTGTGGTATCCAATTGTTTAGTAGCTACTATCTTGTCTCATCGCTACAACTCCGGTACGGGCTCGGAAGAGACGAAGGTTAAAAGTCATGCGTCCGCCGATACACAACCCAACCAAGCCACACTGCTTCTTAACACAGCACGCATCCAACCCGGAAGCCAGCCGCACCAATGTGTCGGAGGAAACACCGTGCCCCTGGCAACCTTGGTTAGCGCGCACTGCGCCCGGCCCGCCACAGGAGTCGCTGGTGCGCGATGAGACAAGTATATCCCTACCGGCCAAACCCTCCCTAACCCGTACGATGCTAGGCCAATTGTGCGTCGTCCCACAGACCTCCCGGTCGCGGCCGGTTACGACAGAGCCTGTGCGCAAACCCAGAGTCTCTGGTGGCACAGCTGGCGCTGCAGTACAGCGCCCTTAACCACTGCGCCACCCGGGAGGCACATTGTATGATTTTTAAGTAATTCATTTGCATTTTATTGCATGACATAAGTATTTGATCACCTACCAACCAGTAAGAATTCCGGCTCTCACAGACCTGTTAGTTTTTCTTTAAGAATCGATCCTGTTCTCCACTCATTACATGTATTAACTGCACCTGTTTGAACTCGTTACCTGTATAAAAGACACTGTCCACACACTCAACCAAACAGACTCCAACCTCTCCACAATGGCCAAGACCAGAGAGCTGTGTAAGGACATCAGGGATAAAATTGTAGACTTGCACAAGGCTGGGATGGGCTACAGGACAATAGGCAAGCAGCTTGGTGAGAAAGCAATTATTAGAAAATGGAAGAAGTTCAAGATGATGGTCAATCACCCTCGTTCTGGGGCTCCATGCAAGATCTCACCTCGTGGGGCATCAATGATCATGAGGAAGGTGAGGGATCAGCTCAGAACTACATGGCAGGACCTGGTCAATGACCTGAAGAGAGCTGGGACCAGAGTCTCAAAGAAAACCATTAGTAACACACTTCGCCGTCATGGATTAAAATCCTGCAGCGCACGCAAGGTCCCCCTGCTCAAGCCAGTGCATGTCCAGGCCCGTCTGAAGTTTGCCAATGACCATCTGGATGATCTAGATGAGGAATGGGAAAAGGTCATGTGGTTTGATGAGACAAAAATAGTACTTTTTGGTCTAAAGTCCACTCGCCTTGTTTGGAGGAAGAAGAAGGATGAGTACAACCCCAAGAACACTATCCCAACCGTGAAGCATGGAGGTGGAAACATCATTCTTTGGGGCTGCTTTTCTGCAAAGGGGACAGGACACACAGCCAGGGCTACTAAGGAGTGGCTCCGTAAGAAGCATCTCAAGGTCCTGGAGTGGCCTAGCCAGTCTCCAGACCTGAACCCAATAGAACATTTTTGGAGGGAGCTGAAAGTCCGTATTGCCCAGCGACAGCCCCGAAACCTGAAGGATCTGGAGAAAGTCTGTATGGATGAGTGGGCCAAAATCCCTGCTGCAGTGTGTGCAAACCTGGTCAAGAACTACAGGAAACATATGATCTCTGTAATTGCAAACAAAGGTTTCTGTACCAAATATTAGGTTCTGCTTTTCTGAGGGGCTTTGACCCTGTGACCCCCATCCTTTTAGCTTGCCATGTACCTTAAACATGTTATTGAACAGAAATACAGTGCCTTCAGAAAATATTAATCCTTTGTGTCACTGGGCTACACGCAATACCCCGTAATGTCAAAGTGTAATTATGTTTTTAGACATTTTTACAAATTCATAAAATATGAAAGGCTTATTTCACTTATAAATCACTGTTTCACAATTCCAGTGGGTCAGAAGTTTACATGCACTAAGTTGACTGTGCCTTTAAACAGCTTGGAAAATTCCAGAAAATTATGTCATGGCTTTAGAAGCTTCTTCTAATTGACTTAATTTGAGTCAATTGGAGGTGTACCTGTGGATGTATTTCAAGGCCTACCTTCAAACTCAGTGCCTCTTTGCTTGACATCATGGGAAAATCAAAGCAATCAGAGCAATTTCCAAACGCCTGTAGGTACCACGTTCATCTGTACAAACAATAGTATGCATGTATAAACACCATGGGACCACGCAGCCGTCATACCGCTCAGGAAGGAGACACGCTCTGTCTCCTAGAGATGAACGTACTTTGGTGCGAAAAGTGCAAATCAATCCCAGAACAACAGCAAAGGACCCTGTGAAGATGCTGAAGGAAACAGGTACAAAAGTATATACATCCACAGTAAACGAGTCCTATATCGATATAACCTGAAAGGCCACTCCAAAACCGCCATAAAAAAAGACAGATTACGGTTTGCAACTGCACATGGGGACAAAGATCGTACTTTTTGGAGAAATGTCCTCTGGTCGGATGAAACAAAAACAGAACTGTTTGGCCATAATGACCATCGTTATGTTTGGGGTAAAAAAGGGGGAGTCTTGCAAGCCGAAGAACACCATCCCAACCATGAAGCATGGGGGTGGCAGCATCATGTTGTGGGGGTGCTTTGCTGCAGTGGGGACTGGTGCACTTCACAAAATGGATGGCATCATGAGGATGGAAATGATGTGGATATATTGAAGCAATATCTCAAGACATCAGGCAGGAAGTTAAAGCTTGGTCGCAAATGGGTCTTCCAAATGGACAATGACCCCAAGCATACTTCCAAAATTGTGGCACAATGTCTTAAGGACAACAAAGTCAAGGTATTGGAGTGGCCATCACAAAGCCCTGACCTCAATCCTATAGAACATTTGTGGGCAGAACTGAAAAAGTGTGTGCGAGTAAGGAGACCTACAAACCTGACTCAGTTACACCAGCTTTGTCAGGAGGAATGGGGCAAAATTCACCCAACTTATTGTGTGAAGCTTGTGGAAGGCTACCCAACGTGTTTGACCCAAGTTAAACAATTTAAAAGCATTGCTACAAAATACTAATTGAGTGTATGTAAACTTCTGACCCACTGGGAAGGTATGTTTTTTGTTAGGGAGAAATGTTTCCTCCTGTGTCTGACAATGTATCACTGACAATGTCACCAGCAAAGCACCCCCACACCATCACACCACCTCCTCCATGCTTTACGGTGGGAACCACACAGATCATCCTTTCACCTACTCTGCGATTCACAAAGACACGGCAGAACCAAACATCTCAAATTTGACTCATCAGACCAAAGGACAGATTTCAACCAGTCTCTAATGTCCATTGCTCGTGTTTCTTGGCCCAAGCAAGTCTCCTCTTCTTAATGGTCCTTTTAATAGTGGTTTCTTTGCAGCAATTCGACCATGAAGGCCTGGTTCACGCAGTCTCCTCTGAATAGTTGATGTTGAGATGTGGCAGATACTTGAATTCTGAAGGCTCCAATTTGAGGTGCAGTTAACTCTAATGAACATCCTCTGCAGCAGAGGTAACTCTGGGTCATCCTTTCCTGTGGCAGTTCTCATGAGAGCCAGTTTCATCATAATTCTTGATGGTTTTTGCGACTGCACTTGAAGAAACGTTCAAAGTTATTGAAGTTTTCCGCATTGACTGACCTTCATGTCTTAAAGAAACTGTCGTTTCTCTTTGCTTTTTTGAGCTGCTCTTGACATAATATGGACTTGGTCTTTTACCAAATAGGGCTATCTTCTGTATAATACCTTATCACAACACAACTGATTGGCTCAAACACATTAAACAGGAAAGAAATTCCACAAATTAACTTTTAACAAGGTACACCTGTTAATTGAAATGCATTCCAGGTGACTTCCTCATGAAGCTGGTTGAGAGAATGCCAAGAGTATGCAAAGCTGTAATCAAGACAAAGGGTAGCAACTTTGAAAAATCTCAATTGTAAAATGTGAACTCGGCAAAAAAAGAAACAACCATTTTTCAGAACCCTGTCTTTCAAAGATAATTCGTAAAAATCCAAATAACTTCAAGGATAGGGTTTAAACACTGTTTCCCATGCTTGTTCAATGATCTACAAACAATTAATGAACATGCACCTGTGGAATTGTCGTTAAGACTAACAGCTTACAGACGGTAGGCAATTAAGGTCAGTTATGAAAACTTAGGACACTAAAGAGGCCATTCTACTGACTCTGAAGAACACCAAAAGAAAGATGCCCAGGGTCCCTGCTCATCTGCGTGAATGTGCCTTAGGCATGCTGTAATGAGGCATGAGGACTGCAGATGTGGCTAGTGCAATAAATTGCAATGTCCGTACTGTGAGATGTCTAAGACAGCGCTACAGGGAGACAGGACGGACAGCTGATTGTCCTCACAGTGGCAGACCATGTGTAACAACACCTGCACAGGATCGGTACATCAGAACATCACATCTGCGGGACAGGTAGAGGATGGCAACAACTGCCCGAGTTACACCAGGAACGCACAATCCCTCCATCAGTGCTCAGACTGTCCACAATAGGCTGAGAGAGGCTGGACTGAGGGCTTGTAGGCCTGTTGTAAAGGCAGGTCCTCACCAGACATCACCGGCAACAACGTTTTGTCTCACCAGGGGTGATGGTCAGATTCACGTTTATCGTCGAAGGAATGAGCGTTACACCGATGCCTGTACTCTGGAGCGGGATCGATTTGGAGGTGGAGTGTCCATCATGGTCTGGGGCGGTGTGTCACAGCATCGTCGGACTGAGCTTGTTGTCATTGCAGGCAATCTCAACGCTGTGCGTTACAGGGAAGACACCCTCCTCCCTCATGTGGTACCCTTCCTGTAGGCTCATCCTGGCATGACAATGCCACCCGCCATACTGCTCGTCCTGTGCGTGATTTCCTACAAGACAGGAATGTCAGTGTTCTGCCATGGCCAGCGAAGAGCCGGATCTCAATCCCATTGAGCACATCTGGGACCTGTTGGATCGGAGGGTGAGGGCTAGGGCCATTCCCCCCCAGAAATGTCCGGTAACTTGCAGGTGCCTTGGTGGAAGAGTGGGGTAACGTCTAACAGCAAGAACTGGCAAATGTGGTGCAGTCCATGAGGAGGAGATGCACTGCAGTACTTAGTATCTGGTGTGGCCACCAGCTGCATTGACTGTTACTTTTGATTTTGACCCCCCTTTGTTCAGGGACAGATTATTCCATTTCTGTTAGTCACATAGTCACACGTCTGTGGAACTTGTTCAGTTTATGTCTCAGTCGTTGAATATTGTTATGTTCATACAAATATTTACACATGTTAAGTTTGCTGAAAATAAACGCAGTTGACAGTGGGAGGACGTTTCTTTTTTGAGTTCATTTCTTTTGGTTACTACATGTATTATTTCATAGTTTTGATGTTTTGTTGTCTTCACTATTATTCTACAATAAAGACAAACCCTTGAATGAGTATGTGTCCAAACTTTTGACCGGTACTGTACGTTTTGGGGTATGTTTTTTTTACGTACGCACGGTTTATAAATGAGGCCCCAGGACCTGGTGTCCCTGGAGGTGTTAAAAGGACAAATGGATGAACAGGTTGTTGGTACATCTAGTTGTCACCTGATGTCCCTAGTTTATGTGGCCTTTTGTAAGGAAGCATGTTTTACTTTACACACACCACACATATGCCTACACACACATCCACTCACTGTTTGTTTGCTGTTGTGTTTGTGCTGTTGGCAGTGTCTTCAGTCTTTGTCTGTTTTGTCTTAAATTGATTTTTTTGTTCGTTTTTATCCCAGCCCCCGTCACCACAGGAGGCCTTTTGCCTCTTACCAGGCCTTCATTGTAAATAAGAATTTGTTCTTAATTGACTTGCCTGGTTAAATAAAATGAAGTAAAATCATTGTTTTTATCATTTTTTTCTGTTTTCTAGATCACAATAAGTGGCTTATCGCAGCTTATGAAAAAGATGCCCCACTCCCGCAAGCAGGTGGCTCAGGTATGTAGCACCATGTAACCTGGTCCGTTTTGGTTGTCATCCTGAGTTGGTCTGCTCTGTTTGGGTGTGATGCCTCTGAGGCCCAGTATATTGTGGTGTTTCTTTTTCCACCTGCTCTCTATGATAATGATACTGTGGAAAAACAGGTCAGTCCTCTATTATGTGACTGGGTTTGTATGGAAATTAAAGCTGTTCACTTATACTGCCATGTGGGAAAATGTATTGATATTAGAATAAAATATTAGACTGGTTTTCCTCAGCCATGTTTCTATGTCAACCACAGAACAATGTCCATCTGAATTTGACTGAAGACTGTATGAACCACTTCCAGAGGAATGTGCAGAAACTCTGCAAAGCTGAGCAGGCATGCTTTACAGCGTCTCCTATTTTTGGACAACATGTGACTGTTGTAATGTACATGTCCCTTATGTATGACCTTGTGGTTTCTGACTGATGCTGTGTGTTCACTGTTGTGTAGGACCTGGCAGTAGGGTCTGATGTGGAGGGTCAGAAGGTGAAGGACCAGATGAGGACACTGCTTCCTGTGCTGTTGCACCCCCACGACATCTACGGCAAGATCAGAGCTCTTCTCCTCTACATCTTCAGCCTCAACGGCAAGTCTGCTGCTTTGACTCACCCTGTGCCCTCACAGTTTGAAAGAGGATCTTTAAATGTACATGTAAACATTTAGACGCTTTTATATGGCATCTATTCAATTGAAAATTCTAAAAAGTTTACAGTTTTAAAATGGAAGATCATGAATTCCTTATGTGCCCCTTGACAAAAGTACCATTGGAGCTTCAGCTATAGGAATATTCCTTCAATAGAATCTATTTTCGTTTGGCCTGAGGTAACTTTAGTCAATTACTATTTTTAAAACCTTTTTCTTTCTGGTTCTGAACAGGAACAACAGAGGAGAACCTGAACAAACTCATCCAACACGTTAAGATCGAGGAGGACAGAGTTTATTCTCAACTGTAGAGAACTGGGAGTCCCCATCACATCTTCGGTTAGTGGGATTTTATAGGGCATAGCTGTATGTAGTTTGCTAGATCTTAGCATGGTCATAGCCCAGGTGGATTATACAGTACCATCAGTGTATTGTATTATAGAGTGGAACTTAACTAGTTTTATGTTTTTTCTTGCTATCCTTATTTTGTATCTTCTTACCTTAAACTTTACTTTTATTTATGGTTTCGTTTCTATGTCTCTCTTTCACTCTCTCCAGCCAAGCTTGTTCCCACTGCTTAGGTCGTCTCGAAGGGAGCGATTTCAGGAAGAGACATACAACCTGTCTAGATGGACACCTGTCATCAAAGACCCGATGGAGGTCAGCGTAATGCAGATGATGATAACGTTGATAAACCGTTTCTTTGTCTCACAGAACAGAACTGTGTCACTTAGCTTTTTTCAGGCACAGGGAGGGAGGGAGTTACAAGGGCAGGGTGGAGCAGGAAGTGATGGGCTCAAACAGAGCCTGTATTCACAAAGTAGGAGTGCTATTCTAGGATCTTACAAATTCTCATAAAATAGATTAAGTGAATTCAATTAATGAAAACATATTGGAAAAAGTGAAATTACGTTAACAATGTCATAGAACAATTTTATTAACATTTTGAATGTAGTGGCCTTTCCTTGTAGGCTATGTTTATTTAATTTATCTAGGCAGGTCAGTTAAGAACATATTCTTGTTTACAATGACAATGTTTACAATGACAATGTGATGCAGTGCCTTAGACCGCTGCTCCACTCGGCCCCCTTATGAAGCAAGGTCACATTCATAATTTAGTTTAATTTTAGACAAAGCCTCTTCATTGTTAAAATAGGCCTACAGAGAGGAAGGGGTCCATCCAAATCATCTTGGTGCCTGGACCCTATCCTCACATTTCAAGGCTGTGCTGAGACATTTACTTATTAACACTCCAAGTCCCCCTCAGGTAATCCCAACTGTAAATTGTCAGCATTGTCTTTATACTGCCGGCCTGCACCAGGTAACCTTCATTGACTCTTGTTTTAACCCACGTCCTCGCTCGAGGCATAAGCCCAATGGTTCAGTTGTATACAATCCTGTACCTATTCCAATTGAAACCAATCCCATGGCATTTTCAAATAATGGGACTCCATAACTCCATCTGACCTGAAATCCCGCAGCTGCGGTCTTGGAATTTGTTCATATAAATGCCAGAAGTTTGATTTCAAAGATGGATTTGATTTTAAATTCTAGCTTCTCAATCCAACGTGAACATTCTGGTAATTTCGGAAACTTGGTTGAATAATTCTGTGCTGGACTCTGATGAATCTCTGTCTGCTTATAATATTTACAGATTGGACAATTTGCAGAGGTGGTGGTGTAGACATATTTATAAAGGACAATTTAAATGTTACAGTTTCTCTTGCTGCCTCTCTCCCTAAGCAGTTTGATTGTCTCGTTCTTAATGTGGGCCTTGGTCATAATAACCAGCTGACACTAGTAGGAGTGTATCGCCCTCTCTCGGCTCCCTCATGTTCTCTTAGCAATTCAGATACATTAATGTTATCTAAGTATGGTAAATCTGAACCATTCATTTTAGGCGATTTCAATATTGATTGTGGGACGCCAGTGTCAGATACATTGAAAGATATTTGCTATGAGCTACACCTGTCTCAGCCTATAACTGAACCTACATGGCCACATCCTAAAGATCCATCAATCTACCCTGATTGATATTATTTTGACGCATACTCCAGATAAATATGTTGCTAGTGGGGTTTTCCCAGTGGATTTGAGTGACCGTTGTCTATGTCAGAGATGTGAGAATGCATCAATCTAAGCCTCGTGTCATCACTAAGAGGAACTTTAAAAACGTGTGAACAAGCTTTTTTACATTATTTTAGTGACCTTTGTAGACTGCAAATTGACCACAATAATCCCAGATATAGTATTTAACTAAAACACCATTTCAAATCTTGCTCACATTTGTAAATGATCTCTCTATAATGCTTGGGAATACTTGGGACCAAAATTCCAAAATTAAAATCCCTTGGAGACAATTTCTGGTATTGTTAGTCTTATGTCCAAGAATGAAAATCCCCCCAAATATTAATTATTTTGTGGATTTGTTTAGGGCTCAGAAGACTTTTGTGGGGTGGGGGGGAGGCAGGCAAATAAAAAAACCCACGTGCCAAATTCGGGTCTGCGGGCCGACAGGTCGGGAACCCTGCTTTATAGTCTAGGTCTCGGATATGGAAGAGATGCAGATGATTATTTTTTTAATTAATAAAATCATATATGATAATGTGACTTAATAATAAGTTCCAATCTCACACACACCCTCTCCATATCTTAATCCCTCTCTCCTCTCCTAGTGCCCGTCAGAAACACAAGGCCAGTTCTCAGGATGAGCGGAGGAGTGGCTCCAGGCTCATCATATTCGTCATCGGAGGGATCCGCTACTCAGAGATTCGCTGTGCCTACCAGGTCACACTGTCCATCAAGTCCTGTGAGGTCCTCATAGGTGGGTACCAACAGCAGTGGGTGAATCTCAAAAGTATTCACGGTTAGTTGCGTCCTCTCTCGTCGCTTCCAAGGTGAATTAAGACTTTTGAGATTCACCCAACCATTGCTATTGTCCCAAACTACAGCCCAGTCAGTACCTGTTCTAGTGCTTGACACCCCCTGTTGTAAATACACGGTAGTACAAAAAACAAGAGGTAATGAATGAAAAATGAAGATTCACAGTACAACAGTATGGTTCTGTCATGGTCTTGAATGTCAGGAAAAGCAACACTACAGAATGTTCTTCATCAGTGATTTTTATGACATTATTTTGTTAGTAAACAAACATGTAATTTTCATTACATCTCCAGGATCATCCCACATTGTGACCCCAACCAACCTCCACCAAGGAGTCCTTTACAATAGTGAAGGAGTGACCCACCCTGTAACCCTTCCCCCTATGTAACACCAACCACACTCCCCTTTTCCCTGTACCCCTTCCTCAAATGTAACACCGCCCCCCCCCCCCACGTTGGAAAACCTGTGAGAAATGCTTAGAGATGTAATTTGGATGAAATAAGACGTTGAAGAGCTGAGCTAATGTTGTACATATGATGTAAGCTATGTCTGCTGCTTGCTAAACTCTCACCCTGCTCTTACTGTTTATATTTTCTCACCTGTATTATGATTATCAACAGTGTTTTATCTTGCTGTGTTGAACAACTGATAAACAAATGGATGTGGTTCAATGGTGCCTTATTCTTTGGAGTGATTGCTCACTTTGTTAAAAAGTTCTGCTATGAAAAACAACTATACTTTAGTGGGGGGGGGGGGGGGGGGGGGGGGGTCAAACATCTCTTATCTGAAAAATGAAGAAAATAAACTTACCAGAAAGCCTAATCAGAACAACAGTAATGTGATCTTTGCAACACTTGTACCAAAAGCCAGTCCTCTCCAGTGGGCAACTACAGACAGGAAGCAGAGGCAAAGATTTCAATGGAGAAGACAATAAGAGCAGCAGGGTTTTTGACTGGTATCCGGCAGAGCTGGGACTTGGGTATCGGGTGGACGAAGTGTCCTCATAACTGAGGGAGACAATGGGTCTCCCCCTCTCTGAGAATATGAGGCTTCTGTAATGTAATATATCGAATCTGCCACATGTTTTGCCAGGCTCCCTGAAGAATACAGGATCACAGCCATGTTTTACATTGTGTCAATTGATTGTTGGTGGTGAATCATCGCATTGGAGTGTGTAGGCTACATATATTACTAGTGCCCCATATTGACCCCGTATTAGCAACCTGAATTGAATTGACTGAATTTTTCAGACACATTTTTGGGGATAAGTGCACCATAGAACATATATAACATTAACTATATGAACAAAATATCTCCACGTCTTTGGTTTTCAGATCAGTGTGTAAGAGGAAGCTGCTGTAGAGTATTGAGACTGATCCATCCCTAGTCTGAGAGACAGAGCAGATTAGCCTCACAAATTGTTGTTGCTAAATTCATTGAGCAATAAAGCATTATTAGTGATAATTAGGTGGACATGCATGTAATGTCTTCCATTTGCCTCATAACAGTCTTGTGAATCAGATTGCATTTCTTATTCAAATATTAGATCAGTTAATAGACCAAGTCCATTGACAGTAGTAGTCTAATGCTGCCTTTGTTTCCAAATTGACCTTGAAAACAGTAACAGAAAAGTAAAAATTACAATGTATCTCGACTATAGGTATGTCGAAATGTAATTGGTCAAGGATACCAGTGTTACTATAAGGCGTGGTTTGCTTCAAGTTGTGTTTAACGCCATTGGCCAATTTGGTATTTTGTGGGGGGTGCGCACTGGCGAAAGTAGTGAGGCAAACATTTTTCACTTCAATGAAACGGTCTATTTGCTAAAAATCGACATTACCGCGAAATTGAAAATATGAATAGGATATGCTGTTAGGTTTCTGAAGTCTAAGCCACATTGAATAATGGGCGAATCCGAATACACAATTATAAGGTAAGTTTGTTCAGGCTACTAATGCGAACGTGCCAGACGACTCCACGCATGAAAACAGTTTCTTATTAACTTTGGGGCTCATATGGAAATGTGCATGGAATTGAAGTCTAAATGCATGAATATGTACGCTACACTAACTATGTTTTATTGTTCTGTGCTTGAGAAGCCTCTTGCGTACTTTGTACTGATCTGGTATACACTAACAGCGAAAAATGGCATACTACCAAGTGGACCAACCAACAAAATGTAAACAAGGGAGTAAAATGCTTGATTGGTCCTAAGATTATGATAAGGGTAAAACAGTTTTAATCCATAAGGTAGGTCATATATTTCGAAATCAACTGGTATATTTCATTAGGTTTAATTACTGTCTGAATAGGACACGATATTGGGCAATGGGTGGTGTGTCAGATCTGACTTTGTACCAGTTCCTGACTCCAGCATGGTGGGCATGTTCATGATGTTTTCATGTTATTTTTTTTTTTTACCTTTTATTTAACTAGGCAAGTCAGTTAAGAACAAATTCTTATTTACAATGATGGCCTACACCAACCAAACCCGGGCAAATTGTGTGCAGCCCTATTGGACTCCCAATCATGGCCGGTTGTGATACAGCCTGGATTCGAACCAGGTTGTCTGTAGTGATGCTTCTAGCACTGAGATGCAGTCCCTTAGACCGCTGCACTGCTCGGGAGCCCATTCATAGCCACACAGTGCAACCCAAATCCACAGTACAGCAAATTTCCCATCAGGTCCTGATGACTTGTTTGCTTATCTGCGGTGTTTCGCGCTTCTTTCCATCCATCTAGAAAACCAAATAACTTGCCCTGGCCCACCAGCTTGTCTTTCATCAGTCTTGAAAGTAGGTAAAATAAGCTAAAACCAGGGTTGAGAATGAGAAGCCATCCAAACCAAACATCCAAGCTGAAATGCAGGCAACCCTAATACAAAGTCTTCTATGAATGGTTGCCTTTTACACACTACTGGGCCTGCAGTCTCACTCCCTTGTCCCCTTGTTGTGATTATGTTGAACCCTCTACAGCAGGGATTGGCAATTTTGATGGGGCTGGATGCCACAACAAATCTGAACTCCTCATGAGGGGCCGTAGTGACTCTCCGGTCTGCATCCTCTCATTCAGAGTGACTGACAAATCAATGTTGGCCTCCCTGTCCATAATTCGAACTTGATTATTACAAATTCAGATAGCTGGGGGGGGTTACTTGTGAGGTCTTTGCTGTTGTTTTCCCCTTGTGCAACGTTTGTGTGGTGTATTTTTCCACTGTCTCGCTTACCCTTTGGCACTCGCACAGCAGTGTCTGCCTGACTTCCTTTTGAAATGGTTTGCATCTGGTTTAGTTTTTATTTGAGCTACTACATTTTATTTCTTCCAAAGTGTATGGTTGGCTGTGATTCCTCCACCATGCTCTCCAGCTCTCTTTTTCTCCGCCTGGTTTTTAATTTGGATCATAATGACTTCTGTACTTGTTATGCACCCATAATGGACAGCAGTGTTTCTCTGCTTAGCGCGCAGGACGAGGAGCAAGCGCTTCATTCCCGCCACCTATCTATATAAAGTATGTGTGTTCTCTCCTCTTATTTTGGGGCATGTAACTATGCCACCCTTTTGGAATGTCATTTGATGTATTGGTTAGTTCAATCTGTGTTCCCTGTGGTGACAGTGACCGGAGGTAGGCGATTCTCTCCTTCAGTCTCAGTACACCGACATCCCAGTGGTAGGCCAGTGATATGGAGTTGAAGTAGCCTTAACAGGCCTGAGGTTGTAAGCAGTGTTTTGAATTAAAAAAAAAAAAAGTTTTTATATTGTCTTTATAGTTTGGCCTCGGTCCTCCACAGTGCAGACTGTGAATGTTCTGCTCTCAATTTTGGAGCTTGTCTCTGAACTGAAGCACATTTCAAAACGTGTCCAACTGTCATTCCGCAGACCGGTTTGCCTGGAAATGGAGCAAACCGGTATAGTGTAGATTACATAGCAACGTCTCTCTTCCTTGTAAAAAAAAATAACCCGCCCCATTTTACTGGGAGTAAAGATCCTGGTCAATAGACAAATAATCTGTCATTGCCATGTGCATGACTGAAACCTTAATTCAATACAATTTAGACCGGAGGTGTGACCTAACCAGTGCTTTGATGCCACCTGTCCTTGTGAAAGCTAATCGGTAAACATAGTGGTTCACCGTAGCATACACCCAAGCCGAGGGCACCTTGGGCCAGGACAGTCATTACGGTCGTTCCATGTCATTTCACCAAGCCATGACAGCCACCAACCTCGGATTGTTCTGAAATTATTTCTGTATTTAGAAACAGATAAGATTCACATTCCTGTAACATTATTTTGTCAATATAATATATTTTAAAAATGCAGCTAATTGATTGCACCCAAATTGGCCATTTTAATTTATACAATTCATATATTTTTTTTAATAAATACAGTACCAAAATCTGTTTTGGACCAACATTTGTTTTTAGACAGTGAGTTAGACATATTCCTTTCAGACATAGCTGATACTATATACTTGTTGTTGAGGTGGGGTTGGGAATGGAGGGTCCCTGGGTGGCTTTTAACCATTTCATTGGATTCCTCATGTCTAACTTGGTTAGAAACATGTTTGGTACAAATCAGATGTTAGGGACTATATTTATTGAATATTATATTAATCTGATTTTTTTTTAGTTTTATTTATTTATTTTTTTATTTATATATATTGTAACAATGTTGCAGGAATTATAATCTTATCTGTTTCTAACAGAAACAATTTCAGAACAATCAGCGACGGTGGGTGTCAATCCAATTGTATTTATTTTTGTGCTTTTTGAAGTGGAACAACCCATTTTTAATGAGTTAATGCACTAAATACAGACAAGTGGATTTCTTCAGATTGGCCTTATTTACCCAACTGGAGGATAAGTAGTGGGCCACCACAGTGCCTTGTGGGAAATTGAGTTCTTACCCTGTTCCTGTTGTGCTGCTGTAGTTGTGCAGCAGATACTATCTCCATCATGGACATTTGACTTCGTTATCTCCAAAGTTCATATCAGGGGTGACTGAAACTCGTGTAGGGGTTCCCTGAATCATTCCAAAATCATGGGCATTAATATGGAATTGGTCCCCCTTTGCTGCTATAACAGCCTCCACTTATCTGGGAAGGCTTTTTCACTAGATGTTGAAACATTGCTTCGGGGACTTGCTTCCATTCAGCCACAAGGGCTGATGTTGGGCGATTTGGCCTGGCTGGCAGTCTGCATTCCAATTCACCCCAAAGGTGTTCGATAGGGTTGAGGTCAGGGCTCTGTGCAGGCCGTCAAGTTCATAGAAGAGCATGGCACAGCCATAGCCTTGGCTACTAAGCACAGATAAATAAAACTCAACATGCTATTCTGTTCTTTTGTATCATGATTTTCATGACCTTCCTCAACTAAATATTGATTGATTTCTTTGTGATTGTGTATATTAACAGTGAGATTAGTACCGAGCAGCCTCTAGTAAAGATGAGGTCAAGCGCATTGTCTTGTGAGTTGGAGGGGATTTGGGGAAGGGTGAGGTCAAACGAGGCAAGAAGGGGGAGATGGAAAGAAATTAATTGAAGGCAGACGTCTGGAAGTTGGAAGTCGCCCAGTATGAAGAGCGGTGAGCCATTGTCAGGAAATGAGCTTATCAAGGTGGCAAGCACATTGAGGAACTCTCCAATGGCACCTGGACTGTTTTTCGATGATGATCAAATAGCACCACAAATGCCAGACAGAAGGGTGGTTATAGACATGAGCAACCCACTGAATGATTTTGATGAAATCAATTTCAGGGACCGTTTCCGTATGTACAAAGAAAATGCAGCTAACATTTGTTTGCTTGAGTCATAACTTTCATCAGACTCTCTTCTGGGAAGGCCCATCCCTCCTTCACTTCACTGGGATTTTTGGCAGGGTGTCACGTCTGCTGCAGGTGCAGTTGATGAAGTCAGTTGTTCGACTGGAGCTAGCTAGTGTGTTCATGTTTCAAACATGTTCTCAAATGCCATTGAAATGGCAGCAGCGGTATGACGGCTAGCATATTCATGAGCCCGACATATGACTTCAGTACAAAATCCTCGACGACCCACTGCGCTGTCAGACTCAGCAATGCTCATGGGGCTGATATCGCTGGTCCAAATGTCAGTCGTGAAGCTAATGGCAGTAACGCTATTACTGTGTAACTCCGGTAGGGCAACATTTGGAAAAATAGCGTGTGAACCGGTGATCGACCAGTAGGCGAAGAGCCAACATCACCCACGACAGAGAACAGTTGATTGTCAAGGGCAATGATTTCCATTATCTTTGTGTTAATGGATTTCGCCTTTTGATTTGTCTCGCTGAAATTGTTTTACTCTTTCAAATGACTGCTCGACTTGTTGACTGCTCGATCCACACAGCAGACATTGTGGGCTAGGTTAGGAATGCTGTGTAGCGCTACATTTTACGTGGCGTCATGTACCTACGTTATAGAGGTATGCATGTCAGCTTTGACATCAGCTTTGCACATTGGCGTTAAACTAGACATCGGGTCGACGGTAGCATTTTTAGCTAATATCATCTGATTCCAATATATCGTGCATCCCTATAACACATTGTCATTGTTAGAATCTTAATATGACAAAAATGTAATGGTTATAACCAGTTTGGACATATAATTTTTTTTAAAATGTTTTTTCCCATTGCCCCTCCTGACATTAGGGCCTGCTCCACTCCCTTTCCCTAGTTGAAGGTGCTGTGCCCAGTTGATAATCACCCCCATAATTGCTTCAAAACTGAATCAAAACTAATTTCACAGATATAACAATAGATTAAATAAAGTACAGTAGCATGGGGGAGAATGGGTGTTGATGAGCGAGGGGAAGCGAACGATGCATAATTATGTAATCACCAATTGTGAATGAAGAACAGGGCGGGTCATTGTATTGCATTCATCTTTTCTAATTATAATCTCAAAATGGTGTACCCACTATCACTCCACCAAACACCAGCAGTTTTTTAAGTTGTCAGCATGCTTCAGTTCGCCTAGTAGGTGACCTGAATGATTGTGCTTGCGTACTCCCTTAAAATACCTTTGAGGGCCTACCGAGTGGCGCAGCAGTCTAAGGCATCTCTACAGACCCAGGTTTGATCCCGGGCTGTGTTGCAGCCGGCCAAAACCGGGAGACCGATGGGACGGTGCATCGTTGTCCCAGCATCCTCCAGGTTAGGGGAGGGTTTGGCTGGCCGTGATGTCCTTGTTCCATCGAGCTCTAGCGACTCTGTGGCGGTCCGGGTGCATGCATGCGGACGCAGTCGACAGCTGGACGGTGTTTCCTCCGACACATTGGTGCGGCTGGCTTCCGGGTTAAGCGAGCAGTTTGTCAAGAAGCAGTGCAGCTTGGCAGGATTGTGTTTTGGAGGACGCCTGGCTCTCGACCTTCACCTTTCCCGAGTCCATACGGGAGTTGCAGCGATGGAACAAGACTAACTGCCACTTGGATATCATGTAATGGGGAGAAAATAGGGGGATGTAAATAAATAAATTCATTTTTTAAAGACCTTTGCTTGAACAATGTAGTACCGTTTTGTCAATTTTGAGATGGCGTAACCAGTATACACTCCCTCAAAATAGTAGGATTTCTGAAATCTATCATTCATTTTGACGTTTTTTACCGAGGAGATTCTAGTCGTGGAATTTTACATCCAAGATGTTTGGTGCAGTGTTTCTCATTGAAAAATATTTAGCATCTGATACTGTTTTGCATCATATGATACAAAATGCATCATACGGGGATTATTTCCTTATTTTGACTGCTGACAAGCAAAACATTTGGGAATTATCTCACCAATGGAGTAATGAAACAAATACCAAAAGAGTTTTGGGGTGGAATTTTCCTCTAGACCGTAATGGAGTATGCTACACAGTGAGAGCATGCGTAATTTACTATGGCAAGACCAAGACGAATGGATGCACATGCTGCGTTAGCTTTGCTACAAGATCTAAATGAAAACGTCTCAGATGATCCAGACATTTCTGATTCATGCTGAACGGCTTTCCATATCTGGGAAAGGATCAATATCAGGCAGCAGGTGAGTGAGTGTTGGATAATGTTTCGGATCAGATGGCATGGCTGTACTTGGTGAAAGGAGGAACTTGCTGCTGACCTGTTGCTGTGTTCTACAACATGCTTGACTTGGCTGCTATCAACGCACAGGTGTTGTTCACGAGTCTGACACACAGGGCTACGGCACGAGTCTGACACACAGGGCTACGGCACGAGTCTGACACACAGGGCTACGGCACGAGTCTGACACACAGGGCTACGGCACGAGTCTGACACACAGGGCTACGGCACGAGGGCCAAAGCAGCAGCAAAGATTCCATGTGAAGAAACTGCCAGGTGGGCAGATGCACTTGAACAGAACCCAGCACCATGGTCAATTTGGGTGCAATCAATTAGATTCATTTCTCAAAGATCAAAATAAATTTGCAGGAATGCTAATCTTCTGTTTTAGGGACCACAGCGTTTGGTCCCTAAAACAGTGCGCTGAACGATCAGCAGACGAACACTCGATCCACATTCGTTGAGGTGTCATAAGGAGTGGGTATGCCCAGCCTCAGTCAGAATTCACAGGTATTTTGTAACAAAAAGCATTAGTCAATCCCGGAGCCACTTAGCTATCCCCTGTAATTACCTCTGAACATGCTGGCTAATGAGATGTGACACGCACCAGCAGGTGGCCAAGAGGAGGGAGGAGAAGATATGCTGCCGTCGGCTAAGCCCTGCTTACCGTAGTCACTACCACAACCCCTGATCCCATTCCTGTATGTGAAACCTACTTTTACCTCGACTGCAGCCCTGACTAGACTGTCAACAGAAGATTTGATGCTTTGGACGTCTAACTGGGAGGGGTTAGGAGTCCAGGACAGAAGGCAGTTATAGTCTGAAGTTGTGCTGTTACTGCAGGTCAGAGAGACGGTTTTAAGAGACTGTGTCGACATTGGAGAGTCTTCCTGGGGATATATATATTTATTTTTAGTTTTTGTTGTTGCTGTATCTGGGCTAGCTAACGGTTCACCGCCGTTGGTATGTGTATGCACGCCAAAGGACAGCAACTGAGTTGTCTCTCCCTGAAGGAGCCGGTCTCGATCAAAGCCAGTGACCGAGTGATCAAGAAGCTTGCGATGTCTGTCCTATCAAGGGTCCGGGAATGGGTTAGGATGAAGAGAGGCAGCAGGTACTGTATGTTAGCTATAGGTGCAGCACTGAAGTCTCTGGATGACTGGCCCATATGTCCGATTAGCTTTGCATGGGTGTGTCGGGCATTATATTCTAATCGAACTCTAATCACAGTAATGATTTGTCTTGGACATTGGTTGTGGTTGTTCATTAATGTACTATTTTCCTATCAGCTAATGTTCATTGATGTTTGAATCGGATGCTGGAAAATGCTTGGTTGGTAGTGAGGAGAGCAGGGGTTTACTGTATTGTATGTGTTGGATTGAGTTGACCATGTTTTTGCCACTTCAGGCAGTGTGCCTACAGCATGTTATATGCTGTGCTGTATGGAGGTGGGGAGTCATGCTTGGACAAAGCCATGCTAATTATGGGTAACTATGATGTGACATAATAATCCTATAGTTTACTCTTCCTTCAGCAGTATACTCTCCGGGTAGGTACTGTAACCTCGTCCTCAGGCTAACCCAGGAAGAGTCTGAAAGGCACTACTCTTCTGGTGAGACTATTTTTTTTTTTAGAAATGCCTGTTGTTGTTTTGCTGCCTCTATGGTGGCATCAGAGGAAGCCTGAAGCTGTACTTTTTAAAGAAAGCAACAGAACTTCCCTGAGGAGTAACCAACCACAGCTGTTTTTAAGCTGGTGGTGGCAGGGTGTGGACTGTGTACTTCTACAGTATAGATGCAGATCCTAACCACATGCACGGATGGGTGTGCTGTGGAGCCGAACTGTCTTCGTGGAATGATCTTTGGTTCGGTATACCAACATGACAAATGTATTTCAGCAGTCCATGTCATTGGTCTGGTGTACCCGGAGTGCCCGTCTGTGCTATCATGCAAACAATTGTCATGCCATGTTTGGCTTGAAAATGACAGCAATTACCATGAGCACAAACAGATCTGGGACCAGGCTAGGTCTGGTATTCTCTGATTGGGACAGCACTTTGACCATAACTGCTATGTTTGCGATTTACGATCTTATGTGTGTTTGTTCTGGTGATGGTGGTCGTTGTCGGCCTTTAACACGAGAACCGCCATAGGCCAACAGCCACTGATGTTTGCTTTTGTAGCTATGACCTGCTCCTTCCATGACTTTTCCTAAATGTTTGTATTTTACACTACTCATTTGTCTGAATTTTTAAATCAACAGAGAAGTATTTAGGGTCTTTTTCCACACACTTATTCCTAACATAATCCGCCAAGACGATGTGCTGTGGGACGTTGGTACCCAGCCACGCTCTAATGAGTCTCTCTCTCCTCACTGAATGAATCACAAATGGATGAAGGGGTGGTAATTGTGCACCTTACTTGACAGTTGAATTTAAGTTAGGCCTAACTGAATGAGGTTGATTTTATTTATTTAGAACAACAATAGTATAATGTTGAGTTTGTTATGCCTTTATCAGCACCAAATAATTTGACCATGCCTTTTGGGGTTGATAACATTCTCTTTTACATTTTACTTTGTAAAAATAAGCTGTTATTTGACTTTTATTTACTATAAATCTATTACTGAGCGACTGTATTGTAGGGGAAATGATAACATGCTACATGTTGGAGTAGGCCATTAGAATAATGAAAAACATATCCTTGACTCTATCCAGTGAAACAATTGATGCCAGCCCACTGAATGAATGACAAATGCATGGAATAGGTTATAATTGTGCAAGTTGCTAAACATCGCATTTTTAAAGTAGGCTGAATGAGGAGGTTGAATATGTTGATTTTAATTTAGAACAACAATGGTGTAATGAGGAGTGTATGCCTGTTTATCAGCTTTGGCGCTCATGTTAATTTGACAGCACGCCTTGAGGGTTGATACCATTTCTCTTATGTTTTAGCTGTTACAGGACTATGTTTACTTTAACTCTGTTACTAATCTAATTTATTGCAAGGGAAACAGGACCAGGCTATGTGTTGCTTTAGGCCTTCAGAATGACGCAAACCATATCCTTGACTCTATCCAACTTGATGAGCGGAAAACAAACGATGCCATCGGCCTGCAACTAATTTTGTACATGATGAGTTAGCCTGTAGACTAGATTCAATTGACAATCTGATGAGCATATTCTGCAGTTTCGTCAAATACAGTGCATTTGTTATTTTGTTACTTTTTATTATTTTTTACTTTAGTGTACTTGGTAAATATTTTCTTAACTCTTCTTGAACTGCACTGTTGATTAAGGGCTTGTAAAGTAAGCATTTCATATTAAGGTCTACACTTGTTGTATTCGGCGCATGTGACAAATTAAGTTTGATTAGGAAGTATTCAAACCCCTTGACTTTTTCCACATTTTACAGCCTTATTCTAAAATGTATTCAATAGTTTTTTTTCCCCCCCTCATCAATCTACACACAATACCCCATAATGACAAAGCGAAAATGTTTTTTTGTTTTTTTTGTGCTAATTTATAAAAATTAAATAATGGTACCTTATGTAAATAAGTGTTCAGACCCTTTGCTGTGAGACTCGAGATTGAGCTCAGGTGCATCCAGTTTCCATTGATCATCCTTCATGTTTCTACAGATTGATTGGAGTCCACCTGTGGTAAATTCAATTGATTGGATATGATTTGGAGAGGTACAAACCTGTCTAAATAAGCTCCCACAGTGTCAGAGCAAAAACCAAGCCATGAGGTTGAAGGAATTGTCTGTAGAGCTCCGAGACAGGAATGTGTTGAGGCACAGATCTGGGGAAGGGTACTTAACAATTTCTGCAGCATTGAAGGTCCCCAAGAACACTGCAATCATTCTTAAATGGAAGAAGTTTTGAACCACCAAGACTCTTCCTAGAGCTGGCCAAACTGAGAAATCGGGTGTGAAGGGCCTTGGCCAAGAACCTGATGATCACTCTGATAGAGTTCCTCTGTGGAGATGGGGATAACTTTCCAGAAGGACAACCATCTCTGCAGAACTCCACCAATCAGGCCCTTTATGGTTGAGTGGCCAGACGGAATCCACTCCTCAGTAAAAGGCACGACAGCCCTCTTGGAGTTTGCCAAAATGCACTTAGACTCTGACCATGGTCTGATGATACCAAGATTGAACTCTTTGGCCTAAATGCCAAGTGTAACTTCTGGAGGAATCCTGGCACAATCCCGGCGGTGAATTGTGGCGACATCATGCTGTGGGGATGTTTTTCAGCGGCAGGGACTGGGAGACTAGTCAGGCTCAAGGCAAAGATGAATGGAGCAAAGTACAGAGATCCTAGATGAAAATCTGCTCCAGAGTGCTCAGGTCCTCAGACTGGGGTGAATGTTCACCTTCCCACAGGACAACCACCCTAAGGACACAGACAAGACAACGCAGGAGTGACTTTGGGACAAGTCTCTGAATGTCCTTGAGTGGCCCAGCCACAGCCCGGACTTGAACCCGATCAAACTTCTCTGGAAAGACCTGAAAATAGCTGTGTAGCAACGCTCCCCATCCAACCTGACAGAGCTTCAGAGGATCTGCATAGAAGAATGGGAGAAACTCCCCAAATACAGTTGTGCCAAGCTTGTAGCATCAGACTCGAGGCTGTAATCGCTGCCAAAGGCGCTTCTGCCAAGTATAGATTAAAGGGTCTGAATACTTATGTAAATGTAGTGTTTTTTGCTTTGTCATTATGGGGAATTTTGTGTAGATTGAGGGGGGGTCTATTTTAGAATAAGGCTGTGGAGAAAGTCAAGTGGTGGGAATACTTTCCGACTGCATTGTATGCTAAAGGGGACGCCCAGGCAATGTTTTCTAGCGGGTACTTATATGCTGAAAGGGCATGCGGTTCTGGTGTTAATATTGTTTTACCCTGGCTACCACACAAAATGTCCAGGTGCAATAAAAATTCCTTTCATAAAGATGTTGGGTATGGTTAAATTTCACGTGCCCTTAGGCAGAACTTGGCGTCTTCTGAGGTTGAGTTTCTAGCTGTCAAATCCGCTATAGTAGTCTTAGAATGATCTATTATGTGTAATATATGGTCTACTTTGAACCAGATGGATTATAGGCTAGATTTATGTTATGTTCTGGGCCTGGCACTGGGAGAATGAACGGATAAGGATGTTCATACAGTGAGTTTTTCGGGGAGAACGTGACTGACTCTGTTGCATACATTTTTTGTTTTCCCCCTTTGTTCTGCACCCTGTTTTTATTCAACCTTTTTAAAATCCAGAAGTGTTTTGCCTTATCCTTCTGAATATATAATTTACACACCTGAACCATCTAAAATTCAGAACTGATGGAAGTATACCTCAACTTTCCTCCTAAATTAGTTTCTGTTCCTAGACTGTCTGATCACACAAACACACACACACACGCACACACACACACAGAAATTGGGCTATAAAGTGTTTTTCTCCTTCTAGGATGGAGATGTCCTGTCTGGAGCTGGCCCTGAAGGGAGAGAGGCAGTGTAAGGTGGGGGATTACCATGCTGGGGTCTCCTTCTTTGAGTCGGCCATCCAGGTGGGCACAGAGGACCTCCAGATCCTCAGCGCAATCTACAGCCAGCTGGGCAATGCCTACTTTCACCTGCAGGAGTACAGCAAGGCTCTGGAATACCACTGCCATGACCTCACCCTCACCAGGTACACACACTTAGCACGACCTCTCGCTGATCAGGTACACAGCACCGCCATGACATCAGAACACCGCTACAATCTCACTCTGACCTAACCTAATGTAGCAGGTGTAAAATAAAAACGTGAAACGAAATGCCATACATTCTGGTCTTGACGAGAAGGGGGGAACACTTTTGGGAGGTTCTCTTCTACACTGCTCAACCAATCCAGTAAATGTGGAGGAGGAGTTAAGATGGAGTTGTTGGACTCTACAGAGGCTACTGGGGGACTGGCGAAGTGATCAGTTTGTTGGTTTGGGCAGAAAGTAAGCAAAGCACCCAGGTCACAGTATCCCATGGGGATGAAACATTTATCACCTCAAATGGGAGCTTTACTCGAGTAGGGAGACAAATGCTGATTTGTGAAGCAAATTCAAATTTCTCTTTTCTCTGTCAAGAATGTTTCATGGTACAGTATACCATTGACGTTTCTCATTCTGTGTTTGGGTGTGATTTCTCTCCAGAACCATTGGGGATGAACTTGGAGAAGCAAAAGCCAGTGGCAACCTTGGAAACACCCTGAAGGTTCTGGGACGGTTTGATGAAGCAGTGGTCTGTTGCCAAAGACACTATGACATTACCAGAGGGATGTACGATAAGGTGAGACATTCAAACGTAATAATTAAATCACAAGTGTTAGGTTCTAAACAGAGTAAAAACTCAAATGGAATACTAGGAAAAGTTTATTCACCCACTAGGTCAAACAGCTGCTAAGACAAATACCTGTTTACACAAGCACATATACAGTATTTATACACTCTTACTAGGTGGGGTGTCAACTCCTTCCATCTAGACAGCCAATACATCTGTTGCTAGTCAGGAACTGAATTGGTTCCTCTCGTTGGTGTAGTCATGGCCCCTCCTCCTGCTAGACCCTTCGTGTGCATGTAAGTATGTGTGTGTAACAGGACTGTTCCTTGTCACTTCACCTGACCTGACGCCAAAATCCTCACTCCTCTCTAATCCACGGCTGTCCTACCTTATCAGTTACTGAAACCAAACTGTTGCCCTTTGCCTCCCTCCTTAGGAGCCATGAGATTTGTCACCCCCTTTATCTCTCCAATTTTGATCTCATCGCTGCAACTCCCCACCGCCAAACCGCTCTATTTAACAACCGCCAGCTGCACCAATGTGTCAGAGGAAACACCGTTCAACTGAACGGTCAGCCTGCAGGTGGCCGGCCTGCCACAAGGAGTTGCTAGAACGTGATAAGCCAAGTAAAGCTTCCCCAGCCAAACCCTCCCGTAACCCAGATGACGCTGGGCCAATTGTGTGCCGCCCTATGGGACTCGTGATTACGGCCGGTTGTGGTACAGCCTGGGATCGAACCCGGGTCTGTGGTGACTGCTCCCGGGTCTGTGGTGACGGCTAGAATAAGTGATTAATAATTACAATTGAAGTCGAAGTTTACATACACCTCAGCCAAATACATTTAAACTCAGTTTTTCACAATTCCTGACATTTAATCGCAGTAAAAATTCCCTGTGCCTTAGACCGCTGCACCACTCGGGAGGCCCAACAACACCATGTTTTGACAGAATGTCAACTTTATTCACTCCCCCTTCCTCACTCAGTAACTTTCCATACACCTAGTTCTCATCCACCCTCCATTGACCTCAACATTAACCATCCTTACATGTAACGTAATCAATAAGTTATAGTATGGTAACATGAATAAGTATATTTCAAGCTAGAATCCAACACAAGTAAATAATATTTTTGTATTGTAATTAGTAGTACTCAGAAACCCTGGTCCTGGAGAGAAACATGCTGTTCTAATCTTGGTTCCAGCCCAACACATATCTTATTCAAACGTTCAATCATAACATCAAGACCTTGTTTAATGAAGATTTAGTGCTAGACTGGAACGAAAGACCACTGATTGTGGCCATAATGTATTTAGCCAAATACATTTAAACTCAGATTTTCACAATTCCTGACATTTAATCATAGTAAAAATTCCCTGTCTTAAGTCATTTAGGATCACCACGTTATTTTAAGGATGTAAAATGTCAGAATAATAGTAGAGAGAATGATTCACTTCAGCTTCATCACATTCCCAGTGGGTCAGATGTTTACATACACTCAATTAGTATTTGTTAGCATTGTCTTTAAATTGTTTAACTTGGGTCAACCATTTTGGGTAGCCTTTCACAAGCTTCCCACAATAAGTTGGGTGAATTTTGGCCCATTCCTCCTGACAGAGCTGGTGTAACTGAGTCAGGTTTGTAGGCCTCCTTGCTTACACACGCTTTTTCAGTTCTGCTCACAATATTTTTATAGGATTGAGGTCAGGGCTTTATGATGGCCACTCCAATACTTTGACTTTGTTGTTATTAAGCCATTGTGCCACAACTTTGGAAGTATGCTTGGGGTCATTGTCCATTTGGAAGACCCATTTGCGGCCAAGCTTTAACTTCCTGACTGATGTCTTGCGGTATTGCTTCAATATATCCACATAATTTTCCTCGTGTTGCCATCTATTTTGTGAAGTACACCAGTCCATCCTGCAGCAAAGCACCCCCACAACATGATGCTGCCCCCCCTGTGCTTCACGGTTGGGATGGTGTTCTTTGGCTTGCAAGACTCCCCCCTTTTCCTCCAAACATAACGATGGTCATTATGGCCAAACAGTTCTATTTTTGTTTCATCAGACCAGAGGACATTTCTCCAAAAAGTACGATCTTTGTCCCCATATGGAGTTGCAAACTGTAGTCTGGCTATTTTATGGCGGTTTTGGAGCAGTGGCTTCTTCCATGCTGAGCGGCCTTTCAGGTTATGTCTATCGGACTTGTTTTTACTGTGGATATAGATACTTTTGTACCTGTTTCCTCCAGCATCTTCACAAGGTCCTTTGCTGCTGTTCTGGGATTGATTTGCACTTTTCGCAAAGTACGTTCATCTCTAGGAGACAGAGCGCTTCTCCTTCCTGTGCGGTATGACGTCTAGGTGGTCCCATGGTGTTTATACTTGCATACTATTGTTTGTACAGATGAACGTGGTACCTTCAGGCGTTTGGAAATTGCTCCCAAGGATGAATCAGACTTGTGGAGGTGTACCATTTTTTTTCTGAGGTCTTGGCTGATATCTTTGATTTTCCTATGATGTCAAGCAAAGAGGCACAGAGTTTGAAGGCAGGCCTTGAAATACAACAGGCACACCTCCAATTGACTCAAATTATCTCAATTAGCCTATCAGAAGCTTCTAAAGCCATGACATCATTTTCTGGAATTTTCCAAGTTGTTTAAAGGCACAGTCAACTTCTGACCCACCGGAATTGTGATACAGTGAAATGTAAACAATTGTTGGAAAAATTACTTGTGTCATGCACAAAGTAGATGTCCTAACCGACTTGCCAAAACTATAGTTAACAAGAAATTTGTGGAGTGGTTGAAAAAAACGTTTTTAATGACTCCGACCTTATGTATGTAAACTTCTGACTTCAACTGTATGTGTTGATGTCTAGACTAGTTTGACGCCCAACCCTCTGTGTGCTGGGCAAGTATTTACAATGTTGGTTGTGTTGGCCTGTTCCTCTCTGTGTGTGTGTGTGTGTGTGTGTGTGTGTAGGTTGGGCAGGCCCGAGCGCTGTATAATTTTGGCAACGTTTACTACTCCAAGGGGAAGAGTATCTGCTGGACTGGAGCAGAGCCAGGAGAAATCCCAGAGGAGGCCAAGTTTGCGCTAGTCAAAGCCACAGAGTATTACGAGTGAGTTAATCAGTGGGTTTCTATAATGGAGTCTGCCTATGATGTAAAGAAGAGTGTAATGGTGAATGTATGACTTTTTCGAATGTCTGTGACCTTTTTAATACTTTATATGATGGCGTCGGCTGATAAATGACAGTGTACGAATAAATTACTTTTGGTGAATGTTACCCTTAATACTTTTGTCTGTTTATTGTATAGATTAAACCTGTCCATTGTGAAGGACTTGGAGGATCGGGCAGCACAGGGACGAACCTATGGTAACCTAGGTAACGCATACTATCTGCTCGGAAACTTCCAGAAAACTGTGGGGGCCCATGAACAGGTACATACCCTAAATTAGTGGCATCACAAGTCTTAGTACATGACTACCAGGGTTATTATTTATATATATGATGCATGTGTGAATATTGTTGTATGATATTATATGTTCTCGTTACTTTATTTAGTAGAAAAGAGAACATATCACTCAGACCACTCAAATTCTTCCATTATTTGTTTTGAAGCGTCTCCTCATCGCTAAGGAGTTTGGCGACAGGGCGGCTGAGAGGAGGGCCTACTGTAACCTAGGGAACGCCTACATCTTCCTGGGCCAGTTTGGAGTGGCAGCTGAACATTACAAGTGAGTGGACTTACTTCCTTAGACCAATTGACCATCAAAGGCCCAGGGATTTCTCAGACACTACTGCCAAGTTAGTACATGTACGTTTGGACGTGGGAAAGAATAAAAACCAAAAAAGAAGGAAAAGTGAGGGGGAATTATAAGTGAATATGTTTCTGGAAATCTCTTAACAAAGCCCCACAGTTAGGGGCAAGCAAGATTAGTTTCTGGTGACCTCTTCCTTATCTCTTGACCTCTGCCCCCCAGGAGGACGCTGCAGCTGGCCAGGCTGCTGAAGGACAAGGCTGTGGAGGCTCAGGCCTGTTACAGCCTGGGGAACACCTACACACTGCTGCGCGACTACGAGAGAGCCATCGACTACCACCTCAAACACCTCATCATCGCACGGGAGCTCAAGGACAGGTACACACACTTACAATACTTGGTTGCTTATGGTTGTTGATCGTGTATGACCATGACCATCTTTAATTATGAGTCCTCTGATCATGACCATCTTCTTTGCCTAAGACATGCATTGTTCAAAAGGCTTATGCAAAGTGTTCACAGTAGGGAAGTGTACTTTCTGAGTTGGCAATTATTCAATCTCCCTTCTGTCTGTCCTTCTGTGTTTGTTCAGAGTCGGGGAGGGAAGAGCGTGCTGGAGTTTAGGAAATGCCCACACGGCCCTGGGGAATCATCAGGATGCCGTTCACTTTGCTGAGAAACATCTGGAGATATCCAAAGAGGTGTACTGCCTGGTCAATGTTTACTCCACCTCCCTATTTAATGCACGTTATCAGTACCTGTCATCTAGTCACAGATTTTTCTACATGGAATGAACCTGCTCGTTATTGTCCGATAAGTCACAACTCTAGGAATTCCGTATGAATAAAATGAACGAGGCAATCTCTTCCAGTACCGAGGGGAGGGGTGAGGACAACAACACCTCAACTCTCTATATGGCCAGATTATTCCCCAGCTGTGTTCAAGTTGTGTTCTTCTTAATGCAGTTATGTTTTTTTTCTCTAATACACTTCTCATCCTGTATTTGGTCCAGACTGGAGACAAAAATAGCGAGGCAACAGCCAGGATGAACTTGTCAGACCTGAAGTTATTGCTGGTTCTGGGTCAGAACCCAAGCTCAAGCCTCAACACCAACAGCAGCTCCAACTTTAACAGCAACAGCTCTGTTCGGACTGAGAACCTCAGGAAGCAGAATACCTTACCAGGTACAAGTCCTTACCGTCCTACCAGTAACAATGCTACAGTATTATTATGATGATATATATATTAGTGTAAATCAATATGGTCCTGTGTGGCTCAGTTGGTAGAGCATGGCGCTTGCAACATTGATCGTGGGTTTGATTCCCACTGGGGTCACCCATGCGAAAATGTACGCACACGGGTCGCTTTGAATAAAAGCATCTGCTAAATGGCATATAATATTATAAATAACCATTATTCCATTTGAACTCATTATGCTGAACCTTATTTTTTTTACCTTTATTTAACTAGGCAAGTCAGTTAAGAACAAATTCTTATTTTCAATGACGGCCTAGGAACAGTGGGCAGAACGACAGATTTGTACCTTGTCAGCTCGGGGGTTTGAATTTGCAACCTTCCGGTTACTAGTCCAACGCTCTAACCACTAGGCTACCCTGCCGCCACAAATCTGTAGTTCGAAGTCAGTCCAGGTGCAAGCCTGGCAAAGTGACACATGCAAATGGATACATATGGCACACACACCCACTTCTGATTTTGTTCGTTTCAGGCGTTAAGTCAGAAGGAAGGAGGAACAGTATGGAGAACTTGGAGGTGGTAGGACTGAGTCCTGAAAAAACTGTGGAGGTGGGTACAAAAATATGTACAGTACACATGCATATTAAGACATGTACATATTCTTATGAGCAGGAATACCCCCTCTCCGTCATGTTACTATTGTATTGATTTACACTACCGTTCAGAAGTTTGAGGTCACTTAGACGTTTCCTTGTTTTTGAAAGAAAAGTATGTATGTAAATTTTGTTTTTATTGATTGGTTATATAGCGATGGTGACGTCTCGACTAAACTGCCTACACACACCACCTATCACGCCCCTATCCTCCATGTTTCTTTTCATGTACCGGTACACTTGTCTTCATGTACTGCCCTTACAACAGAACTGGGACGAAGGCGTGTTCAGGCCTCCTAATCCTAAATCCAGCATGGCCAAGGCCGCCTCCAAGCTGTTCTTTATCAACCGGCTCAGAGGAAAGAAACACAAGAAGCACAGCTCTCCTACCAGAGACGGAGTTCTCCAGGACACCAGGAACAAACCCACAGCCCCAGAGATGGAAACACAGAAGTCAGAAGCCACGGTAGCTTCAACCGTAGAGATAGGCCTACATAGTAGCGTAATCATATAATTGGTCTATTGCTATTATTTTAAATGCATTCCTATGGGTTCAACAGCCTACTTTGGTTTAGCTACAGTAGATGACATGGAGGCTGGGCATGTTGTGCAGTCCATTGTAGAGTTCTTGTCTTATAATGACAACCATAAAAAGGATATCCTTTTTATCTGAGACTTTTCTGGTTGTTTTAGTGGGTGTTTTGTGCCTCTTTTCTCCTGTAGATTGGAGGTTCTGACACTCTGGGTGATGAAGGCTTCTTCGACCTCCTAAGTCGTTTCCAGGGCAGCAGAATGGAAGACCAAAGATGCTCCTTATTGGACGACCAGAGCAGTCTCATCGACCCACTCTCTCTCTGTACCACCCCACCCGTAGCCATGAGGAAATGTAAGTTAGTCTCGCCCACCCTCTGCATGCCATGTGTCTACCAATGTGCCTGGTTGGCACTTTGTGACCTACGCATCGTCCAATGCCTTTCCTGTACGTGCCTTCCTTATCCTATTCACTGGTGGTAGGAGCTCATCTACTTGTGATTTTTCCTCCTTGAATTTTGTGTTCATAATAAAAATAATATTGCTTTGGCAAAGGAGATGTAGCTTTCAGGCTAAACTGAAACTACTCCTTCCTTTCCCTCTTTCTATCATCACCCCTTCCTCACCTCTCTGTCCTCTGCTACCTCAAGTAACTACTTCCGTGTGCGAGGCCAACCTGGAGCCTGGGCATTTCCTGGACCTGCTGGCCACCTCCCAGGGCCGTCGGCTGGACGAGCAGAGAGCCAGCGTGGGCAGCAGCTTCCCCGGTCTACGTCTCTGCAGCTCCAATCATTCCCTCAGCCCCCCCACCACGTGCAGTCCCCTGATGACCAGTACTGACCAGCCTCAGGCTGATGACGTTTTCTTCGACATGCTAGTCAAGTGCCAGGTAATCAAGACCTAGCCTACAGTAGGCAATTTTAGGTGGTTCACTGAAAATGACTTTACTATTCAGAAGTTAGTAAAAGCCTCATTTGCTTACACCTTAGTACTGATTGTAAAGATGATGAATTGTAACTCATGGACCAAATTTATTGAAAAATACTATATTTCAGAAATTTTGACTGACACTGTTGATTTGAGATCAAAATCTGGTCTGTTCCAATGTGCCTGTGTAGGGTTCTAGACTGAATGACCAGCGGTCTACAGTGCCCCCTCTCCCCACTAAGGGTTCTACTGTCCCAGACGAGGACTTCTTAAGCCTCATCCTGCGATCCCAGGCCAACAGGATGGACGAGCAGCGGGTCCCACTACCACTACCTCCCAGCTCTGACGCTGTCCCTAGCCAGCCCTGCCAAGATTGCCCAGACTGATGCCTTATATGTCTGCCTACCTATCCTCTAACTTGAGCTCATTCCTGAACTCCTCACAGCCTGTTCCAGACTGACTATCCCACTTTTACCTGCCCAGGCACGAGCTCCTCAAGATTGATGCAATGATCACAGGGTTTCCTCTACCACAGCTGAAAAATGTATCTACCCTGTGAACCCAAATAACCCCTGCCAGACATTCACGACAGTATTCCCCTTTACACTCTGGATTCACACAGCCGGGCTCAGACAGTCAATTACATGGGTCTCCAACTCCACACAACTTTCAATGGATTAGTGGACCGTCTTCTCTGCAGGGAAACATGATCTGAGCCCCCACACTACTGTAGAATCACCAGGTTTGAGTTGGAAGAAGTGACATGAACTTGACTCCTGCTGAAATGTTTGAATTTTGTTTTTATTTCTATACCGTGTTTGAGTTGACACTTTCTATTATTGTACAGAAATGTTATTCTGGCAGAGATTTTCAATTTTTTATTTTTTTTCATGACGGATCCTTTCAGCTGTTCTCAGTATGTGAAGAACCAGACATTGCAATGAACTTTGACACCAATTTACCAGACATGTCATAAACACCTTTTTAATGAAATGTAGAGACACAAGCTTATGTTGATAGAGTAAAAAAAATATGATGCGCAAAAAAATGTATTGTACAGGCCAGCAATGTTTTTTTTTTTTTTTACTTCCAGTTTATGCTGACCATGGGGAAATAAATCATTTTAACACACTTTTTGTGCTTTTACCACATTTTCTCCCAAATTTCGTGATATCCAATTGGTAGTTAGTCTTGTCCCATCTCTGCAACTCCTCTACTGACTCGGCAGAGGTGGATGTGGAGAGCCATGCGCCCTCCGAAACACGACCCCGCCAAGCCTCACTGCTTCTTGACACACTGCTCGCTTAACCCGGAAGCCAGCTGCACCAATGTGTCGGAGGAAACACCGTCCAGCTGGCGACCGACGTTAGCTTGCAGGCGCCCGCTACATGGAGTCACTAGAGTGATGGGACAAGGAAATCCTGGACGACGCTAGGGCAATTTTTAGAGGTTAGTTACTGAAGTTCCATTGGTTGATTTTGAATAAACATCAAACCCCTGTGATGTCACTCAGGTTGATCTCACTTGGCGAAGTAGCTGGTTATGGAGGAGCAGGTACTGGAGCCCGGCTACCCTCGACCTGGTAGCATGCTGAGGTGGGCAGGTCTTTGCACTCTGACATGAACACAGGCAGAGCCGACACTGGGATCCACTGCAAGACAAACAACAGGAGGATTATTCTGATGAGGAATATTTTGAATAGAAAGAATTGTAAAAAGGGGAAAAAAACTCAGGGGAAATGTAATAACAGAAGTGCATATTCGAACAGCAGATCAAAATATTAGGCTTAGAAATCAGTCGACGTTAGGGAAAGGGTTCATGTCTGCTGGCTGTATACACTGCCTATAATGTGTCGTAGGTATCGGTGATTAAGAAGGAGATGAATGTGTAGAGGTAGACTCTGCTGAACAGCCACACCAAATAACTAATCTGCTGTAGGTCATCTCTGTTGGTCAAGGAGAACAGGCACTCTTGAAACTGTGTTCCAAAACTCACAGCTAAACAAAATGGTTAATGTAATAAAATGAGTGTTCCCAGTTAGGTCTCCTTTTTCTGTTATCACTCAACCACACAGGTGCAGGTGTCAACACTCTAAACACAAAGATCAATTCCAGTTTGATCTTGTGGCAGGGCCTGAGCACGATCCAGCCACAGAAACGGTACCCCAGGTAGAAGATTCTGGTACTGAAACGCTGCTCTCAGGGGTCAGAGTGGGAATCTAGGAATACCCCAGCACAATACACACATCAATGGAATTCTGGTGGAATTGATCAAATATTCCACTTAACTAAATAATAGGGCTTGTGCGAAGCATCAAGTGTTGAATTCAACATGAGTTTCTTACATTGTACCTCTTGAAGTAGTGTATGACTCTGTGACTCTGTGTATGCTGCAGACATTGTAATGGGTCAGAATCGAATGGGGGAAAGAACAAACGCTGTCACCACAAATTAAACATATGTATGTGAAGGCACAGACACACAGTACAAAACTTTACCTTTGTCTGGATTTTGAGAATGGAGCCGATGAGGATATACCAGCCTTTCAGAAACTCCAGTCTATCTGACCATGGAACCTCAACACTGGAAGACTATACAGAAGTATATGTACTCCTGTCAAATCACACAGACAGGTTTACACAAAGGTTTACACAGACAGACATTTCTTTGTAAACTCAGCAAAAAAAGAAACGTCCTCACTGTCAACTGTGTTCATTTTCCGCAAACAATGTAAATATTTGTATGACATAAGATTCAACAACTGAGACATAAACTGAACAAGTTCCACAGACGTGACTAACAGAAATGGAACGTGTCCCTGAACAAAGGGGGAGGGGGTCAAAATCAAAATGAACAGTCAGTATCTGGTGTGGCCAGATACTGCATTAAGTACTGCAGTGCATCTCCTCCTCATGGACTGCACCAGATTTGCCAGTTCTTGCTGTGAGATGGTACCCCACTCGTCCACCAAGGCACCTGCAAGTTCCTGGACATTTCTGACGGGAATGGCCCTAGCCCTCACCCTCCGATCCAACAGGTTCCAGATGTGCTCAATGGGATTGAGATCCGGGCTCCTCGCTGGCCATGGCAGAACACTGACATTCCTGTCTTGCAGGAAATCACGCACAGAACGAGCAGTATGGCTGGTGGCATTGTCATTCCTTTGACGATAAACGCAAATCCGACCATCACCCCTGGTGAGACAAAACCGCTACTCGTCAGTGAAGAGCACTTTTTGCCTGTCCTGTCTGGTCCAGCGACGGTGGGTTTGTGCCCATAGGCAATGTTGTTGTCGGTGATGTCTGCCTTACAACAGGCCTACAAGCCTTCAGTCCAGCCTCTCTCAGCCTATTGTGGACAGTCAGCACTGATGGAGGGATTGTGGGTTCCTGGTGTAACTCAGGCAGTTGTTGTTGCCATCCCTCACCTGTCCCGCAGGTGTGATGTTCGGATGTACCGATCCTGTGCAGGTGTTGCTACACGTGGCCTGCCATTGCGAGGACGATCAGCTGTCCGTCCTGTCTCCTTGTAGCGCTGTCTTAGGCTTCTCACAGTACGGACATTGCAATTTATTGCCCTGGCCACATCTGCAGTCCTCATGCCTCCTTGCGGCATGCCGAAGACACGTTCACGCAGATGAGTAGGGACCCTGGGCATCTTTCTTTTGGTCTTTTTCAGAGTCAGTAGAAAGGCCTCTTTAGTGTCCTAAGTTTTCATAACTGACCTTAATTGCCTACCGTCTGTAAGCTGTTAGTTTCTTAACGACCGTTCCACAGGTGCATGTTCATTAATTGTCTATGGTTCATTGAACAAGCATGGGAAACAGATCTTTTGAAGTTATTTGGATTTTTACAAATTATCTTTGAAAAGATAGGGTCCTGAAAAAGGGACGTTTCTTTTTTTGCTGAGTTTATATATCAATAAAAAATATGTGGATTCATGACTGACTGGTGGGGAAAAGACGTTCCTTGTCCTGATGTTAATTCTCAATTGGAGATCGAATTTCAATATTGAAACAATGTTGTAAATGTCGATGGACAGACAGCAATGATTGTACAACCAACCGCCTGTTGTTGCAAACCAAATGTTAGGCTAGAAGCAAGGGGAAATAATATCTAGATGCTTTTTACAGTGGAGATCAAGTTAATTAATTGGCTGGTAGGACATTGGATGTGCAGGAATTTCTCAGATGGAACAGAAAACAAGATGTACATTTTTGCATCGTAGGCTAACCTGTGCTAAACAGGTTTTTCGCTTAGAACGCGTCTCAACCAATGAGTCAGGTTTGTAGGCATCCTTGCTGGCACATGCTTTTTCAGTTCTGCCCACAAATGTTCTATAGGATCGAGGTCAGGGCTTTGTGATGGCCACTCCAATACCTTGACTTTGTTGTCCTTAAGCCATTTTGCCACAACGTTGAAAGTATGCTTGGGGTCATTGTCCATTTAGAAGACCCATTTGCGACCAAGCTTTAACTTCCTGACAGATGTCTTGAGATATTGCTTCAATATATCCACATCATTTTCCCTCTTCATGTTGCCATCTATTCTGTGAAGTGCACCAGTCCCTCCTGCAGCAAAGCACCCCCACAACATGATGATGCCACCCCCTGTGCTTCACGGTTGGGATGGTGTTCTTCAGCTTGCAAGCCTGGACCTTTTTCCTCCAAACATAATGATGGTCACTTTGGCCAAACAGTTCTATTTTTGTTCCATCAGACCAGAGGCCATTTCTCCAAAAAGTACGATCTTTGTCCCCATGTGCAGTTGCAAACCGTAGTCTGGCTTTTTTATGGCGGTTTTGGAGCGGGGGCTTCTTCCTCGCTGAGCGGCCTTTCAGGTTATGTCGATATAGGACTTGTTTTACTGTGGATATAGATATTTTTGTACCTGTTTCCTCCTCTGAGCGGTATGACGGCTGCGTGGTCCCATGGTGTTTATACTCGCGTACTATTGTTTGTACAGATGAACGTGGTACCTTCAGTCGTTTGGAAATTGCTCCCAAGGATGAACCAGACTTGTGGAGGTCTACAATTTTTTTCTGAGGTCTTGCCTGATTTCTTTTGATTTTCCCATGATGTCAAGCAAAGAGGTACTGAGTTTGAAGGTAGGCCTTGAAATACAACAACAGGTACACCACCAATTGACTCAAATTATGTCAATTAGCCTACTAGAAGCTTCTAAAGCATGCCATGATTTTCTGGAATTTTCCAAGGTGTTTAAACTTAGTGTATGTAAACTTCTGACTCACTGGAATTGTGATACAGTGAATTATAAGTGAAATAATCTGTAAACAATTTTTGGAAAAATTACTTGTCATGCACAAAGTAGATGTCCTAATCGGCTTGCCAAAACTATAGTTTGTTAACAAGAAATGTGTGGAGTGGTTGAAAAACTTCTGTTGGAGTCATTAAAACTAGTTATGTAAACTTCTGGCTTCAACTGTATGTACAAGGTGGGCATTTCTTAATAAAACAACTTTGAAGCACTGACCTTCGGCAAATCGATGTAGTTGGAGCTAGATTCCACAACGCCTGATCTCTACTCCATGCTTGGTGAGGTTCATCAGAAACATCCTTCACCGGAGTGGAGTTTATTCTGCTACTGTTACTCAAACGTTTAACACTAGTAGGAGTTAACCTTAGCTAGCCAAAGAAGAACAACCACGCCACCCTTATTCCCCACCGCCGTTAGCTAGTTCGTTTACAAACTTTGTCATTTCTATCCTATCCATCAAAGTGTTTTTCTCTACCCTGTTTAGTTTCACCATGTGCCACCCAATGTCTCTACAACTAGTTTTAACAGTTAAGACAGTAGCAAGTATTTGCCATCAGATGTCGCCACAGCACATGTTTTGTTCTGACTAGCTGGCTCTGTAAACTGGGCTGAAAATTACACTGAGTACTTGTGAACAAGCCTCAATCGATTTCCATGGATTTTTTCACACACCAGACAGAAAGTAGACAAAACAGACTAAATAAAGTAGGTGTCGTAGGGTGTTTGATACAGCATATTATTAACTCTCAATACCTTATACTCCACTTCAAATATCTCTGTGAGTAGGCCTAACTGCAGGCATGACCAACCACAAAGAGACCCATGAGCACAGCCAGTGTGGGCAGTAAGGTGAAAGCCAAAGGTGTGCATGACCCCCATATATAATAAGTATATGGTATAACCTCTTGAGTATATCTAACTTTGGATCACCATATTTATTCACCTTTTTATATAACGCTAATGTAATTTAAATGAAAAGTAAAGTAAACAAAGTATGACAATTCAACATTTCTTCTGTTTTGAATCCATGTAGACAAACGAGGCTGATGAGTCTCCTGTAGGAAGTGTTGCAGGGTCTGGTAAGATTTATTTGATGCATTATACAGGCTAATAGACATTTTCCTGAATGTTCCTGGCTCATTTCCTGTAGATCAAACTCATGATACTGCAATGGCTAACACTTAAATATAGAACAATAAGCGGGGACATCCTGGGCATGAGTTCACTGAAATTCACTGGACTCTCTTCTACTGCTCCAGAAATGTAGACCACTGACACTATTTCTTGGATGTTTCTATTGAAATTCAATAAATCATTAGCAACCTGAATTCTGCTTTCTGAATAGGCCAGCGATGGGTCTCTAACACAAAGGGTTGTGTGAAAATGCTTTGCCTAAATTACTGCAGCCTTCGCTATAGTATAATCTCACTGATTTACAATTTGGTAATAAGGACATAATTTCCCTCTGAAACTATCAAGTCTGTCTGATAAACACCAGCATGATCTACATCTGGTTTCTCATCAATTCACATTACTTTCGCAGCAGAAATAAACACAGTACTCTCACGTGCTTCTGTTCCAAAACAAACAGGACAGATAACAGCTCTTTGCAAATTACCCTCCTGATTGAATGGCAAGCCTGTATATGAATGCTTGGCTGAGAAGGCCTGGCTCCTGCGATACACGTCGTTCACTCAGACAGATACTAAGGGTTCCAGAGGAGACTATTTTACTCTTAAACAGTGATGTAATGTGTACGATATACTCAACAGTGCTGACTCTTTGTGGGGGAAAAAACCTGTATACCCTCTGCATGCTTTTGATGTGAGCAAGGGTGTACTGTTGCAGACCCTGTGGACATGCACACGACTACTGGTATAATACACTGCTCAAAAAAATAAAGGGAACACTTAAACAACACAATGTAACTCCAAGTCAATCACACTTCTGTGAAATCAAACTGTCCACTTAGGAAGCAACACTGATTGACAATAAATTTCACATGCTATTGTGCAAATGGAATAGACAACAGGTGAAAATTTTAGGCAATTAGCAAGACACCCCCAATAAAGGAGTGGTTCTGCAGGTGATAACCACAGACCACTTCTCAGTTCCTATGCTTCCTGGCTGATGTTTTGGTCACAATTGAATGCTGCCGGTGCTTTCACTCTAGTGGTAGCATGAGACGGAGTCTACAACCCACACAAGTGGCTCAGGTAGTGCAGCTCATCCAGGATGGCACATCAATGCGAGCTGTGGCAAGAAGGTTTGCTGTGTCTGTCAGCGTAGTGTCCAGAGCATGGAGGCGCTACCAGGAGACAGGCCAGTACATCAGGAGACGTGGAGGAGGCCGTAGGAGGGCAACAACCCAGCAGCAGGACCGCTACCTCCGCCTTTGTGCAAGGAGGAGCAGGAGGAGCACTGCCAGAGCCCTGCAAAATGACCTCCAGCAGGCCACAAATGTGCTTGTGTCTGCTCAAACGGTCAGAAACAGACTCCATGAGGGTGGTATGAGGGCCCGACGTCCACAGGTGGGGGTTGTGCTTACAGCCCAACACCGTGCAGGACATTTGGCATTTGCCAGAGAACACCAAGATTGGCAAATTCGCCACTGGCGCCCTGTTCTCTTCACAGATGGAAGCAGGTTCACACTGAGCACATGTGACAGACGTCACAGTCTGGAGATGCCGTGGAGGGAGGTCATACAGGCACGTGGAGGCCACACACACTACTGAGCCTCATTTTGACTTGTTTTAAGGACATTACATCAAAGTTGGATCAGCCTGTAGTGTGGTTTTCCACTTTAATTTTGAGTGTGACTCCAAATCCAGACCTCCATGGGTTGATAAATTTGATTTCCATTGATAATGTTTGTGTGATTTTGTTGTCAGCACATTCAACTATGTAAAGAAAAAAATATTTAATAAGAATATTTCATTAATTCAGATCTAGGATGTGTTATTTTAGTGTTCCCTTGATTTTTTTGAGCAGAATTAGAAAGAACAATGAAATGAAACTAAGCGATTAAACTCAAAACAGCTCATGAAGAATGTCATCATTCCTATTCTCATCATTTATAATGTGTGCCTGACTCATGCAGCCCATAGTGGCCGTGTGGGATGAGGAGGCTTTGGAGCGAGAGTCATCTGAAGTGTTTGCAGCACAAATTCAACAATGAGTTGTTTGGAAGGAATCGGTGACAGTGGCTAACCGCAAGCCTTGCAACTGGTCATTCAGACTGGGAAAATACGTTTTGAACGGGCATCCAATTCGGAATTGTAAAACTTTTTCTTTGATGACAAAATTTGCCATCGAAGGACCACCGCTCACAACAAGGTCAGTCCAAAAATGTCTTATATGTTGCTGCATAAATTATGTAATAACACCAGAGAGATATGGTCAGTCATATCAGCTATGTTTTTTTAAAAGGCAGTAAACGAGGCTGAATGAATTGTTTCGCTGCCAGACAATGCTCCGCTGATAGTCAGGTGTAGCAGTGGTAAGATGTTGGGAATGCTGTTGGGACAGCTTTATGTACGCCCTAAAAGTTTGTGGGCACTGTTTGTCACCATTATAGTGCAATCAATGTATAGTTTAGTGTTGTGTAGTGGCTTTGCTGGCATACATCCCACTTTCATTTGTTTTTGCCCCACCAAGATTTACATGCTAAAATCACAACTGAATACTGCATTCTGAATTAAATTACTTGTAGCTATTGGCCAGTAAGTTACTGCAGAGTTTCAGGACTAGGTTTAGTAAAACTCCTAAAATACAGTATGTTACCATTTTGTGTGGTGGTACAGAATTCTTAATCATGGGTTCAACAAGTATAGCCACTTACAAGGCACGCCTTAAAATATGTTAATGAGCCAGAGACTCTTTCCACTGCCTACAACATTTTCATTCTACATTGTTTTACTTTTGAAATTACAGAAAGGTCTGACAGTGTGCTGTAAAATGAATGTATAGTGTTTTACGGTGCATTATACGGTAATCTGCTGTGTTCAGTTTATACAGTATCATAATGTTGATTAATACAGTAAATGACAGATCAAATTACAAAAGTGGCTAACAGTGTAAGGATTACATTAAAAACGACCCAGCTGCTCGGTCAACCCAGCATGAAAGTAAAAAATACCCAACTGATGGTTAAATTAACCCACGTTTGCTATAATCGCAACAAGCCAACATGGGTTATTCACGCAACCCAAGTGTCTGGGTCAAAAATAACCCAGCGTGTGTTCTGTCCAATGTTTATGAAAAAATATACAAATATGCACATCCAACTTATCAGGTGCAGGACAGAAGAACGTGTCATGACGAAGATCTAACACGGATCAACATTTTTTTTTTTATGTGTATGATTAAATCACCCTCGGAGCATAGCAGAGTTGCAGACATTTCTTTTTTCTCTGTCCAATATTTTCCCAGCACTGGGTTACCAAAGAACACAAATTGGGTTGTTTTTAAACCAGCATTTTGTAGGTGTTGAGATACAGGTGTTGACACACTCTGACTAATAAACTTCTTTGTGCTGTTGTCATCTCAGGTTGTGTTATGGGATATATCCGCCCACGTAGAACAATTACAGAGTACACGCACCAGCAGTGGAAATAACATCGCAATGAACACTAACATACAACCAGAATGTCCTAAAAACACTGATTTGATCCCAGTGGTATACCTCATGTGAAGTCATTGTTAAAACGTATTTGGGACCAGTGGGCAGTATTTAGTAGCTGCTACTCAGGCCCAAAAGCTAGAATATGCATACAATTAGTAGATTTGGATAGTAAACACTCTGAAGTTTCTAAAACTGTTTGAATGATGTCTGTGAGTATAACAGAAATCCAGCCAGGAAGTGGGAAATCTGAGGTTTGTAGTTTTCCAAGTCATTGCCTATCGTATATACAGTGTCTATGGGGTCATATTGCACTTCCTAAGGCTTCCACTAGATGTCAACAGTCTTTAGAACCTTGTTTGAGGCTTCTACTGTGAAGGGGGAGAGAATGAGAGCTGTTTCAACCAGGTGTCTGGCAGAGTGCCATGAGCTCAGTCTCGCGATATATGGAATCAATCTTTAGGATGTTTTTATCGTAAATCTTCAATAATCTTCCAAGGCGGCGCACAATTGGCCCAGTGTCTTGAGGGTTTGGCCAGTGGAGTAGGCCGTCACTGTAAATAAGAATTTGTTCTTAACTGACTTGCTTAATTAAATAATTATCCATCTATCTCTATCTCTGTCTATTACATTCTTAGAAGTAAAAGAGTCTCAAAGAACATTTTGGGATTCAAAAGAGTGCCACACAGTTGTTTTTTATTGTCACATACACCAGATAGGTGCAGTGAAATGTGCTGTTTTGCAGGGTCAGCCATAGTAGTAGTACAACACTACTGGAGCAAATTAGGGTTAAGTGCCTTGCTCAAGGCACATCAACAGATTTGTCACCTTGTCGGCTCAGGTATTCAAACCAGTGTGACCTACTGTCCCTAACCACTAGGCTACCTGCCGCCATTTGAGGAACTAGAATCCTACCCGGAAGCCAGCCGCACCAATGTGTCAGAGGAAACACCGTGCACCTGGCAACCTTGGTTAGCACGCACTGCGCCCGGCCCGCCACAGGAGTCGCTGTTGCACGATGAGACAAGGACATCGCTACCGACCAATCCATCCCTAACCCAGACGACGCTAGGCCAATTGTGTGTCGCCCCACGGACCTCCCGGTCGCGGCCGGTTATGACAGAGCCTGGGTGCGAACCCAGGGACTCTGATGGCACTGCGCCACCCGGGAGGCCCCTTGTTTTACCTTTTTTTAAATATATTGTAATGGTGACAGCCTATCATAAGATTGGAAGTGTGGATTATTGGACATCTGGCTTTCAGATAGTTACTTTTGGCCACCCGTGAGAGTAAATGTCATTCCTGTTCATAATGTTAAAGGACACAAACAGTCAAAATCATGTTTTTCAGTAAATTGGATGATATTTGTATGAACCAAATCAAAGTAGGAAAAATGACTGTTGCTTCTACAGTATGTTGATCAAGTTTGATCATAAAGTTACTGTGCCCCTCTCCCATGTCAAACACTTGGATTCAGGAGGCGGGATTATTGAGGGGATATGGTGACATCACCCTAACTCTCATTTTAATACACCAATGGTAACATGATAATCTCTTACCTAATTTAAATAAGTACTGCCAACATCTGAGAAGTACTGAAAGGGAAATTAACCTTCCTCAAGCATTGATGGTTTCCAGCCAATTGTATCGGAAATAGATTAATTACTCAAGGTATTAAAAGTTTTAGTTTAGTTTATTAATGCGACCATTTAAAAAAAACAAGCACACATAAAACTTGAAAAAGCCATACATGCACATGAATAAAATGATCGAGGATAACAAACAAAGTCTGGGACTTATTTCCATTGTTACGGTGCGTGAATGAGGACCCAAAAGCGAATTAACGTAAACAGAACTTCTTTAATAACAAAACATAGGTAGGCTCAGATGGACCGGCAGATTCCGACAGGACAGGACAAGGTTGCAGCAAACATGACGATAGTCTGGTTCAGGCATGAAAAACACAAACAAGAATCCGACAAAGACAGGAACAAAAACAGAGAGAGATATAGAGGACTAATCAGAGGGAAAAAGGGAACAGGTGGGAAAAGGGGTGACGAGGTAGTTAGGAGGAGACAAGGAACAGCTGGGGGAAAGAGGGGGAGAAAAGGTAACCTAATAACGACCAGCAGAGGGAGACAGGGTGAAGGGAAAGGACAGAAACAAGACACAACATGACAATACATGACAGTACCCCCCCACTCACCGAGCGCCTCCTGGCGCACTCGAGGAGGAAACCTGGCGGCAACGGAGGAAATCATCGATCAGCGCACGGTCCAGCACGTCCCGAGAGGGAACCCAACTCCTCTCCTCAGGACCGTACCCCTCCCAATCTACTAGGTACTGATGACCACGGCCCCGAGGACGCATGTCCAAAATCCTACGGACCCTGTAGATGGGTGCGCCCTCGACAAGGATGGGGGGGGGGGGAAGACGAGCGGGGGCGCGAAGAACGGGCTTGACACAGGAGACATGGAAGACCGGGTGGACGCGACGAAGATATCGCGGAAGAAGAAGTCGCACTGCGACAGGATTAATGATCCGAGAAATACGGAACGGACCAATGAACCGCGGGGTCAACTTGCGAGAAGCGGTCTTAAGGGGAAGGTTCTGAGTGGAGAGCCAAACTCTCTGACCGCGACAATATCTAGGACTCTTAGTTCTACGCTTATTAGCAGCTCTCACAGTCTGCGCCCTATAACGGCAAAGTGCAGACCTGACCCTCTTCCAGGTGCGCTCGCAACGTTGGACAAAAGCCTGAGCGGAGGGGACGCTGGACTCGGCGAACTGAGATGAGAACAGCGGAGGCTGGTACCCGAGGCTACTCTGAAAAGGAGATAGCCCGGTCGCAGACGAAGGAAGCGAGTTGTGGGCGTATTCTGCCCAGGGGAGCTGTTCTGACCAAGACGCAGGGTTGCGAAAAGAAAGACTGCGTAAGATGCGACCAATAGTCTGATTGGCCCGTTCTGCTTGACCGTTAGACTGGGGGTGAAAGCCGGAAGAGAGACTGACGGAAGCCCCAATCAAACGGCAAAACTCCCTCCAAAATTGAGACGTGAATTGCGGACCTCTGTCTGAAACGACGTCTGACGGAAGGCCATGAATTCTGAAAACATTCTCGATGATGATTTGTGCCGTCTCTTTAGCAGAAGGAAGCTTAGCAAGGGGAATAAAATGAGCCGCCTTAGAGAACCTGTCGACAACCGTAAGAATAACAGTCTTCCCCGCTGACGAAGGCAGTCCGGTGACAAAATCTAAGGCGATGTGAGACCACGGTCGAGAGGGAATGGGAAGCGGCCTGAGACGGCCGGCAGGAGGGGAGTTACCGGACTTAGTCTGCGCGCAGACCGAACAAGCAGCCACGAAGCGACGCGTGTCATGCTCCCGGGTGGGCCACCAAAAACGCTGGCGAATGGAAGCAAGCGTACCCCGAACGCCAGGATGGCCGGCTAACTTGGCAGAGTGAGCCCACTGAAGAACGGCCAGACGAGTAGGAACGGGAACGAAAAGAAGGTTCCTAGGACAAGCGCGCGGCGACGGAGTTTGAGTGAGTGCTTGCTTTACCTGCCTCTCAATTCCCCAGACAGTCAACCCGACAACACGCCCCTCAGGGAGAATCCCCTCGGGGTCAGTGGAGGCTACTGAAGAACTGAAGAGACGAGATAAAGCATCAGGTTTGGTGTTCTTAGAGCCCGGACGATAAGAAATCACGAACTCGAAACGAGCGAAAAACAGCGCCCAGCGCGCCTGACGCGCATTAAGTCGTTTGGCAGAACGGATGTACTCAAGGTTCCTATGGTCAGTCCAAACGACAAAAGGAACGGTCGCCCCCTCCAACCACTGTCGCCATTCGCCTAGGGCTAAGCGGATGGCGAGCAGTTCGCGGTTTCCCACATCATAGTTACGTTCCGACGGCGACAGGCGATGAGAAAAATAGGCGCAAGGGTGGACCTTGTCGTCAGAGAGGGAGCGCTGAGAAAGAATGGCTCCCACGCCCACCTCTGACGCGTCAACCTCGACAACGAACTGTCTAGTGACGTCAGGTGTAACAAGGATAGGTGCGGATGTAAAACGATTCTTGAGGAGATCAAAAGCTCCCTGGGCGGAAACGGACCACTTAAAGCACGTCTTGACAGAAGTAAGGGCAGTGAGAGGAGCTGCCACCTGACCGAAATTACGGATGAAACGACGATAGAAGTTCGCGAAGCCGAGAAAGCGCTGCAGCTCGACGCGTGACTTAGGGACGGGCCAATCAATGACAGCTTGGACCTTAGCGGGATCCATCTTAATGCCTTCAGCGGAAATAACAGAACCGAGAAATGTGACGGAGGAGGCATGAAAAGAGCACTTCTCAGCCTTCACAAAAATACAATTCTCTAAAAGGCGCTGGAGGACACGTCGAACGTGCTGAACATGAATCTGGAGTGACGGTGAAAAAATCAGGATATCGTCAAGGTAAACGAAAACAAAGATGTTCAGCATGTCTCTCAGGACATCATTGACTAATGCCTGAAAGACAGCTGGAGCGTTAGCGAGGCCGAAAGGAAGAACCCGGTATTCAAAGTGCCCTAACGGAGTGTTAAACGCCGTCTTCCACTCGTCCCCCTCCCTGATGCGCACGAGATGGTAAGCGTTACGAAGGTCCAACTTAGTGAAAAACCTGGCTCCCTGCAGGATCTCGAAGGCTGAAGACATAAGAGGAAGCGGATAACGATTCTTCACTGTTATGTCATTCAGCCCTCAATAATCTATGCAGGGGCGCAGGGACCCGTCCTTCTTCTTAACAAAAAAAACCCCGCTCCGGCGGGAGAGGAGGAGGGGACTATGGTACCGGCGGCAAGAGCTACAGACAAATAATCTTCGAGAGCCTTACGTTCGGGAGCCGACAGAGAGTATAGTCTACCCCGGGGGGGAGTGGTTCCCGGAAGGAGATCAATACTACAATCATACGACCGGTGTGGGGGAAGAGAGGTGGCCCTGGACCGACTGAACACCGTGCGCAGATCGTGATATTCCTCCGGCACCCCTGTCAAATCACCAGGCTCCTCCTGTGAAGAAGAGACAGAGGAAACAGGAGGGATAGCAGACATTAAACATTTCACATGACAAGAGACGTTCCAGGAGAGGATAGAATTACTAGACCAATTAATGGAAGGATTATGACAAACTAGCCAGGGATGGCCCAAAACAACAGGTGTAAAAGGTGAACGAAAAATTAAAAAAGAAATGGTTTCGCTATGATTACCAGAAACAGTGAGGGTTAAAGGTAGCGTCTCACGCTGAATCCTGGGGAGAGGACTACCATCCAGGGCGAACAAGGCCGTGGACTCCCTTAACTGTCTGAGAGGAATGTCATGTTCCCGAGCCCAGGTCTCGTCCATAAAACAGCCCTCCGCCCCAGAGTCTATTAAGGCACTGCAGGAAGCTGACGAACCGGTCCAGCGTAGATGGACCGACAAGGTAGTGCAGGATCTTGAAGGAGAGACAGGAGTAGTAGCGCTCACCAGTAGCCCTCCGCTTACTGATGAGCTCTGGCTTTTACTGGACATGAAGTGACAAAATGACCAGCAGAACCGCAATAGAGACAGAGGCGGTTGGTGATTCTCCGTTCCCTCTCCTTAGTCGAGATGCGGATACCTCCCAGCTGCATAGGCTCAGCACCCGAGCCGGCAGAGGAAGATGGTAGTGATGCGGAGAGGGGGGCAACGGAGAACGCGAGCTCCTTTCCACGAGCTCGGTGACGAAGATCAACCCGTCGCTCAATGCGAATAGCGAGTTCAATCAAGGAATCCACGCTGGAAGGAACCTCCCGGGAGAGAATCTCATCCTTTACCTCTGCGCGGAGACCCTCCAGAAAACGAGCGAGCAAAGCCGGCTCGTTCCAGCCACTGGAGGCAGCAAGAGTGCGAAACTCAATAGAGTAGTCTGTTATGGATCGATTACCTTGACATAGGGAAGACAGGGCCCTGGAAGCCTCCTCCCCAAAAACAGATCGATCAAAAACCCGTATCATCTCCTCCTTAAAGTCCTGATACTGGTTAGTACACTCAGCCCTTGCCTCCCAGATTGCCGTGCCCCACTCACGAGCCCGTCCAGTAAGGAGAGATATGACGTAGGCGACACGAGCAGTGCTCCTGGAGTAAGTGTTGGGCTGGAGAGAAAACACAATATCACACTGGGTGAGGAACGAGCGGCATTCAGTGGGCTCCCCAGAGTAACACGGCGGGTTATTGATTCTGGGCTCCGGAGATTCGAAAGCCCTGGAAGTGGCCGGTGGATCGAGGCGGAGATGGTGAACCTGTTCTGTGAGGTTGGAGACTTGGGTGGCCAGGGTCTCAACGGCATGTCGAGCAGCAGACAATTCCTGCTCGTGTCTGCCTAGCATCGCTCCCTGGATCTCGACGGCTGAGTGGAGAGGATCCGAAGTCGCTGGGTCCATTCTTGGTCGGATTCTTCTGTTACGGTGCGTGAATGAGGACCCAAAAGCGAATTAACGTAAACAGAACTTCTTTAATAACAAAACATAGGTAGGCTCAGATGGACCGGCAGATTCCGACAGGACAGGACAAGGTTGCAGCAAACATGACGATAGTCTGGTTCAGGCATGAAAAACACAAACAAGAATCCGACAAAGACAGGAACAAAAACAGAGAGAGATATAGAGGACTAATCAGAGGGAAAAAGGGAACAGGTGGGAAAAGGGGTGACGAGGTAGTTAGGAGGAGACAAGGAACAGCTGGGGGAAAGAGGGGGAGAAAAGGTAACCTAATAACGACCAGCAGAGGGAGACAGGGTGAAGGGAAAGGACAGAAACAAGACACAACATGACAATACATGACATCCATTGTGGTCCTCTTGAGACGAGATGGCTAGACAAGATGGAACACAGTATGGAAGTGAAATAATTAAACAAAAACAGAGAAGAACATCTATCTCATCATTCCAGTTACATCATAGGGGTTATTCATATGGGCACAGAGGACATCAAACATATTTTTACTTTATTTTTAAAGCTGTCCAGAGAGGACGTTGTTTTTATGGGCAGGGGGAAATCATTCCATTCTGAGGCTCCAGTATACAAGAAACGACCTTTCCCAGCATTACTCCTGAACCTGTTTAAGCACACATCAGCAACACCTGATCTGGTGCTGTGATTGTGTGCTTCCCTAACACTAGGAAAGTAATCACTTAGATATCTGGGCGCAGGACCATAAATACTCCTGTAAACCAAACCTAGTCTAATCTGGGACACCCTAGCCTCAACAGGCAGCCAGTTTAGTTCCTGGAAGCAGCTCCTGCCTATGTGAGTAAGTGGACTCACCTTCAATACTACCCTGATCAGCTTATTCTGGGCTATCTGGAGCTTCCCCTTCATAAGTTTAGATAAGCCACCAAACCAGTAAGTACTAGCATAGTCAAAATGTCATTGAATGTGGGCAGTAGCTAGCACTTTCATGGAGTCCTTATCAAGCAGCTTGGACTTTCTAGCCAAAAACTTAGTCCTGGCATTAACCTTCCCTAGCACCTTATTGGCCATGCTCACACCTCCCAAGCTTCCATCAAGGATACATCCCAAGTAGCTAACAGAGGTTTTAGTAGTCAGCACCTCACCCCCTAACTCCACTCTGATTTCAGACGACCTACACAATTTAGGTCTGGATCCAAAAATAATTGCTTTAGTTTTCCCTAAGTGCAGAGATAGCTTATTATCTCCAAGCACTTTGCTACACTATTTATCCAAGGCAAAGATACGTATATGTCTCCCCTTTCATCTGTGTCTGGTGTTAGCTAGTTACTGACTAGCTAGGTCTTCAGCCAGCATAGAACAAAAGGGGGGCATGGGTCGTTTAAAACTCTGACGCAGTTGTCATGTCAACACATCCATCATTGCATCTGTGAAACGCTGAACAAGAGACATGCCAAACAGGAAATGTATAAAAAAATAATTGACATCATTGATGCAATGTTGCTTGAGGTGATTTTACTGCAACTATGCTCACCACATCCATTATTCTTGTCATAGGCATTTCAAAGAGCTGTCAGTCAAGGTGATCTGATGAATATAAGTTCCCCGCCCACTCAGCCTGTCTTTTCAAACTTCCTGGTAGTTAGCCACGAGAGAAAATGAAATGTTCTCATATGTTTTGACATTTTGCATGTGAATCAGAATGACTGTTTAAGTTTCTAAACTCAACATGTTTGTGTTCCTCTCTACACTCTTTTCTCTCTCTTCAATTTAATTTTCTTTCAACCGACTAGGGAACAGTGCTAGTGACAGTGGCTTGACTGCGGCTGGTGCTGTTCCCCTAGTCCACGGACCACTCCGACACCTGAATGACTGGGGACAAAGGAAAGGTAACAGTCTAGTCCCCCCCGGACCCTCTGAGCTGCCTTCACCAGTTATATCACCCTCGATCCCTCCACCAAGACAGTTCAGGGGGCCACCAGTCAGTCAGACCTGTGAACAGTCAAGAACCACCGAACAACAAAAACTACCCGCCAGAAGCCCTCTCAACCCCAGTTACCCATTACCATGACCCTGACAATACCATCAGAACAGAAAGACATACTCCAGTTGGCTGTTCATAGTTGCATCCCCACTAGGGAATCCATCCATAGACACCACAAGGTACGTAGAGAGAACTGCCCCCACGGATGCACTCACACTGAACACACGTCCCACCTGTTTGTGAGTGCTCGGTGGCCAGGTGGGTCTAGGCCCTGTTTATTCCCTCTGTCCTCCAGCGTCCAGCCTTGCCGCTGCATTGCACTTTCTCCAGCACCAGTCCCAGCATCAACTCAGTTCCCGGTTTCCAGTACCAGACCACGAAACGAGACACAGACCTTCACTCAGAGCGAGCAGGCCACAAGGGAGTGCCACCGTTGACTTCCAGATCTTCCTTGTGTGTCTGTTTGTGCCTCAGATTGTCCTTCCTCCCCTATATAGATCCGGTACCCAGCCATGGTTACCAGCCCCTTCGTCAACCCTGTACACAGCATTGGTCACCACAACCGCCACCTCCACCCAGCCATCGAATATACGTTTTTCTGTGGTGTTCATACATTTTTTTCAGCATGCCTTTTGATGAGCAGCTGATTAGATTCTTCTGCTATGATTTCATGACTTATTGATGTAATTCCTTATTATTTATTAAACTGTTTATTTACTGAATTATTGATTATCTTTTGACTTGACTGAAATGTGTACATGTTTTGACTTAATATACAATATCATATAAATGATATTAACATTGCTGTTTACGTATAGCAATAAAGTGGTAGCTACTCCAACATTGGAATTTGCATAGGCTTTTGAGGAACACAGGCACCTCTATCAACCTCAATGGAACTACAAATCTTTGCATCCAGCCTTAGCATGTACTTGACAGTACAACAAAACCGATGAACATGAATTACATTTACTCTACTGGGTAGCCCAAAATGATCTACAGTGCCTTGCAAAACTATTCACCCCCACCTCTCTATTTTGTTGCATTACAACTTGTAAATTATAAGGATTTACTTGGATTTCATGTAATGGACATACACAAAATAGTCCAATTTGGTGAAGTGAAATGAAAAAAATTACTTGCTTCAAAAAAGTATTTTTCAAAATAAATGGAAAAGTGGTGCGTGCATATGTATTCACCCCCTTTGCTATGAAGCCCCTAAATAAGATCTGGTGCAACCAATTACCTTCAGAAGTCACATAATTAGTTAGATTGCACACAGGTGGACTTCATTTAAGTGTCACATGATCTGTCACATGATCTCAGTATACATACACCTGCTCTGAAAGGCCCCAGAGTCTGCAACACCACTATGCAAGGGGCACCACCAAGCAAGCGGCACTATGAAGACCAAGGAGCTCTCCAAACACGTCAGGGACAAAGTTGTGGAGAAGTACAGATCAGGGTTGAGTTATAAAAACTATCAGAAACTTTGAACATCCCACAGAGCACCATTAAATCCATTATTAAATAATGGAAAGAATATGGCACCACAACAAACCTGCCAATTGAGGGCCGCCCACCAAAACTCACGAACCAGGCAAGGAGGGCATTAATCAGAAAGGCAACAAAGATTGGAGTATCTGTCCATGGGACCACTTTAAGCCGTACACTCCACAGAGCTGGGTTTTATGGAAGAGTGGCCAGAAAAAAATAAGCAAACACGTTTGGTATTCGCCATGTGGGAGACCCCCCAAACATGTGGAATAAGGTTCTCTGGTCAGATGAGACTAAGATTGAGCTATTTGGCCATCAAGGAAAACGGTATGTCTGGCACAAGCCCAACACCTCTCATCACCAGGAGAACACCATCATGCTGTGGGGATGTTTTTCATCGGTAGGGACTGGGAAACTGGTCAGAATTGAAGGAATGATGGATGAGGGAAACCTGTTTCAGTCTCCCAGAAATTTGAGACTGTCTTGAAATGTCCTAGACCCAGACCTCAATCCAATTGAGAATATGTGGTATGACTTAAAGATTGCTGTTCCCCACGGAACCCATCCAACTTGAAGGAGCTGGAGCAGTTTTGCCTTGTAGAATGGGCTAAAATCCCAGTAGCTAGATGTGCCATGCTTATAGAGACATACCAAGAGACTTGCAGCTGTAATTGCTGCAAAGGTGGCTCTACAAAGTATTGACTTTGGGGGGGTTGAATAGTTATGCACACTCAAGTTTTCCGTTTTTTTTGTCTTATTTCTTGTGTGTTTCACAATAAAAAATGAAACGCCACTGAAACACCAAGTGCTTTGAAGTACACTGCTCAGCGATTTTGACGCATGCCTCGGAGCTCAGGAATCAAACATAACAGCAGACAACATAATGTGACTTTCAGGCCTGATGTGTTTGGTAAACTATGAGCTTCAGGGCACTGTATTAGGGTAACACACAACACCCCATGATGTCATAGTATAATTATGTTTTTTGAATTTTTTTACAAATTAATAAAAAATGAAAAAAGCTGAAATGTCTTAAGTCAATAAGTATTCAGGAGTAAACATTTGCTTAACAAGACACGTAATAAGTGTTTCACATGATTTTTGAATGACTAACGTATCTCTGTATTCCACACGTATGTGTGGAGTACAGAGATAAGGATGGATCAACAATGTTGATACGGATGGATCAACAATGTTGTGGTCCCGTGCAGCTCAGATGGGAGAGCATGGCACTTGCAACGCCAGGGTTTGATGTACCCCGGGGACCAGTACGAATGAAAATGTACGTACTTACTACAAGTCACTCTGGATATGAGTCTGCTAAATGACTAAAATGTAAAATTCCACAAAACCATCCTAATTGATAGAGTGAAAAGAAAGAAGTCTGTACAGAATAAAAAACATTCCAAAACATGCATCCTGTTTGCTGGAAGGCACTACAGTAATAGTGCAAAAAAATGGCAAAGCAATAAACTTTTTGTCCTGAATACAAAGTATTATGTTTGGGGCAAATCCAATACAACACATTACCGAGTACCACTCTACATATTTTCAAGCATAGTGGTGGCTGCATCTTGTTGTGGTTTTTCAGGATAAAAAAGAAACAGAATGGAGCTAATCACAGGCAAAATCCTAGAGGAACACCTGGTCCACATTTATTTTAGCAAAAAAGAGCTACAGTACGTACTTCCAGTATTTAGCTATTCCGCTACATGGCAAAAAAAGTAGTTAACTACTGAAAACACTACCAAGATTTTGAATTTAAATGTATTTAAATTACTAGCTGAACTGGATATCTCTTGGTGAAGGCCACAGGACTGAAAATGAATGCATGTAACAGCCATAAGGCTGCATCTTCTCTCCCTTCATTAACTGTGTCTCTGTTTACTCCAGTCAACATCCAGTATCCAGAGTCAACAACACTCACACACACCACACTCCAGCTCTTAACTAAGTGCTGTATGTAGGCCCCTGATAGGTCGGTTACAGCCGATACCACACACACGTACACAAACACACGGCTGACATAAAACACACATCTGATTACATTTTGGCAGAACGAACATGGTCAGTTCTATCAGCTAAAGGCCAATTAACGACGAGTGCTTTGAAAGGCATGCTCTTACTAGCACCTGCTACTAACTTATCAAGCGTAGTGCACAGTATAGGGAATAGGGTGCCATTTGGGATGAATCCAGTGACATACATCAAGGCCCATCCAGTAGACATGCAGTAACATATAGAGCATCCCCAAGCATGCAGCTACACTGTTTAGTCTAGATCTCTTTCCAATAATCCAGTGATCTCAGCCCTCATGAGAAACAGAGCCAACTGTGGTTGCCAAAGTAAAAAGTTCAATCGCATGCTCTGCTTTAGGCAGTATGTACAGTAATATAAACCACAGTCTGGTTTAATTTAGACTGTTAACAAAGCAACTAACTACAGTGTTTAATTTCGGTCTTTGGTGGAATATAATAGAATATAAATGATAATTCTGTTACAATGAAGTATGTAGAATTATATATGCCAAAGAGAGAGTTCAAATACTGTACATTTAGTTGTTTTGTTACGAGTGGAAATTCAAACCAGAATGTGGTTTATATTATAGTTGTAACTCTGTATCTTCCATAGTACTATTATGTTGTGGAGACTATTGATTGACCTTTTCAGTGTGTATGACATCCTGCAGTTTGCTGTTTGTTCTCTGCTGTTTTGTATGACTACCACACTATAAACCCCAAGGCATTTTTAACTCAAACACTTACAGTAAGTTGAACTCAAAGTCAATGAACAGTAATCATTACTTAAAATGTTTATATGGTACTGACTCAAAACTAAATGAGAAGTCACATCAAGTACCTATTTTTAGGTTATGATAACAAAATTACTTTTTATCCAGCATGCTCTACTGTAGGTACATTTTTTCATGAATTGTTTATAATATCTGCGTTTTTGCATGTACATTGAGTGATTGATTGAATAATCCTATGCTACACAAAGATAAATAACATACATTTTTCTAAACAGAGCCACTGTTGGATTTTTTTGCACGCGTTACTGAAATGGTTGTTCCAGTTTTAATGGCTTAGCTAGTCTCCTCACACTGTCCCTATCTCTAGCAGTCATTATGAAGATAAAAATGCAGGTCAATAAAAATTCCAACTATTGGATATCCTAACTCTGGCTGGATTTCAATTGGAATTACATGTCCCATGGCAAGTCCGCATAATATGACTTGAAGGTACGATTGTGGAATTCTGGTGAATTTCCCAGGTTTTCCAGAAACGTCTGTTGGAAGATTAAAATCTGGGAATTTTGGTTAAAGTTACTGGAATTCTGCAACCCTACTTGAATGCCTAATGTGGCCTATAAACCAGGAATGTTATGGCACTGTACTAGAGTAAAGCTAGGCCTCAACAAGGCCTTACGCGTTATGTATTGTCATAAAGAGTTTAACGATAATGTTCACCTTGGATGAAGGCCACAGAACCATGTCTCTGTCACTAACAAATACAGTCATGGTTAGTAACTCTACAATTCACTTGAAAAGGCACACTGGGAAATTATATTGGAGCTGTGGCTTAGTGGGAGCGTTACATTTGTGTTGATACAACTCAAATTTGGACACCGTATAGGGTCACGGTGACTCTATTGGTTTGAGTAAATACTACACTATCACTTTAAGTAAATAAAAAAAACAGGTGTTTAAAAAAAACAGGTTTCCTCAAAAGTATTGAGTAATGACAGCCATTGTGATTTACAGTTTGAAAGGATGCTGCTTCCACTGTAGAATACAAATCTTCTATTAGATCATGTAAAAACATTTATCATTTTTGTTGGTTCTTACCATGGGAAAAATACTAATGTATTTTGTGCTTGGCTATTTGACTTAGATGTGTTTTTTTCTACTTCTAAATTCTAAATTCTTGAAAGTTTTCCTGATTTCCAACTCACTCAGCTCCCACCTTATCAGATCTAAAGTAAACACTGACAAAGTGCCCAAAATACCAGAGAATGGGAGAACTACTCAACTCGACACAAAGCCGACGCTTTAAAGCGTTCCACGCCTAATTTACACACTGACATTCAAACACTTAACGTGAAAAGGGTCAACTAGGCCCTCTTATCGATCTAATGATTTCAGAGTCTAATTTTGGAATGATGACCCTGTATAAATTGCAATCCAATCGAACTTAAAAGCACTTTGACCGTTATGCAATTCATTTTTAGCAGGATCTGAGATGGTGGATCAGTGAAAGCAGCTACAGCAGAGAAGGGCTATGGTAAGAGGTTTATAGGAGAGGTCAAGGGTGAATGTTACAATTGGCTTTTAGACATATTACTGTGGTCCATCTACAGTCAGGGGTCCTGTCAACACAAGCCTCCCCAACAGGTCAGAGCATATAATAACAGGTGACACATCTTCAAGTAACTTGTCATGATGCCTTTATAGTGCTGTTGTCTAATGATATCCCTAGCTACATGCCTTTCCCACAGCTTCATTTACCAAGGAAGAGAAGAGGTGTTAGGCAAGATTTTGAAACACAATGTACTGTATGTGCAGTAATAATAGCAATGGAGACTTACAAGGCAACCCATTCTTCATGCTCTATGCTTGCATGGAGTGAACATTAGTTCATTAAGCAAGGATTTTCTACTAGAACATCCCTGGTCATCCCTACTGCCTCTGATCTGGCAGACCCACTAAACATAAATGTAAATTATGTCTGAGTGTTGGAGTGTGCTATCCGTCAATAAAAAAATAAAGACAATTGCGCTGTCTGGTTTGCCTTACCCTATTGGATTAATAAATATTGTAAGACTCCAACCATCTGCATCTGGGTCTCGCCTTGTGTCATGATACTGACTGGTACAGTATAGGCTCAAAGTGACATAAACATAAAATATCTGACTAAATACAATCATCCTATTTCAAAGAAATACTGAATTACCCTCTGTCTGTCTCTGTCTGTGTCTGTGTCTCTCGGTCTGTCTCTCTGTCTCTCTCTGACACCGCAGTGTGATGTTTTGGGACATCTGTGCTCCCAGACCATGGCCGACCAGAGGAAGGCAGAGGAGAAACCCCTGGAGAATCCTCACAGAGTTCCCAACACCTTCAAACACCTCAACCTGGAAACCACTATTCAGGGTACGGCATAACATACTGTAGCATTACTGGTTTATAACAAACCCTGTTGTTTAGTGGTAACACTCCTGGCACATATAATGTGAACCCAGAGACCAGGGTTCAATCCCCATGGTAACCCTTCTCACCTTCACATCTACCTTCCCCTCCACGTCTAATCTGAGTTACAAATACAGTAGAACATAGTGAAAGATAGTGGTGTTTCACTCTTTTTTTTTTAAAATATATATGAAAAAATGCCTGATTTAGTAATGCAGTCTGTGTTTGACAGTTCTCTAAAGGTATTAGATATATGTCAAAGCTATTCTCGCTGTTATGCCAGGTTTCCCTGCCTAAGATCAATACCGACACAGAGTATAGCCCTTTGAAATTCAGCCTGCGAGACAACACCTGTGACAACCATACAGGTAGAAATGCAGGTGAGCATCTCTCTTCCCTCTGTTCATTTCTCTTGCTGTTAGTCTTCTTTTCCTCTTCTCGTGTCCACGCTTTTTTCTATCACCTTGAAGCAACATAGGTGAGCAGAACACTGAACTGTGAAGGCAGGAAGCCCCCCCAAAACAATCTGTCTTTAAATCAGGAATCTTAGGAGAAAGATATAACAGATATAACAGATACGAGACTGGTTACTCTGTGTCATGGACCCGCAGGGCACACACTATTTTTGGATTGTGTTTGCCAGTGTGTGGGAGTGTGTGTCTGTACATTGCGTACGACCTGCTTGTGTATGATGTGTGTGAGTGTGCACGGTCTCAGTTTCTACTTTGGATCAGTGAGCACCATGATCAGTGGGGCATGGCCGCCCATACTGTCTCGGATCTCTCGCATCTGGTTTCACACTGTTTTTAACGATCCGTCACAGACCCAAACAAGGCTCTCATAGTGAAGGGGCAATAGCTTTACTGACTGTCAGCTGTTTGCAATATGCTGCCAAGCCCCTGGGGCCAAAATATGTCCCTTTGTCCTGGGTGATACATCAACAAGAAATCCAGCTTTGATGAAGGTTATGGAATTAATACACTTTAAGTTCCTGAGCCCAAGGTCAGTTTACCTTGTGTTATTCATTTACATGACTTTCCTTGATCTGTCCAGCCCTTATATTTAGCCTCACAACACAGTGCTTTACCATTTTCTTTTCAGGACATCCAGGGCTACAAGTAGAACACAAACAATTTGACATAAACAGTTGCCTTCATGAGTTTTATTGACAAATGTCAACAACAAAAAAACTGATTAAAATGAACGCATATGAATACTGTACATTCAGAAATGGTTTGCTCAGCGGGAAATGAGTATCCAACCAGTCAGTGACAACTGTCTGGAATTTGGAGTTTGTAACATCAACTATGTGAGCTTATTACAGTACTATAGACACTATGTTCTTGTATTTCATATGATTTTCTATGTAGAGGAACCCCTTACCTTCTAATGACTCTTCAGTAGCTCGTGAGCGTCATAGAGCAAAACATTTCAAAGGTAGCTTTTAATAGTTTGTAGCTCCAATCATTCTTACTCTACAGATGCGCCTCACAAACACCGCTCTAGCTCAGCCTGTGTGTTTGTGCTGCAGACGTCTGTAGCTCAAACACACCATTTTAAAAGGGGTTAGCACTCCACATCGTGCTGGCGTTGTGGTGGGACCGACCCTCATATTCTCCATCTCCCTTCTTCCTCTCTCCTGCTGATGGACAGATGACAGAGATGGCAGCTATCATCACATAGCTGCAGGAGGACCCTGTCTGTACTGTGGTCAACTGCCCTGCTCCACTCACAGTCATCAGGATAAAGAGAACAGGAGTAGTGGGGGAAAAGCTTCAACAATTAAGCTACTGGGGAAAAAATGCCCTAACCATGATGTTTAACTACTTCACAACCTTGCTCACTCTCTGCTCCTTCTGATAACCTCTGTTGGACCTCACAGACAGGGCCCACCTGAATGCAGAGAGATCAGAGGTTGTTCCAAAGTACGCCCTACTCAGAGTGCCTTCAGCCAAACAACTCAAGCCACTGGAGGACATCAGCACCAAGTTCTATGCAGGAACCGAGGTACAGTACTGTAGGTTCTCTTGCCCATATCTCCTGTATACATGGATGGATGGAGGTTTCAAAGGAGAAACTAATATCAAGAAACTCAAAAGTACATATTACTAGAGGAAGAATGAGTTTCATGAAGTTATGGAGTTAATACTCTCCCGCATCTATCATAAAGTAATCAATTCAAGTCACATATCTTGTCATATGCCAACTATACACTCTCCAACCTGGGGCTTAGTCACAGTAAGGTAAAAGCTCTGTTGCTCTTTCTATCATGTTTTGCCCCCAGGACAGGGAGATTGTGTACACAGACTGGAAGTTGGAGAAGGGCAATGACTCTGGAAGACTGTTCAGTAAGGTCACCGTAGATTAGACTTGACCTAATATAATATACTCTAACTTGAGTGGTGTAAAGTACTTAAGTAAAAATACTTTAAAGTACTACTTAAGTATCTGTACTTTACTATTTCTATTTTTGATGACTTTTACTTCACTACATTCCTAAAGAAAATAGTTTACTCCATACATTTTCCCTGATACCCAAAAGTATTTGTTACATTTTGAATGCTTAGCAAAAAAATTGTCCAATTCACTAATTATCAAGAGAACATCCCTGGTCATCCCTATTGCCTTTGATCTGGCAGACTCATAGCACACAGGCTTTGTTTGTAAATTATGTCTGAGTTTTGGAGTATGTTCCTGGCTATCTGTAAATGAAAAAAAAAACAAGAGAATGGTGCTATTTGGTTTTCTTAATATAAGGAATTTTAAATGATTTATACTTTTACTTTTGCTACTTAAAACAAAATATTTTTACTCAAGTAGTATTTTCCTGGATTACTTTACTTGAGAAATGTTCTTTATTTTTTTTGTGTATTTTACCCCCCTTTTCTCCCCAATTTTGATCTTGTCTCATCGCTGCAACTCTCAAACGGGCTCGGGAAAGGCGAAAGTCGAGCCATGCATCCTCTGAAACATGACCCACCAAACAGCGCTTCTTAACACCCGCCCGCTTAACCTGGATGCCAGCTGCACCAATGTGTAGGAAGAAACAACGTTCAACTGATTACCGAAGTCAGCCTGCAGGCCCCCGGGCTGCCACAAGGAGTCGCTAGAGCGCAATGAGCCAAGTAAATCCCCCTCTGGCCAAACCCTCACCTAACCCAGACAGCGCTGGGCCAATTGTGCACCGCCTTATGGGACTACCGGTCACGACACACCCTGGGATCGAACTCTTAGACCGCTGCGCCACTCAGGATGCCCTACTTGAGTCTTTTTCTGTTAAGATATCTTTACTTTTACTCAAGTAGGACAATTGAGTACTTTTCCAACACTGTCTAACTCACTTTGAACAGCTAACAACAATCTCCTAAACCTCTAGAGCTTTGAGTAATGGGAAGAAATGAGTTGCAAATTTAAAATATTTTGCTTTCATCAAGAATTCCTTAAGTATGATGAATGTAACCTCTCTTATGGAAAAAACACATGTGTTCACATATGGAAAATCACATGATTTCACATGAAAAGAACAATTAGTTATGATACACACACAGTGCTTTTATCATAGTGTTTTGACCTTTCATATTTGACACGTTGTCTGTTTTTATTATTCAACGTGTCACCTGGGATTTCAACTGGGTTCACTGCATTCTGATTTTCCTGCCACGCCGCCATGTCTGTGTCAATAACTGATTTCACCTGTATTCCTACACTTTGGATTTCAAAGTAAATCCCTAGACAACTATATAGAAAACATGGTCCTTACCCTTACGGAAAAACCTCATGAATTTCACGTGTTTCACATGCGATCTTATTTGGTTAATATGAGAAGCAACATGTCATAACATGAAACTACACATGTGAAAACATGATCTCATGAAAAATGTATGTGAAATAAATGTGACACATAGAGATGAAACCTCCCTAAATCATGGCATTGAACAGTTCCGCAGACTTTTAGCCTTCCATAACTGGCTACGAGACTGTTGCAGATCTGTGAGTGTAACATTTAATGACAATGTTGATACCTTCTGGAAACAAATCTTGTATTATAAGGAAGCATGGGATCCTTTCACAGCATTATGAGGCTGCGTTGAGACAATGACTTATCAATGATCCATGCCCAGCTCATTTAATCACTACCGTTGTGTCGCTGAGTTGTCATAACGCTTCAGCAAATGTACATTATCCCAGGGGCGCTGGAAGACACAATGTAAGTAACCTAATTTATGTCCCTCTTACTGCCCTGAAGGCCTCTGCTGATCCTACGGCTATTGTATGCCGTAATCATATGCCTATGAACCAGAGTTATACTGTTAGCACTGAGGTGGTGTGCCCTAGCAGGAAGTACACTGTGTGAAGCTCACCCTGCTCTAACATAAATAACATCTCCACCTTTATTTTTTATTTCTTTTATTTCACCTATATTTAACCAGGTAGGCTAGTTGAGAACAAGTTCTCATTTGCAACTGCGACCTGGCGAAGATAAAGCAAAGCAGTGTGACACAGACAACAACACAGAGTTACACATGGAGTAAACAATAAACAAGCCAATAACACAATAAACAAGTCAATGACACAGTAGAAAAAAGAAAGTCTATACAGTATACAGTGTGTGCAAAAGGCATGAGGAGGTAGGCAATAAATAGGCCATAGGAGCGAATAGTTACAATTTAGCAGATTAACACTGGAGTGATAAATGAGCAGATGATGATGTGCAAGTAGAGATACTGGTTGCAAAAGAGCAGAAAAGTAAATAAAATAAAAACAGTATGGGGATGAGGTAGGTAGATTGGGTGGGCTATTTACAGATGGACTATGTACAGCTGCAGCGCTCGGTTAGCTGCTCAGATAGTTGATGTTTAAAGTTGGTGAGGGAAATAAAAGTCTCCAACTTCAGCGATTTTTGCAATTCGTTCCAGTCACTGGCAGCAGAGAACTGGAAGGAAAGGCAGCCAAATGAGGTGTTGGCTTTGGGGATGATCAGTGAGATATACCTGCTGGAACGTGTGCTACGGGTGGGTGTTGTTATCGTGACCAGTGAACTGAGATAAGGCGGAGCTTTACCTAGCATAGACTTATAGATGACCTGGAGCCAGTGGGTCTGGCGACTAATATGTATCGAGGGCCAGCCGACTAGAGCATACAGGTCACAGTGGTGGGTGGTATAAGGTGATTTGGTAACAAAACGGATGGCACTGTGATTGACTGCATCCAGTTTGCTGAGTAGAGTGTTGGAAGCTATTTTGTAGATGACATCGCCGAAGTCGAGGATCGGTAGGATAGTCAGTTTTACTAGGGTAAGTTTGGCGGCGTGAGTGATTGAGGCTTTGTTGCAAAATAGAAAGCTGATTCTAGATTTGATTTTTGATTGGAGATGTTTAATATGAGTCTGGAAGGAGAGTTTACAGTCTAGCCAGACACCTAGGTATTTATAGTTGTCCACATATTCTAGGTAGGAACCGTCCAGGGTGGTGATGTTAGTCGGGCGGGCGGGCGGGTGCGGGCAGCGAACGGTTGAAAAGCATGCATTTGGTTTTACTAGTGTTTAAGAACAGCTGGAGGCCACGGAAGGAGTGTTGTATGGCATTGAAGCTCGTTATTTAGCACAGTGTCCAAGGAAGGGCCAGAAGTGTACAGAATGGTGTCGTCTGCGTAGAGGTGGATCAGGGAATCGCCTGCAGCAAGAGCGACATCATTGATATATACAGAGAAAAGAGTTGGCCCGAGAATTGAACCCTGTGGCACCCCCATAGAGACCGCCAGAGGTCCGGACAACATGCCCTCCAATTTGACACACTGAACTCTGTCTGAAAAGTAGTTGGTGAACCAGGCGAGGCAGTCATTAGAAAAACCAAGGTTATTGAGTCTGCCGATAAGAATACGGTGATTGACAGAGTCTTTACTATTTATATTTTTGACAACTTTTACTCCACTACATTCCTAAAGAAAATAATGTACTTTTTACTCCATACATTTTCCCTGACACCCAAAAGTACTACTACATTTTGAAAGCTTAGGAGGGCAAGAAAATGTTCCAATTCACACACATCAAAAGAACATCCCTGGCCATCCCTACTGCCTCTTATCTGGCAGACTCACTAAACAGGGAAGGCAAATAGGGAAGGCAACCAAAATGTGAAGGAGTCCAGGGGAGTCCAATGAGCGCAGATGCGCGTAAGTATTCTTGCCGTTTGCTATGAGACTTGAAATTGAGCTCAGGTGCATCCTGTTTCCTCTGATCATCCTTGAGATGTTTCTACAAATTGATTGGAGTCCACCTGTGGTAAATTCAATTGATTGGACATTATTTAGAAAGGTACATACCTGTCTATATAAGGTTCCACAGTTGACAGTGCATGTCAGAGCAAAAACCAAGACATGAGGTCAAAGCAATTTTCCATAGAGCTCCAAGACAGGACTGTGTCGAGGCACAGATCTGGGGAAGGGTACCACAAAAATTCTGCAGCATTGGAGGTCCCCAAGAACACAGTGGCCTCTATCATTCTTAAATGGAAGAAGTTTGGAACCACCAAGACTCTTCCTAGAGCTGGCCTCCAAACTGAGCAATTGGGGGAGAATGGCCTTGGTCAGAGAGGTAACCAAGAACCCGATGCTCACACTGACAGAGCTCCAGAGGTTCTCTGTTCGAGATGGGAGAACCTTCCAGAAGGACAACCATCTCTACAACACAATCAGGCCTTTATGGTAGATTGGAGAGATGGAAGCCACTCGTCAGTAAAAGTCACATGACAGCTTGCTTAGACTTTGCCAGAAGGCACTAAAGACTCTCAGACCATGAGAAACAAGATTCTCTGCTCGGATGTAACCAAGATTGAACTCTTTGGCCTGAATGCCAAGCGTCACATCTGGAGGAAACATGGCACCACCCCTACAGTGACGGATGGTGGTGGCAGCATCATGCTGTTGGGATGTTTATCAGCGGCAGGGACTGGGAGACAAGTCAGGGTCAACAGAAAGATGAAAGGAGCAAAGTATAGAGAGATCCTTGATGAAAACCTGCTCCAGAGCGCTCAGGACCTCAGACTGGGGCGAAGGTTCACCTTCCAACAGGACAACAACGACCCTAAGCACACAGCCAACACAACACAGGAGTGGCTTCGGGACAAATCTCTGAATATCCTTGAGTGGCCCAGCCAGAGCACAGACTTGAACCTGATCTAACATCTCTGGGAGAGACCTGAAAATAGCCGTGCAGCAACGCTCCCCATCGAACCTGGCAGAGTTTGAGAGGATCTGCAGAGAAGAATGGGAGAAACACACCAAATACAGGTGTGCCAAGCTTGTAGCGTCATACCCAAGAAAACTCGATGCTGTAATTGCTGCCAAAGGTGCTTCAACAAAGTATTGAGTCAAGGATCTGAATGCTTATGTAAATTAGATTTTTCAGTTAAATTTTTTTTATACATTTGCAAACATTTCTGAAGTACTGTTTTTGCTTTGTCATTATGGTGTATTGTGTGTAGATTGATGAGGGGGGAAAAACAATTTAATCCTCCATTTTAGAATAAGGCTGTAACATAACAAAATGTGGAAAAAGTCAAGGGGAGTGAACTGTATAAGTAGGAAAAAGGTATGTACAGTTGTAGTTATATAGGATGAGCTATTTTGAGAATACAGTATGTACATATAAAGTGAGTAATCAATAAGCATAGTTTCTCAGAAATAAAATACAATTTCAACAGAATAATGTTGCAGGAATGCTCATCTTATCTGTATCTAACTACGGAAACTATTTCAGAACAATAACCATTATGTAAACATTATTAACGTGACCAGTGTTAAATGACTCTTGTGTACCTATGGCAACAGTCAGTCTCTAAGGCGCAGGGTAGAGTACTGGGTGATAGCCGGCTAGTGACAGTTTCTAAGGTTCAAGGCCAGCTAGTGATGGCTGTTTAACCAGGCAGGTGCCGTGGTACAAGTCAGTAATCGGCGTCCCTCCATGTCTGATGACATCGGGAGATGACGTGGAAACCGGCCACTAGGGGGCGACTGTGATCGCTGTTACCTTCAAGTAGGTTTCGGTTTTGCTAGGGTGTTGTGGATTGTTGTAAGATTTTGTTCAAGATTTTGTTTTAGGCCTGTCCCAAACCTTAACCCTAACTTTAGCCATTCAAAGTTAATGCCTAACCTTAAGAATTCAGAGTTAATGTCTAAACTTTACCCTAACCTTAAAAACTTGGAGTTAATACATAAACAAACCATAAACACTTTGAAATTTTTTTGAGGAACATGGATGAACGTCTAATTCTGATATGAGACTGTGAAATCTTGATGAGTTTAACGGCCTGATGGCCTAGAGATAGAACCTACACTCATAGGAAGGAACACAATTGAAATCATCCCCAAATTGTACCTTAATGTATCTTTGCCACCCCAAAATGGAATGCCTACTAATCTTAACCATATGCCATTGTAGAGCACTAAGGGAAGATGACAGTGATTATGATCGAAACCTGCGTTTAGCCTTTTTATTCAGAAATTATACCGTATTTGGCTCAGAGATTATGTTCATTTATTCTCTTTCCTCTCAAATAGACAGAACAAAATGACTGTTATGGCAGAAATGAATGTCAAGATGATCGAAGACTAGTTTAGGGCTAGAAAATATATTTATTTTCAATTCAAACAAATCTCTCTCGTCCACCCATTGTTTTTGCGCTCAGTTGGAGACACAAACACACAAATTAAATTCCGACTAGACCAAATACTTTTACGACTAGGCTACGAATACGCCAACCTCGAAAATGTAAAAACAAACACAGTAATTACTGTTTTCAGAAACGTGTTTTGATTTTCTTTCGTCTGTCCCTGATAAGATTGAAATTCAAAATGCTCTTTATTGAAATAACTCTCTCACTTTCTCACTCACACCACACGCTGAATTTGTACTTGCTAGTCCTGGCCTGCTGCTAATGAGTATGTGGACTGGGTTGTGGATATGAAACTAGAGTTAAGGTTAGGGTTGAACCCGGGATGTGGGACATGAAGCTATGGTTTTTGGGCCAAGAATAGGCCTCTTGAAATTCAACCATAGCACTGTTGCGGTCTCTTGATGACAGTATGTCCATGGCAACACTGTGACATTATGTGACCTCCTGCTGTCCTCCTACCAGCACAGCATAGCGGCCTCCATCGGACTCCTTCCTGTCATGTGAGGTTTCACGCTGCCGCTTTAGTGTTCACATCCACTCCAAGAAGGGGTGTGTGTGCGTGCATGTGTAAAAAATAAACGTGTGTTTGTGTGTCTGGACGTGCACGTGTTTGCGTTACGTGTGTGGGCTCTAGAAAACATTCTTTAGCCTCTGCAGCTGGGCCTAAGAGCTGAGATGAGCGTGTGTGAAATGTGTGGAGTTTGCAGAGAGATTTAGACTTCACAGAGAGATTTAGACCTCCCCGTGCAGTCCCCAACCCTCTACCCCCCCCCTCCCTACCCCTTCCCTGGACCCCCACACCCCCACACCCCCACTAAGAGCAGCTAGCAGCGATGGCCAGCCCAGCACAATGCCCCAGCCGATGGCTTCATTTGACAGATCAGATTTACAGGCCTCCTGCCCAGCACCTGTTTGCGTTATTTCCCAGGATTTGGAGGAGAAAGCTCACGAGGCAGCTAGCTGTGATAAAATAGGAATGTAGCCCAGGCCAGGCAAGGAAAGCATCCCCCCGTAGTTTATTCAGATGTCTCGCAGTTACAGATCTCTTATTTTTATGTTTGGGAAATCTCTGTGGCTTAGATGCTTAGATTAAGAAATCAACTGAGGAAAATCTGACAACATGAATACTCTCCTTCTCTGAAGGGGGGGGGGGGGGGGGGGGGGGGGGGTTATGGTGAGTTCAAAAGGTTTATGAGAGTTGTTGTTTACTGTTCTGTGAGGGCTACCATGTGACCATCTTGGTAGCAGCTACAGCAGACTTTCTGTGTTTGACTGACTAGGTTGAACAATGTAGTTTGACAATGCATACTTTCTAAAACTACAAGCCAACCCATGTATGCTTGTATGGCATGCTTAGTCAAGTATCCCTTCATGAGCTTCTCAACTATAACTAATGAAAACAGTGTCATAACTGCATTAAAACGGATTATAACCACAGATATATGTATGTTGGAGCACATTCAATAGCCAGCCTGGGAGTGCAGCAGTCAGATTAGGTCCCAGGGAGAGTTGGGGACAGAGTGTTGGGAATATGAGGGGTCCTTTCACCCCACCTCCCTCTCACCCCACCTCCTCCCTCTCACCCCTTCCACCTCCTCTCTCTGACAGGTCCGTGTGAGTAAGTCATGGAGAGTGAAGTCACCTGTGTGGCGTTTCATCTGTCCGACATTCTTTCCCTTGGTGTTCTCCATGCTTTCTCTTATACTCTGTGTATTTATCTTGCGTTCTCTCCCTCTACCTCATTATTGCTCGCTCAGAGATGGTATCGGACCCATGGCGTGACAACCTGGCAAAGGCTAGCTGCCTCCGCATTTTGCAGTATCCCCTCCCTCCCCTAATCCATCCATTGCTCTCCCTCCCTCCCCTAATCCATCCATTGCTCTCCCTCCCTCCCTCCCTCGGCACCTCCAGTCTCTTTCATGGTAACCACCGCCTGTCACTGGTGACTGTGGAGCTGTTTACCCACTCTCGACCTCAAATGTAACCCTGTCCCTCTCTTTTCAGTTTCCCTATTTCACCCCCCCCCAGGGAAGAGTGGCCCCATAACAAACCAGACCAAACTCACCCCATTCATTCCCAAAGGCATCACTGTCCATCTCAAACCCAGCCCCTGCATAGGGTAAACTCATAAAAAGTTCAGGCAATGCTTTTTATTTTTTTGTCCCATGCTACAGACGTCTATATCGGTCCGCTAATACAGGACTAGTAAAGGCCCAGTGCACTAATCACTAATTTTGTGATTTAAAAAAAATCTAAAAAAGTTGATTTATTCTGCAGCACCCTCAGCACCCCTAATTCCCGTGGCTATGCAGACATGTGTGTATGTGTGAAAAGCTCACTCATTATTTATGAGGAAGCTCTCCCTTCACTGCATGTACCTGCTAGCAAAACAAAGATTCACACGGTTTTCTGAACAATTTAATGAAAACAAATCCAGATTTCAATAGTGTACATAGAAAATATAGAGTGTAACAAATGACATTTTCAATCGAATAGACACTTTGTGAGTTGTGTGGGCGGGGCGCCACTGGTCTCAGAAAGCATCAGACATCAGACTGAACACTGGACACCAGAGTTGGGGTCAATTCCATTTCAATTCAGCAAGTAAGCTGAAATTCCAATTAAATGAACTGAAATGGAGTTGACCCCAACCATGCTGGTCACAGGGTGTCTTATCAGGTGTCAGACTGAACAGTGGGTTAGGGTAGGATGTCAGATGTCAGCCTTGTTGTCCGTGTCAGACAGCAGACCCATGTCCTTCAGTATGACTTTCTCCAAGGACAAGTATTCCTGATAAAAAAAACAAAAAACGTTTAGCCCCTGCAGCTGGGCCTAAGAGCTGAGATGAACATGTGTGAAATGTGTGGAGTGACCTTTTGCAGAGAGATTTAGACCTCCCTGTGCGACCCCCATAGCTTCATGTCCCACATCCCGGTTCAACCATAACCTTAACTCTAGTTTCATATCCACATCCCAGTCCACATCCTAGGGTTAGGGTTTGGGTTGTGGTTGGTTAGGATTGAACCAGGAGGTGGACATTAAGCTAGGGTTAGGGTTGAGGATAGGGTTAGATTTACACCAGGATGTGAGCATGATGATAGGGTTAGGATTTGGGTTGTGGTTAAGGTTAGGCTTAGGGTTGAAATCCTAACCCTGGCTTCATGTCCACATCCCGGTTCAACCCCAAGGTTAGCCTCAACCACAACCATAACCCTAGTTTAATGTCGACATCCTGGTTCAACTCTAGCCCTAGCGACAACCACAACCATAACCCTAAGCCTAAACCTACCGTCATGTCCACATCCTGGTTAAACCCTAGCTCTCAGCCAACACAGGTTACATTGTACTGTAATTACACAGTAATAACAACACTGTAATGTAAAGTGTTTGACACTTAAGTTGATTTTACAGACTGATCATGAATTTGCTGCTTCATTACAAATGTCGCCACACACATAAATCACTCAAGTTTCCTCTAAAGTCCCCTCAGGCATGGGAGGTAAATTTCATTAGTTGACTTTTGAACCCATAAGAGATCAGGTGGCCAGGGTATTGGAATGGAAAGTTACCTCTTGATTCCTTCATTTTCTCTTTTTAAAGCTATGTTGAGTTTTGACCAAAGGCTAGGCCTACTCTCTCCACCATAAAGCTGACAGCTGAGGCACACAATGGGAGGGATTTGAAGGTGTGTGTGTGTGTGTGTGTGTGTGTGTGTGTGTGTGTGTGTGTGTGTGTGTGTGTGTGCCTTACAGTCCCAGTGCGCTCTGGGAAACCTGATCTGAGACTATTTAAGCAGAACTTTGAGAGGAGACTGGGTGGTGTCATCATCGCAATCTGGAATATCACTGCACTTCCTCCTCTGAGGATTGAATCATCACCACAACCAATATTGTATCAATCAGGCCAGGGGCAAATGTATGAGAAAGGAATGAAGACAGAATTTGTGGTGAATAAGCGGACGCTAGTTGAGATGTTCCGCTTGCAAATTGTAGGGGTCCAAATCTCGATGAGACAGACCAACGCAGCTGTCAAGGGTTATTTTAAAGCTTACCGTTAATTTTGCTTTCTCCTTCATCCCCACCAAAGCCAACGCTGATCCTCATACTGTTCTCATACTGAAAGGAGATTGCTCTCCTGAAGAAGGGAGCGAGGGAGAGAGAGTAAGAGAGGGAGGGGAGAGAGAGAGAGAGAGGGGCATAGAGAGAGACAGGAGGAGAGAGAGGGATAGAGAGAGATGATTCCTCTAAGCGGAATTATTAGCCTTATTAAAATGAAATGTACTAGTCCTGAGTGACAGACGAATGGTGGCGGAGCCTCAGAGGCCAGGGGATAGTTGAGGAGCCAGTTTGGAGACAGCGAGCAGGGGTACTCTATGTTGGTGAGGCTCCGACCACAGGATCAGAAGCGCCGCTTCTCTGTTTTTTCCTCTCTCCCTTTCCTCTTGTCCTAATCGTCTCCCCATATAACCCTGTCTCCTCTCATCCTTTCTTCTCCCTCGCATCACACCCCTTCTCTGTTCTCCCCTCTCTCCATTCTTCACTTTCCTCTCTTTTACTCTCCTATCTTCTTCATCTTCTCTAATTATACCCCCTCTCCACTCATCCTCTCTTCCTCCTCTCATCTCACCACCCTGCTCCTGAACACAGCTAGCTACCAGAGGAATCTGTCAGGGATTTATCAGAGATATGCTCTACAGGCTTCAGATGAGCTTCCAAGTAACAGGGCTGCCACCCGCAGGAAGTATAGACCAGAAAAGAAACACATCAGAAGGAAGCAGGACTTTGGGTAAAATGTGATTAACAGTCGTCCTATTGAAGGACACTGCATGTTTGGAATGTCTATCCTGGCTGCAGTTTTTCGAGAATGTTAAGGTTCACAGACATTATGGAGGCTTAACTCCAACTAGTACATTTTATTCCCTGGCCATGTTCATTACAAAGACATATATTAATTAGTTTGGAGCATATTAGCCTGAATCAACAAACAGTAAGCTTCTCTGAACAGTGACCAGTGATTGTAATATGCTGTTTTGTCTTTGTAATGAATGCAACGATGAATACAAGGATGAGACAGCCTATAGGGAGGAGATCAGAGAACTGGTGGTGTGTGGTGCCAGGACAACAACCTCTCCCTTAATGTGAGCAAGACAAAGGAGCTAATCGGGGACTACAGGAAAAGTCAGCTGAACAGGCCCCCATTAATATCGATGGGGCTGTAGTGGAGCGGGTTGAGAGTTTCAAGTTCCTTGGTGTCCATATTATCAACAAACTATCATGGTCCAAACACACCAAGACAGTCGTGATGACGGCACGTCAAAAACTTTCCCCCCTCAGGAGACTGAAAAGATTTGGCATGGGTCCCCAGATTGTCAAAAATGTTCTACAGCTGCACCATCGAGAGCATCTTGACCGGTTGCATTACCACCTGGTATGGTAACTGCTCAGCATCTGACCGTAAGGCACTACAGAGGGTAGTGCGTATGGCCCAGTACATCACTGGTGCCAAGCTTCCTGCCATCCAGGACTTATGTAATAGGCGGTGTCAGAGGAAAGCCCATAAAATTTGTCAGAGACTCCAATCACCCAAGTTATAGACTGTTTTCTCTGCTCCTGCACGGCAAGCGGTACCGGAGCGCCAAGTCTAGGACCAAAAGGCTCATTAACAACTTCTACCCCCAAGCCATAAGACTGCTGAACAATTAATCAAATGGCCACCGGTCAATTTACATTGACACCCCCCCCCCCATGCATTTGTTTTATACACTGCTGCTACTCACTGTTAATTATCTATGCATAGTTTCTTCACCCCTACAAATTACCTCAACTAACCTGTACCCCCGCACACTAACCTGTACCCCTGCACACTGACGGTACCGGTACCCCCTGTATATAGCCTTTATATTGTCATTTTATTGTGTTACTTTTTATAATTTTTTAATAAAATTGGGAAATATTTTCTTAACTCTTCTTGAACTACACTGTTGATTAAGGGCTTGAAAGTAAGCATTTCACGTTAAGGTCTACACTTGTTGTATTCGGTGCACGTGACAAATATGGTTTGATTCTATTTTTTTTGTATTTAATACAGCAGATGGGGCCACGGTGGAGAGCATCAGAAGCTTCAAGTTCTTCAGTGTGCACATTACTAAGGACCTGAAATGGTCCCTTCACACCGACAGCATGGCGCTACAGCGCCTACTTCAACCTCAGGAGGCTGAAGAAGTTTGGCCTCTAAGTCCCTCACAATTTTCTACAGATGCACCATTGAGAGCATTCTGTCAGGTTGTATCATCACATGGTATGGGAACTGGTAAAGCCCAACGCATCATCGGGGGCACACTGTCTGACCTCCAGGACTTCTACAGCACCCGGTGTCACAGGAAAGCCAAGAAAATCATCAAGGACCTCAGCCACCTGAGCCATGGTCTGTTCGACCCACTACCATCTAGAGATAGTACAGGTGCATCAAAGCTTGGACAGAGAGACTGACAAACAGCTTCTATCTCCAGACCATCAGACTGCTAAACAGTCATCACTAGTCAGTTTCCGCCCAGTACCCTGCCCTGAACCTTAGAGACTGTCACTAACCAGCTACTTACCTGGTACACTACACAGAACCTTAGAGACTGCTGCCCTATGAGCCATTGAACACTGGTCACGTAACAATGTTTACATACTGTTTTACCCACTTAATTTGTACTGTATATATACTGCAATGTGCTGTCATTACTCAAAACGTTTGAGGAAACCTGTTGCACTAAATATATCTGAGTACAGTTACTTAAAGCGATTTTTGTAGTCTTTACTCAAACCGATAGAGTCACTGTGACCCAGTAGGGGGTCCAGATTTGAGTTGTATAAGCTTGAAAAAAATACACCCCCACTAAGCCACACGTTCAATATAATTTCCCAGTGAGCCTTTTTGAGTCAATTGTCGAATTACCACCCATGCCTGTATTTGTTAGTGACGGAGAGATAGTTGTTGAATAATTAAAAATTCAGTCCTGTGGCCTTCAAGTGAGTTTCTAGGTGCATGTGATCATTATAATTTATGTGGTTTTGATAGTACATTACATATCCCATGAGTCCTTATTTTGAGGCCTAATACAGTGGACTGAAAATCATGGTTTACAGGCCACATCTGGCCTGCAAGTAGTGTTGCAAAATTCTGTTAACTTTCCCAAAAAATCCTGCTTGAGGCCTCCCGGGTGGCACAGTGGTCTAAGGCACTGCATCGAGGCGCTAGCTGTGCCACCAGAGACTCTGGGTTCGAGCCCAGCCTCTGTCGCAGCCGGCCGCGACCGGAAGGTCCATGGGGCGATGCACAATTGGCCTAGCGTCGTCCAGGGTTAGGGAGTGTTTGGCCGGTAGGGATATCCTTGTCTAATCGTAGGACTAGCGACTCCTGTGGCAGGCCGGGCGCAGTGCACAGTCGCCAGGTGCACGACCTGCAGTAGAACATGCTGAGAAATTTTTTTTATCATAACTTCAAAAAATAGAGTAGATGTGACTTCATCTTTAGGTTTGAGTCAGTACCACATAAACATTTTAAGTAATGCAAACTTCTCCTTGACTTGGTGGTCAACGTACTAGTAACATAAACATTTCGCTGCACACGCTATAGCATCTGCTAAACTGTGTACGTGACCAATAAACTTTGATTTGATTTCATGCAATCCTATTCTAGACTTCTTAGAATAGACTGAGGCGACCACTGACCAACTTTTGGTAAGCCGAACTGGAACTGCGGGATCACCAGTTCTGCATCTCTGAGCAGTGACAGGTGACAGAGAGAGATTTTAATATGTAAATCAATTTTCTTTGTAAATGATACTTATTTTCTTCGTAAATAATACTTAATGCAATGTATAATAATCATATTCTAGACTTCTGAGAATATACTTAACTGATCACTGGCCCTGTAAATAAAAGTGGCGTGGAATGCGAGCCGCCTAGAGTGCACTGGCATACAGTACCGTACACTCTCACAGCTCTGGGTAATCATGTGCCTGTCATATCATGTGCCAGTCTATTTTTTCATTCATAAACTTTTTGTATTAGGAAGATACATGTTTGTTTCTTGGGCTTCAGGAATGTGACCCCCAAAAAATATGTAACTGATTGAAAGTAAGAGGATATCGGTGAACAAATGCCGGATATTTGTTTATTTCCTTGAGTCAAGCTCCGCCCCTTTTTCCTGCCCTCCTTTACCGAGTGTTTGACGGTAGATTTAAGTTGTCTGTTTTTTGTTCTCACTGTTCCTTTTCACTGGTATAATTTGCATGAGGATTTGCATCCTAAAGGATTCGTAACAGTTTTTTTTTAACACATCTGTGTATCTGTTTAGGGATGACACTTGCTATGTTACTTTTAACACAACCACTGCATTGGCACAACATGATTTGTATTAATGTTTTGTGTCAATTCCTGCAATTAATGTGTTAAAAGCTGAATACACCCTAGATGTGTTAGATTATTGACCAATCACATTGCGGATCCGAAGTCTTTATGCATCTATGCTGCGGCCACACGCCCTCGCCCTCATGCTCTGAAAAGTGAAGTGACAACTGACAGCCAGCCAGCAGGCGGAATACGAAACAAGGTAGATTTACTCGTTATCTGAATGAGGTAACCATTTTAAGCCGGAGCGGACACAGCAACATTTTTGCCCTGATTTATAAAAAAATGTCTGAAGAAGTTAGGCACAATCTTACAATTATCATAATTCCCAGCATGCTCTACTGCAGGCTGATTATTTTTTTTTAATTTTGGGGGGGTAGATCAGCTTCAATATTGTAGCTTACATTTATGTTATTGTCTGCATCATGTCCAATATTTGTAAATATATACACGAATATAGTGCATTCAGAAACTATTCAGACCCCTAGGTTGTTACATTACAGCTTTACTCTAAAATTGATGAAATTGTTTTTCCCTCATCAGTCTACACACAATACCCCATAATGACAAAGCAAAAACAGGTTTTTAGAAATTGTTGCAAATTTATTCAAAATAAAAACATTTAATATCAAATTTACATACAGTTGAAGTCGGAAGTTTACATACACCTTAGCCAAATACATTAAACTCAGTTTTTCACAATTCCTGACCTTAAATCCTCATAAAAGTTCCCTGTCTTAGGTCAGTTAGGATCAGCTTTTTTTTCTTTCATCACATTCCCAGTGGGTCAGAAGTTTACATACACTCAATTAGTATTTGTTAGCATTGTCTTTAAATTGTTTAACTTGGGTCAAATGTTTCGGGTAGCCTTCCACAAGCTTCCCACAATAAGTTGGGTGAACTTTGGCCCATTCCTCCTGACAGAGCTGGTGTAACTGAGTCAGGTTTGTAGGCCTCCTTGCTCGCACACTTTTTCAGTTCTACCCACAAATTTTCTATAGGATTGAGGTCAGGGCTTTGTGATGGCCACTCCAATACCTTGACTTTGTTGTCCTTAAGCACTTTTGCCACAACTTTGGAAGTATGCTTGGGGTCATTGTCCGCTTGGAAGACCCATTTGTGACCAAGCTTTAAAACTTTAAAACTTTAAAGCTGATGTCTTGATGTTGCTTCAATATTTGCACATTTTCCTCCTCATGAGGAATCTATTTTTTGCCATCTATTTTGTGAAGTGCACCTGTCCCTCCTGCAGCAAAGCACCCCCACAACATGATGCTGCCACCCCCTGTGCTTCATGGTTGGGTTGGTGTTCTTCGGCTTGCAAGCCTCCCCCTTTTCCTCCAAACATAACAAGCGGTACCGGAGTGCCAGGTCTAGGACAACAGTTTTTACCCCCAAGCCATAAGACTTCTGAACAGGTAACCAAATGGCTACCCGGACTATTTGCATTGTGTGCCTCTCCCCCCCCCCCCCCCCCCCCCCCCCAACCCCTCTTTTATGCTGCTGCTACTCTGTTTATCATATATGCATAGTCACTAACTATACATTAATGTCCATACTACCTCAATTGGCCCAACCAACCAGTGCTCCCGCACATTGGCTAACCGGGCTATCTGCATTGTGTCCCACCACCACCCACCAACCCCTCTTTGACACTACTGCTCCACTGTTCATCATATATGCATAGTCACTTTAACCATATCAACATGTACATACTACCTCAATCAGCTCGACTAACCGGCGTCTGTATGTAGCCTCGCTACTGTATATAGGCTCGCTACTGGTATTTTTCAATGTCTTTTTACTGTTTTTATTTCTTTACTTACCTATTGTTCACTTAATACCTTTTTTGCACTATTGGTTTGAGCCTGTAAGTGAGCATTTCACTAAGTCTACACCTGTTGTACTCTGGGCACGTGACAAATAAACTTTGCTTTGATTTGGTTGTGATGGCCAAACATTTTTTTATGTTGGTTTCATTAGACCAGAGGACATTTCTCCAAAAAGTACAATCTTTGTCCACATCTGCAGTTGCAAACCGTAGTCTGGACTTTTTATGGAGATTTTGGAGCAGTGGCTTTTTCCTTGCTGAGTGGCCTTTCAGGTTATTTCGATATAGGACTTGTTTTACTGTGGATATAGATACTTTTGTACCTGTTTCCTCAAGCATCTTCACAAGGTCATTTGCCGTTCTGGGATTGATTTGCACTTTTCGCACCAGAATACGTTAATCTCTAGACCGAACACGTCTCCTTTCTGAGTGGTATGGCGGCTACGTGGTCCTATGGTGTTTATACTTGTGTACTATTGTTTGTACAGATGAACATGGTACCTTCAGGTGTTTGGAAATTGCTCCCAAGGATGAACCAGACCAGTGGATGTCTTAAAAAAAAAGGTATTGGCTGACTACTTTTGATTTTCCCATGATGCAAAGAGGCACTGAGTTTAAAGGTAGGCCTTGAAATATATCCACAGGTACACCTCCAATTGACTCAAATTATGTCAATTAGCTTATCAGAAGCTTCTAAAGCCATGACATCATTTTCTGGAATTTCCAAGCTGTTTGAAGGCACAGTCAACTTAGTGTGTGTAAACTTCTGACCCACTGGAATTGTGATAGTGAAATAATCTGTCTGTAAACAATTGTTGGAAAAATTACTTGTCACGCACAAAGTAGATGTCCTAGCTGACTTGCCAAAACTATAGTTAACAAGACATTTCTGTAAGTATTCAGAATCTTTACTCATTACTTTTGTTGAAGCACCTTTGAAGCACCTCAAGTCATCGTGGGTATGACGCTACTAGCGTGGCACACCTGTATTTGGGCAGTTTTTCCCCATTCATCTCTGCAGATCCTCTAGCTCTGCAGATCCTCTAGCTCTACAGCTATTTTCAGGTCTCCAAGTCCGTGCTTGGGCTACTCAAGGACATTCAGAGACTTTTCCTGAAGCCACTCCTGCGTTTTATTGGCTGTGTGCTTAGGGTCGTTGTGCTGTTGGAAGGTGAACCTTCACCCCAGTCTGAGGTCCTGAGCACTCTGAAGCAGGATTTAATTAAGGGTCTCTCTGTTCTTTGCGCCATTCATCATTCCCTAAATCCTGACTATGGCGTGGGATTTGAAGCATGGTAAGAAAGAATTCCTTCACAACATTTTCAGGAACTTCGCCATATTTTTCTTGGATTCCATTAAGTACCAGGTTTAATTTCATAGAACTGGTCTGTATATCAAGTAAGGCTTCTCTCAGAAAGATATTCTCTTTAAGTTCATTAATGTCCATTTCAATCTTATTGACTGTCCCTTTTAGCTTGTTTGTTTCTTTTGAGGTTCGCCTTCGAATTCCTTTATCTTTACTGACTAATTCAAGTATGCCCAGTTTGTTATTTATCAATTTTAACATATCATTTTCCACCCTTACCATTCCTAGTGGTGAAAAGCATAAATGATCTGTGTTTGTTGAGGCATTGTTTTTTCTTTTGGAGATTGGTTCTCCTTGTTTACGCTCCGTCATGTTGGGTGTTGCTTGTTTTCAGTCCGTTCTCCTGTATCAAAGGTACGACATTGTCTGAGTTGGTTATCTAGCTATCACTAACGTGTATGCAATCTTTCAACAATATTTTCCATGTACACAATTTGTTTCATTTAAGATTTTGCATATGGAGCACTGAATTAAAGATCCCGAACAGTCATTCTGATCCCCATGTAAAATAGGCTTTTGAGTGACTAAAATATCACCCATAATGTTTTTGGAGGGATAGAAATGCAAACAAATTGGCATCACGCGATGACATGGTGCGTGCTCCTCCCACTACGACTTGGGAAACCATGCAGTTTTATTAGACTACAGATGAAATAAGTTATGCTGAACTTCACAGGATGGTGAAAGTGCACGGTATGAGCTTGATAATCCTTTCCAATAAATGTTGAGGGTTTTATTGTGGTGACCGGCTAATTGATGCTTGACTACTGTTTTGAAAAATGTACATATCCTCTCCAGGCTAGGGGGTGGTATTTTCACGTCCGGATGAAAAAGCATACCCAAAGTAAACTGCCTGCTACTCAGGCCCAGAAGCTAGGATATGCATATGATTAGTAGATTTTGATAGAAAAAACACTAAAGTTTCTAAAACTGTTTGAATGATGTCAGAGTATAACACAACTTGGTCGGCAGGCGAAACCCAGAGGACAAACCATCCAGGATTATTTTTTTGAGGTCACTATTTTCAATGGGTTTTCTATGTGGATCTAGATTTCTAAGGTACTTGCTTGCAGTTCCTATTGCTTCCACTGGATGTCAACAGTCTTTAGAAATTGGTTGAGGTTTTTCCTTTGAGAAATGAAGAAGGGCTCTTGCGAGGGTCGAGTCTAGTGTACTGATGTGGTTGGGGCGCATGACCTGAAAGCTCGCTCCACTTAGTTTTTATCCGCTATTGAACGCAGTTTATCCCGTCTTAAATTAACTTATTTACTTACTTACTTATAACTTATTTTGTTCCATGCTGGCTGAAGACCTAGCTAGCCCGTAACTATCTAACACCAGACAAAGATCAAAGGGAAGATGCGAGTGTTTTCCATATATGAATAGCGTAAACATTTTATTTGCTGACACCCACAGTCAAATTTTGGCACTGGTAGAGTAGCTATATAAACCATGCCCCCCAAACATGGCTTCTCAGATGTTGGTTACAAGGCGGTACTTATTTAAATGAGATAATATCATGTTACCATTGGTGTATTAAAATGAGAGGGTGATGTCACCCTATCCCCTTAAAAATCCTGCCTCCTGAATGCAAGTGTTTGACATGGGGGAGGGGACTAGTAACTTTATGATCAAACTTTATCAATGTAGAAGAAAAAAAATCATACTTCGGTCATCAAAAGGTCAAAGTTCGCCTCCCTAAAATATAATCCAAATATCATCAAATTTCATGAAGATGTTCATGAAATTGGATGATATTTTATGGAGGCGAACTTCGACCTTTTGAAACTACGTTATGCTACTGCTAGTAGGCTGCTTTTGGTAAGCAAAACTGGCACTGTGGGATGAACCAAGCCTGGCGTGGAATGCAAGTTGCCTAGTGGGCCACTTTTGGTAAGCAGAACTGGCTGATATACAAATTCTCTGAGAACTTCGACATTTCAGCCCTTTTAGAGCAAGCCAATCTAGATTTAGACTGAATCAAAAGCCCTGGGAGAATTATAGATTTTTTCACAGGGTGATAAAAAGCATACCCACAGTCAACAGAAGTACTACAGTCACCGGTGCGGTAAACTCTGTACCCTGAAGTTTCACTGTAATGCCACACGAACGTCCATCACACGAAAAACGTTACAAAACCATTTACAGCTCAAATTCCTCTGGATCATCTAGTTCTCTGTTCACTCACAGCTGAAGGTGTCTATAATTGTAATGTTACCACTTGGGATGGGCCACTCAACAGGGCTACTAAGATGAGGGCTGTCTTTTGGGAATGTCCCAGAAGCAGGGCTGTGCACCGGGAGATTCCCACAGAGTACTAGGGCAATTCCCAAAACCATTTGGAAGAAGCCAGGAACTTTTCTCTTCTTTCTTGTGATTTATTGCTTTGCTCCAACTGTTAGCGAAAATAGATTAACCACAATTCCTGCAGAACTCAACATCGAAATCACAATGGATTTCCGGAAGAAACACAGTAGTAACTAAGATCCAAAATTGACTGTTATTTTAGTGTTATGCCATTGTAATAAATGGTCAAAAGTGAATAGCAAAATTATGTATAACAGACACATGCATCTCGAAATGGAACGCTTCACTGTTTCACTTGGGACGTTTTACTTTACTCTCAACAGGGCAATCATTTGGCCTCAGAAGATTCAGAAGATTGAAATCAAATGGAATAAATGTTGTAACCAGAAAGACTCAAAGACACATGAAATATATAATTTAATATGACCACACATTTCTCAAGATCAGTACAAAGAAGAAAAGAGACAGAGATGATGCTTGACGAGCTTAGTCACCTGTGAGTGATAAACAGCTGTTAGACTCTACTGGCACTCTGCTGAACCTTTCAAACTGAACCTCCAGTCCAGACGCCATCCATGCCTGGAGGTAAGGAACCAGTGCCAGACCAGAATTTCAACCAGAAAAACATACTTATGTAAGGGCTTATAGTGCACTACTTTTGAACAAAGCCCTATGTAGGGAATATGGTGTCATTTCGGACACAACCACAGCTTGACACTGGATAGTTTCACCATCAGAAACGACTGCACTGCCATGTTTTATTATTTGAATTTAATGTCAGTTTGAACAACCTTGTTGTTAGGCTGTGTGCATGAGCAGCTGCCAAATGGATGACAAAGTGGCATAGGAACACATTTTAAATAATCTCTGTATGTACACATTTATGGTAATCTCGGGAGATGGGAAATATACTTGTTTATGTCAGTAATAAAGCTATTGACCATGCAACAATCCCCACCAGTACCTTTTTAAAACACATATATACACACAGCTCAGACTAACCTGCGAACAAAAACAGATGGCAAATATGTACAATTAAAAAAAAAAAAGTTAAAAAAAAATAGCAATATCTCTTATCCTGCAAGAACATATTTCTATCTAATTTATTTTACAGCTTAAATTGTACCATTAGTCCAGCACGTTTTAAGAAGTGTACAGATAGCATGGGGGAGGAAACAAAGCAACACAACATATAGTCTGAGACAGTTACTATCTATAGATCCATACTACAAGGTAATGGAGAGCATTTAAATATGCCTGTATGGAAATTTATATTAGCTGTAAAAAATATACTCAAAACATTGATATACATTTGTTAAATACTGGTCATTCTGAATCCCTGGATTGCTGAAAACTTGCTTCTATGTATTTAGGTAGCGGACTCCCATAGCCCTCGCTGTAGCCCTTTTCAAACTAACTGTTTCTATGAAACATGGGAACTGCTGTTCTTCAGGCAGTACATAAGTACATAAGTTTACCACATTTGGCTTTTGCTCTTTAAACCCGCAAGTGATCACTGTCTGTTTCTAGATCACGTAGGAGGTTGGGGAGAAGGTAATGAAAGAAAAACAGACAGCAATATCATATACACTTATTTTTTCAAATACATAAAACAATTTTTCTATCCCTCTTTAATTTGCTTCAGATTAGCTACTCTGCATGTTCTAGCAAGTAGAGAGACACTTATCACCCGTATTTCCTCATTTATATGTGTATATCCATCGTATTCAAGCAGCTATGTCTGTGACTTTGTACATGATAGGGTCTGTGGGTCTATCCCAGGCTCCATCTGCCCATTCGACAGAGCCCAGCAGGGGTGTCCTCGTGCCCCAGGAGGAGGGGGGGGTTCAGTGGGCTAGCCGCTAGCTGGTGGCTTTCCTCCCAGTCCATAGCCAGCCATACCGCGTGTACCATATACTGTACCTAAACGTCATCTTCTATACAATAAAGCCTGCCTCACAAGTGCATTGTTGTACATCATAATCGTACCTCAATAGAAAAGCTGTCCCCTGCCTTAAAGTCCAACCTTCACACAAATAAGGCACTGTTTACACCCCTGGGGGTCAATGGGTTCTTCTAATAAGAAGAGAGGCAAAAACAAACACACAACCGGACAGGAACATAGTCAACAAAAACAAAACATTAATGAAACATCACGGAATGTATTGCGGGTAGGTGCTAAATGAGGTGTCCAGCCAATCACACACCAGAGTTCTAAACACCAGGAACACACAATACTGTTGGTGCACACGCCACTGTGTCGTCATGGATTCACCGCGGCAACCCTGGGGCCAATTCCTGAACCCCAACAACTCGAGTCTTGAGCTCCTAGAATAGTTAATCCCCCCCCCCCCCCCAATTGGGGGCACGCGTTTGAGTCAGTAGCCTGTTGAGCTGTATGTGTGTTGAGTCAGTAGCCGACGTTGAGCTTGTTCTTGTTGAGTTCTCTCTCCAGGTTGCCTATAAGCGTGTCGATGCTCTCCTGCAGGTCTCGCAGGTTGACCTTGTTGCTGAGCACGGGGCTGATGTCCTGGATCTTCATGTAGGCCTGGTACGTGTGCTCTTTGGGGAGGTGGAGGGGCAGGATGCGCTTATCATCATCATCATCATCATCACACACCCTGTTGTCTGACGGCTGACCACCACTGGAGCCATCACGCTCCTCCACTCTCCTCTCTGCTTCCCTCTCCTCTGCTTCCCTCTCCTCTGCTTCCCTCTCCTCTTTCTCCACTTCTACAGGTCCTTCCATCACCTCCTCGGGTAATGAGGGCTCCTGTTCGGCTGTGGCTGGCTCTGCCTGTCCCCTGTCCAGTAACCATTCCTGTCTCTGCTCCTCTCCTCCTTCCTGTCCCTTGTCCTCTACCCCCTCTAGTTCCTCTTCAGTGACCTCCATATCCTCAGAAGGAACATCAGCATAGTCATTTTCCTCCCAGGACCGAGGAGGGGGGAAGTAGCTCTGTCCACAGCGGCTCCAGTCCCCGGCGTAACGGTTGCTAGGGCTGTCCAGACGGCCCGGCCTGGGCCGCAGCACCCCGGCCATCTCTGCATCGCTCAAGGTCAGCACCTGGGGGCGCTCCTTCCTCCGACGCAGGGGGGGAACGGCCAGCTGGTCGGCTGGGCCGGGGGGCCCTGGGATGGGGGACGAGGTCTTGTCACGTGGGTCCATCACTGGAAGGAGAGATAGAAAGAGTAAACAGGAAGCTATTCAGTCAGTGACAATTCCTGGTGTATGGCACATGCACTTCAAGCATTGTTGGTGTAAACCAATTACTCAAATCCAATATTCTTATTTAAAATGTTTATTTAAAAATAAATCTGAATGACCCCTTTTTCGCCCCAATTTCGTGGTTACAGTCTTGTCTCATCGCTGCAACTCCCATACGGACTCAGGAGAGGCGAAGGTTGAGAGCCGTGCGTCCCCCGAAACGCGACCCAACCAAGCTTCTTAACCCAGAAGCCAGCCACACCAATGTGTCCGAGAAAACACCTGGCGACCGTGTCAATGTGCATGCGCTCGGTCCGTCACAGGAGTTGCTAGAGCTCAATGGGACAAGAACATCCCTGCCAGCCGAACCCTCACCTAACGATGCTGGGCCAATTGTGCGCCACCCCATTGGTCTCAAGGTCGAGCCCAGCTGAGACAGAGCTCGAACCAGGATCTCTAGTGGCACAGTTAGCACTGCGATGTAGTGCCTTAGACCACTGCGCCACTCGGGAGGCCCTCAATTGAAATGTTTTAAGCACACTGTACACACAAGGTCCTCATGGAGTTAAATTCAGGATCTAAAAGTGGTATTTCCGACATGCTAAATCCACTCCAACACACTCTACTACTTTTTAACTTAGTCTTCAAATATTAGGTACAAATCACATCTAACTCAACACACATCCCTGCTTTGGGGTGAAGAAGGAGGAGGGTGGGATCACATGATATGAGCATGTCTGATCTAATGAGAAGAACACTGAGCACTCCAACCACCACTTCCCAGTTACCTGTCCTCCTGTCGGTCTCTCTGTGTACCTAGTACACTGTGTCCCGACAGTACATCTTTAGATACCTCCTACAGTCAGTGGCGGAATAAAACAAAAAACAAACAAAAAAAAATTTCAGAGGTAAAACAGACAATGTCCACTCACTGCAACAAGAGCAACCTGTCAGTCAGACAGTTTACAGGAAAACACCTTTGCATTTGACTTGACTTTTACATCTCCTTTATGCTGGAGGAGGAAGAAAGTAAAGTACTCAAATCCCACAGTGGTACAGTAGAGCCAACCGTTGGTTCTGATATCATACTGTATGAATAATACTTTTAAATCATTGCAAACCCATTGAGGAAATAACCCTGAACTCCTCTCCACCCCATCCTGCCACACACCTTCCTGGAAACTTCCACATCCAGGGCTGCTCCCACTGTACTGGGATCAGTTAAAAATATCCAATGATCTCTCTCTGGCCACAAAATAAACACCACAGCATGCACCAAAGCCAATGAGTCACACGCACATTTTCACCTCCTCATGAAATACACCAAATTCCAAGGCCCGACAATCACATACAGTAATACACATATCAGCCCACACACACGCACACACTGGCAACCTGTCATTCAGGGCAGGTGGCGCAGGTCATTGACAACAAATAAAATGAGGTCAAATCAGGTTATATCTACAGTAGCTTTGATTGGACTGATCATGTCAACCTGTTTTGAGCCCCACCTTTTAAGCTAAGGTGTGGCGTCTGTTTCACATGTTATTTTGAAATTAACACATGTCACATCAGTTTGCAAGCAATGCAATTTAAAAAAAGAATCATTGAGTTAATTAAGCTGCATACAAAATTGGTCTCTTTTTTTGCTTTCTTGAGTAAGGCAGCTCCAAAATGCAGGTGTTTCAGCCTACCGGTTTCTGTGGTGGAGGGGCAGCCAGCGGAAAATACGGAGCGTAGGGGTTGGTAACGTTCTCTAGCTGCACGATGATTGGGTAATGTTCTCTAGTTGCACCGTGATTGGCTCAGTGTTCTGTCACTCATGGGGATACTACCTCACCGCCAAATCTAAGGGTAGAGCTTGAAAATTCAAGCCCTTTGGGTGCTGCCATAGAGTTACATAAGAAGCGCCCATCCAAGAAGGCTCAAGGTCATTGACAACAGGTAAAATGATGTCAAATCACGTTATGTCTACAGTAGCTTTGATTGGACTGATCATGTCAACATCATACTTTCAAAATCTTAGCTTGTAAGCTAGCAGTCATCATCATTTATCAAGTTGATAATCTACTGCTAAATGGTTTTTAATCCTTGTCATATGAAGATGAAGAATTAAGAGAAATTATAAATAAAACGTATCGGTGCTCATCGGCCATTGGACATAAACATTACACAACAAGTTGGAAATCATACCCCTGTAGAGATACTGGGGTGCAAAGGAGCGAAAAAATAACAGTATGGGGATGAGGTAGTTGGATGGGCAGTTTACAGATGGGCTATGTACAGGTGCAGTGATCTGTGAGCTGCTCTGACAGCTGGTGCTTAAAGTTAGAGGGGGATATATGAGTCTCCAGTTTCAGTGATTTTTGCAATTGGTTCCAGTCATTGGCAGCAGAGAACTGGAAGGAAAGGCAGCCAAAGGAGGAATTGGCTTTGGGGGAGAACAGTGAAATATATCTGCTGGAGCACATGCTGCAGGTGGGTGCTGCTATGGTGACCAGTGAGCTGAGATAAGGCGGGGCTTTACCTAGCAAAGACTTATAGATGACCTGGAGCCAGCAGGTTTGGCGACCAATATGAAGCGAGGGCCAGCCAACGAGAGCAGTGGTGGGTAGTATATGGGGCTTTGGTAACAAAACAGATGGCACTGTGATAGACTGCATCCAATTTGCTGAGCAGAGTGTTGGAGGCTATTTTGTAAATGACATCACCGAAGTCAAGGATCGCTAGGATAGTCAGTTTTACGAGGGTATGTTTGGCAGCATGAGTGAAGGGTGCTATGTTGCGAAATAGTAAGCCAATTCTAGATTTAATTTTTGGATTGGAGATGCTTAATGTGAGTGGAAGTAGAGTTTACAATCTAACCAGACACCTAGATATTTGTAGTTGTCCACATATTCTAAGTCAGTTCCGTCCAGAGTAGTGATGCTGGACGGTCGGGCAGGTGCGGGCAGCGATCGGTTGAAGAGCATGCACTTAGTTTTACTTGCATTTAAGAGCAGTTGGAGGCCACGGAAGGAGAGTTGTATGGTATTGAAGTTAATCTGGAGGTTAGTTAACACAGTGTCCAAATAAGGGCCAGAAGTATACAAACTGGTGTCGTCTGCGTAGAGTTGTATCAGAAAATCACCAGCAGCAAGAGCGACATCATTGATGTATACAGAGAAAAGAGTCAGCCCAAGAATTGAACCCTGTGGCACCCCCATAGAGACTCCCAGAGGTCCGGACATCAGGCCCTCCGATTTGACACACTGAACTCTATCAGAGAAGTAGTTGGTGAGCCAGGCGAGGCAGTCATTTGAGAAACCAAGGCTGTTGAGTCTGCCGATAAGAATGTGGTGATTGACAGTCGAAAGCCTTTGCCAGGTCGATGAATACAGCTGCACAGTAATGTCTCTTATCGATGGAGGTTATGATATCGTTCAGGACCTTGAACGTGGCTGAGGTGCACCAATGACCAGCTTGGAAACCAGATTACATAGCGGAGAAGGTACGGCGGGAATCTAAATGGTTGGTGATCCGTTTGTTAACTTAGCTTTCGAAGACCTTAGCTGGGAGGAGCTCTACAGGTGCTCTACAGGATGCAAATTTCTGTTTGAAAAAGCTAGCCTTTGCTTTTCTAACTTCGTTGTAAAGTTGCATATCGCGGGGCTATTCCATGCTAATGCAATACACCAAAGGATGTTTTTGTGCTGGTCAAGGGCAGTCAGGTCTGGAGTGAAGCAAGGTCTATATCTGTTCCTGGTTCTACATTTTTGAATGGGCATGCTTATTTAAGATGGTGAGGAAAGCACTTTTAAAGAATAACCAGGCATCCTCTATTGACGGAATGAGGTCAATATCCTTCCAGGATACCCGGGCCAGGTCGTTTAGAAAGGACTGCTTGCTGAAGAGTTTTAGGGAGCGTTTGACAGTGATGAGGGGTGGTCGTTTGACCGCAGACCTATTACGGATGCAGGCAATGAGGCAGTGATCGCTGAGATCCTGGTTGAAGACAGCAGAGGTATTTGGAGGGCAGGTTGGTTAGGATGATATCTATGAGGGTGCCCGTGTTTACGGATTTGGGGTTGTACCTGGTAGGTTCATTGATAATTTGTGTGAGATTGATGGCATCTAGCTTAGATGGTAGGACGGCCGCAGTGTTAAGCATGCCCCAGTTTAGGTCACCTAACAGTATGAGCTCTGACGATAGATGGGGGGGAATCAATTCACATATGGTGTCCAGGGCACAGCTGGGGGCAGAAGGTGGTCTATAGCAAGTGGCAACGGTGAGAGACTTGTCTCTGGAAAGGTGAATATTTAAAAGTAGAAGCTCAAATCGTTTTGGCACAGACCTGGATAGTATGACAGGGAGATATGTATACCGTAGCTAAGAAAGTAATACTAAGTGTATGTTGTGTAGTAAGTTGTTAATAGCCCATGTGCCTCACCCTAATAATTTGGTCCCTTTTCCCCCTCTTAATTTTGAATACTGTTCTGACTTGGTGGTACCCATGTAGCCTCGCCTGTTTTAGAGAAATGTAATCAAATACTATAAGGGCTTTCATTGTCTGCTTATACGCCCCCTTTATTTATCATATGGTTCTGACTTGGTGTACAGGGAGAATACTGTAAGAACGACCCATGTTCAGAATTACATTTCAAAAGTGCTGAACAAATACTTACAGTGGGGAGAACAAGTATTTGATAACCTGCTGATTTTGCAGGTTTTCCTACTTACAAAGCATGTAGAGGTCTGTAATTCTTATCATAGGTACACTTCAACTGTGAGAGGCAGAATTAAAATAAAATCCAGAAATTCACATTGTATGATTTTTAAGTAATTAATTTGCATTTTATTGCATGACATAAGTATTTGATCACCTACCAACCAGTAAGAATTCCGGCTCTCACAGTCCTGTTAGTTTTTCTTTAAGAAGCCCTCCTGTTCTTCACTCATTATCTGTATTAACTGCACCTATTTGAACTTGTTACCTGTATAAAAGACACCTGTCCACACACTCAATCAAACAGACTCCAACCTCTCCACAATGACCAAGACCAGAGAGCTGTGTAAGGACATCAGCGATAAAATTGTAGACCTGCACAAGACTGGGATGGGCTACAGGACAATAGGCAAGCAGCTTGGTGAGAAGGCAACAACTGTTGGCGCAATTATTAGAAAATGGAAGAAGTTCAAGATTACCCTCGTTCTGGGGCTCCATGGAAGATCTCACCTCGTGGGGCATCAATGATTATGAGGAAGGTGAGGGATCAGCCCAGAACTACACGGCAGGACCTGGTCAATGACCTGAAGAGAGCTGGGACCACAGTCAAAGAAAACCATTAGTAACACACTACGCCGTCATGGATTAAAATCCTGCAGCGCACGCAAGGTCCCCCTGCTCAAGCCAGCACATGTCCAGGCCTGTCTGAAGTTTGCCAATGACCATCTGGATGATCCAGAGGAGGAATGGGAGAAGGTCATGTGGTCTGATGAGACAAAAATAGAGCTTTTTGGTCTAAACTCCACTCGCCATGTTTGGAGGAAGAAGGATGAGTATAACACCAAGAACACCATCCCAACCGTGAAGCATGGAGGTGGAAACATCATTCTTTGGGGATGCTTTTCTGCAAAGGGGACAGGACGACTGCACCGTATTGAGGGGAGGATGGATGGGGCCATGTATCGCGAGATAATGGCCAACAACCTCCTTCCCTCAGTAAGAGCATTGAAGATGGGTCGTGGCTGGGTCTTCCAGCGTGACAATGATCCGAAACACACAGCCAGGGCAACTAAGGAGTGGCTCCGTAAGAAGCATCTAAAGGTCCTGGAGTGACCTAGCCAGTCTCCAGACCTGAACCCAATAGAAAATCTTTGGAGGGAGCTGAAAGCCCCGAAATCTGAAGGATCTGGAGAAGGTCTGTTTGGAGGAGTGGCCCAAAATCCCTGCTGCAGTGTGTGCAAACCTGGTCAAGAACTACAGGAAATGCATGATCTCTAATTGCAAACAAAGGTTTCTGTACCAAATATTAAGTTCTGCTTTTCTGATGTATCAAATACTTATGTCATGCAATAAAAAGCAAATTAATTACTTAAAAATCATACGTGATTTTCTGGATTTTTGTTTTAGATTCCGTCTCTCACAGTTGAAGTGTACCTATGATAAAAATGACAGACCTCTACATGCTTTGTAAGTAGGAAACACTGACGATTTTGCAGGTTATCAAATACTTGTTCTCCCCATTGTATATTGACTACGTCTGTCCTAGCTTGCTCATTTATGTCTAAAACGAAATGATGGATTGCCTCTTATCAGCTCTTCGTCCCCTTATGCCATAATTTGTACATCTCAATTGTCAATAGAAACCACATTGGTTTAAGCAAGTCAGCCATATAAGCTATGTTTTTTTAAAGGCAGTAAATGAGGCTGAATTAACTGTTTCGCTGCCAGACAAGGCTCAGCAGATAGCCAGGTGTAGCAGTGGTAAGGTGTTGGGACTGCTGTTGGGAAAGCTTTATGTAGGCCCTAACAATTTGTGGGCACCGTTTGTCACCGTCATAGTGCAATTCATGTATTGTTTAGTTTTGTGTTGTGTAGTGGCTTTGCTGGCATGCATCTAAAAAATATATTTGTTTGCCCCACAAGATTGACATGCTAAAATCGGCACTGCTCACACATACAGTAAATTAACACAAAACAAAGCATGTACAGAGGCCAAGCAAAGCATTCTCCCAGACATTCACTCCCAGACACACACTCCAGGCCTATGCAACAATGCATTGGAAGGTGTGGACCTTGTGAAGAAGCTGAAAATGTCCTATAATGGTTTTTAAACATTAGACTAAAGCTGGGAGAGCTATGGGCTAAGGTTAGGACTGGAATGTCCTTAATTATAGACGGGCCGCATTACACACTGAGCTGAGGAAGTGGGCATAAAGAACAGGAGGTATATATGTGTGTGTGTGTTTGTGTGTGCGTTCGTGTGTGTAAACATAGATTTGCGAGCCAGCCAAGACTTGAATTTCAGTTTGGTCAAGGTTAGAGTTACTCACTCAGGACACACCTCTAGGCTCTAGCCAGGGATGGAAACTACACTGACGCAGAAGTATTTTTTACTCAGATACTTCTAGTATGTTGAACTCAAAGTTAATGAAAAGTAATTATTACTTAAAATGTTTATATGGTACTGACCCAAACTAAATGAGAAGTCGCAGAAGTACTACATTTTAAAAATGTATGATAACAAAAACTTTTTACCCAGCATGCTCTACTACAGGTAGATTTTTTGAAATTGTTTTTAATATTCGTGTTTTTGCATGTACATTGAGTGATTGGTTGATTAATATTATGCTACACAATGATAAATAACATACAATTTCCTAAACTGATCCAATCATTTTGATAGATTTTGGCACCCATTACTGAAATGGTTGTTCCAGTTTAAATGGCTTAGATAGCATCTGCACATTGTTCCTAATCCTGGCAGTCATTATGAAATAAGGCTGCGGATGAATAGAAATTCCAACAGTTGGATTTCCACACTCCAATTCCAACAAAAATTACACTTTGCAAAGAAGCATAATGTGTCTTACAAGCTTCCAGAAATCCCAGATGGAAGATTAAAATTTGGGAATTTGGAGAAAGTTACTGGAATTTTGCAACCCTACTAACAGGCCTGACGTGGCCTGTAAACCATGAGTTTCAGGCCACTGTATTAGGGTAATGCTAGGCCTCAAAATAAGGCGTGATGAGATATGTAATGTATCATCATAAAGAGTTGAATTATAATGATATTAGCCAAGGAACTCACTTGAAGGCCACATGTTCAAAAATGTATGAATTCAGGAACCATGTCTCTGTCACTAACAATTACATTCATGGGGGGTAAGTCTACAATTCGCTCGAGGCAAGGCACACTGTGAAATTATATTGGTGGCATGGCTTAGTGTTGGCGAGGCTTCCAATTTATTATTTTTGACCACCCGCGAGTAGAAGTGTTGTAACTGGTCTATGGTAGAGGTACATTATATTAGAGGTGTTGATTACTGGGGGTGTGGCTTTCAGTTAGTTATTTTTGGCAACCGTGAGTGGAAGTGTTGTACCAGTTTAACTGGTCTATGGTAGAGGTACAGCTTTGCAGCTGACAAATGAATGGGTACAATATTCAACAACTGTCTGTTCTCTCAGGTACAAAATTATCTGAGATGGTTTCCTTGGACTGAATATCTAACTAGCACTAACATGTTTGCAATCTTTAAATAAGGATATTTTCCATGTATAGAATTTGTTTCATGTAAGACTTTCATGTAAGCACTGAAAGTATTCATACCCTTTGACTTATTCTTATTATTTTGCTGTGTTCCACTTTAACATGATCAGGTATTGTGGGTAAAGCCAGTGACAAAAAAAAGTCAAGGGGTGTAAATACTTTCTGAAGGCACTGTATACAGTTGAAGTCGGAATTTTACATACACTTAGGTTGGAGTCAATTAAACTCATTTTTCAACCACTCCACAAATATCTTGTTAACAAACTATAGTTTTGGTAAGTTGGTTAGGACATCTACTTTGTGCATGACACAAGTAATTTTTCCAACAATTGTTTACAGACAGATCATTTCACTTATAGTTCACTGTATCACAATTCCAGTGGGTCAGAAGTTTACATACACTAAGCTGGCTGTGCCTTTAAACAGCTTGGAAAATTCCTGAAAATTATGTCATGGATGTATTTCAAGGCCTACCTTCAAACTCAGTGCCTCTTTGCTTGACATCATGGGAAAATCAAAAGAAATCAGCCAATACCTCAGAAAAGAAATTGTAGACCTCCACAAGTCTGGTTCATCCTTGGGAGCAATTTCTAAATGCCTGAAGGTACCACGTTCATCTGTAAAAACAATAGTACGCAAGTATATACACCATGGGACCATGCAGCCGTCATACCGCTCAGGAAGGAGACACGTTCTGTCTCCTAGAAATGAATGTACTTTGGTGTGAAAATATCTATATCCACAGTAAAACAAGTACTATATCGACATAACCTGAAAGGTCACTCAGCAAGGAAGAAGCCACTGCTCCAAAACCGCCATAAAAAAAGCCAGACTACGGTTTGCAACTGCACATGGGGACATAGATCGTACTTTTTGGAGAAAAGTGCTCTGGTCTGATGAAACAAAAATAGAACAGTTTGGCTATAATGACCATTATGTTTGGAGGAAAAAGGGGGAGGCTTGCAAGCCGAAGAACACCATCACTACCATGAAGCACGGGGGTGGAAGCATCATGTTGTGGGGGTGCTTTGCTGCCAGAGGGACTGGTGCACTTCACAATGATGAGGAGAAAATTTATGAGCATATATTGAAGCAACATCTGAAGACATCAGTCAGGAAGTTAAAGCTTGGTCGCAAATGGGTCTTCCAAATGGACAATGACCCCAAGCATACTTCCAAAGTTGTGGCAAAAGTGCCTACGGACAACAAAGTCAAGGTATTGGAGTGGCCATCACAAAGCCCTGACCTCAATTCTATAGAACATTTGTGGGCAGAACTGAAAAAGCTTGTGCGAGCAAGGATGCCTACAAACCTGACTCAGTTACACCAGCTTTGTCAGGAGGAATGGGCCAAAATTCACCTAACTTATTGTGGGAAGCTTGTGGAAGGCTACCTGAAACGTTTGACCCAAACTAAACAATTTAAAGGCAATACTACCAAATACTAATTGAGTGTATGTAAACTTCTGACCCACTGGGAATGTGACAAAATAAATAAAAGCTGAAATAAATCAGTCTCTCTACTATTATTCTGACATTTCACATTCTTAAAATAAAGTGGTGATCCTAACTGACGCGAGACAGGGAATTCTTACTAGGATTAAATGTCAGGAAATGTGAAAACTGAGTTTAAATGTATTTGGCTTAGGTGTATGTAAACTTCAGACTTCAACTGTGTACACAACACTATGAAGTTAAATTGGTTAGAGAAAATGTTAGAGATCTGAGGGGATCAGACAGTTACTGTATAGTCTTATAGTATTTTCTTCCCCATCCTCGTTAGAGGCAGCACATTCATCGGCACAGGATTTGACAACCAAACCCTTTAGCAACCCTACGCTCATCTTTCTTTCATATCCCAGTTATACTCAACAGTGCATCTGTCTCTCGTATCACCGTGCACACAAAGAAGACAGCTGCTGAGAGCAGAACAGAGACACATTAACAACCATAGAGCCACAGTAGAGCCACAGTTGGTCCAGGATGTCTTCAGATGCATCCCAAATTGCACCCTATTCGCTTTTACAGTGCACTTCTTTTGACCAGTTCCCATAGGGCTCTGGACAAAAGTAGTGCACTATATAAGGAATAGGGTGCCATTTTAGAAGCACACTTTCTCTGGACGGTGATTTATATAGAAGCGTCCCTGCCCACTGAGCTTGGTTTACAGTAAGGCTTTGGCCCTCCCGTCATGATGAAGCACTCTGTGGAGCATTTAATCTATGATGAACGAACAGATGTGGCGAATCTGCTGTGTGTGTGTGCGTGCATGTGTCAGCTAAAGTGCCAACCCAGCCTTTTAAAGTCATGTTTGGAACAGAACCCCAGCACAGTGCTGGGAACAATTTGCACTAGAAAGCATCCGGGGGAACATAGTGTCCTTCTAAGAAATGGCTTGTCTGATTTTGGGTGAATGCTTAAGTCTGTTATTACTTGTTTATTAAGTTGTTGTTTTAGTAATTCAGAATGCCCATGTACTGTAGACACACTACTCAACGGCCTGATTTAAAAGGCTGATACATTCACTGCAGGAGTAATGAGCCAGTAATAACGATAGGCCTTTTGACTCTAGATCCAATGGTAAATGACTCTAGATCCAGTGGTACTGCATGGTACTACACCATGAAGTATACTGGTTTAGAATGCATCCCTGACCAAGATGGCTGCCATTATCACCTCATTCTAGAGTTATGAAGGTTCATTTCAAAGGCCACTCTAGTATTGTAGTGTATCTCCATGGTGGAGGTTACCTGGCCATAGCTGCAGCAGGTAGTGTAGCACTTCGATATGTTTCTTGAAGTGTAGGGCGCTGGCCAGCTCCTCTGAGTCGATGAAGACCCGGTTGCTATGACAGCTGGCCTCCTGGCGTTGGCTGAGCAGCACGGGGCCGAAGCATACCGCCAGGTTCTGACACGTCATCTTGTTGACCTCATGGTATGACGCCACCAGCTTCAGGTGGTACAGCAGCCTCCGCAGGGTCAACTGGAGTAACAGAGACAGAAAACATGCTGGGTAAGGGCGGATTAACACTGACCAAAGACACGGCTCCTTTTAGAAGCACAAACACACTCAGGGAAAGGAAATACCTAGTCAGTCGCACAACAATGCATTCAACCGAAATGTGTCGCTTATTGGATCTTTGTTTATGCTATTGCTATTTCTCTCAGGTACTGTTATTTCCTAACATCAAGAGGGTTTGAAACTGTGTACTGTGAACGCTGCACAGTACTAATGAACATTACTGAAGGAACTTGGTGAATGTAGAGAACCAAGAGCACTGTGAACCCAAAAAGGCAACTGCAAAAGCACTTTGTGACAAATGTTGATTTATGAATACACTTCATTGATCGATTGAAGAGGAACTGTCCCTTACCCTCTCCACCTCTGGCAGGTTCTCCAGGAGACTAACGGTGTGTTCTGTGTCTGCCGGGTCATTTTCACATCCTCCTGCTCCGATACGCAGAGGTCTCTGAGCCATAGAGTCCAACACAGTCTCATACAAGTGCTTAGTGATAAGGGGGTAGGGCAACTCACGCAGGTAGTCCTTCAGAACACCTGGAGAGAGAGAGAGAGAGAGAGAGAGAGAGAGAGAGAGAGAGAGAGAGAGAGAGAGAGAGAGAGAGAGAGAGAGAGAGAGAGAGAGAGAGAGAGAGAGAGAAAGTAGGGGAAGGGAGGAGAGAGAGAGAAAGCATGAGAAACCCTTCATTGAGTTAACAGAAAAATGATCTCTGATCATAACTCTGATAATGATTACAGCTGCCAGATTACAGCTGCCAGTAAGAGGACGGCAAAGATTTTCACCAGAAAGGACACAATGAACAACACCACTGTCTGTTTGTGCTCTGTGGACCTTATCAGCTGGGTTTCATACGTTTTTTTTTTACACAGCTCAATGAAGTGAAATACCTCTTATGTACTACTTCACAAGACAGCTTAAAATACCTGACAAATCCCTAAAAATATTATCTTTACGAAGAGTCATTATTGAGAAAAGCTAAGTGTTTTCTTCTCCCCTTCTTTTATACAGCAGGCCAGACCTGGCACACACTCTGCTGGCTGCCAAGGCTTTTAAGACTCATTGTTGTGGTGGGCTCTGTTCTGATTGAAATTGGGTATGACATGGCAGCCTCAGAATGTCGGAGGTGGTGGTGAGGCGAAGAGGGTGGGGGGGCTCGGGTCTGTGATGGCGTGGGCATTCACACCTGTAACTCCAGCCACATTCAGCCTTCCCCAGGCTCAGACAAAAGAGACGAACAAACACGAAGCCCACACTGTCTATATACACTAAGCCCCTTGCCTTTTCTTTTCATGAAGGGGGAGGACAAAAAATAACAGACAAATACAGAAAGAAAATATTCCAGTCCACCTCAAAGAATTGACACGCTGTCAATACCTTTTTTCTTCTCTCTTTTTTTTCAGTGCCTAACTACCCAGCTAGCACCTTTGGTTCATTGGAAGTTGTGGGAACGTATACTTTTTTGTGTTTACGTTCTGAGAAGAAATGTTCTGGGAATGTTATTCTACCCCCAAGACATAAGACTGCTAAATACATATATATATATTTTTTTTAAGCAAACTTTGAGGGCGTTCTTCTACTCCCTAGCCAGAAGACTGCTAAATAGTTAACCAATTGGCTGCAAGGACTATCTACATTGACCCTTTTTGAGCTAGCTTTTTTAAAACTCATCACATATGCTGCTGCTACTGTTTATTATCGGTCACTTTATTCCTAGTTATATGTACATACAGTGCCTTGCGAAAGTATTCGGCCCCCTTGAACTTTGCGACCTTTTGCCACATTTCAGGCTTCAAACATAAATATATAAAGCTGTATTTTTTTGTGAAGAATCAACAACAAGTGGGACACAATCATGAAGTGGAACGACATTTATTGGATATTTCAAACTTTTTTAACAAATCAAAAACTTAAAAATTGGGCGTGCAAAATTATTCAGCCCCCTTAGGTTAATACTTTGTAGCGCCACCTTTTGCTGCGATTACAGCTGTAAGTTGCTTGGGGTATGTCTATCAGTTTTGCACATCGAGAGACTGACATTTTTTCCCATTCCTCCTTGCAAAACAGCTTGAGCTCAGTGAGGTTGGATGGAGAGCATTTGTGAACAGCAGTTTTCAGTTCTTTCCACAGATTCTCGATTGGATTCAGGTCTGGACTTTGACTTGGCCATTCTAACACCTGGATATGTTTATTTTTGAACCATTCCATTGTAGATTTTGCTTTATGTTTTGGATCATTGTCTTGTTGGAAGACAAATCTCCGTCCCAGTCTCAGGTCTTTTGCAGACTCCATCAGGTTTTCTTCCAGAATGGTCCTGTATTTGGCTCCATCCATCTTCCCATCAATTTTAATAATCTTCCCTGTCCCTGCTGAAGAAAAGCAGGCCCAAACCATGATGCTGCCACCACCATGTTTGACAGTGGGGATGGTGTGTTCATGGTGATGAGCTGTGTTGCTTTTACGCCAAACATAACGTTTTGCATTGTTGCCAAAAAGTTCAATTTTGGTTTCATCTGACCAGAGCACCTTCTTCCACATGTTTGGTGTGTCTCCCAGGTGGCTTGTGGCAAACTTTAAACAACACTTTTTATGGATATCTTTAAGAAATGGCTTTCTTCTTGCAACTCTTCCATAAAGGCCAGATTTGTGCAATATACGACTGATTGTTGTCCTATGGACAGAGTCTCCCACCTCAGCTGTAGATCTCTGCAGTTCATCCAGAGTGATCATGGGCCTCTTGGCTGCATATCTGATCAGTCTTCTCCTTGTATGAGCTGAAAGTTTAGAGGGACGGCCAGGTCTTGGTAGATTTGCAGTGGTCTGATACTCCTTCCATTTCAATATTATCGCTTGCACAGTGCTCCTTGGGATGTTTAAAGCTTGGGAAATCTTTTTGTATCCAAATCCGGCTTTAAACTTCTTCACAACAGTATCTCGGACCTGCCTGGTGTGTTCCTTGTTCTTCATGATGCTCTCTGCGCTTTTGACGGACCTCTGAGACTATCACAGTGCAGGTGCATTTATACGGAGACTTGATTACACACAGGTGGATTGTATTTATCATCATTAGTCATTTAGGTCAACATTGGATCATTCAGAGATCCTCACTGAACTTCTGGAGAGAGTTTGCTGCACTGAAAGTAAAGGGGACGAATACTTTTGCACGCCCAATTTTTCAGTTTTTGTTTGTTAAAAAAGTTTGAAATATCCAATAAATGTCGTTCCACTTCATGATTGTGTCCCACTTGTTGTTGATTCTTCACAAAAAAATTCAGTTTTATATCTTTATGTTTGAAGCCTGAAATGTGGCAAAAGGTCGCAAAGTTCAAGGGGGCCGAATACTTTCGCAAGGCACTGTAAATGGCACATACTAACCATGTATGCTGTCTATATTGCTTGTAATTGATATAAGACAACATCTATTAAGTATTTTTACGTAAATTCTGTATTGGGTCCATCAGACCTGTGAACACAAGGGATCCTTGTATAGGCTCCTAGCTATGTTACATACACTAAAAATAAATTATACTTCAAGAAGAACTTCAAAATGGCAGATGCTGTTACTGACCCAGTAGGCCTCTCTTTACTGCCTCCCTTGGTTAAGCATTACGGATTCTACAAGCGGGACCAGAAGAGTCAGATGCCTGCCTGGTGGACTGAAACACACAACCGTGACTAAAAGTAAAATGACCAGCTTGTCCCTCCATCTGTGCTCCTGTCTAAAGGGGCTGGGGGACTGGAGGGTGGCTCTGTGGACACTGGGTCCTGCCAAAGCCTCCCAGCCCAGGAGGAATTGTCCCCTAGTCAAAGGGGGCTAAGAGAGAGAGAGCGTGTCTGCCCCCCTCCACCTCACTCCCTGATTTAAGCCACATCCCAGCTGTTAACACAGACTCTGATTCAATTACAGTACAGATCTGCAAAGTCCAGACTCCCGTTGTCTATGTGTTTATTGACTACATGTTAACCTACAAAAAAAATGTCTGATTGTACATAGCAAAAACTTTATGGGGTGAAACTGAAAGTGCAAGGAAAATCTAACCCCAGAAAATCTGCTGATACAAAAAGAGAGTTAGCTAAATAAATTCAATTAATTTATGTCAGCTACTGTTCTGTACTCAGTGCATGACAACCATGAGGCTGTTTGCTGAAGTTGGTAACTTTGTCTGGGATCAAGGTTTGAAACAAAGGAAGGCCAGGCAGTGCACATGTTTTGCAAGCTCTGGCTTGAACTTTGACTTGGTCTTCCTTTTTACTACCTCTGCCTTTTAAATTAGCCGTGTGACAAGCCAGCTCTCACCGACTCCTCTTAGCTCATACATTTGGCATGCTTATTAGCTAGCCTCTCTGTCTCTCTCTCTGGCTGGCCTGACTCCACTCAAACCACCAACCCCCATACCCTCTATCTACCACCGCTCTCTGCCCAGCCTGACCCAGCCCTGCCCAACCCAGGACAACCACCCTTCCTCTCTTTCTCCCTCACGCCACTTCCTCAGCCCATCTGCAACAGCCGAATGCTCGGCAGAGCAAATTTAGGCAGCAAGCAAAAACCAACAATCCACGCTAGTGTTGGCCCTTTGTTTAATTACCCACTCAACTGTTAACTGTGTTCTTTGCTCAGCCATGCATTCAGATCAAAGCAGGCATCATACGAGGACTCCTATATGGGCCTCTTCCCAATCCCACAATGCCCGAGGGCTTCCATGGTCTTCCTCTTTTTCCGGTGGGAGAAATCCATGAGCAAGTATTTTTTCTCTTAACTGTCTATTCCCGGAATCTGTATTCATTGGTTGACTGAAGGTGACATGGCAGGAAGACTCTAGAAGTGAACAGATAACTGGTGTTGGTTAATTCATTAATTAATATCCTTCTGCATGGGAAAGAGGAAAATTGGACGCAAGTCCCCACATGTTCAGGCAGAACAAATACAAATATTTAGCAAATGAAATAGTTTGTCCCAGTTTGTCGCTGACACTAATAGAAACCAGTGAGGAATTACAGTACTTTAACCAGAGTGAAACTGGGTTATTGTCTCCTCTTGTGTAGATAATGGCAAAACTGTGTATGTGTGTGTGTTCCGGAGGTGGTCAGAGTTGTGTGTCTGAACCTGGAAGAGAGGAATGAAGGATTGACCTAAATGCACGTTGGCCTGGATGGTTGGCTGGTTCGTGTGAGGATTCTCCCCTCAGGCAAACTCACATACGGGTGGTATGCTGATTGGAATGCTTTTACTACAAAACGCACACACACACACACACACACACACACACACACACACGTGTCATACAGGTGTGTGTGTATGTCACACACACAGCAAGTGTTTTAATATATGTTAGGGGACAGAGGCTCTGATGCGGTTGGCAGTGTAATGTTACCCGTGATGACGTTGATGTCAGGGTAGGTGTTTTCACAGAGCTCCACTCCTAGGCTGTCCCTCTCAAAGGCCTCCCGCAGCTCCTTCTTTACTGCTGCTGAGCCACACAGACGGTAGAGGCCAACAACCTGCAGAAACACACACAAGCAGGTTGAATACATACACACACACACACACACACACACACAACTTGCATAAACACACACCTAGCTTAAATATTTTCCCAAATATAACCAGGTCATTCACCATCCATTCACCCACATACACAATCCGTCTAAATTGGTTCAAGGATGAACATTTTTCATTTAACCTGTCCCTCCTCTTCATCTATACTGATTGAAGTGGATTTAAGAAGTGACATCAATAAGGGACCATGGCTTTCACCTGGTTAGTCTATGTCATGGAAAGAGCAGGTGTTAGAGCAATGTTTTGTGTATAATCAGCATGACATTCATGTGAGCATTATAATATCACCACAACCCAAAATTAGTGAAATGCACTCATAAATTAGACATGACAGCAATTTATTTAGACTACTTTGCATTTGTCTGGGCTTGCTATCAGTAGCCAGCCATCAGCCATGGGTGGAGCATTGCACCCTGGGAGTTGAAATGCTCTCTGGGAATCGTAGTATGCTGTGTAAAATCCATTGTTGTTTCTATGGTGGGTAGACTATATTGCAATATAGAAGCTTCAGAAATGAGTTTCAAAGTGTTGTTTTTTTATGTCATTTTGGATGCTCTGAGTCTCATATGGTTTTGCATAAGGAAAACTTTTTTATTCTTTGAAAAAAATTGAAAATAGAAGATATTCTACTTGTTATTTTAGTACTACCGGTTATTAACATATTGGTTCATGTTTAAAAAAAGAAAGCCCACTGGTTTTTCTGTGACTTTAGCTAATCAGTTGCTGTGGTATCGTTTCGGTATCGAGTATCGTTTTGGTATTGAGTAATGTTTCAGTGTCGACTATCTTGATACTGAACCTGGTATCGAAGTCAGAATTCTGGTATCGTGACAACACTAAGCTGGACACAATATCTATAGGTTTTACAGACCTACAGGCTCCAACCACATGTCTATACAGGCTACTAGCCACACTGTTCGTGCCTGAGATCTCTCGGTTCTGTCTAGCATTTCTAAACCTCACTCCCTCACACGAGAGGGAGAAAAATGGGCAGATTAGGCAAGGATTTAGCTTTGTGCAAAAGTAAACAGAAGTCACTGGGCACAATGAACAAGTCCATTGAGAGAAAGCTCTACCTTTAGTTTAGGGTCAGTAGAAGCTCAGAGGACAGAGCAGAGCAGCAGGCGGTGGTGTGACAGCTGCTAGTGAAGAGGCCTTGGCCTTATCTACTGCACTGCTGAGCAACATACATACACATGTACACACGCACAGGAAATAAGGGTCTGTCCTCGTCTTAATTAAAAACAACAGAATGGTTTACTCTGGTGAGTTAGGGACTTTCTGAATGAACCCTGAATGAGCGAGCATACACACACACACACACACACACACACAGAGACACTGGTTGCACCCCTAACTAAGCCAATCAGTAGGGAGTGGAACTTCACAGGTTGAAAAAAGATGGTTGCACCTGCACCATTTCCAGACTTCTGACCCCTCGTAGCTTCTGATCTCAGCTGGCTATTTTTGTCAATATGTCTGGTAGAGATACTGTACTTTCTTAAAGGCATCTGACTCTACTAAACACAAAAAACATGCATTACAGCATCCACACACATTACTCGCTTCTGTGACACCAATCTGCAGTCTTTTCAGAACAGCCACAATCATCCCCAAGTGCCTTAAAAGCTTCAGAGCCCCTCGGGCCATGCATTTGTGGAAACACTGAAACGAGAGTAGTCTCCATCTAGGGATACACATAATTATTTCTAAAGACATGCTATGCTGTTTGTCTGGCTCTCTCTGCCTGCCTCAGTGACAAGTCCTATAAATTCCTGTGTAATCTGGTGTAGATCCCCTCCTAACCTCTCTCAGCATGGGCCCCTGGGGGACCACGGGGTAAAGATGGCTCCAAACTGCATCTAGTGATACATGGTCATATCCCCTTACATAAGCTCTACTATGTCTTTGACATATGTGTGTCTCTTTAAAACAACAGAGAAAGAGAACAGGAGAGAGAAATGGAGAGAACAAGAGAGAAATGGAGAGAGCATGGAGAGAGTGAGAAGGAGAGAGAGAAATAAATGGACTAGTACAAAGAAAATTAACTTGGCCAGTGGCTAAAACCATTAGCACAACACTGATTGGCCCAAATGCATAGCCACCCCAGTTAGGGACAGTCCCATGGCATGCTCAGTGTCTAGGCCAGACAGCCCCTTCAGAGTAACACTGATAAATGTCCTCTATAAGAACCTGAAGGAAGGTCTACCTATGAGACTGCTGGTACCCATATGGTCCCCATCCCCTACTGAGGGCGAGCCCATGTAGAGCAGTCGGCCAGAGGACTGATAGATGAGCTGTGTTATGTAGTGTAGGAGAGGCCTGGAGAAAGGCCCTGGAGAATGGCCCGATGGAGGTTGCCCACCAAGGACCAGCCACTCAGGGCACCTGCATCCTCCCTAAGATGGATGGAATTTCTACGGCAGCAGCCAGACACTTTTACTGCTGGGTGGCATCTCAGCTAATTAGAAGAAACCAGTGCCAAAGGAGAGAGACTAATTAGAGAGTCTGCTGCCTGTCTCGCTCTGTTCCATCTCTCTCTCTCTCTTTCTGTATCACATAAAAGGCCACTTGCAACATGAAAACAAGAAGGCCTGTTATGTGATGCATGGTCTAATGTCTGCCACTCAACCAGAATCATCCAGAACTCGCCTCTGGACATGTTCCTCTCACACAAAATGCTGAGTAACCAGGCCACTCACTCAGCTTGCTGGCTGTCGCAATATGAAAGCACTGTACTGGATATTCCTTGACAAAATCGGCAGTTGGCTAACTAAGAAAGTCCAAGGTCCAAATAAGGGTTCTCTGACAGTCCAAGACCCGTGGGCCAAATTTTCATTGTTGGACATAAAAGGCTGTAAAAACATTAAACATTAACACCGTGAACTGAACTCACCTGGCAGCCTCTCGTCTCGATCTCCGTGATGCACTTCTCAATGAGCAGGGGCAGCATGAGTCCTGTGTTTTCCCTCACAACCACCCTCCAGGCCTCCACCCCAAACATCTGTGGCTCCCGGTCCCCATTGTAGCCTCCATCCAGGGAGTTCTGCCACTGCTCCATCAGGTTCAGCTTCACGTAGATCAGGCCTCGAGGCTCCAGCTTCACCGCCAGCTGATGACTCCTGGTCACCCTGAAGAGTGCCGGTAACACCACTGTGCCGTAACAGCACACCCGGTTCTTCTTGGGTGTGGGGTCCCAGCTGAACACCACTAGTTTCAGGTGCTGGGCGTTCTCCAGCTCGATGTTGAAGGTGTGGTCCATGTCTAGGAAGGTGGTCCGACAGGTGAGCAGGGCAGTGCGCGCCTTGTTGACCGAGTCCACCTGGATGGCACAGTAGACGTCTCGGGAGTCGAAGCGTGGTGGCTTGAGGTCCTCGGCGCCGTAGAAGTGCAGGCTCATCAGGCCCGAGATGTATTGGGTGCACTTAGGCTGTTCTGTGAAGGCGTAGTGGCGGAAAGCGTCAATGTCTAGTTCTGTGCCGTGCAGCCTGGGGCTGCCACTTCCTCCTGTTACTCCTCCAGCTCCTGTTCTCTCTCCTCCTCCAGTGGCTGGGTCTTTCTCCTTCCCATTGCCTCCCTTGGCCTCTGAGGACCCGTGCTTCCCAGACTTGGTCACCAGTTCTGGGGAGTCCCCGTCACTGAGGTAGCCCCCCTTGCTAGCCGACTTGGAGGTCCCGCTGCTCTTCTTCTTGCTGTAGGTTTGTTGCGTTGACACACTGCTGTCCAGGTGATACCTCGAGATCACATTATGGCTAGCCACCGCCCCCTGCCCACCCCTTGGGGACAACCTGGGAGGAGCTGGGCCTGGTTCTGACCCGTAATTGTTTTTGGGACACTGGGTCCTTGTCTTTAAGATGCTGCTCTCGCTGGCTCCGTTGCAGCTGCTGTTGTTGTTGTTGCTAGGGGTCCCTTTTACGCTGAGCTTGCGGCTGAGTTCTGGAAGCTTCTTCATCTTCATGGAGAGTTTCCTGACAGTGCGTGGAGACTTGATCCTGTCCGGGAATGACCAGTTGAGGGAGCTTCCCTTTTTGGCAGGGTTGAGGCCTGAGGGCGGCGGGAAGTCAGGGATGGCCAGGTCAGGGGCTTCTGCTGCAGGGAAACAACCAGGACAGAGAGAGCGGTAGACATCATTTTAAACTATGAAAATACACCAAGATAATAGATTACCAAGATAATACACCAAGATAACACTCAACCTCGTGGCACTAAAGAAGGGCACTGGAAAGATTTCTTAAATTAATTTTTTGCCATGTACTTACTGTATACAGTTGAGGTCAGAAGTTTACACACACTTAGGTTGGAGTCAATAGAACTCATTTTTCAACCACTCCACAAATATCTTGTTAACAAACTATAGTTTTGGCAAGTCGGTTAGGACATCTACTTTGTGCATGATACAAGTAATTTTACAACAATTGTTTACAGACAGATTATTTCACTTATAATGCACTGTATCACAATTCCAGTGGGTCAGAAGTTTACATACACTAAGTTGACTGTGCCTTTAAACAGCTTGGAAAATTCCAGAAAATGATGTCATGGCTTAGAAGCTTCTGATAGGCTAATTGACATCATTTGAGTCAATTGGAGGTGTACCTGGGGATGTAATTTAAGGCCTACCTTCCAACTCAGTGCTTCTTTGCTTTACATCATGGGGAAAATCAAAAGAAATCAGCCAATACCTCAGAAAAAAATGGTAGACCTCCACAAGTCTAGTTTTCAAATGCCTGAAGGTACCACGTTCATCTGTACAAACAATAGTACGTAAGTATAAACACCATGGGACCATGCAGCCGTCATACCACTCAGGAAGGAGGCGTGTTCACTCTCCTAGAAATGAACATACTTTGGTGAAAAAAGTGCAAATCAATCCCAGAACAACAACAAAGGACCTTGTGAAGAAGCTGGAGGAAACAGGTACAGAAGTATCTATATCCACAGTAAAACGAGTCCTATGAAATAAATCACTCTACTATTATTCTGACATTTCACATTCTTAAAATAAAGTGATCCTAACTGACCTAAAACAGGCAATTTTTTACTAGGATTAAATGTCAGGAATTGTGAAAAACGGAGTTAAAATGAATTTGGTTTAGGTGTATGTAAACTTCGACTTCAACTGTAAGTCAGTGTTTAGCTTTTCACTTTGTGAGCAAAGATTAGACATCTGACATTTAGACACGGGTTTAAATTAGACTAATATGGGACTAAATTCAATCGCATTACACTGTTGGCAACCACTTGCATACCAGGTCAGACCATGACAAACTTCACCATTGAAAAAAATAGGTCAGCCCTTAGCTAATAATTCATTCTAGTGTTGTGTTTAATTGAATGAAATGCTGGGGAAATTCAAATTCGATTACGCCAGATCTTATTAGCAAAGGTGCACGCAAGCCACGGCTGAAACAAACTGCTTCACAAAAAGGAATGCTTCACGGCGCAAGGCTAACATTACTGAAGGCAGTCTGTTACTCTAGGTATAGATACTGTATGTCTGGTATGCATCTATAACTTGCCTAATAGGGATATGAACTTACATTCAGGAATGTTAGTCAGAGACAAGACAGAAGCTGTCACGGCCGTCTTTCAAGGAAGACCAAAGGGCAGCGTGGTGAGCGTACATTCTTTTACCACAAACACGACCGTGAAGCTTACAAGGGCTATAGTACCCCTAACAAAGACAAATTCCCACAATGACAAAAGGGGAAAAGGCTGCCTAGGTATGATTCCCAATCAGAGACAACGATAGACAGCTGTCCCTGATTGAGAACCATACCCGGCCAAAACATAGAAATACAAAAACATAGAAAACAGAACATAATGCCCACCCAAATCACACCCTGAAATAAAAAGGTTCTCTAAGATCAGGGCGTGACAGTACCCCCGCAAAACCTGAACCTATAGGGGAGGGTCCTGGTGGGAATCTATCCGCGGTGGCGGGTCAGGCCAGGCTAGCCTCAGGCCAGGCTAGCTACAGTGTAGATCAGGGATAGGCAACCTGGAAGCAAGTTTGCTGTAATTCTACACATTTTGCCATGGGGCGGAGAGAAATGTTTACAGTTTTAATTATTATTTCTGAGTGAGACTGACTTACAAAATCAATGGGAGCAGCCCGGCCGGTAATTTGACCATGATAACAAGTTCAGATAGCTGGCTGCTAATCTAATTTAGCAATCTAAACATTTTGACTGATATAAGAGAAAAACTGCTGATGCTCAACCACATTTCGAAATGGTACCTTGTGTATTCTACTATTCTTCTATGGTATATTGGCGATCACACAATTGAACGTGCATCCTGCCAGTTTCTAACTGTGGCAATGAACGCAACGCAAATCCACCGTATTAACACACATGGTATCTTTTGTCTGGCAGCAATCAAACTACAGACTGTGGTGTATTCAATTCTACTATTATAACTCGCAACAAGTTCAGACCCTGAGTTCAAACATTTTATGGGGGATTGATTGGAGGTCCTTCAAAAGTGGGGTCGCGGGCCGCATGCCGGCAGTTGCCCATTCCTGGACCGGATGCTTGAGCCCTTTCAAATGTAAAATAGTGCTTTTCCATTCGCTTTCTAAATAGGATTTACTCCCTTCTTCATTACCCTCTTCCCTTTTCAATCCTTTCCCTTTTCACGCACTACAGGGAAAATCCCTTCAGCTTCAAGGGAGATGATGCCCAAAACATGTAACATGGTGGAAAATGATGGTGGAAAATAAGTATTTGGTCAATAACAAAAGTTTCTCAATACTTTGTTATATACCCTTTGTTGGCAATGACAGAGGTCAAATGTTTTCTGTAAGTCTTCACAAGGTTTTCACACACTGTTGCTGGTATTTTGGCCCATTCCTCCATGCAGATCTCCTCTAGAGCAGTGATATTTTGGGGCTGTTGCTGGGCAACACGGACTTTCAACTCCCTCCAAAGATTTTCTATGGGGTTGAGATCTGGAGACTGGCTAGGCCACTCCAGGACCTTGAAATGCTTCTTACGAAGCCACTCCTTCGTTGCGCGGGCGGTGTGTTTGGGATCATTGTCATGCTGAAAGACCCAGCCACGTTTCATCTTCAATGCCCTTGCTGATGGAAGGAGGTTTTCACTCAAAATCTCACGATACATGGCCCCAATCATTCTTTCCTTTACACGAATCAGTCGTCCTGGTCCCTTTGCAGAAAAACAGCCCCAAAGCATGATGTTTCCACCCCCATATTTCACAGTAGGTATGGTGTTCTTTGGATGCAACTCGGCATTCTTTGTCCTCCAAACACAACAAGTTTTTACCAAAAAGTTATATTTTGGTTTCATCTGACCATATTACATTCTCCCAATCTTCTTCTGGATCATTCAAATGCTCTCTAGCAAACTTCAGACGGGCCTGGACATGTACTGGCTTAAGCAGAGGGACACGTCTGGCACTGCAGGATTTGAGTCCCTGGCGGCGTAGTGTGTTACTGATGGTAGGCTTTGTTACTTTTGTCCCAGCTCTCTGCAGGTCATTCACTAGGTCCCCCCGTATGGTTCTAGGATTTTTGCTCACTATAGATAGCGTGTCTCGAGTGAGCCATGTTTCCGTGAAACAAAGAACGTTACAATCTCTGATGTTCTCTGGAAGGCAACCCTTGCTCGGATTTCGTCTACCTTGTTGTCAAGAGACTGGACATTGGCGAGTAGTATGCTCGGGCGCGATGTGCCTGTCTACGGAGCCTGACCAGAAGACCGCTCCATCTGCCCCTTCTACGGCGCCGTTGTTTTTGGGTCACCGGCTGGGATCCGATCCATTGTCCTGGGTGGTAGGCCAAACAGAGGATCTGCTTCGGGAAAGTCATATTCCTGGTCGTAATGTTGGTGAGTTGACGTTGCTCTTATATCCAATAGTTCCTCCCGACTGTATGTAATAAAACCTAAGATTACCTGGAGTACCAATGTAAGAAATAACAAAGAAATGTAATAAATAACACATTAAAAAAAATACTGCATAGTTTCCTAGGAATTCTAAGCGAGGCGGCTATCTCTGTCAGCGCTGGAAGTACATGCCAAGATTGTAGCGTCATATCTAAGACTCAATGCTGTAATTGCTGCCAAATGTGATTCCGCAAAGTACTGAGTAAAGGGTCTGAATACTTATGTAAATGTGATATTTCAGTTTTTATAAATTAGCAACATTTCTAAAACCTGTTCTTGCTTTGTCATTATAGGGTATTGTGTATAGATTGAAAAAAACGATTTAATACATTTTAGAATAAAGCTGTAAAGCAACAAAATGTGAAAAAAGTCAAGGTATCTGAATACTTTCCGAAGGCACGGTATATTGTACAGAACCTAAAACACTCACCAGTGTTTGATTTGGTGCACTGCAGTGCTAGTATCTACATTCATGGCCTCCGAAGACAGTCAATAACTAGTACAGGTAAAACAAAAAACTTGATTTAATTTCTTCAACATTGCATTACTTTCTGGGCACAATTCTTTTACAGTTGAAAATAAGACATTAAATCACTTGAAAACAGGCTACAATGTGCCGATTCTCTCTTTACAGTTCTCACGTGTGCATCATTCCATTTTTCTGTTTTCAAACTGCAAGTTCCTCCACAGTGCTGAGACAAAGGAGTCATTCTATTGGCTAATCACTGAAAGAGAGCAAAGCAGAGGGAGAGAGAGGGAGTCAGAAAGAGGGTGAGAAAAAGAGGCAAGATAAAGTAGGAGAGCAATATAGAGAGAGGGAATAGGAGTAAAAGAGAGTAAGAGAGATGAGAGTAACATTTTTTAGAGAAGATGACAACATCCCCTGCTCTATTTTCAGAGAGGCCTGCTGTGCTATTCTGGTGAGGGATAAAAGCTTTGCATGCTTTGGTTCGGCTGGCGCCTAGCTGAACTCGGTTAGGCGAACCGAACGAGTGTGCTCCATACTCCCTTAAAAGACCTTCACTTGAAAAAAAGAGACAAAGCAGCAACAGTACTGTTTGTCCATCATGAGACTCTGTGGGCCTGTATACTCTTCCTCAAAATAGTCTGAATTAATCTAAGATACCGTAACTCAAGAAATCTGTCATTCATTTTGACGTGTTTGACAATCGGACTAAAATGTTTGGTGCAGTATTTCTCAAGTGAAAAAATGTGCATGAAAACGAGTCATCTGTTGTTGAATGACAATAAATATTTAATTGAAGAACCCCTACTGTTGACCGACGAAAGGGCGTAGACTTTAGCTCCGAAATTCGTCTTGCCTTGAGAAAAAATGTAGTGTGCAGCCAAAAAAAAACTTACCGAAGACCAAAACGAGAAAAAAAAACGTCACAAAATGGCATCATTATATATGCACAGAATGTTTCTAACTGTTTTGGATGGGACGCCTTAAGAGGGAGGCAGGGAATGGGCAGAGGAGGGGTAAGAGGGAGGCAGGGAATGGGCAGAGGGGTAAGAAGGAGGCAAGGAGGGGCCAGAGGAGGTGTCAGAGGCTGTAGAAAAGGGGTAACATGGGGGAAAGAATAGTGCAGGGTGGGTTGCTGCATGCATGGAGAGGTGCAAAGGAGGAGGTATGGAGTATGGGGGGGACAAAAGCACCCCTTGTCCTGAGATTCAGAGGCCTGGCCAGTGAAAGGGGGTGTTCTGACATTCCATAATAAACCATGTTTAGGCTCCCTTCCTTTTCCTCTGGCTGCTGAACATACTTCCCTGTCAGCTAGTGCTTCATCACATTAACAAACACCAACACAGAGAGTGGGGAAAAGCCTCTGGAAGAAGTGCCAAACAACATCTAAAGTTGGGCCATGTCCCAGATATTGAGGTTTAGGTTTGGCCAAACTCACGACTCACACTGAAACGCACGTTTGACCAATCAGACTGCGTACCCAAAACTAACCGTTTCATAATTCCCCCATAAGAAAAAAAACGTGTTAAGTGTCTGTTCAAAATCATTGTCTTATTTGAAATCTGTTTTCAGATTAGGACATGATGTGGAAATGTCTTCGGCAATTATCCAAAATCTAATGGTATAAACAGAACCCTCATCCACAACAGCCAACCGGGTCAAATCAGGTGGATATAACATTTTACCAAGTATAATAATATTACCTAAAAAACAAATCACTACTGTGCTGTTTTCCATAGTTCCCTCACAGCTCTCTTCTGTAGCCATTTACCCTCTGGCAACAGCAGAGACAGAAGGAAAGACACCGACACCCTCTACCTGATATTCAGGGACACTGTTTGATACTTAACATCGTGGGGTCATGTTCATAAGGTCAAAGGGCGACGGGTTGCATTCCACCCGCTGGAACCGGAGCTGAGTGACCAGTGTCACCCCCCCCCCCCATACCCCTCGCCCCCGTACCCTCTGTGACCCCCAGGCCGACCCCAGGCAGCCTGCCACTGACACCTCTCACAAAGAGCAGGAATTTATGTCCCTTGGCTTGATTGCCTGTAACAATGTTCTGGGCCCAGACAGCTGCTAAGAGAGGGAACGGTCTGTTTATTTTCGAAGGACTGTGTGTGTGTGTGTGCAGGTTTTTTTCCGGAATAAAAATGGTGCTTAGGTGGTGGGCGTGGCCATGGGTGTGGCCAATGGTGCAGTCGCCAACCTAACATTTTAGAGGCCCTCCTCCTGGCCGCAGTGACAATATTAATCTGTTTTAAAGTTTTTCCTGTACTTCTACACATTTTGCCATGTGGTGGAGATACCATGATACAGTTTAATGCAAATTTCCTGCAATTCTACGCGTTGCCATCAAAATATATATATGTATTTATAACCCTTGACTTTTTTCCACATTTTCTTGTGTTACAGCCTAAATTTCAAATGGATTAAATGGAGATTTTGTGTCTGGCCTACGCACAATACCCCATAATGTCAAAGTGGAAACAGCTCAGGGGAAACAGCTCAGCCACCACCATGAGGCCAATGGTGACTTTAAAACCGTTACAGAGTTCATTGGCTGTGATAGGAGAAAACTGAGGATGGCTCAACAACATTATAGTTACTCCACAATACTAACCTAAATGACAGAATGAAAAGGAGGAAGCCTGTACAGAATAAAAATATTCCAAAACATGCATCCTGTTTGCAATAAGGCACTAAAGTAAAACTGAAAGAAATTAACTTTATGTCCTGAACTGCAAAAATATGGCAAAAAAAATAACTTAATGTCCTGAATACAAAGCACTATGTGGTCTAGATTTGTGAGGCTGGTTGGATATACTGCCCAATTCCCTAAAATGACGATGGAGGAGGCTTATGGTAGATAAATTAACATTTAATATTCTGGCAACAGCTCTGGTAGACATTCCTGCAGTCATTATGCAAATTGCCTACTCCATTGAAACATCTGTGGCATTGTGTTGTATGACAAAACTGCACATTTTAGAGTGGCCTTTTATTGTTCCCAGCACAGCACCTGTGTAACAATCATGCTGTTAAATCAACTTATTGATATGCCACACATGTCATGTGGATGGATTATCTTGGCAAAGGAGAAATGCTCACTAACAGGGATGTAAACAAATGTGTGTACAACATTTTAGAGAAATAAGCTTTTTGTGGGTCTGGAAAATTTGAGATGTTTTATTTCAGCTCATAAAATATGGAACACTTTACATGTTGCATTTATATTTTTGCTCAGTCATTCAAACTAGTTTTTCAATCACTCCACAAATGTCTTGTTAACAAACTATAGTTTAGGCAAGTCGGTCCGGGCATCTACTTTGTGCATGACACAAGTCATTTTTCCAACAATTGTTTACAGACAGATTATTTCACTGTATCACAAACTCTTTGGCATGAATGCCAAGCATCACGTCTGGAGGAAACCTTGCACCATCCCTAGGGTGAAGCATGGTGGTAGCAGCATCATGCTGTGGGGATGTTTTTCAGTGGCAGGGACTGGGAGACTAGTCAGGATCAAGGCAAAGATTAACGGAGCAAAGTACAGAGAGATCCTTGATGAAAACCTTCTCCAGAGCACTCAGGACCTCAGACTGGGGTGAAATTCACCTTTCAATAGGACAACAACCCTAAGCACACCGCCAAGACGACACAGGAGTGGCTTCGGAACAAGTCTCTGAATGTCCTTGAGTGGTTCAGCCAGAGTCTGGACTTGAACCCGGTCGAACATCTCTGGAAAGACCTGAAAATAGCTGTGCAGCGACGCTCCCCATCCAACCTGACGGAGCTTGAGAGGATCTGCAGAGAATAATTGGAGTAACTCCAATTTGGAAAATAATAGTTTGCAGGACAAATAATCGTTTGCCACAGCAGGAAAATAATCCTACAGCAAAATGTGAATTACTATGTGGATTATAGTTAAATTGACATTTTTTTTGTAGGGGTTGATACATTTTCCATTAGGGCAAATCAATTCTGACATTTTTAAATGGAAATTTCAAATTTTAGAAGCCTTTTTAAACCTTGAACACACAAGTTTCCATTTCCGGCTGTGCATGAAAGTTCTCAGCAACAGAAGAAGGATCAAATTAAGATCCAACATCTGTGTATAAGGAATAGGATGCCATTTGGGATGCAGCGAGAGATTCTACTCTATTGGTGGCTCTCCTTGTGCTCTAAATCATTCAGTGCTGGATTCCTTTCAGGACCCCGAAGGCATTTCATTACAATGGTGACCAAACCCCTGCTAACATAGACTGTGTCCGAAATGGCACCGTTTTCCCTATATATTGCACTACTTTTGACCAAAGTGCCAATTGGGGTGCAACAATAACCAGGCATGCAGGCAGTCTCTTCCTGGTCTCATTTGCACAGCAACATGGCTACCTGCCAACGCAGCTTGTCCTGCTCTCGATGTAGGCTAAGGAAGCTATTACAACAGGAATTTAATCTCAGCCCACACCTCCTCTATCTCCAGTAACAGGGTGTGTGTGTGTGTGCGTGCATGTGCATACGTGCATGCACAAGTGTATTTGTGTGTGTGTTCGTCGATTTTCAAAATTCATGAAATTATCATTAATTTACTACAGTACTGCACTTTTGCTGACTGATCCAATCAAAACAACCATAAAAATAGAGCTGACCACATATGACCCCATCGGTCCAACTACCAGATTCCCATCCAGGCGCTAAGGGAACACTTTGCCTCTAAATGTGCTCTATAGTCCATCAATCATTATCCTCTATACAAACACAGCATTCAGCAAAGAGTCTAAGGGTGTATCCGGTTAGGAAAACGAACCAACCAGCTGGACAGACGGAGAGATAAAGGGTCTTGTGTTCTAATCTAACGTGCACAAATACATTATTATTCAACAGACATTATTTCGAGCCAATACAAAGCGTTATCCATTTTTAGCCAGTTGTAATAAAGTAGCTTCTGTCCTCTTCATAGGTTTGGCACAAAGTGAAGAAGGGATATTGAGACTTTATAGGAGAAGAGGAGGAAGATGAGTTTGAAAGGATGTAGGCATCACAAAAACCTGGAAGAGGAGGACATCATGGTTCCTCTCTCCCTATTTTATTCTAATCTAGGCCTTCTTTTACAGGCTGCATGGGGACGAATCTGGCATTACTGAAAGCAGTGACCTTACTACTCCACTCCCCTGTCTTTCCCTGCTCCTCTGTTTACATAGCCTGCGACCCGTAGTAGATTGAGTGACAGGTCTCCATTACTCCCTGCGGGGAGAGGAGTGGAAACATTACATGACCAAATAGTCCAGTCAGTCAATCACAGATAGGAGGCGAAGAACACAGCACATTAGACATGTCTTTTTAAATTACGTCCTCAACCTCCCCACATCCCTCACCAACCAGCTAGTAGCACCCCCTGCTTAAATCAGGGACACGTATGATGCATTGTCCTCCTGCAAACCCAAAACAAAACCTGTCACCCTGCCACTCCCTTCTGTTAGTGTCACATTTAGATGGAGCAGTCAGCTCCAGATACATCCCAAAGGATTATGGGAGTATCTTTACCACTTTACAGAGACCTGGCCACGTTAATCAGAGCTAGGGTTGCAAAGCTACCGGTAATTTACCAAAGTTACTGGAATCGTCAGTAATTTTGGCAATTAACAGGAAATATATGGCAATCTATGGTAACTTTGTTTATTTACACTTGAATAACTTTTAAAAAATGTATTCATACATTGCCTTCATAAAGTATTCACACCCCTTGACTTTTTACTGTGTTACAAAGTGGGATTAAAATAATGTAATTTGTCATCAACGATCAACAAAATACTCTGTCAGTGTAAGAACCTCTTAACATTCGTAAACAACTAATTAAAAATAAAACACAAATATATCTTCTTCTTGTCATATATTTAAGCAGATTTAAGTCAAAACTGTAACTCGGCCACTCAGGAACATTCACTGTCTTCATGGTAAGCAACTCCAGTGTAGATTTGGCCTTGTGTTTTAGGTTATGGTGGAAAGCAGACTGAACCAGGTTTTCCTCATGAATTTCGCCTGTTCTTAGCTCCATTCTGTTTCTTTTTATCCTGAAAAACTCCCCAGTCCTTCATGATTACAGGAATACCAATAACATGATGCAGCTCCACTATACTTGAAAATATGAGGAGTGGTGCTCAGTAATGTGTTACATTAGATTTGCCCCAAACATAACACTTTGTATTCAGGACTAAAAGTTAATTGCTTTGACAGGTTTTTTGCAGTTTAAATTGAGTGCCTTGTTGCAAACAGGGTGCATGTTTTTATTCTGTACAGGCTTCCTTCTTTTCGCTTTGTCATTTAGGTTAGTATTGTGGCGTAACTACAATAGTGTTCATCCATCCTCAGGTTTCTTCTATCACAGCCATTAAACTGTGTAACTGTTTTAAAGTCACCAGTGGCCTCATGGTGAAATCACTGGGCGGTTTCCTTCCTCTCCGACAAATGAGTTAGGATAGACGGCAGTGCCTTTCTATTGACAGGGTGTATTGATACACCACCAAAATAGTAATTAATAACTGCACCATGCTCAAAGGGATATTCAATGTCTACTTTTTTTTTTTACCCATCTACCAATAGGTGTCCTTCTTTACGAGGCATAGGCAGAGGTGAGGTAGTCATTCAAAAATACTTATAAACACTATCATTGCACAGAGAGTGAGTCCATGCAACTTATTGTGTCTTGTTGACCATTTGGTTCAAGAGAAAATAGCCTAATTAATGGCTTTATTTTCAATTAACTCTAAAACTCTTCCACCTATAGATTTTCCCCCCCACATCTGCCACCAGTTTGACGCCAAAACATAGACTACATATTTATCAATCAATCAAATGTAGTTATAAAGCCCTTCTTACATCATCTGATGTCGCAAAGTGCTGTACAGAAAAGCAGCCGAAAATCCCAAACAGCAAGCAATACAGGTGTAGAAGCACGGTGGCTCGAAAAGGCCAGAACCTAGGAAGAAACCTAGAGAGGAACCGGGCTATGAGGGGTGGCCAGTCCTCTTCTGGCTGTGCCAGGTGGAGATTATTACAGAACATGGCCAAGATGTTCAAATGTTCATAGATGATCAGCAGGGTCAAATAATAATAAATCACAGTGGTTGTAGAGGGTGCAACAGGTCAGCACCTCAGGAGTAAATGTCAGTTGGCTTTTCATAGCCGATCATTGAGAGTATCTCTACCGCTCCTGCTGTCTCTAGAGAGTTGAAAACAGGTCTGGGAAACAGGTCAGGGTTCCATAGCCGCAGAACAGTTGAAACTGGAGCAGCAGCACGACCAGGTGGACTGGGGACAGCAAGGAATCATCACAAGGCTTGACACACACACATATCTATATCATGCTGAAACTCTCATATTTACAATCATGTTTTACAGCTTTGTAATTCTGTTTTAATAACTGCATAAATTTGACATGTGATAAGGTCACAGAGGGACAGAAATCATTACAGACAACTGTGATAATCTGAAGCACCCCAAAAGGTCAGCACGTGGTGTCACTGAGAGACGGAATTTTGCTGTTGTCCTATTGGCCGAGCTATTTGCAATCCATCCATCAAGCCTTGTGTTGTCACTCACTCTCACAAAGAAAGGTTCAGAGAGAATGTCCCCTCAGAACACATTGTTTTGGAAGGAATGTCACAAAGACTATGGTCTTGTAAACGTTGGAGATGTAGGCTGAGGGAAAACCAAACCCCCCCCCCCCCCCCCCCCCCCGGCCAAAACAAGGTGTTAAACAAATATGAGATTCGAAGTAGCCACCCTTTGCCTTGACAGCTTTGCACAATCTTGGCATTCTCTCAACCAGCTCCATGAGATTAACAGGTGTGCCTTGTTAAAAGTTAATTTGTGGAATTTCTTCCCTTCTTAATGCGTTTGAACCAATAAGTTGTGTTGTGACAAAGTATGGGGGCATACAGAAGATAGCCCTATTTGGTAAAAGACCAAGTCCATATTAAGGCAAGAACAGCTCGAATAAGCAAGTAGAAATGACAGTCCATCATTACTTTAAGACATGGTCAGACACTCTGGAAAATTCTTATACATTTGAAAGTTTCTTCAAGTGCAGTCGCAAAAAACATCAAGTGCTATGATGAAACTGCCTCTCATGAGGACTACCACAGGAAAGGAAGACCCAGAGTTACCTCTGCTGCAGAAGATGTTCATTAGAGTTACCAGCCTCAGAAATTACAGCCCAAATAAATGCTTCAGAGTTCAAGTAGCATCATCAACTGTTCAGAGGAGACTGTGTGAATCAGGCCTTCATGGTCAAATTGCTGTAAAGAAACCACAACTAAACGACACCAATAGTAAGAAAAAAACAAGCAGTGGTGGAAATCTTTAGTCTGATGAAGGAAGGAAAAGCAGCCAACAATTGCTCAGCCCTCCATCAAGGCTGTCGGAAAAGCATTCCAGGTGACAACCTCATGAAGCTAGTTGAGGGAATGCCAAGAGTGTGCAAAGTTGTCATCAAGACAAAGGGTGGCTACATTGAAGAATCTAAAATATATTTTGATTTGATTAACGCTTTTTTGGTTACTACATGATTCCATGTGTGTTATTACAATGTAGAAAATAGTCAAAATGAATAAAAACCTTTGAATGAGTAGGTGTGTCCAAACTTTTGACTGGTACTGTACATCCTTATTTCACATGGGTGGGGTCACAAGAATTTTCAGATATCAAAATGGGGTCGTGGGTCAAAAAGTTTGGGAACCCCTGCTTTAACATATATGATCGGGAAACGCGTAAATTCAGATTTTTTTTCATAATTGCTAACTTTGTAGCTTATACTCTATATCGGAGGTTTTTGTATTGTTCCTGCCATCGGTTGAGACACAACATGCTCTTGAATACAGGGTCAGTGTCATTTTAATCATAAAAATAGAATGGACCTATCCCTTCAGACCACTGCAATGTAGCTGGTACACCATTGACATGTAAGTTGAATTGAAATTGTAACTTCTAATGACTACCACAAAGATGGCTGCCGGCCACTCACCGTTGAATGTCAACTTACATGGTCATTTCTATAAATTATATTGATTCATTTCAAAAGATTTCCTATGGAGGATTGACAATATAATTTAAAACAATCAATATTCCCATTCAAGTCAACATTCTCTTATGTGTGGACCTCCAACCATCCTTGTGGTACCATTTGAAAGTAGAAATGTATTTTTTTCCCCCATTTTAATAAATGTATCAGCCAAAACATGACATGCACCCTGTAATCAAGAGCATGTTGTGTCTCAATCGATGGTGTGCACAACACAAACTCAGATTGCGTAAAATAGGGTCTAAGCTACATGTGTGGCCCGATTCAGGAAACTAGGCGTATGTCGTAAGTCACGACTTCACAGGAGAGACATTTGAACGTAAAATATATTATCAAAATCTTTTTTTTTTTGGCAGAAATGCCTTCTCGAACAAGTGAACTTTCATGTGCCTTAACAAAAGTGTATGCCATCTGTAAATACGAATACAATTGTTAAATTATGAGCGTAGTTGGTTTAGCCACAGAAAAAGACAGCAAACTTCCCGCTAGCCATCATTGGCTGAGATAATGAGTGGGCTGGACATGCCGAGAGATGAGTTTGTACAGATTGATCTGTGGTGTAGCATGTGTCTATAAAATGAGCTGCTCGTTATGCGTAGATCATCCTTTCTACTGCATTTTTTTGAAACATAACGTTAGCCCTGGAGAACTGCAAATATGTTGCTACTGCTCTCAATAACATTGCTGCCCTGAATTTATCAGGCGCTATCGACAAAGGTCAGAGGGAAAAGTTGTGATGGACTTTCTGGAGGACGATCGTGCCATGCGGACTCTGACTGAAAATGAATCAGTCGATGAGGAAATCCCTGATTTAGGTAAAGACATTTTTTAGTGGTTTGAATCTATTTGGTTAACTTTAGCTAGCTATGACAATCGGTTTGCATTGCAAGTTAAATCTTGCTGTTAGCTTGCCAGCTGAAGTTTGATGGCTGGCTTGCTAGCTAACATGGTTCATACACAATCTCAGAATGCCATTTCACATCTATTGTATAATAATGCTCAAATATGTGTATGTGGAGTTTGTCTTTCAGCATCAGTAGAACACGCCTGACTCTCCTCTACTGGTCATACAAGGAGAATGGTCTACTGCCTCCCATCAAAAAGAGAGCTGGCCCAAGCAAGCACTGATTACAACTGAGGCATGAGGCCTTGTAGCAAGTGGTGAACTTCAACAACTACACAGAGGATAATGCAATTGCATTACCAGAGGTATGTGTAGTGGGGTCTCTTCCTTCAGGAATCTGTGGAGAAAAGTGCTGCCCCACATCTCAAGCACTAAGCCCAGTACAGACCTGTGCTTGCAGTGCCAGAGGTTTAACTATCAGGTATTCAGATCTGCTAGAAACTGTTGAGTCAGCCAAGCTGAGGAAGCAAGAGCAGCATCTCCTGCTTGTTCAGAGTGAGTGGTCTGTCTACTAGAAGATGGTCGTTGACTGCAATAACACCTGTCAAGACCTGCAGTTGTCTCTGGGGCCCCTACTGAACCAGCAAACAAAGACATCAGGATGCATTACAGCTTTGATTTTGCCCAACAAGTAACATTTCCTCCTTTATACTGATTAATTGGAACTACCCATCCCGGATCCGGGAGAATTGTCATCAACTACACTAATTAGCATAGCGCAACGGCCAAATAATCTTACTAGAAAATATTAATATTCATGAAATCACAAGTGACATATAGCGAAACACAGCTTAGCCTTTTGTTAATTACCCTGTCGTCTCAGATTTTGAAATTATGCTTTACAGCCAAAGCAAGACAAGCGTTTGTGTAAGTGTATCGATAGCCTAGCATAGCATTATGTCCAGCTAGCAGCAGGAAGCTTGGTCACGAAAATCAGAATAGCAATCAAATGAACCGTTTATCTTTGATCTTCGGATGTTTTCACTGACGAGACTCCCAGTTAGACAGCAAATGGTCTCTTCGTTCCATAAAGATTATTTTTATACCCAAAATACCTCTGTTTGTTTGTCACGTTATGTTGAGAAATCCACCAGAAATAGCGGTCACGAAAACTGCAATTTTCTTCTCCAAATTATATCCATAATATCGACAGAAACATGGCAAACGTTTTTTATAATCAATCCTCAAGGTGTTTTTAAAATATCTATTCGATAATATATCAACCGGGACAATTGGCTTTTCAGTAGGAGCGAGAGGAAAAATGACTACCTCTGTCTTTTACGCAAGAATCACTCTGAGAGCCCTCAGCTGGCCACTTACGCAATGTAGTCATTTACGCTCATTCTTCAACATAAAGGCGTGAACCTACGTCAAAATGCTAATGATAAATGCATAGTCATCCAGCAAAGGCAGCAGCGCAATCATCAACTACATGCACCATTTCTTCACCAACTACGGAGTTTTTGGAAAGACGTGTGGACCTGAATTGTGATAACTGCAGTGGCCAAAACAATAACAAGTTTGTGCTCTGCTATTGTGTCTGAGTAAACATCATGTAATATTTATAAAATATTTTAATCTGGAAACTTTCTGTTCGCCTGGAACTTTCCCTTATTGTAGTCTACTACCACTTTTAGTCTTAATTATTACTACACTACTCACTGTTTAGCACATGACGTTACATTTGAATCCTTAAAAATATGGGTGGGGCTGGCTTAAGAGGGTGTGAACAATAGGTAGCCCTAGAATTCTAGAGAGCGTGTTCTTTACCTGTAGCTGTGGCTCTGCTGGAAATGGTTGGCCACTCCTGAGGTTTGCACGCGAGCAGCATCTGTCTTTGCAGATGTAGAGACGGCCCCATGCAACGCATGGCAATCCCCTGCTGACTCCGCTCTCCACCTCCGCCACCCATGCTCTCCCCCACACCCTCCAGGTTAGAGCTGCATCCCTCCAGGGCCCGCCTGACCCCAACCTCCTCTCCCCTGCTGGGCCTCCTCTGGGTCTGGGGGACATGAGGACCCTGGGGCCGTGTCTGGACCATCAGCCTGACCTGGGGGGTGGGAGTGGGTCTGTGGCTGTGATGCAGCTCTGGTTCCTCATCCTCAGGGATGGGGTTGTACCAGATCTCCCCCTCATCGTCCGCATCATTCTCCTCAGTCGGTTCCACACACCTGGAACGAGGCGCCACACGGGCGTGGCCCATTCTAACGAGGGGCAGGTGTAGGTGGAATGGGTGGGATAGGGTTGGCCCGGGAGGGTTTAGGTTCTCTGGGGAGGGGCTAAGAGGGGGGAGTGGAGCTTTTCCGTGTCCATTGTATTCCTCTGCTCCCAGAAGGTACTGGGGTTCGTCCGTGGCGTGACGCGGCCTCCCAGAGCTCTGCTGGAGCCAGTTACGTTTCTTGGAGACGGTGATGGTGTTGAGCGGGGGTCTCCATAGCGACGTCTCGACAGCCTTGCCACCGCCCACATCAAGGCCGTTGGAGGAGTGGTCATTTTCTATCAGAGCTGCAGGAGAGAGAGAGAGAGAGAGATGTGTCAGACTGTAGAGCAGGAGAGACTGAGGCTGCATCTGAAATGGCATCCTATTGTCTGGTCAAAAGTAGTGCACTATGTAGAGAAAATGGTGCCATTTTGGACGCAATCTAACACTAGTATCTCACGCAACCATCTGCTTACCTGTGCCTCTTCATACAGGAGCCCTAACACACGAAGAGATATCCAGGCAACTATCACTGTGGAAATTGTGGAGGCTGTTTTATAACCCTTATCACCACCTGTTGAATCATAGCCTCCCACTTGTTTCCTAAACCCAACATTTGATTAAATGATTCTATTTGCTTTGGGAGGATAACATTGTGTCTTTTCTCTTTCACACTCAACCACAAACACACTAATCGAAAACCAAACACGCCATCTCTCCTCACGGCTGTATTTCACTTCTGACAGTCAGAATGAAATGGGTGTTTTGTCAATATCCTCTTCTGTTGTATATTTTGACCAAACAAATGTTTTAATTACTACGCTACAGGCCCTGTACCGTACTGGCACATTTCGCTCCAATGACTTCCCATCTCGGAAATGTCTGCTTGGGGAATGTGCGAGCTCAAACCGAACAGGCGATTACAAAGAGAGACGGGAATAGAGTGAGAGCGCCTCAAAACACTCTACACTCCTCAAACAGAGCGGAAAGAAAATCAGAAAAAACAGCTGTGAAAATAGAAGAGCGAGGGATCAAGAGGAGGAGGGGATGGAGGGATGAGAATCATGGTTGGGGCAGTTGAAATATACTTAACAACTATATAAAACACAACCATTTCTAAGATTTTACCGAGTTACAGTTCATCTGTTGGTCACAGATACCCCCCCAAAAAAGAAAAGGTTGTGAATCAGAAAACTAGTCAGTATACCGGTGTGACCACCATTTGCCTCATGCAGCACAACACATCTCCTTCGCATTGAGTTGATCAAGCTGTTGATTGTGGCCTGTGGAATTATGTCCCACTCCTCGTCAATGGCTGTGTGAAAGTTGCTAGATATTGGCAGGAACTGGCAGAGCACCCAAAAACACTCAATGGGTGACATGTCTGGTGAGTATGCAGGCCATGGAGGAACTGGGACATTTTCAACTTCCACTAATTGTGTACAGATCCTTGTGACATGGGGCCATGCATTATCATGCTAAAACATGAGGTGATGGCAGCGGATGAATGGCACAACAATGAGCCTCAGGATCTCTTCATGGTATCTCTGTGCATTCAAATTGCCATCAATAAAATACAATTGTGTTTATTGTTCATAGATTATGCCTGCCAATACCATAACCCCACCGCCACCATGGGGCACTCAGTTCACATCGTTGACATCAGCAAACCGCTTGCCCACACGACACCATAAACGTGATCTGCGGTTGTGAGGCCAGATGGACGTACTGCCAAATCCTCAAAAATGACGTTGGAGGCGGCTTATGGTAGAGAAATTAACATTTAATTATCTGGCAATAGGTCTGGTGGACATTCCTGCAGTAAGCATGCCAATTGCATGCCTCCTCAAAACTTGAGACATCTGTGGCATTGTATTGTGCGACAAACATTTGAGGGATCTTTTATTGTCCCCAGCACAAGGTGTTCAATCAGCCGCTTGATATGCCACACCTGTCATGTGGATGGATTATCTTGGCAAAGGAGAAATGGTCACCAACAGGGATGTAGACAAGTTTGTGCACCAAATTTGAGAGAAATAAGCTTTGTGTGTATGAAACAATACTGGGATCCTTTATTTCAGCTCATGAAACATGGGACCAACACTTTACATGTTGCGTTATATTTTTGTTCAGTGTAAGTACAGCCAGTGGCAATACGAACATAAATAGGAACTGATAAAAGGTGGTGATGTGGTGGCTTCTGGCTTGATATTCCTCAAAGGGTTCAGAGAGTTACATCCCCCATTCAATGCAACAAGAGAAGGGGTTGTCTCTACAGCTTTGCAGCTCTGTGTGTACAGTTTACCTAGCAGATAGTAAAAATACTCTTACAAGTCACAAAGTAATTAACCCTGCAAATCATGCAAAGATTGTCTGTCTGACAGGTCCTGTTTTTCTGCTGGGAGTGTTGACAAGCCATGGGCTGATGAGCAGATGCTGCCTGCTGGGAGAGAAAGAGAAAAACCGACCAGCTGGATCTGAGTGGGCTGGATCCTGCTGCTACGCACATGGCATGGCAGTCTTCTCCTCTCTCAGCCTAGATGAGCTCTTCACAGGACATGCTAATGACAAGTTCTCGTTTCCTTAAGGAAACAGATTTCATGTCAGCCAGTCTACAACCACCAAATAACAGACTGGCTGCCGAGAATATTTCACGTATAAAACAAAAATGACATACACTACCGTTCAAAAGTTTGGGTCACTTGATTCTGGCCATTTTGGGCCTGTAATCGAACTCACAAATGCTGATGCTCCAGATGCTCAACTAGTGGCCAGCTTTATTGCTTCTTTAATCAGAACAGCAGTTTTTAGCTGTACTAACAATTGCATAAGGGTTTTCTAATGATCAATTAGCCTTTTACAATTATAAAAACTTGTATTAGCTAACACAATGTGCCATTGGAACACGGGAGTGATGGTTGCTGATAATGGACCTCTGTACCCCTATGTAAATATTCCATAAAAAAATAAAAGCCATTTCCAGCCACAATAGTAATTTACAACATTAACAACATCTACACTGTATTTCTGATCAATGTTATGTTATGTTAGTGGAGAAAAAAATTGCTTCCCTTTCAAAAACAAGGACATTTCTAAGTGACCCCAAACTTTTGAACGGTAGTGTAGAGTCCAGGGTTGGGTGTTTGTGTGTGTGTGGACACGTCTGTGTCGGAATAAATTGCTTTCCATTTCTTTTTAACCAGTACAATCAGGATTTTAAGAAAACAGATATCACGTGGCCTGTAAATTGGCTAGCTATTCTGAGTTCTCTAGATTGAGACTAAGATGCTTTTGTGAGTATGTTTGTGTGCGTGCGTGGACTTCATGGTGAGAGACTCGAGCTCCACTGGGATAACTTCCCTGAATTAAAAATAAATACAAATAAACCTCTGAACTTAGGCTTGGGTTTCCTCTTCTCACATCGACTGACTGCATTTTATTAACTCTTAAAAGAAAGCAACTGTTGACTTTGGAATAATTGCTGCCATCTACACTACCCAAATCCCTTCAACCGAGCCTTAAAGTGTAAAGTTCCTCTCACCAAAACAGATGTTTTTTTGGAGTTATTGAATAATGTCATGCTTCCTGAGAAAAAAATATTCCTATGATTCTCAGTCCCCCTACTGAGGCCTACAAAAAAGGTGGTCGGCCCCTGGGCCGACAGTTGCCCATCCCTGGTTTGAATAGAAGCCACTTCATAATAGGGCTGACCCTACTTAGTCGATGGTCGATTGTTTGGTCAATAGGCTGCTGATTGACCGAGTTTTCTTTAGTCGAGCAGTAGCAAAAAATATATAAATAAATATATATTATATATCAGTCAAAAGTTTGGAGACACCTACTCATTGCCAGATTTCTTTATTTTTACTATTTTCTACATTGTAGAATAATAGTGAAAACATGAAAACTATCCGTACATTTTTGGACAAACTGATCATAGCGAAAAAATAAAATATTTTTGCCATTCCCACTGTGTAAACACATTGCAAATAGGCTTGCAATAACTCCTGATAAAGTTGGGTAGCTGATATTCAGTGCTTAAATAGCCATATTGATTAGTCACAGGAATCAAGACTAACAAAGCCAATGCAATGGCATATTTTACAAAAGGTGGACCTACCACATGGATGGGCTACACCCTAGTAAGCAAGAGCAGAATTATTTTGGATGTCTTTTTTTTATCCTGTCTGCACGTTGTTTTTTGGTGTTTTACAAACGGTAGGCTTACCGCATACAAAAAAACTCAACTTCAGGCAATGACGTAGGCTACACCTTAGTAAGCATGGACCGACATCGATGCCTTTTAGACATAATTGTTGGTACAGTTCCGGACCAGCCTTGATTTCCACATCCACAGACATCACTTTTTGGTCCAACCAAATCTGAACTAATCATTAATGTCTATGTTTGGTTCAGATTTGGTGCGGTCCAGACAGGCCTTAATTTCAATGTCCACAGACATGGATTTTTGGTCCAGTCCGGCTGGTCCAGACCAGACTAAATCTGAACCATCATAGATGTTTATGTTTGGTTCAGATTTTGTCCAGTCTGGACCAGACTTGATTTGGTCCAAACATAGACGTCTATAAATGACTTATTTTCAACTTTCATTCAGAACCAAAAATAAGCCTGATTTCAACACCTGGAAATACGTATTTTTCAACATTCGGAAAATATACCTTTTCAGCTTCCTGGACAATATATATTTAAAACATATGGAAAATACCATTTCACCTTTCATCCAGAAGCTAAACTGGACCTAACTTCAACATCTGGAAATTACGTATTTTAGACGTCTTGCTTACAGGGACTATTCTAGTTTTGCGGGGGCAACATTTTTTGGTCTCACCTATGGCGGCAGAATGGCAAAGATCAGCCCTGGCTATAGGTCAGGCACTATTGTGCCCTATTCAGACAGGATTTGTTTTTCTGGGGGAGGTCGGGTAATGTAATTATGTGCACGAGCATAAAACACCACATCTCTCATTTTTGTCACATCCGAATCTGCCACGTCAGCAATTTGATAAACACTTTGATGTTCTGTGGTGATCGCTGCAGCAGTGAGACAACGGGTGCTAGTCACAGTCACTCGCTATCTTTATTTTTTAAACACAGCGCAGCAAGTCTGTGCCTGGCCCAGCACAATCAAATCAATTGCTGGTCAGACACCCTCAAGTCATTTGTGTGTCTTAATTATGTGTGCCTAAAGCATCAGACAAACTCAGTGAATATAGTTGATTAAAACACATAGGATGTGTCAATATATGGAAAAATACATGTCCAAAAATGTCGACCAATCAAATGAACAGACAGCCCTACTTCATAATACACTCTTATCTCCATACGGGAACACACATACATTAAATAGGGAACCACTTCAATTCAAAAAGTCTGACTCTGCACACTTCAAGGATACCAAAAATCTTAGAAAGTGCTTCGCCACATTATATTTACTACAACTAAGCAAGAAGCACGCCAGGAATCTGTTTACAGTGAGCGAGCCAGCAGTGTGTTAGTATTAGCTCAGCTTAAGCTCATGTCCTCTTGGAAGGGATGGTGTGTTTACTTTAGCTTGTGCTAAGTTTAGGGACTGGCCTGTTAGCTTTAGCAGGTGCTGAGTAAAGGAGATGTCCTGCTAGATTTAGCAGGTGCTGACTAAAGTTCCATGAAATTAGTGCATTTTGTGTCTCTGATATTTAAATGTTTTATATGAATAAAGACTTGCTAAAGTGTAAAAATTCAGACATGTCCCTTCTTTTTTGGCACGGTTACAGTCAACCTGTTACTTTATTAAGGAACTTAATATAGTATTTGTTTAATTGAGCCTTGAGACAGGAAAAACATTTTTTTATTAAGTTGTGCTCTTTAGGACAGAATGTTAAAATCAGGTGAAATAGAACAGGTTTTTCTCATTAACAGGATTCTAGACTGCGACCATACAGTCACATTTTGCGACTGTTTGACTTAAAGTGTCATGTACTGTCATGTTGTCTTGTCTCTGTCCTTTCCCTTCACCCTGTCTCCCTCTGCTGGTCGTGTTAGGTTACCTTTTCTCCCCCGCTTTCCCCCAGCTGTCCCTTGTCTCCTCTAACTACCCATTCACCCCGTTCCCCACCTGTTCCCTTTTTTCCCTCTGATTAGGTCCCAATATCTCTCTCTGTTTCTGCTCCTGTCCTTGTCGGATTCTTGTTTGTTTGTGTCATTCATGCCTGAACCAGACTGTCGTCATGTTTGCTGTAACCTTGTCCTGTCCTGTCGGAATCTGCCGGTCCATCTGAGCCTACCTATGTTTGGTAATTAAAGAAGCTCTGTTTAAGTTGATTCGCTTTTGGGTCCTCATTCACGCACCGTAACAGAAGAATCCGACCAAGAATGGACCCAGCGACTTCGGATCCTCTCCACTCAGCCGTCGAGATCCAGGGAGCGATGCTAGGCAGACACAAGCAGGAATTGTCTGCTGCTCGACATGCCGTTGAGACCCTGGCCACCCAAGTCTCCAACCTCACAGAACAGGTTCACCATCTCCGCCTCGATCCACCGGCCACTTCCAGGGCTTTCGAATCTCCGGAGCCCAGAATCAATAACCCGCCGTGTTACTCTGGGGAGCCCACTGAATGCCGCTCGTTCCTCACCCAGTGTGATATTGTGTTTTCTCTCCAGCCCAACACTTACTCCAGGAGCACTGCTCGTGTCGCCTACGTCATATCTCTCCTTATTGGACGGGCTCGTGAGTGGGGCACGGCAATCTGGGAGGCAAGGGCTGAGTGTACTAACCAGTATCAAGACTTTAAGGAGGAGATGATACGGGTTTTTGATCGATCTGTTTTTGGGGAGGAGGCTTCCAGGGCCCTGTCTTCCCTATGTCAAGGCAATCGATCCATAACAGACTACTCTATTGAGTTTCGCACTCTTGCTGTCTCCAGTGGCTGGAACGAGCCGGCCTTGCTCGCTCGTCTTCTGGAGGGTTTCCGCGCAGAGGTAAAGGATGAGATTCTCTCCCGGGAGGTTCCTTCCAGCGTGGATTCCTTGATTGAACTCGCTATTCGCATTGAGCGACGGGTTGATCTTCGTCACCGAGCTCGTGGAAAGGAGCTCGCGCTCTCCGTCGCCTCCCTCTCCGCATCACTACCATCTTCCTCTGCCGGCTCGGGTGCTGAGCCCATGCAGCTGGGAGGTATCCGCATCTCGACTGAGGAGAGGGAACGGAGAATCACCAACCGCCTCTGTCTCTATTGCGGTTCCGCTGGTCATTTTGTCACTTCATGTCCAGTAAAAGGCCAGAGCTCGTCAGTAAGCGGAGGGCTACTGGTGAGCGCTACTACTCCTGTCTCTCCTTCAAGATCCTGCACTACCTTGTCGGTCCATCTACGCTGGACCGGTTCGTCAGCTTCCTGCAGTGCCTTAATAGACTCTGGGGCGGAGGGCTGTTTTATGGACGAGACCTGGGCTCGGGAACATGACATTCCTCTCAGACAGTTAAAGGAGCCCACGGCCTTGTTCGCCCTGGATGGTAGTCCTCTCCCCAGGATTCAGCGTGAGACGCTACCTTTAACCCTCACTGTTTCTGGTAATCATAGTGAAACCATTTCTTTTTTAATTTTTCGTTCACCTTTTACACCTGTTGTTTTGGGCCATCCCTGGCTAGTTTGTCATAATCCTTCCATTAATTGGTCTAGTAATTCTATCCTCTCCTGGAACGTCTCTTGTCATGTGAAATGTTTAATGTCTGCTATCCCTCCTGTTTCCTCTGTCTCTTCTTCACAGGAGGAGCCTGGTGATTTGACAGGGGTGCCGGAGGAATATCACGATCTGCGCACGGTGTTCAGTCGGTCCAGGGCCACCTCTCTTCCTCCACACCGGTCGTATGATTGTAGTATTGATCTCCTTCCGGGAACCACCCCCCCCCGGGGTAGACTATACTCTCTGTCGGCTCCCGAACGTAAGGCTCTCGAAGATTATTTGTCTGTAGCTCTTGACGCCGGTACCATAGTCCCCTCCTCCTCTCCCGCCGGAGCGGGGTTTTTTTTTGTCAAGAAGAAGGACGGGTCTCTGCGCCCCTGCATAGATTATCGAGGGCTGAATGACATAACAGTGAAGAATCGTTATCCGCTTCCTCTTATGTCTTCAGCCTTCGAGATCCTGCAGGGAGCCAGGTTTTTCACTAAGTTGGACCTTCGTAACGCTTACCATCTCGTGCGCATCAGGGAGGGGGACGAGTGGAAGACGGCGTTTAACACTCCGTTAGGGCACTTTGAATACCGGGTTCTTCCTTTCGGCCTCGCTAACGCTCCAGCTGTCTTTCAGGCATTAGTCAATGATGTCCTGAGAGACATGCTGAACATCTTTGTTTTCGTTTACCTTGACGATATCCTGATTTTTTCACCGTCACTCCAGATTCATGTTCAGCACGTTCGACGTGTCCTCCAGCGCCTTTTAGAGAATTGTCTTTTTGTGAAGGCTGAGAAGTGCACTTTTCATGCCTCCTCCGTCACATTTCTCGGTTCTGTTATTTCCGCTGAAGGCATTAAGATGGATCCCGCTAAGGTCCAAGCTGTCATTGATTGGCCCGTCCCTAAGTCACGCGTCGAGCTGCAGCGCTTTCTCGGCTTCGCGAACTTCTATCGTCGTTTCATCCGTAATTTCGGTCAGGTGGCAGCTCCTCTCACAGCCCTTACTTCTGTCAAGACGTGCTTTAAGTGGTCCGTTTCCGCCCAGGGAGCTTTTGATCTCCTCAAGAATCGTTTTACATCCGCTCCTATCCTTGTTACACCTGACGTCTCTAGACAGTTCGTTGTCGAGGTTGACGCGTCAGAGGTGGGAGTGGGAGCCATCCTTTCTCAGCGCTCCCTCTCTGACGACAAGGTCCACCCATGCGCGTATTTTTCTCATCGCCTGTCGCCGTCGGAACGTAACTATGATGTGGGTAACCGCGAACTGCTCGCCATCCGGTTAGCCCTAGGCGAATGGCGACAGTGGTTGGAGGGGGCGACCGTTCCTTTTGTCGTTTGGACTGACCATAGGAACCTTGAGTACATCCGTTCTGCCAAACGACTTAATGCGCGTCAGGCGCGTTGGGCGCTGTTTTTCGCTCGTTTCGAGTTCGTGATTTCTTATCGTCCGGGCTCTAAGAACACCAAGCCTGATGCTTTGTCTCGTCTCTTCAGTTCTTCAGTAGCCTCCACTGACCCCGAGGGGATTCTCCCTGAGGGGCGTGTTGTCGGGTTGACTGTCTGGGGAATTGAGAGGCAGGTAAAGCAAGCACTCACTCAAACTCCGTCGCCGCGCGCTTGTCCTAGGAACCTTCTTTTCGTTCCCGTTCCTACTCGTCTGGCCGTTCTTCAGTGGGCTCACTCTGCCAAGTTAGCCGGCCACCCTGGCGTTCGGGGTACGCTTGCTTCCATTCGCCAGCGTTTCTGGTGGCCCACCCGGGAGCATGACACGCGTCGTTTCGTGGCTGCTTGTTCGGTCTGCGCGCAGACTAAGTCCGGTAACTCTCCTCCTGCCGGCCGTCTCAGGCCGCTTCCTATTCCCTCTCGACCGTGGTCTCACATCGCCTTAGATTTTGTCACCGGACTGCCTTCGTCAGCGGGGAAGACTGTTATTCTTACGGTTGTCGATAGGTTCTCTAAGGCGGCTCATTTCATTCCCCTTGCTAAGCTTCCTTCTGCTAAAGAGACGGCACAAATCATCATCGAGAATGTTTTCAGAATTCATGGCCTTCCGTCAGACGTCGTTTCGGACAGAGGTCCGCAATTCACGTCTCAATTTTGGAGGGAGTTTTGCCGTTTGATTGGGGCTTCCGTCAGTCTCTCTTCCGGCTTTCACCCCCAGTCTAACGGTCAAGCAGAACGGGCCAATCAGACTATTGGTCGCATCTTACGCAGTCTTTCTTTTCGCAACCCTGCGTCTTGGTCAGAACAGCTCCCCTGGGCAGAATACGCCCACAACTCGCTTCCTTCGTCTGCGACCGGGCTATCTCCTTTTCAGAGTAGCCTCGGGTACCAGCCTCCGTTGTTCTCATCTCAGTTCGCCGAGTCCAGCGTCCCCTCCGCTCAGGCTTTTGTCCAACGTTGCGAGCGCACCTGGAAGAGGGTCAGGTCTGCACTTTGCCGTTATAGGGCGCAGACTGTGAGAGCTGCTAATAAGCGTAGAACTAAGAGCCCTAGATATTGTCGCGGTCAGAGAGTTTGGCTCTCCACTCAGAACCTTCCCCTTAAGACGGCTTCTCGCAAGTTGACCCCGCGGTTCATTGGTCCATTCCGTATCTCTCAGGTCATTAATCCTGTCGCAGTGCGACTTCTTCTTCCGCGATATCTTCGTCGCGTCCACCCGGTCTTCCATGTCTCCTGTGTTAAGCCCGTTCTTCGCGCCCCCGCTCGTCTTCCCCCCCCCCCCCCCATCCTTGTCGAGGGCGCACCTATCTACAGGGTCCGTAAAATCTTGGACATGCGTCCTCGGGGCCGTGGTCATCAGTACCTAGTTGACTGGGAGGGGTACGGTCCTGAGGAGAGGAGTTGGGTTCCCTCTCGGGACGTGCTGGACCGTGCGCTGATTGATGATTTCCTCCGTTGCCGCCAGGTTTCCTCCTCGAGTGCGCCAGGAGGCGCTCGGTGAGTGGGGGGGTACTGTCATGTTGTCTTGTCTCTGTCCTTTCCCTTCACCCTGTCTCCCTCTGCTGGTCGTGTTAGGTTACCTTTTCTCCCCCGCTTTCCCCCAGCTGTCCCTTGTCTCCTCTAACTACCCATTCACCCCGTTCCCCACCTGTTCCCTTTTTTCCCTCTGATTAGGTCCCAATATCTCTCTCTGTTTCTGCTCCTGTCCTTGTCGGATTCTTGTTTGTTTGTGTCATTCATGCCTGAACCAGACTGTCGTCATGTTTGCTGTAACCTTGTCCTGTCCTGTCGGAATCTGCCGGTCCATCTGAGCCTACCTATGTTTGGTAATTAAAGAAGCTCTGTTTAAGTTGATTCGCTTTTGGGTCCTCATTCACGCACCGTAACATAAAGAATAACTCAGACTCCAGCCACCCAACCAACCCACAGACTGTGCTCTCTGCTACCGCATGGCAGTGGAGTAAAGTACTTCATTACAAATACTTTAAAGTTCTACTTGTCGTTTTTGGGGGTATTTCTATGTGACAACTTTGACTTAACTACATCCCTAAAAGAAAATGATGTACTTTACGCCATACATTTTCCCTGACACTCAAAAGTACTTGTTACATTTTGAATGGCTAGCAGGACAGGACGATTGTCAAATGAATGCACTTATCAAGAAAACATCCCTGGTCATCCCTATTGCCTCTGATCTATCGGACTCACTAAACACAAATGCTTCATTTATAAATTGTGTTGGAGTGTGCCCCTAGCTGTCCATAAATTAAAACAAATACTTTTACTCAAGTATGACAATTGGGTACTTTTTCCACCACTGCCGTTGTGGTGCCATATTCTTTCCATTTTTTCAATTATGGATTTAATGAAGTCCAAAGTTTCAGATATTGTTTTTATAACCCAACCCTGATGTGTACTTCTCCTCAACTTTGTTCCTGACCTGTATGGAGAGCTCCTTGGTCTTCATGGTGCCACTTGCTTGGTGGCACCCCTTTGCTTTGTGGTGTTACAGACTCTGTGGCCTTTCAGAACAGATGTAAAAAAAAATAATAATAATAAAAAAAATATATAAAAAATTAAATAAAAAAAATACTGAGATCATGTGACAGATCATGTGACACTTAGATTGCACACAGGTGGACTTTATTTAACTAATTATGTGACTTCTTAAGGTAATTGGTTGCACCATATCTTATTTAGGGGCTTCATAGCAAATGGGGTGAATACATATGCACACACCACTTTTCCGTTTGTGTTTTTGAAATAAGTTTTTTTTTTTTATTTCACTTCACCAATTTGGACTAGTTTGTGTATGTTCATTATATGAAATTCAAATAAAAATACATTTAAATTACAGGTTGTAATGCAACAAAACAGGAAAAATGCCAAGGGGGATGAATACTTTTGCAAGGCACTGTAAATCCATTTTATATACACCATCACAATGAATCCATTATTTATTTTAGGCAGGTCTAAAGAAACGTTATGATATGAAGAAAATGTATATCAGAAGAACAGAATAGCATCCCACTGGGCAAATACGTCATTTCAACATCTAGTTTTGAATTACATTTGGTTGAGTTGTCAACTGAAGTGAATTCAACATGAAATCAACAAAACATTTCACCATGCTTTATGGACGGTTTAAAATGCCCTTATGTTGATGACTTTTTGCAAATCCAATTAGTTTTCCACATTGATTAAATGTCATCACATAGATTTTTGGGGTTGAAATGACAAAAGCTGTGTGCATTAAGGAAATAGACAGCTGGCTCAAATAGACCAGGCTCATGGATATAAAGTTTGAATAAGGTAACCAGTCCATCCAGTATGCATATTAATTCAGTCCACAGTCAAAGGTGATTACTAGAGTTAGCTTAATTTTGCAGTAGCTTACTCCCGAATGGAGCAGTGGTCTAAGGCACTGCATCGCAGAACTGAGGCGCCACTACAGCCTGGGGTTCGATCCGGCCATGACCGTTGAGCCCCATAGGGCAGTGCACAATTGTCCCAGTGTCGTTCAGGTTAGGGTAGGGCTTGGCTGGGTGGCTTTCCTTGGCTCAACACGCTCTAGCGACTCCTTGTGGTGGGCCGGGTGCCTGCAAGCTGACCTCGGTTGTCAGTCGAACAGTGTTTTCTCCGAAACATTGGCAAGGCTGGCTTCCAGGTTAAGTGAGCAGTGTGTGAAGAAGCAGCACAGTGCTGCTTGGCAGGTCATGATTTGGAGGATGCAAGTCTCAACCTTCGCCTCTCCTGAAACCGTTGGGTATTTGTAGGGGTGAGACAACATAGTAACTACCAATTGGGGAGAAAAATGGGGTGAAATATAAATAATAACAAATCCCCCAAATTTGCAGTGGCCTATAGGATAGAGCAATTACAGTGCCTTGCGAAAGTATTCGGACCCCTTGAACTTTGCGACCTTTTGCCACATTTCAGGCTTCAAACATAAAGATATAAAACTATTTTTTTGTGAAGAATCAACAACAAGTGGGACACAATCATGAAGTGGAATGACATTTATTGGATATTTCAAACTTTTTTAACAAATCAAAAACTGAAAAATTAGGCGTGCAAAATTATTCAGCCCCCTTAAGTTAATACTTTGTAGCGCCACCTTTTGCTGCGATTACAGCTGTAAGTCACTTGGTGTATGTCTCTATCAGTTTTGCACATCGAGAGACTGACATTTTTTCCCATTCCTCCTTGCAAAACAGCTCGAGCTCAGTGAGGTTGGATGGAGAGCATTTGTGAACAGCAGTTTTCAGTTCTTTCCACAGATTCTCGATTGGATTCAGGTCTGGACTTTGACTTGGCCATTCTAACACCTGGATATGTTTATTTTTGAACCATTCCATTGTAGATTTTGCTTTATGTTTTGGATCATTGTCTTGTTGGAAGACAAATCTCCGTCCCAGTCTCAGGTCTTTTGCAGACTCCATCAGGTTTTCTTCCAGAATGGTCCTGTATTTGGCTCCATCCATCTTCCCATCAATTTTAACCATCTTCCCTGTCCCTGCTGAAGAAAAGCAGGCCCAAACCATGATGCTGCCACCACCATGTTTGACAGTGGGGATGGTGTGTTCAGCTGTGTGGCTTTTACGCCAAACATAACGTTTTGCATTGTGGCCAAAAAGTTCAATTTTGGTTTCATCTGACCAGAGCACCTTCTTCCACATGTTTGGTGTGTCTCCCAGGTGGCTTGTGGCAAACTTTAAACAACACTTTTTATGGATATCTTTAAGAAATGGCTTTCTTTTTGCCACTCTTCCATAAAGGCCAGATTTGTGCAATATACGACTGATTGTTGTCCTATGGACAGAGTCTCCCACCTCAGCTGTAGATCTCTGCAGTTCATCCAGAGTGATCATGGGCCTCTTGGCTGCATCTCTGATCAGTCTTCTCCTTGTATGAGCTGAAAGTTTAGAGGGACGGCCAGGTCTTGGTAGATTTGCAGTGGTCTGATACTCCTTCCATTTCAATATTATCGCTTGCACAGTGCTCCTTGGGATGTTTAAAGCTTGGGAAATCTTTTTGTATCCAAATCCGGCTTTAAACTTCTTCACAACAGTATCTCGGACCTGCCTGGTGTGTTCCTTGTTCTTCATGATGCTCTCTGCGCTTTTAACGGACCTCTGAGACTATCACAGTGCAGGTGCATTTATACGGAGACTTGATTACACACAGGTGGATTGTATTTATCATCATTAGTCATTTAGGTCAACATTGGATCATTCAGAGATCCTCACTGAACTTCTGGAGAGAGTTTGCTGCACTGAAAGTAAAGGGGCTGAATAATTTTGCACGCCCAATCTTTCAGTTTTTGATTTGTTAAAAAAGTTTGAAATATCCAATAAATGTCGTTCCACTTCATGATTGTGTCCCACTTGTTGTTGATTCTTCACAAAAAAAATACAGTTTTATATCTTTATGTTTGAAGCCTGAAATGTGGCAAAAGGTCGCAAAGTTCAAGGGGGCTGAATACTTTCGCAAGGCACTGTATGTACCAAAGACATCATAATAATTTTTTTGTTGCTGTGCTTAATATGCGGTGGGCTATTAGGTTATGTATTGTACAATGGCACAATCATTATTTTAATTCAGGCTTTTTTGGGGGCTTGGGCTCATAAACTCCTCTCACTGTCAACTGCGTGTATTTTCAGTAAACTTAATGTGTAAATATTTGTATGAACATAACAAGATTCAACAACTGAGACACAAACTGAACAAGTTCCACAGACATGTGACTAACAGAAATGTAATAATGTGTCCCTGAACAAAGGGGGGGGCGGGGGTCAGAATCAAAAGGCAGTATCTGGTGTGGCCACCAGCTGCATTAAGTACTGCAGTGCATCTTTTTGCTACCTTTTGCTACCTTTTGTTTTGCTACCTGACAAATTTACGGTTTTTACTTTTTAATTACCGTTTATATTTTTGTTTTTTCCTACTCAACTTTTTCACTCCGGACGCTTTATCTGGACACGGTTCGTCAGGACCTCCAACAGCCGAAGCTAAGTAGTAACATTAACATGATGCCCTCTAATTGCAGTCGCTGTACTCGCCTTACGGCGAGGATAGCTGTGCTACAAGCCCAGCTTCAGACGCAATCGCTAGGCAAGGGTAATTTCAGTGTAGGAAAGGATGAAACAGCGTCTGTGCCACCAGTAAGTACAGATAGTAGTATAAATCCCCTGGCACAGTCCCCGCAGCCGGACAACTTTCTCACGGTTTCTGGAAGGAAATGCTGTAGGAACGCTCAACCGGTGTCGCTCATTCAGCCGACAGAAACTTTCAACCGGTTTTCCCCATTAAGCAGCGGGTCGGAGTCAGAGGCCGAGTCTTCTCTGGTCTCTACTCCTCCCGTTACGGGGTCTGAGACGCCGAAGCTTCCCACCATTAGCTCTGACAAATTGAAAACTCTAGTCATTGGCGACTCCATTACCCGCAGTATTAGACTTGAGAATCATCCAGCGATCATACACTGTTTACCGGGGGGCAGGGCTACCGACGTTAAGGCTAATCTGAAGATGGTGCTGGCTAAAGCTAAAACTGGCGAGTGTAGAGAGTATAGAGATATTGTTATCCACGTCGGCACCAACGATGTTAGGATGAAACAGTCAGAGATCACCAAGCGCAACATAGCTTCTGCGTGTAAATCAGCTAGAAAGATGTGTCGGCATCGAGTAATTGTCTCTGGCCCCCTCCCAGTTAGGGGGAGTGATGAGCTCTACAGCAGAGTCTCACAACTCAATCGCTGGTTGAAAACTGTTTTCTGCCCCTCCCAAAATATAGAATTTGTAGATAATTGGCCCTCTTTCTGGGACTCACCCACAAACAGGACCAAGCCTGACCTGCTGAGGAGTGACGGACTCCATCCTAGCTGGAGGGGTGCTCTCATTTTATCTACCAACATAGACAGGGCTCTAACTCCTCTAGCTCCACAATGAAATAGGGTGCAGGCCAGGCAGCAGGCTGTTAGCCAGCCTGCCAGCATAGTGGAGTCTGCCACTAGCACAGTCAGTGTAGTCAGCTCAGCTATCACCATTGAGACCGTGTCTGTGCCTCGACCTAGGTTGGGCAAAACTAAACATGGCGGTGTTCGCTTTAGCAATCTCACTAGGATAAAGACCACCTCCATTCCTGTCATTATTGAAAGAGATCATGATACCTCACATCTCAAAATAGGGCTACTTAATGTTAGATCCCTTACTTCAAAGGCAATTATAGTCAATGAACTAATCACTGATCATAATCTTGATGTGATTGGCCTGACTGAAACATGGCTTAAGCCTGATGAATTTACTGTGTTAAATGAGGCCTCACCTCCTGGCTACACTAGTGACCATATCCCCCGTGCATCCCGCAAAGGCGGAGGTGTTGCTAACATTTACGATAGCAAATTTCAATTTACAAAAAAAAAAATGACGTTTTCGTCTTTTGAGCTTCTAGTCATGAAATCTATGCAGCCTACTCAATCACTTTTTATAGCTACTGTTTACAGGCCTCCTGGGCCATATACAGCGTTCCTCACTGAGTTCCCTGAATTCCTATCGGACCTTGTAGTCATAGCGGATAATATTCTAATCTTTGGTGACTTTAATATTCACATGGAAAAGTCCACAGACCCACTCCAAAAGGCTTTCGGAGCCATCATCGACTCAGTGGGTTTTGTCCAACATGTCTCTGGACCCACTCACTGTCACAGTCATACGCTGGACCTAGTTTTGTCCCATGGAATAAATGTTGTGGATCTTAATGTTTTTCCTCATAATCCTGGACTATCGGACCACCATTTTATTACGTTTGCAATTGCAACAAATAATCTGCTCAGACCCCAACCAAGGATCATCAAAAGTCGTGCTATAAATTCACAGACAACACAAAGATTCCTTGATGTCCTTCCAGATTCCCTCTGTCTACCCAAGGACGCCAGAGGACAAAAATCAGTTAACCACCTAACTGAGGAACTCAACTTAACCTTGCGCAATACCCTAGATGCAGTTGCACCCCTAAAAACTAAAAACATTTCTCATAAGAAACTAGCTCCCTGGTACACAGAAAATACCCGAGCTCTGAAGCAAGCTTCCAGAAAATAGGAACGGAAATGGCGACACACCAAACTGGAAGTCTTCCGACTAGCTTGGAAAGACAGTACTGTGCAGTACCGAAGAGCCCTTACTGCTGCTCGATCATCCTATTTTTCTAACTTAATTGAGGAAAATAAGAACAATCCGAAATTCCTTTTTGATACTGTCGCAAAGCTAACTAAAAAGCAGCATTCCCCAAGAGAGGATGACTTTCACTTTAGCAGTGATAAATTCATGAACTTCTTTGAGGAAAAGATTATGATTATTAGAAAGCAAATTACGGACTCTTCCTTAAATCTGCGTATTCCTTCAAAGCTCAGTTGTCCTGAGTCTGCACAACTCTGCCAGGACCTAGGATCAAGAGAGACACTCAAGTGTTTTAGTACTATATCTCTTGACACAATGATGAAAATAATCATGGCCTCTAAACCTTCAAGCTGCATACTGGACCCTATTCCAACTAAACTACTGAAAGAGCTGCTTCCTGTGCTTGGCCCTCCTATGTTGAACATAATAAACGGCTCTCTATCCACCGGATGTGTACCAAACTCACTAAAAGTGGCAGTAATAAAGCCTCTCTTGAAAAAGCCAAACCTTGACCCAGAAAATATAAAAAACTATCGGCCTATATCGAATCTTCCATTCCTCTCAAAAATTTTAGAAAAGGCTGTTGCGCAACAACTCACTGCCTTCCTGAAGACAAACAATGTATACGAAATGCTTCAGTCTGGTTTTAGACCCCATCATAGCACTGAGACGGCACTTGTGAAGGTGGTAAATGACATTTTAATGGCATCGGACCGAGGCTCTGCATCTGTCCTTGTGCTCCTAGACCTTAGTGCTGCTTTTGATACCATCGATCACCACATTCTTTTGGAGAGATTGGAAACCCAAATTGGTCTACACGGACAAGTTCTGGCCTGGTTTAGATCTTATCTGTCGGAAAGATATCAGTTTGTCTCTGTGAATGGTCTGTCCTCTGACAAATCAACTGTAAATTTCGGTGTTCCTCAAGGTTCCGTTTTAGGACCACTATTGTTTTCACTATATATTTTACCTCTTGGGGATGTTATTCGAAAACATAATGTTAACTTTCACTGCTATGCGGATGACACACAGCTGTACATTTCAATTAAACATGGTGAAGCCCCAAAATTGCCCTTGCTAGAAGAATGTGTTTCAGACATAAGGAAGTGGATGGCTGCAAACTTTCTACTTTTAAACTCGGACAAAACAGAGATGCTTGTTCTAGGTCCCAAGAAACAAAGAGATCTTCTGTTGAATCTGACAATTAATCTTAATGGTTGTACAGTCGTCTCAAATAAAACTGTGAAGGACCTCGGCGTTACTCTGGACCCTGATCTCTCTTTTGAAGAACATATCAAGACCATTTCAAGGACAGCTTTTTTCCATCTACGTAACATTGCAAAAATCAGGAACTTTCTGTCCAAAAATGATGCAGAAAAATTAATCCATGCTTTTGTCACTTCCAGGTTAGACTACTGCAATGCTCTACTCTCCGGCTACCCGGATAAAGCACTAAATAAACTTCAGTTAGTGCTAAATACGGCTGCTAGAATCCTGACTAGAACCAAAAAATTTGATCATATTACTCCAGTGCTAGCCTCTCTACACTGGCTTCCTGTCAAAGCAAGGGCTGATTTCAAGGTTTTACTGCTAACCTACAAAGCATTACATGGGCTTGCTCCTATCTATCTCTGTGATTTGGTCCTGCCGTACATACCTACACGTACGCTACGGTCACAAGACGCAGGCCTCCTAATTGTCCCTAGAATTTTTAAGCAAACAGCTGGAGGCAGGGCTTTCTCCTATAGAGCTCCATTTTTATGGAACGGTCTGCCTACCCATGTCAGAGACGCAAACTCGGTCTCAACCTTTAAGTCTCTACTGAAGACTCATCTCTTCAGTGGGTCATATGATTGAGTGTAGTCTGGCCCAGGAGTGGGAGGGTGAACGGAAAGGCTCTGGAGCAACGAACCACCCTTGCTGTCTCTGCCTGGCCGGTTCCCCTCTTTCCACTGGGATTCTCTGCCTCTAACCCTATTACAGGGGCTGAGTCACTGGCTTTACTGGGGCTCTCTCATGCCGTCCCTGGAGGGGGTGCGTCACCTGAGTGGGTTGAGTCACTGATGTGGTCATCCTGTCTGGGTTGGCGCCCCCCCCCCCCCCCCTTAAGTTGTGCCGTGGCGGAGGTCTTTGTGGGCTATACTCAGCCTTGTCTCAGGATGGTATGTTGGTGGTTGAAGATATCCCTCTAGTGGTGTGGGGGCTGTGCTTTGGCAAAGTGGGTGGGGTTATATCCTTCCTGTTTGGCCCTGTCCGGGGGTGTCCTCGGAGTGGGCCACAGTGTCTCCTGACCCCTCCTGTCTCAGCCTCCAGTATTTATGCTGCAGTAGTTTATGTGTTGGGGGGCTAGGGTCAGTTTGTTATATCTGGAGTACTTCTCCTGTCCTATTCGGTGTCCTGTGTGAATCTAAGTGTGCGTTCTCTAATTCTCTCCTTCTCTCTTTCTCTCTCTCGGAGGACCTGAGCCCTAGGACCATGCCCCAGGACTACCTGACATGATGACTCCTTGCTGTCCCCAGTCCACCTGGCTGTGCTGCTGCTCCAGTTTCAACTGTTCTGCCTTATTATTATTCAACCATGCTGATCATTTATGAACATTTGAACATCTTGGCCATGTTCTGTTATAATCTCCACCCGGCACAGCCAGAAGAGGACTGGCCATCCCACATATGCTCTCTCTAATTCTCTCTTTCTTTCTCTCTCTCGGAGGACCTGAGCCCTAGGACCATGCCCCAGGAATACCTGACATGATGACTCTTTGCTGTCCCCAGTCCACCTGACTGTGCTGCTGCTCCAGTTTCAACTATTCTGCCTTATTATTATTCGACCATGCTGGTCATTTATGAACATTTGAACATCTTGACCATGTTTTGTTATAATCTCCACCCGGCACAGCCAGAAGAGGACTGGCCACCCCACATAGCCTGGTTCCTCTCTAGGTTTCTTCCTAGGTTTTGGCCTTTCTAGGGAGTTTTTCCTAGCCACCGTGCTTCTTCACCTGCATTGCTTGCTGTTTGGGGTTTTAGGCTGGGTTTCTGTACAGCACTTTGAGATATCAGCTGATGTACGAAGGGCTATATAAAATAAATTTGATTGATTGATCTCCTCCTCATGGACTGCACCAGATTTGCCCGTTTTTACTGTGAGATGTTACCCCACTCTTCCACCAAGGCACCTGCAAGTTCCCAGACCTTTCTGGGGGAATGGCCCTAGCCCTCACCCTCCGATCCAACAGGTCCCAGACATGCTCAAATGGATTGAGATCCGGGCTCTTCGCTGGCCATGGCAGAACACTGACATTCCTATCTTGCAGGAAATCACGCACAGAACGAGCAGTATGGCTGGTGGCACATTCGCGCAGATGAACAGGGACCCTGGGCATCTTTCTTTTGGTGTTTTTCAGAGCCTCTTTAGTGTCCTAAGTTTTCATAACTGTGACCTTAATTGCCTACTGTCAGTAAGCTGTTAGTGTTTAACGACCGTTCCACAGGTTGCATGTTCATGAATTGTTTATGGTTCATTGACCAAGCATTGGGAAACAGTGTTTAAACCCTTTACAATGAAGATCTGTGAAGTTATTTGGATTTTTACAAATGATCTTGAAAGACAGGGTCCTGCAAAAAGGGACGTTTATTTTTTTTTGCTGAGTTTATATAGGCCTATGCATATGCATAAGCTCCAATATATTTATAGATGTTCTACATGAGACGTTTTAAGCGCTTTTAATGAATCATCAACTTTCAACGGTGTCAGCGGTGTCTATTCCGTTGCTTGGCTTTGAAACAAGATCCACAACAACTACGTTTTCCACTCAGTTTCAAGCTGTTGTTCTTTCTTGAAATTGATCCATCACAGTGAGGTCAAACAATGTAGCCCAACGATAAGTTGATGATAAGTGTTTGATTTTCGAGTGGATTTGTATCATGAGAATGAAGGGACAAGAGCGCTGAGTACCAGGCCATTAGTGAGCTGGCGGTCGTTATCGAGTTGGGTACTTCCCTCGCATCAGCGCCATTTGTGTACAGAGCGAATAGGAGGAGATTACCGTGACTCAGCGGTCAAGTAGAATTTGACTGCGGTCATGAGTTATGACTGCCGGTGTGGCAGTAATACGGTAACCGCAACAGCCCAAGTCTTAGCTCAAGTTGAATTAGAGGCAGCAGTCTTACAGCCCAGTGTGAGTTGAGCTGGTCACTGCAGAGCTGTCTCCTTTAAGGGGTCTTTCATTAAGAGAGAGGGATCGTGCGCCAACACGTAGAACATTCCAGACCACAGCTCCTCTAGATTTACAGCCTTCTCCTAGACCTCCATCACACATGGCACGGCACCACCTTCCCCTAACACTACTCCTTCCCTTTGCTACTATCTACTGTACCATCACACTGTAAACGCATATGCCCTTCGTATCAACATACAATAAAAAATACTCTGGTTGTAGGACAACACCTTTGCCATGGAAACTCAAGCAGGAAAGAGCCAACTGAAAAATAACTTCTGCATGTTCTAGAAAAGTTACTCCTATCATCCATCAACTCAGTAAGCTGTGTGAGAACTAAATAAATGGTGAAAAACATTTAAACTGGGTCAACCCAAACACCAGCGTGTGAGCGCAGTATGAGTGTCAGCACGGTGTGTGTGCGCTGTCTGTGTGTGTGTGTATACCCTGACCCGACCCCAAGATAACAGTAGTTATCCTGAGGCTTCAATCGACCCGAGCTGCTATTTGGCGTGAGAGTCTGGTGACCTTCACCACCAGTGTCCAGCATGGTCTCCACACACACACATACAAACAGACAGACAGACACACAGTGCAGGCCAATTAAAAGTCACGCAGAGTGAGTGCTGTACCACTGTGTCTCGGAGAGTGTCCTTCCTGCCCAATGAACATTCAAGACCTTAGGGGTAACAGATGGCCTGGTTAAATAACACATTGGTGTGTGTGTGTGTGTGTGTGTTTGTGTGTGTGTGTGTGTGTGTGTGTCAGTTAGTCCTCTTCCATGCAATCACATGACCCTGCCACCCTGTTGCAAGTGTGAGAATTGGAAACAGTTTCACCCTCCTGTTCACATAGAATTCAAGAGAAAAATAATAATTCTCTCCTGCCTATTCAATCATACAGCTATTTCCTTTTCTTTGGAATCTTAAACAACAAAAACCCCAAAACAGACAGATAGCTTCCTGACTAAGTCATCAGATGAAAATGATGATGCTGGTGCTTGACTTTGACTTGGAGAGTATCGTATGATTCATAGCCGAGTCATCTTCTACATTAAGATGTCTGGCTCTGCCACCCTGGTGCCTCCTCTACCTCATTCATCACCTGATCTGTCATTAGCATCACCAGCATCCCATAAATCTATCCACTTACACAAACAGCAGACAAGAGGAAGCATTGTACCTGGTAACCTGGAACTGGTGCTGTGTATGTTTGTGAGAGAAAACCATGCAGCTCAGTAACAAGATTTGGCGTGATACAGACACTGAGAGCGACAGTCTTAACAACATGACTTAACAGTGGAGGGAAGTAGGTAAAGAGGATCAGATGACATATTTCCTTCCTTTTTGATTTTGTAGCCACTTTAATAGATTAACAAGAGCAAGGGAGATCACTTTACCCTGGGTTATGTGTTATGGCAAAAGGGCTATGCCACCATTTTGCAAAGCATCAGCTCATCAGCTTAAGACCAGATATGTCACCTTTATAAAGTATGTGAAACATCTATTATTTGTGAAACATCTATGTCAAGGGTTTATGAAGCCTTTGCGACCTTATAAGTTATATAGTGTGACCACGGACAAATATTACGAGGGAAACAGACTGAGCCACAGACGGAGGCATGACAGGAACTGAGAAAAGGAGAGGCAGGGATACAGAGAAAGTCTAATTTTCAAAGTTCAAACAGCAGGTGGGTGTTTTACCCTGCTGGCTAGCATGGGTATACGGTGCATTCAGGAAAGTATTCAGACCGCTTGACTTTTCCCACATTTTGTTAGGTTACAGCCTTATTCTAAATGTGATGAAATTGTTTATTTCCCCCCTCATCAATCTACACACAATATACCGCATAATGACAAAGCAAAAACGGGTTTTTAGACATTTTTGCAAATGTATTAAAAAAATATATATTTAAAAAAATCACATTTACATAAGCATTCAGACCCTTTAATCAGTCCTTTGTTGAATCACCTTTGGCAGCAATTACAGCCTCGAGTCTTCTTGGGTATGACGCTAGAAGCTTGACACAACTGTATTTGGGGCGTTTCTCCCATTCTTCTCTGCAGATCCTCTCAAGCTGTCAGGTTGGATGGGGAGCATCGCTGCGTCACAGCTATTTTCAGGTCTCTCCAGAGATGTTCGATCAGGTTCAAGTCCAGGCACTGTCTGGGCCACTCAAGGACATTCAGAGACTTGTCCCGAACCCACTCCTGCATTGTTGTAGCTGTGTGCTTAGTGTTGTTGTTCTGTTGGAAGGTGAACGTTCACCACAGTCTGATGTCCTGAGCACTCTGGAGCAGGTTTTCATCAAGGAGCTCTCTGTACTTGGCACACTTTCTTCTTTCCCTCGATCCTGACTAGTCTCCCAGTCCCTGCCGCTGAAAAACATCCCCACAGCATGATGCTCCCACCACCACCATGCTTCAACATAGGGATGGTGCAAGGTTCCCTCCAGACGTGACACTTAGCATTCAGGCCAAAGAGTTCAATATTGAGTTCATCAGACCAGAGAATCTTGTTTCTCATGGTCTGAGAGTCCTTTAACTGCCTTTTGGCAAACTCCAAGTGGGCTGTCATGTGAATTAGGGATGGCACGATATATTGGTGAACATATCGGAATCGGATAATATTAGCTAAAAATGACAACATCGTATCAGCCCGATGTCTAGTTTAACGCCGATGTGCCTAGCTAGCACCAATACAACCAGCCTGAAAACAATGACCAGTGGAAACTGCAGTCATTTTTATTATTCTTAGCAATGATTTAGGAATCCTTTTGTGAGTAAGTATTAGCTAGGTAGCCACTTGTTGTTCACCTCTTGAAATTGAACTTCAGTTCATGAAAATAAATAGCTAGCCAGCTACTTACCCTGTTGCCTAAAGCTAACGTTATAAGCAGCCAGCTAGCTTCATTTGGCTAGTGAGGCTCGACCGGACTAAGGTTATGTGTTGTGAAGCTAGAAACAATAAGGATATGGCACAATAGTGGAATTTGCAGTTTGCCTTCAAAATAAAAGTACCTATTTGAAAGTGATGCAGAAGGTTACAATTAGTGGAATCATGCCATATTTAGACTAGATAATGTTAAACAAGGTTGGAATTGGAAGCAATAGAATGGGGTATCAGTCTACTCGGTGTCACCCACAGAACACAACTGTGAAGAGTTTACGCAAATATTAGCGCTGTAGCTCTTATCGCGGGACTGTGACTGTGTGAAATCACCTCCCCAGTCAGCCTATTGTGTGTAATGACATTTTATTGCACTGTACAGCTTTACCTAATGCAATGGGGTATCAGTCTACTCAATACCTAAAATATTTTTTCCCAACATCCTCCTCAGAGTTATCAGACCCCAAAATATCCTCGCAGTGTTGTTTTTCCTCGGGAATAGTGTTTAATACACATAGATTGACAATAATTGTGGCTCAATTCACAGTTGTTTCAGAGTCCCGCAATAAGAGCTACGGCGCTAATGTTCTCTGGGTGTCACTGCGTAGACTGATACCCCATGTCATTGATCCACAATCCATAGGTAAGGCTGTACAGTGAAATAAGTATGCCCCCAATGTAATTCTAAAGTATAATACATTCAGTGTGATTTCAACAGATTTTTGTCAAGTGAACAAATGATTGTCTTTTGTTGATTTTATATAACAACATTCCGACCTCGTTTAGCATGATCTATTCAATTATGGCACAATTCTACTATTTGTATTAATTTGCATCACTGTCAAAGACATACTTTGATTTTGAAGACTAACAGCAAAATCCACTATTGTGGCTAATCTTTATTGTGGCTAGCTAACTATATAGCTACTGAAACAGATTATGTCGTTTTGCTATGTTTTTGGGGAATATATATTTTTTCATCCATGAGCTAGCTAGCTTTTTTTATTGACCAGCACTGTAGGTGCGCAAGACAACTTCACCAGAATCATAGCATACGTATCGATGAATCGTTGTGACATATGAAATACGAGTGATAGTGTAATCAATGTGTAATAACTACGTAAAAAATATATGAACGTGTTAAATTATTATGTGACGTGCAGTCATGTTAGGGTCCTGATTGGTCAACAAGCTTATTTGACACGTCAAATAGTGTTATTTGACACTCAAACAGTGTTATTTGACACTCATCAAACAGTGTTATTTTACACATCAAATAGTGTTATTTGACACTCAAACAGTGTTATTTGACACTCATCAAACAGTGTTATTTGACACGTCAAATAGTGTTATTTGACACTCAAACAGTGTTATTTGACACTCATCAAACAGTGTTATTTTACACATCAAATAGTGTTATTTGACGTGTATCTTTTTTTGACACGCAAAGACCCAAACGGCGTTCCATAGAAATGCTGGTTGAGAATGAAACGACTGAACAAATGAACAATGAAACAGCATAGCAAGTAAGTGAAAGAAATAGGTTTTGATTATGTTTTACTGGTAATGGGGACACACGTACATGTCAACAAAATAACTTTTTGGTCAGTGTGTGGTGTGTGTGTAACTTTTATTTAACTAGGCAAGTCAGATAAGAATAAATTCTTATTTACAATGACAGCCTACCCCGGGCCAAACCCGGACGACACTGGGCCAATTGTGTGCCGCCATACGTGAGCCCAATCACGGCCGGGTGTGATAGAGCCTGGATTCAAACCAGGGACTGTAGTGACACGTCTTGCACTGAAATGCAATGCCTTAGACTACTGTGTCCATGAGTGTGTGTTAACTATTTAACTGTACTTAAACGTTTAAAAGGCAGCTAAAAAGTTAAATATCAGTTATAGGTATAATTTTTGGGGGCAAGGAAAATATCAGATATCGGTATCGGCACATCACTAGTCTGAATACTTTCCGAATGCACTGTATACGGCCAAGTTATCATTACTCATTTTATTTATTCCTTGTGTTATTTTTTTCTATTCTTTTTCTATTTTTCTCTCTGCTTTGTTGGGAAGCTGAAAGGTTGAAAATGCATGGCACTACGTCAGACAGCAAGTGGCTGTCAGTTTGAAGGTGCTCAGTGTGGATTGCGAACGGCTCCGGCAACTTCACAAGCTGCTCTAGCTTGGCCCAGTCGCGAGTCAGCAAGTTGGTCGGTGTGGGTTGCGAACGGCTCCGGCAACTTCACAAGCTACTCTCGCTTGGTCCAGTCGCGAGTCAGCAAGTTGGTCGGTGTGGGTTGCGAACGGCTCCGGCAACTTCACAAGCTGCTCTCGCTTGGCCCAGTCGCGAGTCAGCAAGTTGGTCGGTGTGGGTTGCGAACGGCTCCAGCAACTTCACAAGCTGCTCTAGCTTGGCCCAGTCGCGAGTCAGCAAGTTGGTCGGTGTGGGTTGCGAACAGGTCCGGCAACTTCACAAGCTGCTCTCGCTTGGTCCAGTCGCGAGTCAGCAAGTTGGTCGGTGTGGGTTGCGAACGGCTCCAGCAACTTCACAAGCTGCTCTCGCTTGGTCCAGTCGCGAGTCAGCAAGTTGGTCGGTGTGGGTTGCGAACGGGTCCGGCAACTTCACAAGCTGCTCTCGCTTGGTCCAGTCGCGAGTCAGCAAGTTGGTCGGTGTGGGTTGCGAACGGGTCCGGCAACTTCACAAGCTGCTCTCGCTTGGTCCAGTCGCGAGTCAGCAAGTTGGTCGGTGTGGGTTGTAGTTTTTACTGTGTGATGTAGTTTTTATTTTAGTTTCAGTTTTTGTTTAATACAATAACCTTGGTCTCACTTCACACACGCATGCTTACATGCATGCATGGCATGCACACACACGTGTACGTACACACACACACGCACATATGCACGCACACACACACACACGATAAGACATCTGACAACTTCTCACTAGTCTATTGTAACCTACTTCCCTAGACACTCAGACTCACATCACTGTGAATAGCAAGTACAGTGTAGGTGATGAATCAGCAGAGGATTTTCACACTAGACTTTAAAACGACTGTAGTAAAATATAATTTACACTCCAAATCAAATGAATGATTTTCCTGACTTCAAAGTGAATTCTAATTTCCAATTTAAAAAACCAGGAGGGGGATTAAAAGGGATCGCTGTTACTGTCAGCCCAGACACATCTACATAAATTAAGAGAGAGCCTATAAAAGGAGAGTTTACAGTTTGGTGGTAGCAATTGAGTCACGCTTTGAGAGGTTTGTGTATTTCTTTTTTAAAGTGAGTGAGTGAGTGAGTGAGTGAGTGAGTGAGTGAGTGAGTGAGTGAGGGAGGGAGGGAGTGAAGGAGTGAGTGAGAGACAGAGAGACAGAGAGACAGAGACAGAGAGACAGAGAGACAGAGAGACAGAGAGACAGAGAGAGAGACAGAGACCCACAGGGGTAGAATAAGCTCTAGGGCTGACCTTGGTAAATACTTCATCACTCCCCATTTTGTTCATTCATACTGAGGAATTGAGTAACAGGGTGCAAACATGTTAAACAACATGAATGGCATTCTAAATATTAACTCCCAGGTCCTTTAAAAATGCAAGTTACCATGGAGATGTGGGTTGGGTAAACTTATGTAGTAAGGAGGGGGGGGGGGCATGACAGCCCAATCCCCCCACTTTCTTATTTCCCATCCCCAACAACAACCTACAGAGAGAGGAGGAATGAGGTGGAAACGGAGCTGCACTTCCTAACCTCCTGCCAAATGTATGACCATATTAGAGACACATATTTCCCTCAGATTACACAGATCCACAAGAATTTGAAAACAAACCCAATTTTGATAAACTCCCATATCTACTGGGTGAAATTCCACAGTGTGTCATCACATCAGCAATATTTGTGACCTGTTGCCACAAGAAAAGGGCAAACAGTGAAGAACAAACACCATTGTAAATACATATTTATGTTTATTTATTTTCCCTTTTATACTTGAACTATTTGGACATCATTACAACACTGTATATAGACATAATATAATATTTGAAATGTCTTGATTCTTTTGGAACTTCTGTGAGTGTAATGTTCCCTGTTAATTTTTATTGTTTATTTCACTTTTGTTTATTATCTACTTCACTTGCTTTGGCAATGTTAACATTTGTTTCCCCTGCCAATAAAGCCCTTGAATTGAATTGAGAGACACCTTCCCTTCCCAGGTTCCTGAGCTAGTCTTTTCTATACATCCCAGTTCGTACACAGCAGAAATAGCCTAGAGGCCTGTATCTCTCTCTCCCCTCTCTTTCTTCTCATGTTTGTCAACTTCAACATGTATGGTTGGACAGTGGAAAAGCTCAGAAGTGATTGAACTTCTCTACGATGACAGAAGAGAGTAGAGTATAAAAACATGAATAGAGTGACAGAGATGGAAAAAAAGAGAGAAAGATGAGGAGAGATACAGACATGAGAGAGTAGAAAAAGAGAGAGTAGAAGGTTAGCAGCACCCCTCCCCTCTCTCACCCCCCCCCCCTCTCACAAAAGTGAAATAAAGACATTTCAAATGTCATATTATGTGCACAAAAAAAAGTAGAAAAGGGAAGATAAACAAACATATATATGGTTCATATTTTCGAACTGTGTTTTTTCTTTACTGGTTGCCCTTTTCTTGTGGCAACAGGTCACAAATATTGCTGCCGTGTGAACGCACACTGTTGCACACTGTGAGGGAAATATGTGTCTCTAAAGACAAACAGAGAGCCCTTTCCGCTGCAGTCCGGAGATCACACTATTTCTAGCACTGCACCAGAGAGAGTCAACAACAGCACCCAGCACGTGGCCTAACGCCCTATTGGTTTACCCTGGACCAGACTCTCAACCCACCACAGTCACACACACACACACACACACACACACACACACACACACACACACACACACACACACACACACACACACACACACACACACACACACACACACACACACACACACACACACCATGGAACAACAACCGGACATGACAGGGATAGGTTTTCTAACATGGTAATATCAAAACAGGATATCCATTTGTGTTTATTATACAATGTTTTCATCTCAATTTTTGCTGGTAAGCAACATTAAACATTAATACACATTATTATATTTATTGTTCAAGAGCCATTTTTTATACATACAGTTGAAGTCGGATGTTTACATACACCTTAGCCAAATACATTTAAACTCAGTTTTTCACAATTCCTGACATATAATCAGAGTAAAAATGTCCCTGTCTTAGGTCAGTTAGGATCACCACTTTATTTTAAGAATGTGAAATGTCAGAATAATAGCATAGAGAATGATTTATTTCAGCTTTAATATCTTTCATCACATTCCCAGTGGGTCAGAAGTTTACATACATTCAATTAGTATTTGATAGCATTGCCTTTTAAATTGTTTAACTTGGGTCAAACGTTTCAGGTAGCCAGTGACTTTTGGCCCATTCCTCCTGAAAGAGCTGGTGTAACAGAGTCAGGTTTGTAGGCCTCCTTGCTTGCACACACTTTTTCAGTTCTGCCCACAAATTTTCTATAGTATTGAGATCAGTGCTTTGTGATGGCCACTCCAATACCTTGACTGTGTTGTCCTTAAGCCATTTTGCCACAACTTTGGAAGTATGCTTGGGGTCATTGTCCATTTGGAAGACCCATTTGCGACCAAGCTTTAACTGATGTCTTGAGATGTTTCTTCAATATATCCACATAATTTTGCATCCTCATGATGCCATCTATTCTGTGACGTGCAGCAAAGCACCCCCACAACATAATTCTGCCACCCCCGTGCTTCACAGTTGGCATGGTGTTCTTCGGCTTGCAAGCCTCCCCCTTTTTCCTCCAAACATAACGATGGTCATTATGGCCAAACAGTTTTATTTTTGTTTCATCAGACCTGAGGACATTTCTCCAAAAAGTAGGATATTTGTCCCTACGTGCAGTTGCAAATCGTAGTCTGGCTTTTTTATGGCGGTTTTATGAGCGGCCTTTCAGGTTATGTCAATATAGGACTCGTTTTACTGTAGATATAGATACTTTTGTACCTGTTTCCTCCAGTAGCTTCACAAGATCCATTGCTGTTGTTCTGGGATTGATTTGCACTTTTCGTACCAAAGTATGTTCATCTCTAGGAGACAGAACGCGTCTCCTTCCTGTGCGGTATGCCGGCTGCGTGGTCCCATGGTGTTTGTACTTGCATACTATTGTTTGTACAGATGAACGTGGTACCTTCAGGCGTTTGGAAATTGCTCCCAAGGATGAACTAGACATGTGGAGGTCTACAATTTTCTTTCTAATGTCTTGGCTGATTTATTTTGATTTTCCCATAATGTGAAGCAAAGAGGCACTGAGTTTGAAGGTAGGCCTTGAAATATATCCACAGGTACACCTCCAATTGACTCAAATTATGTCAATTAGCCTATCAGAAGCTTCTAAAGCCATGACATTTTCTGGAATTTTCCAAGTTGTTTAAAGGCTTAGTGTATGTAAACTTCTGACCCACTGGAATTGTGATACAGTGAATTATAAGTGACATAATCTGTCTGTAAACAATTGTTGGAAAAATTACTTGTGTCATACACAAAGTAGATGTCCTAACCGACTTGCCAAACCTATAGTTTGTTAACAAGAAATTTGTGGAGTGGTTGAAAAATGAGTTTTAATGACTCCAACCTAAGTGTATGTAAACTTCCGACTTCAACTATATCCACCACCACCACCAGTATCACCGTTATCAAGGGCATGAGACTACAGAGTGAGTTAGTGGTTATTGTTACTATTACAGCGTGAACCTCTATAACCCTGTGATGCGATATTCAGTGTTAAAATGTATCGTAAATTAGTGTGTGAAGGAGAAGAACCAGAACCCGCCAAAAGTTAGACTTTAGAGAATCATACTAAGGAAAGCAAAGAGGCCGGTCAGACAGGCATTCATTCCGTCCCTTTGGTTTGCATCCAGAGGGGGGAAATTGAGACCACCACCACCAGACGAAGTAGTTTAATATGGGTGAAGGAGGTTTGAGGAGGACAACAGGTGGGAGATTCCCTGGATGGGAGAGTGAATCCACTGGGGGGGCCACCACCACCCCAGGAGAGGCCTTCCTACCTGAATTCTGTGTTGCCTGGCCCTGGCATGAGACCACTGCGGCTGGTTTAGCCCTGTCAACTCTGGTCGTCAGGGCTTCTGGTTTAGAACCACCTGGCCCTGAGCTGACCTGGCCCTGTCTGGGCCGTGGTGCCCTATCCAGGCCACCATGAGCACCATGGGGTTGGGGCGTGGACCCTGCGATGCGCTGCTTCATCTCAGATGACAGTAGGCGGCCTTTGTGCATCCACTCCTGCATCTTGTTGACGGTGACACCGTGGGCCTTGGCAGAGCCTCCCTGGTCCAGAGTCCAACCGCTCATCTCTCTGTCCCGATTGTTGTTACCACCCTGCTGGGGTTCTGCATTGTCGGATGACCCGGTAAGGCTGTTGACCGAGCCTCTACTCTCATTTAACTTGCCATTGTCACCGGTGTCTTGGAGCAGGCCGTCGCTGCTCGTGCCACCATCATAGCTAGTCTGTTTCTCAAATGGATCAGAGGCTCCAACAGCCTTCGGCCTATTTGCTCCATCCCCATCCTCACAGGCCCCAACAACCAAAGGGCTTTGGGAACCGAGGCCCTGGATACAGGGCCCATTGTGCACACCACTGGAGTGTTTGATAGTTCCGTCACTAGTGGATCGCAGTAAGGGGGGCCTAATCCTGCTAGCAGATAGGTTTACAAGGCTTTTGCAAATTAAATTAGTATTATTTTCACTCAGCAGGCACAATGGGAGCGAGTCCATGTCAGACACCTGTTGGGCACTGTACTCTCCAGACGACAAAGCATCACTGCCCACGTGCTTGAAGGACGACCAGGAGCACATGCTCTTCTGATCTTTAAATCCATTGACACTGACCTGACCATCAAAACTAATATCATGCATGGCGTTTATAAGCAGGTAATATGCCTCTTTCAACTGGCTGTGTAGTCTGTCTGTCTCCTGCACACTGTCACTGATGACATGTCCTTTTGGAATATCTATTCCCGACTCTATGCTTCCTACTTTATTAGAGCCCTTTCTGTCACTTGGTCCTACTGACTCCGATATGTAAAAGGGGAGAATTTCGTTATCATAGTAATCGTCATCCTCGCTATCTATAGAGTTGTTTCGGAGTGTTCCCTCTCTAGCGCATATGAAATGGGAAGCCACGTTTACGTCGCATATCTCCAATTCAGTGGGGAAGAATGTGGGGCTCTGCAAATGTGTCACCCTAATGTTGTCCCCGGTAAATTCAGGCGAGCTCCGGTAGCGCTCGATGTCTCTAATAACAATGTTTTCCTCCGTGTAACTACTGGTCGAATGATGTCCACATAGGGCACCCAGCGGATACATTTGCATCCAGTTAGTTGTAACGTTTGTTTCCAATATTTGGTTGTGGCCAGGATGCAATTTTGCCTTGCCTTTTAAATAATTGATTGACCTCTGCGCGTTCTCTGCCTTGTAGTTGTACACAGTTTGATGGCAGGAGTCTGCCTGCCCGTCGCTGACTCGAGTCTTTAGATATGCGTCAAAGCAGACATTTGTCCCATTACTCTTTGATGCAGGATAGTGGCCACCTGTCAGCTTAACTCCCTCTCGATCTACAACACCAGGCCGTCTGTGGTATATAATGTTATAATTAGGACTACTGCCACCGAACCCTATGGAGTCCCCTGCGCCGTACTGTCGCAGAATGGGGCCAAAGTGTTTTCTCTGTTCGTGCGGTTTCCCGATCTGTTCTTGTTGTACTTGTCTCGAGAAGAAGCCGTTAGGGATTCTGCCCATCTCGTACCCATCGTGTCCCCCGTACTGCGTTGCTATTTGAAGTGAGACCCCCAATAGTTCTTCATTAACTCGACCCCTAAACCCCGAGCCCCCGTTGCCCTGATTGTCTCCCGGCCCCCGGCTAGTGTTTATGTGCATGGTAGCTGGAGCCTCGTACTGCTGGGGAAACACACTAGTCTTAACAACTCCTACCGTGCTCTGCTCCCAAACTGATCCAACCTTGTTTTCTACAATCCCATTCACATAACTCTCGTTGCCTCTCATGATATTGTCTGCCACACAATGCAACTCTGCGAACATTACTACTGGATGAGCTTGTCCGTTTGGGTTTTGAGAAACTTTTTCTTTACCTTCTCTGCCCCCATTAGCTGCAGCTCCGTATCCACCAACCGGTGTCCCATTCTTGGATTTCTTCCCCCGAAGTTTTGCTAGTAAAGTCCTCCGCAGAGGATCAGCCATTCCTTACTTTCCACCCGGTGTTTCTCCAGTTTCAGCACACGCCCCCTGGTCGGTAGAGACCGAGTTTGAGTACCCTTTCTGTGGACAAAACTCGCCGAGCGTACGGAGTCCTCTCCATTCTCCACTGTCACATCTAATATGCCCCCTTCACTGTCTATAGCTAGTTAGCTTGTTAGCTCACTTGCACCTCTCGCTTTTCACTCCCTCCGCACTCCGCTATCTGTGTCCCCTCATCTCTGTGCTTGCAGTTAAAATATTTGGAATATTTTACTGGCGGTGATTGGAGCGCATTGCGCAAACTCGTGCGCAACTAGTGGGTTCAAAATGTTGAGCTGGCTGCTACATTGCACAACTTCACCGAATATGTTGTGAATTTGGCTACATAGTATCCAAACGACACAACGTGTGACATTGTATCCTAGAGGTAACATGTGACAGATTAGTAAACCACTGGTTACATTCCAGTGAATCAATAAACGCATTATGCAAAGTCCTATAGGCTTGGTCGTGCATAATATAATTATACTACTACTACTACTAATAATATAATAACGGTTTCAAATGTGGTTTCCAAGCCAATCCACAAACTCTAGACAACTCATATAGCTATAATATATAAGTGTTTATCACCAACATGTTTGTCAATCTCAATATAATTTCTTGGTTTTTACCGACTTGTGAGTGCACGTATTTTCCCGGAGGATATGGAGTACAAGGCATCAGTGAACCTGATGACTTCTGTGCATGTCTGCAGAACAGATTTACAAGATGCTCAAGATTTGTTTTAATGAGTTGAGCATGACAATAAAATCACAACAAAAGATGGTAGACAGAGTGAGTAGACTAAGTATTACTATCATGTATCTCCCTTAAGCTAAACCAGTTGATGGAACAGGTTACTGATTACTTATGCATTCATTTTTTCTGTACTTTCTTGGAAAATAAGATAAACTGATGTTACTTCATGCACTGATACAATGTCATTACACAAATGATTCCCTTTTTTTTGTTATTCTGGAATAAGACCTATGAGATAGTGTTGCTGGGAAATCCTTCTTTTTAAGTGAACAGCCTTTATAGTGTTCAAATCCGACAGCACTTGGAGTAGCCCCTCTCCAATCATCCTCATGTACTTTGTGCCCCCCCCCCCAGATTGTTGGGATGCATGACGCCCCTGGCTGTCATAGATGAGCCTATAAAACGTGGGCAGTCTAGTTTTATTTCCTTAAGCATAACACAGTGAGTGAAGTCACATGGCAAAGCAACATTCCTTAAGGTCTCTAGTAGAATGATAGTCTCATAGTAACATTACAGTTGGGCAACAACCAACGTTGCCAAGTAGTGAGAGCATCCTAGCCTGTTCCAAGTGCCTTATACATGTAAGAGCACATTGCAATGTACACTGCAAGCTCCATGATACAACAGGAAAAGAAGAGGATGTTTGGTTTCTTTTTTCAATCACTCAGTTTACTCTTTGTGATGGATGGCAGGGGCAGAACATCTGTTTGGCTGGACCCTATTCAGACAAACCTGTGGTTGTGTGCTTGTGTGTAGGCTGTGTGTGTGTGTGTGAGAGAGAGAATGTGGTGGACAGAGGGCTTTGCAGCTGTTGGGGCTCTCGTCCCGATGGCTGGCCATTGTTCCCAGTCTCTCCCCCCAGCCTGGTTTATGGGCCTTCACATTTTTCAATCCGCACCGCAACTAAATGTATGGCCATGACATGCAGCCTTTCTCAGGTTATAAATTAGACTGGATCCCACTGTCAGAGCTGCAGCATTGCAAAGGGCCTCCTTTATGCTCAAGAGAGTCACTATTCCTTTCACATGCATTCCTCTGTATCCTCTCACCATTTGGAATGATGAGAAAACCATGAAAACAACACAAAACAAACTGTTTTCAGTTGAGAACACAGTGTTAAATGTTCTATTCGAACTTCAAAATGTCTGGGGGAAATAGCAGTGAAACTGAGTTTGTGGTCTTGTCCCCAGGTCCGGCTCCAGGCATAGGCAACATAAGCAGTCGCTTCACGACCTCAGCCTTTTGTTATGTCACTCACTAAAATGTTTCAGATTGGTAAATGTGCTGGCTAGCTTAGCATGGCTGAATTACCGACCGGGCATGAAGGGCATGTGCCCAGGGGCCCTGACCTCCAGGGGGCCACCATTGATTTTGTTAGTCACTCTCACACAGATATTTTAACATGGCAACAGTCATGACAAAATGTGTACAATTTCAGGAACTTTGTTTTAAAACAACATTTTTCTCCCCACCCCATGGCCCTAGCACCCCAAAAGGCTAAGACCAGCCCTGATTGTCCCTAAAGTGAATAGTTAGAATTTGTTTATACATTGATATACAGACATTCATCTGTATTTCAACCACTGCCAAACAAAATGTTGTAATCACAACATCTTCCCCGAAATCTTACAAATCCCGACACAGCTGTATAAGTAGTGCACACTGTTAAGCATCAAGATAACACACGGCCCTCCCAGGCTAGACCAGGGCAGGGTTATCTTTAAGCCTCCAGTCCAGTGCATGTGTTTGCTACTTGACCTTCTCCGGACACTTAAGCCTCTTCAGGCAAAACATGACGATGACAGAGATGTAGAGAAACACATCTCTAACCATAAACCTACTGCTGTCCAGGAAGGCTATCCCTCTGGCTCAGTGGGTTGGGGTTGGCCCCCTGCTCTGCCTTTGTCTCTGCTTGGCTTTATCAACAGACAGGCAATAACATTTTTATCATCACAAGAGGTCTCCTTATCTCCCTCCCTGCTACTGTTCACCATCCATCCACAACCTCTCCTCTCCCTCTCTGGGGTGTGGCTCCATTTCAGGCATGTCCACACACTAGAGAGAGTCTTTCCTCTATAATACCACCAAAATGCCCTGGGCCCAGTTTCCCAAAAAGCATCTTAAGGCTAAGATTATCTTTAGAACAATCGATTGTTCTAACGATGAATTTAGCCTTAAGATGCTTTTTGGGAACCTGGGCCCTGATCCACTATGTGTTTAGACATTTTATGATTATGATAATTATGTTGTTACCTCACACACACACACACACACATCTTGATAACATGTGTTTAATGTACAGCTGGGACATCAACGTGTTGCTTTACATGAAGCATTTAATGACATATTTAAAGAAAGGATTTGTCCCTAGCTGATATCCCGGGTTATCTCCTCTGCAACATCTGTTTGTCAGAATGGGTCAGCCAGTGGTGTTAAAACCAACTGTTTGCTTCTAGAAAACATCTGCCCATGGCCCCTGCTGGCAGTGGGAGTGAGAAGAGACAACACAGGGCCTGCCTCTCAGCATCCAGCGGACCTGGGTTCAAATACTATTAGAAATCGTTCAAAATACTTTGAGCGCTTGCTCTAGCTAGCCTGTCTGGAGTTGTCAGATGGGCAAGGTTTGCAGGTTTTGGACATTTTGTAAATGTAGACCACAGGACAGTAAAGCAGCAGATAACAGCAGTGGCCAGAGCCATGGAATTATATTATACCATCATCATTTGGGTTTGATACCACAACTAGCACTTGGAAAAAAAACTAGGAGTATGAATTCAAACAAGGTCTTCATTAACAAAGTATGTCCATATCACTAAGGTATAGGGTCACTGGAAATGAGTAGTTAAGGACTTTTAAGAGCAAGGTAGCAACACCCAGAGCTGTGGATTAAAGAGGTCTCGTCCCAGAGGGCACTCTGTTTTTCCAGGACATCATCATCATCAGGGCTTGACTTTACTGGATATGTGACACATAACAGACTGTACAGGATGTCATGTCATCATATGATACAACATTACACTTGGGAGTTGTTCACTTATCAGGCATATAATATGGGACGTTTGACTTATACATGACATTTACAGGGGACATATACTTGACCTTACAGTAAACGTGTTGCATGCTGTGTCATGTCATGCCCGCTTGTAAAAAATAAAATAATAATCTACACTTGGAGTAGTTCACTGGTGATGGATGAATTCATCTGAATTAAGAAAAACAAAAAGGTCATAGGTCGCATACACAGATTTGCAGGTGTTATAGCAGGTGCAAGGAAATACTTGTGTTATTAGCGTCAAAAATGCAGTAAAATGTCTAGCAAGTACCATATGAACACAAATAATCACAAAAATCTCAACAATAAATCAAGAAATGACAGAATGGGTCCAATCAACAACCTAGAGTAAATATATCAGAGTGAGCTGAGCATGTGTCAGAATCCAGAGTATAAGTAGGTGGTGTGTATAGACAGTATATCATTTGGAAAGAAAATGTTATGTAGACCGATTGGCAGTATTTCAGTTACTTAGGAGTACATTTAATTACATTGGGCTGAACTACACTCCAATGTATTTTGTAACAAGATACTTTCAAGAGCTGTAATTTGTTTTTTCAAAATAATTTTCTATACCATTTTCTATACCATTTTTAATAGCGGTTCACCATTTTGTGGACACCTTTCACCCTGCATTGGTATAAACAGTCTGATGGCACTATGGTGTGATAAGAGCGTCTGAATTGTTTTAGGACATTTTTACTTATTAATAAAACATTTAAAGCTGAAATGTCGAGTCAATAAGTATTCAACCCCTTTGTTATGGCAACCCTAAACAAGTTCCAAGAGTAAAAATGTGCTTAACAAAGACACATAATAAGTTGTGTGACTAACTATGTGTGCAATAATACTGTTAAACATAATTTTTTTAATGGCCTCTCTGTACCCCACACATTCAATTATCTGTAATGTCCCTAATTGTAATGTCCCTCAGTTGAGCAGTGAATTTCCACGAAGACCAGGAAACTTGGCCAATGCCTCGCACTGCTGAATAAGTCAAGAGGTAATACTTACTTTCTGAAGGCACTGTACCACTAGAGCAAATTAGCCTTCCCCACCAGTGAGACGATCATGGGCTGCATTTGGCTTATGCATTGCTGACAGGCATTCTTTCCTTCCTCCCAGTCGTACATGTGAATTTCCACGCTACATTGCAAAACCCACGTCTTGTGTGAGGCATTCACTATCTTGAACTTTGATGGATGTTACCTTGCTGATCATCCACTGAGTCAGGGGAGAAGAGTTATAGCAACCGCAAATATGGTTGATTTATCAGTCTCCTGCTCCAGAGCTGGATCTGGTACACATTTCAGGGAAGGCCAGGCACATACCTGGAACAGGAATATGATCAAAAGCATATTTACCAGTATTTCAGATTAGCGGTCGATGACCGATATGGCAGGAATTCCTCTGATCACAGAACAGTTGCAGTTAAGAATTGCGGAAACATCTTTTTTTCCCCTTAGGGCTAAATCACCCATTATATTTGCTCCATTGACTACTGTACATTTCAGAATAGGAAATGCACATTTCATGCATGTCACATTCTCAAAAAAACAGGTTACAAAATGTCAAATACACCCAAGTGATGTTAAACCTTAGAATGAAATGCGGAATATGAACAATGTATGATAATAGGAACCATCTATTCATAAACAGTATGTCCATACCAGCATAATATAGTTTAATTGGAAATTACTAGCTATAAAGCACTTGAGGGCTAAGGAAATTAAAAATTAAAAACAGAACAAGAGTTAAAGTAATGTTGAACAGACGGAATCATTTCACAGGTGTTTCCAGCCACGTGAAACATCCTTTACTTATCTGAAGTACACTGCCAGTACAGCATGTGGTAAAACGTTCCAAGTGACTCTTTTCACACTCGTTTCACAATATGGCACCTTGAACATCACCTTGCTCCCCCCTGGTGTCTCACTCAACATTTTGCTTTGTTCATTACACTTATGCTTGATTGACCATTTAGCGCTCGCGTCAATGTACAGTAGACTTCTTTGGTCAAGCTAAAGAATGAAAGCTAATCAACAAGTCATTAACATTCCCTTTATTGCATCAGTTGTGTGTGACAAGGGAATTTACTAAAAAACTGACATTAAAAACTGTCAGTCTGTGGTTAACTGTATACATATTGTACAGACGCAGTAAAAGACACGGCAACATAAGTTACTACTACTGCAAATTAGCCTTTCCCTCCAGTGAAAATGTTGTGTACCAAATGTGGCCCAATGGCGCCATCAGGTGGATATTTTATGTAAATGAAAAGTTATCCACTTGGTTTCAATCAGTCTATCAAATGCAGTCTTTCTTGACCGCAATCAATGTTCTCGCCAACAGACACACTAATAACGCAATGTCTTTACCGTACTTTTCATGCTATTCAAAAATAAAAAGCCACATAAAAAAAAAAAAAATGTACCCATGATCCAAATGAACCCATTTTTGATTTCATATGTAGGTCAGGTCTATTTACAACGAAAACATTGGACAATACCTTAATGACACACAAACTCAGGAACAAATGCGTTTTCCACTAGTGTCTGGATAATATGCGCGTCAAAGATATACCAAGGGATTACAAATAACAGTTCAAATGTTTCAATAACAATAACATCTATATCATGTGTACTGGGTAGACGAGCACTGGACCATTCACACAACCAGGGGCTGGACACGGGAGAAGAGAGAGGAGTGTGAGGGTGTCTGAGGGGGAAAGCTGTAGGACAGTCCCTGAGGGTTAGTGCACCCAGACTTTGGATCAAAACCCAAATCAAAGCCCAGGTTTCAACCAGATCTAGGCCTCAGTCCGCGTTCTGCCTGAGAATCCTCTTCTCTTCCTCTACGAAACTCTTGTCAGAGGTGGCCTGGCCCAGATCCCGCTTCCTCTTCTCCTTCTGTTGGAAGCTCTCTACCCTCCTCTTTTTTGCTGACACGGATGCCTTGTCTCCGTCCTCGTCTACAACAGGGAGAAAACAGCACGTCAGAATTGTAATTCAGAAATGAACTGAGATTGCATAGCCACCTACTGTGCTTAAGTCTTGCCTAACCAGCACCGATTTCCCCCCTGCTATAAATATCAAGTTACTGTTTATCAGAGCGGGAGAGAGAGTCATTATTTTCTGTATGACAGTCATTGAGAGATGTGCAGGCATAGATATAGAACCCAGGCAGATAAGCAGATACAACAGAGTTAAAGATGGTGGCGTGGCGTAAGTTCACTCCACAGCTTGAAATGTCTCCACTCGCGTCACAGAATTGCTAACTTCTCAGTGGCACAACTGGCTAGTACGTTGTCAACTGGCTAGTACGTTGTCAACTGGCTAGTACGTTGTCAACTGGCTAGTACGTTGTCAACTGGCTAGTACGTTGTCAAGCGAGCAGTAATGTCGGTTTGCGAGTCATTGGGCCCTGGCTCAAGCAGCTGTATGAACTTGTACAGTGTACCTTGGGTAGTACTAAATAAGATGGAAACTATACCACAGACAAAAAGGGGAAACCCAGACTTTGGATCAAAACCCAAATCAAAGCCCAGGTTTCAACCAGATCTAGGCCTCAGTCCGCGTTCTGCCTGAGAATCCTCTTCTCTTCCTCTACGAAACTCTTGTCAGAGGTGGCCTGGCCCAGATCCCGCTTCCTCTTCTCCTTCTGTTGGAAGCTCTCTACCCTCCTCTTTTTTGCTGACACGGATGCCTTGTCTCCGTCCTCGTCTACAACAGGGAGAAAACAGCACGTCAGAATTGTAATTCAGAAATGAACTGAGATTGCATAGCCACCTACTGTGCTTAAGTCTTGCCTAACCAGCACCGATTTCCCCCCTGCTATAAATATCAAGTTACTGTTTATCAGAGCGGGAGAGAGAGTCATTATTTTCTGTATGACAGTCATTGAGAGATGTGCAGGCATAGATATAGAACCCAGGCAGATAAGCAGATACAACAGAGTTAAAGATGGTGGCGTGGCGTAAGTTCACTCCACAGCTTGAAATGTCTCCACTCGCGTCACAGAATTGCTAACTTCTCAGTGGCACAACTGGCTAGTACGTTGTCAACTGGCTAGTACGTTGTCAACTGGCTAGTACGTTGTCAACTGGCTAGTACGTTGTCAACTGGCTAGTACGTTGTCAAGCGAGCAGTAATGTCGGTTTGCGAGTCATTGGGCCCTGGCTCAAGCAGCTGTATGAACTTGTACAGTGTACCTTGGGTAGTACTAAATAAGATGGAAACTATACCACAGACAAAAAGGGGAAACCCAGACAAATCACAGGGGCTATAAATCTGAAGCATCCGTTTAGAACTTTGCCACTAAATATTTACTTTACCCATTCTAAAAGTTTTTTTAAAAATTGCATTGCTTAGGAGTGCAAGGGCGAATGTAAGTTTATTGGGTCGCATACACAGTTTAGCAGGTGTTATAGCAGTGCAATGAACTAACTAGCTCCTAACAAGGCAGTCGGATGTCAAACAATTACAATTGTACGAAAAATACAACAAAAAGCAAGATTAAGAATGGCGGGAACGAATCCAATTAACAACCCAAATAGCACTGTAGCAGTATCAAAACGTAATTATGCATACAGCACCAGTCAAAAGTTTTTTTTCCCTTTATTTTTTCTATTTTCTATATTGAAGAATAATAGTGAAGACAAAACTATGAAATAACACATGGAATTATGTAGTAACCGAAAAATCTAAATATATTTTATATTTGAGAATCTTCAAAGTAGCCACCCTTTCTTTGCCTTGATGACAGCTTTGCACACTCACAATCCAGTATATAAATAAATGGTGTGTATAAACCAAACAACCAAATACAATTTAGAGTAGTAGAAATATTAGAATAAGCTATGGTCGGGGATACAGTGACCAAACAGGAAGTGACCAGTGGTTCAATGTCTCTACGAGATGGGAAAGCAGCATTGGCTTTGAGTGCGTATGAGTGACTTTTGTGTGAGTGAGTGTGCATCACCTGGTATGCTGAGTGAGTGTGTTTCAGTAGTCGTTCAGTAGGCGCTCCCTAACAGAAATATGCAAATACATAATAAAACGCACCAATAGGATCTTGCTAGTTCTTGCTCGTTTCTGCCCATTTTTCTTCATTTGCTCCAATTTGAAAGAACACCAATGATAAATATTGGGTTAGTTATCAGTATTTTTGCCTATACTAAAGCAGGCAGACCCTGGTCAGTCATACAGTTATTGTTTCCCCCTACCTGAATCTGATGGCTGTTCCTCTGTGGGCAGGAAGACAGCGTTGCCCATGTGAGGCTGTGGAGCGTCTTCTCCGTTATCCTCGTAGATGTTGGACCACTTTATGGCCATGTCCATACCTGGGGGAGCTCCCTTCTTGGGCTTCTCCGTTTCTGTGGCGTAACTCTGAGGAGGGGGCACCGCATTTGTCTTCCACATCTTGAACTCCTTGGCAGGCTGCAGGCAAAAGATACTCATAATCAACTCCCCTTTTACTGAAAAAAAACCAAAAAGGGTTCCCCTATTCATCGGTGCCTTAAGGGTACGGTTTACAATGCATGGGGTTAGAATACAACACCTATCCGGTGTATGTGACAAAACATATACACTAAGTGGCCAGTTTATTAGGTAAACCACATTCACAAAAATAGTTTGCGCCTACAGACAGTGAATCACGTGGCCTGCTATATAATGCAGGTAGACAGGCATCGAGACATTCAGTTACTGTTTGATTGAATGTTAGAATGGACAAAGCGAGTGACCTAAGCGACTGAGCGCTGTATGATCTGTGCCAGACGTGCCGGTTCTAGGGCTGTGGCGGTCACGAAATCTCATCAGCTGGTGATTGTCAAGCAAATAATTGCCGGTTGCACGGTAATTGATTGTTAATAAACAAATATTTAGCATCTCCTGGCTTCCTGGCCTACAAGCCACTGATGGAGACCTTTGGAACATCTACATTTTAAAAAGTCTAATAAATCCATGTAATATAGACTACATCTTCACAATACATCCATTATTTATTTTAGACAGGTCTAAATAAACATGATATTAAGAAAATGTTGTCTATTTCAGAAGAACAGACCACCATACTCGGAGTTGTCCTGAAATTAGGTCCTGATCTGGCTATGCCATTTGGCTGTAGGCTACACTCGTTCAATTAGCAGAAAAGATTTGATTAGAATTCCGTGGCATTATTTTATTTAATGAAGAATTCAATTGAACAAAGCTGAATAAAATAGAAAGGATATTTTCTCCAAACGATTTGAGGGAGTGCGCACATGCGGCTATTCTGTGTCGAGCAGTTAACAAAGAAATAGGTACTCCTATATGCTTAATTTAGAGTTGTTAATGTAACTTGTTGTTCAACAAATGTTGGGCTATGTGTTTGATTTTTAATATATTGTAAGGCTATATGATGCGACTAATGATTTGAAAAAAGTCGCTTGAAAAGGCATGAGCTCTGCTTTTTTTGTGCAGGCTGTACACACTTCATCAGTCTCTCATTCACAATTTGACAAGCACTTGATATTGCCTTGAATTTCCCGGTGGCATCCCCTTTGTGTGGCCATAACGTACCCTAAAACAATCCATGCCTTTTGTGGCCAGTAGCCGTTGTGCCCTTGGGCTCAATATAATAATTAGAATTCCCTTCTCCCGAGTGCTGCGTATTCAGAAGCATCTCTCACTCACATGGCTCTTTATCACGTGACTGGGTCTTTCTCACAGGCTACAAGTGAAGACACATGTCGAGGACGCAACTGCGTGCAACCTTATCCAATTCCGAGGCGCATGCTGAAGATATTGGAAATGTTCACATTTACTTTTCGTCAGCCAACAAGATGAGTAGGCCTAACAAACAGCAAAAGCACTAGCCTGTCAATCTACTATCATCCATAGTACAAAAGTTGACTTATTCCATTCTGTGCGAGGAATAAATATTCCAAACAGTCTGGGACAGTTGTGGGATGCGATAGATCCCAAATTAATACAACCACTAACATCAAAAACACTTTTTGGCGATACGATCATCGTTCTCGATTTGGCCAACCTAGGGGTGCAAATTGACTAACCAACACTCAGTAACTGGGCAATAAACAGCAGAACATTTTCCAAACTGTCAAATGACATGACTAACAGAAAATACTATCCATGTAATACAAGGAATGGACATTTTCATTAAGAGATTAATTTGAATGAAAACAAGCAACAATAGCAAGCCTATCGTCTAACGCTCAAAAGGCTAAAGCCTATTATTGAACACACAACTGCTGTAATGAAGCAGCTCATCAAACCTCCTTTTTCAAACATTTACCAAAATGCAATTCGCAGGAAAACACTGTTCTAAACAGTGCACTTAATACGAGCGGTTTCATATATGACAGAGATTAAAATTACTATCAGCAATTTAGAAAAAAAGAGGCTGAATCTAATAGCAACAACTAGGATGTGCTGCTAATATGACTAGGATTGTGCCATTGGCTTGTTGATATAAAAAAAAGTTGATATGAAAACGAATAGGAGAGAAATGCTGGTAATTGGCATGAGTAATCCACATTTCTACGGTTGGATTTTTGCAAAGCTACTTTGAAGCAAGGTAAGACATTCCTCATTATTTGAAGTCAAACGTTCAGGTTTCAAAGAATGATACTGCCTCAACCGTGGTAATGCGGTGGGTGACGAACTGATAGCCTGCCTACCGTTGACTATAGCTTATGCACTCGAATGGCGGGCGCGCTTTAATTCCGAGTTGAAACTGAGAAATAAAAATAGCTATTTTTAAAATTGTGGTCATCAAAAGAGGTTAACACGCGACTGCATTTAGAATTTGTTGCACAATGACTGGGTTTATAAAAAACACATTTCACTCTAGTACTAGCTTTTCGAGGAGCTGCTCTTAGGTGAAAGGCTATTCCGATCCTCAAACTAGTTTCTGTATGCTTTGTGCGTGTGATAAATAAGATACATGACGACTAATGACAATACAGTCGAGAAAATTAATTCCCACTAAAGTATGACCGGTCAAATATATTTTCAGCATCTAAAACCGATTAACGGTTAAGATCCCTTGGCCAAACATTTATCTTCTAAAATGTCTGTGTCAAATCAAAATGATCTGCTCCAGCTGCAGGTGGTTCTTTTGAACATAGAAAATGCTCCTTTATTAAAAAAATAAAATGTTTTGCTCCATGAAGTAATCCAACAATATGTACGCCGCCATCTTGTCTATTTAAAATCTTCTCTCATTGATTGAGACAGGTGGGTCCACCCCAAAGTGTCTCGATCAATGAGAGAAGATCTTGCGCCTGAGAACGCCAAAGTAACCTGTTTAAATGACTATAACCCTGTAGCACTCACCTCTGTAGCCATGAATTGCTTTGAAAGGTTGGTCAAGGCTCACATCAACACCATCATCCAAGACACCCTGGACCCACTCCCATTTGCCCTAACAGATCCACAGATGACGTAATCTCTATTGCGCTCCAGTGGCATATATTCATGGATGCCAAGCTTCCCCCAAAAAACTGACCTAGAAAAAATAAATAAATATATATATATATATATATAAATAAATATATATATTTTGTCTGCGTTTTCATAATTTTCCTTCACTTTGCAAGAGGCTGAATGTATCTCACCGGAGAAACGGCAACCCTCTGTCTCCGTAGGCCATTATCTGATGCTATCTGGTCATAAAGAGTATGACATTGTTGCCGCCCGTAGCATTGAATGCAATGGAAGCCAGAGAGCATTTTGCCTCCCTTGTATAAAAAGTATAAAATAGCCAATAGCCAAAATAGCCAATCAGTATAAAATAGCCAGTCCTAGCACACCAAAAAAAGTGTCAAGGGAAGCCAGTTTGGATTTGGCTTCACTCCGATCACATCGAATTAAGAGAAATACGCAATTGACAGAAAGAACTTGAATTGTTGCATCTTGTTGTGTTCCTCCGGTTGCTAGCTAGCTAAAATTGACCCTTTCCTAAATTAGCCTTGTGGTTTTACTTAATTCTCCATACTGGCCAATGATTATAACGGCAATTCTGTTCCAACCATAAATTCAAACATTGTGCACCTGGACTGAAAGGATGGAAATTCAACATGTAGAAGGCTAATGTTAACTAGATAATGCAGGCCCATGAAAGGAAATTAGGCTAGCGAGCAAGCATTTTAGCCAGGAATCTTAGGATAGCAAAAACTAAAAGCTTGTACTGTATGACAGAGTCAAGAACGCACGCAAACACACAAATCAGAACCATGGACAGCCACCTCATCTTTAGCTTAAGTTCATTGGACAAAATTGTTTTTTTTGTTTCTTTTAGTTGTCACTGTAGACTAATAAGCATAGGTAATTTAATGATGTTGAAATGTTACAAGTTGAAATGGTGATGGAATAGTGGAGGTAGCTCCTGTTTTCTTTGCGACTTGCGCTAACTGTGGTTCTAAATCAATAGTTATTTAGTAGTCTGAAAATGTCAGGAAAAAAAACTACTTGCAGGTTATGTAACTGTAGGTTATGTAACTGTTTGTTCCATGCAATATGCTTTGTGGACTTCACCGGACAGAGGTTGCCATCCGGTATTGTGATGAAACAAAGGTGTGGTTTAATCTATTCAGATCGATGGGGCTGTAGTGGAGCGGGTCAAGAGCTTCAAGTTCCTCAGTGTCCACATCACTAAGGGATCTATCAAGGTCCAAACACACCAACACAGTCGTGAAAATGGCATGACAACACCTTTCCCTCCTCAGGAAGCAGAAAAGATTTGGCATGGGCCATCAGATCCTCAAAAAGTTCTACAGCTGCAACATTAAGAGCATCTTGGCTGGCTGCATCACCACTTGGTATGGCAACCGCTTGGCATCTGACCGCAAGGCAGTACAGAGGGTAGTGTATACTGCCCTATATATCACTGGGTCGAACCCTCTGCCATCCAATATCTCTATACCAGGCAGAGGAAGGCCCTAACAATTGTAAAAGACTCCAGACACCCAAGTCATAGACAGTCCTCTCTGCTACCACACAGCAAGCAATACAGATGTGCGAAGACTGGATCCAACAAGACCCTGAAAAGCTTCTACCCCCAAGTCATAAGACTGCTAAATAGTTAGTCTGGGTAGCTATTTGGTTAACTATTTAACTATCTTCTTTGACCTTAACTCATCACATACATTGTTACTACCATTTACCACCTGTCACTTTATTCCTAGTTAAATGTACAAATCTACTTCAATTACCTCCTACCCCTGCACATCTACTCTGTACTGGTACCCCTTGTATGTACTGATGTATTTATTATTACGTGTTTTACTTTTCTACTATAATCTTTTCTTTGCATTGTTGGGAAGAGCATTTCACTTAGTCCACAAATGGAGGCATGCACATTGTTGGATTGCTTCATCGAGTAAAACATTTATTTTAATAAACGGGGCATTTTCTAAATTCTAACGAACCACCTGCAACTGGACACAGACATTAGAAAAGATACATGTTTGGCCGAATCGAGAACAAAGATGGTATCGTCAAGTTCAGCTTGGTCGAAAAATCTCTGCTACGCCAAACAGCACCTATCCTGTAACACTAATGGAGCATCACATTAGCCGTTACAATCTGCTAGCCTTTATAGCAGATGAGCTGGCAGTCAAGTAAAGCCTGAAAATCTCTGGAATAGAGCTTGCCAGTTGACGAGTTGAATCAAGCAGCACGTCAAGCAAAGTTGGTGAAGGCGAATGTTCTGAATGGACAACAGTAGTATCGAAAAACTGGAACAAAAAGGAAAGTGTCTAAAATTGGAGTGGAGGATACTTGTATGAATGATAATGATAATAATTTCTTGTTGGGATGCATTCGCTGAGTAAGAAAGCATATGTGGGAGACTCGTTTGAGGTGTCGAAAATGGTGAAGTATGCGCTCGGAAAAGTAGTCGGTCATAGTTACCAGGAGTGGTCTTATTTGGATTAATTGTATTTCCGAAGAACAGAGGAAGGTTGCAGTGAGAATCCAGACAACAGGTGGTGTGTTTTGAACTTCGGAGTAGAGCACCAGTCAGAGGAGTCATCTCAGGGGTGAAGACGGATGTTCAGGTTGAATCCCTGAAGAAAATTCCTGGTGTGGTTGGTGCCTGGCGTCTGACCCGCTGGGTGAATGGAGAAAAATAAGAAAGTCTGTCAGTCCTGTTGTTTTTTGATGAAGAGCAAATACCTACGCATGTGAAGCTTTGTTATGTAAGATACGCTGTAAGAGCTTTCGTCCCCAAACCATTGCAGTGTAAGAATTGTAAAGGATAGTGTGTGCAGATGGAGAGAGTATATTGAAGAACGGTGTGTAGAAGAACGACGGTGTTGCAATTGTGGTGGGGATCATGATCCCAAGTTCCTGGAGTGCCCTGTAAGGGTGAAGGAGATTGAGGTGGCAAATGTTAGAGCGGTCAATCAAATCTCCTATGTAGAGGAGATTAAAAGAATTGAGAAAACAAGTGATGCACCACAGCGTAGCTGCAAGTCAAAAGGTACCCTGTGTGTTAAAAATGTGGATTTTGTGGCGTTCATGGCCACAGTTACAAACTGTACAGCCCTAAAAATTGTCAAAGACCCAAGCCACCCTAGTCATAGACTGTTCTCTCTACTTCCGCATGGCAAGCAGTACCGTAGCGCCAAGAAATGTTTTTGGGACTTAATGATTTTAAATCTGAAGACTTGCAAGGGTTACTTGCGCCAGAAGACCAGACCTCCCAGGTTCCCCTTGAGCCTTTGTTGGGATGAGATCTGTTTTTTTTTATTAACAGAAAAAGTTTGATTTAGTTTATTTACTGTTAGTTTGATAGTTTTGGTATTTAATTGCATTTGTGGGAATCCTGTTTCCATCCTGCACTGTAGGTGGCGGAATGCACATTAAATTGTGTGATCGCCAATAGAGCAAAGAAGAACTCTCCAACTTGTAGTCCTAAAACACGGAAATAAATTAACTCTGGTTTGTTCAGACATCCCTATGGCAAAAAAGAGGGTTTGGGAATAAACGCCGAAAATTAAGTCTAAGCTTAATACAGGCTTAGGAGGTCGTATACGTTTTGTTATATGAGATAAGAGGTCAGTTAACGAGACCTTTATGAATTATGAAACTTTTGTGATTTGTTTTTTATTACCACAAATTATTTTTTTTAAATCACAAAAAATGACGTTCGCTGATGAAGGTTATCTCACAGAACAAAACGTATAAGATCAAAGCCTGTGATTGCCACAGACATTATTTTCTGCTTTTATCCTAAACCGCCATTCATTTTCCTCATAGCAGCCTTTGTCCAAGGAACCATGGCGGAGTGTCTACAAAAATAATTACTTTTTCTCTCTAAACCTGTGGCAACACTGTAGTTTAGCTTGCTTCTAAAACTAACGTTATCTAGCTGGTAGAATACAGTACAGTGGTGTTTCACTGGCTAATGTAACACTACACTAACGTTAGCTACTAGCAGTAGCTGCTATATTGTTGTATCGCTGTGGGAATTAGCTGGCTACATAGCAACGGAATGCTAGCTAGCTTCGTATTTTTACAGTACCTCTTCGGGAGCTTTCACGGCGCGGCTCTCCCAATCTATCTGTTTATTCAATGGGTTGTACAGGAAGGATGGCTTGGCAACCGACTTGAAGAGCTCGTCGGGTTTGGGTAGAGGAGCTCCACTAACCGCCCGCTTGGTCCCGTGTTGGGGAGATTTGTTGCCGCTTCCAGTAGCATCGTCCTCCCCCTTTCCTCTCGATTTCTTCTGGCCCTGTTCATCAGAATCGCTGCTGTTACTATCGCTACTGTCACTCAGATCATCGTAACTCATGAAGTAATGGAAAGAGTCTGGTTTCTTCTTATCAACCATACTGATGAAATGATTACATTAGCTAGTAATACGTTGAATTTAACTTTAGAGCTAGGAATATAATGCCCTAGCTAATTAGCAAGCAACCTTGATGATTTTGCTGGTTACTCCATTTTGAATCACTATTGCCGTAAAATTTGTAATACCCTAAAATGTTGTCGTAAAACTATTTTCTTAAAGGAGCAGTAGTCCCTTTTTCAAGACACTCAACATAACTTTGTGAACAGTTATTTTCCTCAAGCTCAATGCACAACCACATTGTATATTTACCATAATCAATCGATTACAGGAATGTCCACCAGAACTGTTGCCAGATAATTGAATGTTAATTTCTCTACCATAAGTCGCCACCAATGTCATTTTAGAGAATTTGGCAGTACGTCCAACCGGCCTCAAAACCGCAGACTACGTGTAACCACGACAGCTGTGGACCTCCACATTTGGCTTCGTCACCCTCGGGATCGTCTGAGACCAGCCTCCCGGACAACTGATGAAACTGTGGGTTTGCACAACCGTGGAATTTCTGCACAAACTGTCAGAAACCGTCACAGGGAAGCTCATCTGAGTGCTCAGTATCCTCACCAGGGTCTTGACCTGACTGCAGTTTGCCGTCGTAACCGACTTCAGTGGGCAAATGCTCACCTTCGATGGCCACTGGCACGTTGGAAAGTGTGCTCTTCATGTATGAATCCCGGTTTCAACTATAACAGGCAGATGGCAGACGGCTTGGCGTTTATTATGGCGTTTTGTGGGCAAGCGGTTTGCTGATGCCAACGTTGTGAACAGAGTGCCCCACGGTGGCCGGGGGTTATGCTATGGGCAGGCATAAACTGAGGACAACAAACACAATTGCATTTTATTGATGGCAATTTGAATGCACAGAGATACCATAACAAGATCCGGACACCCATTGGCCCGCCTGTTTTGGTCCGCGGGCCGCCTGTTGCCGACCCTTGACACAGAGGACTCCATCTATTAAATATAGTTATGTTATATTGTATATTGTGAACATAACAATGGATTGAATGAGTACATTTTATACTTGTCTCTTATCTCAGGTGAGTCGATATTCACGTCAAATGATGTCATTCCCTTTCGACCACGCCCACAAATTGGTGAAATAAAATGATTTCCCATTGCAAAAGAGTCAACTTAGTTGCAGATTTTTTTGTTATACAGAAATAACAAAACATGCCGAAAAGCTGCTGTGTTGTTCAATGTACTTGTAACCAGGTCAAAAATCCCGACCTATGGTTCACAATGCTCCAATATAGCGAAATGGAGCCTGAGAGAAGAGCCCTGTGCGGCTTCAGGCTATTCGGTGTGGAAGAGTGGGAGATGTCAGGACCCGATGTCCAAGGAGGCCGACTACAGGGAGCTACAGTACGTGTATGTAAAACATTTTATCACACATAAGACATTTAGCTGGTTTAGCATAGTCTGTTTGTAACTCCAGTCACTACTGTATAGTTTGTTTATGTTGTTGGTCTTGGCTAGCCTAATATTCCAGTCTGCTCGTTTTAGTCAATCACAAAAAACGACATTTAAGAAAAGTACAAAAGATTACTTTTCAACATTGCCTGCTCCCGAGTGTTCTCACTATTTAGCAAAATGTAATATTGTAGGGCTTCCATCATGCCCCTTTTCATGATGGTCTAGGAAAATAAACATTTAAATGTGATTTATATGTTATGCAAATGTTCAGACCTCATGCACTTGCAAAACACATGGTCACAATCCCAAAGATTTTAAAAATAAACACACCTAAATATTTTCTGAATAATTTGTTCTCATGTTCATCTTCCAAGGCCATCCAGTTGTAAAACGATTTAAATTATCAAATATGCGACCACCAGGGAGCAATATAACACTTATTTTTGAATGTGTGACCGAGGCAAGAGACTGCTAGTACAGCCCAATCACTGTCTACTATATCAACCTCCATATCATGTACATATGTCTCTAAGAAGTCAACAGTTCAATTTGAGTTAAGTTTATTGTACAAAGTAGATGAAACGCTCAAATCAAGATGCAGTGTAAAAGTACTATGGCTGAGCTAGACTACCACTCTAACCAAACATCTAAAACAGAAATGGGCAACTCCAGTCCTTTGGGGCTGGAGTATTGTCAAATGTTTCCACCATCCCTAGCAAACAGTTGATTAAATTAATTGTATTCTAAACTGAAGATCATGATTAGTTGATTATTGGAGTCAGGTGTGTTAGCTGGGGCTGGGGATAAAGTGTGACACCAATCAGGCCCCTGAGGAATGGAGTTGCCCATCAAAACATGGACAATTCTTTACCCTTCTATGCAGTGGAAGATTTAGGCATAGGCAACATGGACAGCCACCCAGGGCGGCATTTTGCCAAGGGTGGCATGGGGCGCCCGCACAAAAATAAAAAATAAAATAAAGTATTCAATAAAAAAATATATAACTAAATATTCCGAATGGTGACATTTGTACAATCGGTTTTCTTTCGCTCATATGCACGTAATGCCAATGATATAATGTGACCGTGTGGGACTGCTGGTCAATTAACCTTGTCGGAGTTGGCACCCTGATTCTAGATTGTGAGCTAGGCAGGCTACTGTCTGGGAAGGTCTCCCACTCAGAAGTACGAGATGGGGAGGGGGCGGGGGTAGGTTGACCTCAGGTCTCCCCAGGGGGAGCGGGGGAATCTATCAAATAGCGCACCTCTAACTTTGTACTATACTATGCAATTAGTTGTGCAATTTAGTTTAGGTGTTTCTTGTTTGAAGTACAATAGTGTAATAATCAGGTTCTCTTTTTTGTAAGTGTGTTATTCTATTTGTGTATTTGTGTGATATAGGATTTGTGCAATTTAGTTTTATTGGTGTGTTTTTTGTTAGCAATAGTGTAATAATTTGATTATCATTTTTATTTGTATTTACATACTAATATTAGTTTGTATTTGTCTTTATGTCTTGATATTTATGAGTCTTATTGTTGTATATATATTTATATTGATATAGTTTTAAATATTACGATTAATTATTTGTGTTGTTGCAAATGTGTCACGTTCTGACCTTTATTTCCTTTGTTTTGTCTTTATTTAGTATGGTCAGGGCGTGAGTTGGGGTGGGCAGTCTATGTGTGTTTTTCTATGTTGGGGTTTTGAGTTCAGCCTAGTATGTTTCTCAATCAGAGGCAGGTGTCGTTAGTTGTCTCTGAATGAGAATCATACTTAGGTAGCCTGGGTTTCACTTTTGAGTTGTGGGTGTTTGTTTTCCGAGTCAATGTTTGTCACCACACGGAACTGTTTCGTTGATGCACGTTATTTTTGTTTTGTTCGAGTGTTCAGTTGTTTTCGTAATAAATCATTATGGACACTTACCACGCTGCAAATTGGTCCGATCTATCTTACTCCTCATCAGAGGAAGACGACAAACATTACAGAAACACCCACCAACCAAGCACCAAGCAGCGTGGTAACCGGCAGCAGCAGCAGCTGCTAAAAACATAGGACTCCTGGACATGGGAGGAGATTCTGGACGGTAAGGGACCATGGGCACAGGCTGGAGAATATCGCCGCCCCAAGGCTGAGCTGGAGGCAGCAACAGCGGAGAGGCGGCGGTATGAGGAGGCAGCGTGGCTGGAAGCCCGAGAGGCAGCCCCAAAAATGTCTTGGGGAGGGCACACAGGGAGTGTGGCGAAGGCAGGTAGGAGACCCGCGCCAACTTCCCATGCTTACCGGAGAGAGAGAGAGAGAGGGACCGGGCATGCACTGTGTTATGCAGTGGAGCACACAGTTTCCCCAGTGCGTGTGCATAGTGCGGTACATTCCAGCTCCTCGTATCGGCCGGGCTAGAGTGGGCATCGAGCCAGGTGCCATGAAGCCGGCTCTACGCATCTGGTCTCCTCGGGCCGGCGTACATGGCACCAGCCTTACGCATGGTATCCCCGGTTCGCCAGCACAGCCCAGTGCGGGCTATTCCACCTCGCCGCACTGGCCTGGCTATGGGGAGCATTCCACCAGGTAAGGTTGGGCAGGCTCGGTGCTCAAGAGCTCCAGTGCACCTGCACGGTCCGGTCTACCCAGTGCCACCTCCACGCACCAGCCCACGCACCAGCCCATCAGTCAGGAAGTTAAAGCTTGGTCGCAAATGGGTCTTCCAAATGGACAATGACCCCAAGCATACTTCCAAAGTTGTGTCAAAATGGCTCCTAATCTCAGCTCATTACCTGTATAAAAGACACCTGGGAGACAGTAACCTTTCAGATTGAGAGGGGGTCAAATACTTATTTACCTCATTAAAATGCAAATAAATATATAACATTTGTGTTTTTCTGGATTTTTAAAAATGTTATTCTGTCTCTCACTGTTCAAATAAACCTACCATTTAAATTTATAGACTGATAATTTCTTTGTCAGTGGGCAAATGTACAAAATCAGCAGAGGATCAAATACTTTTTTGCCCTCATTGTAGTTGGTGAACCAGGGGAGGCAGTCATTTGTGAAACCAAGGCTGTTGAGTCTGCCGAATTAGAATGCGGTGATTGACAGAGTCGAAAGCCTTGGCCAGGTCGATGAAGACGGCTGGACAGTACTGTCTTTTATCGATGGTGGTTTTGATATCATTTAGGACCTTGAGCGTAGCTGAGATGCACCTATGACCAGCTCGGAAACCAGATTGCATAGCAGAGAATGTACGGTGGGATTCGAAATGATCGGTGATCTATTTGTTAACTTGGCTTTCGAAGACTTTAGAAAGGCTGGGTAGGATAGATATAGGTCTGTAACAGTTTGGGTCTAGAGTGTCTCCCCCTTTGAAGAGGGGGATGACCGCGGCAGCTTTCCAATCTTTAGGGATCTCAGACAATCCGAAAGAGAGGTTGAACAGGCTAGTAATATGGGTTGCAACAATTGTGGCGGATAATTTTAGAAAGAGAGGGTCCAGATTGTCTAGCCCAGCTGATTTGTAGGTGTCCAGATTTTGCAGCTCTTTCAGAACATCAGCTATCTGGATTTGGGTGAAGGAGAAGTGGGGGAGGCTTGGGCAAGCTGCTGTGGGGGGGGGGGGGGTGCAGAGCCGTTGGCCGGGGTAGAGGTAGCCAGGTGGAAAGCATAGCCAGCCGTTTAAAAACGCTTATTGAAATTCTCGATTATCGCAGATTTATCGGTGGTGACCGTGTTTCCTTGCCTCAGTGCAGTGGGCAGCTGGGATGAGGTGCTCTTATTCTCCATGGACATTATAGTGTCCCAGAACATTTTGGAGTTTGTGCTACAGGATGCACATTTCTGTTTGAAAAAGCTAGCCTTTTCTTTCCTAACTGCCTGTGTATATTGGTTCCTAACTTCCCTGAAAAGTTGCATATCGTGGGGGCTATTCGATGCTACTGCAGTACGCCACAGGATGTTTTTGTGCTGGTCAAGGGCAGTCAAGTCTGGAGTGAACCAAGGGCTATATCTGTTCTTAGTTCCATTTTTTTTAATGCGGCGTGCTTATTTAAGATGGTGAGGAAAGCACTTTTAAAGAATAACCAGTAATCCTCTACAGACGGAATGAGGTCAATATCCTTCCAGGATACCCGGGCCAGGTCGATTAGAAAGGCCTGTTCGCTGAAGTGTTTTAAGGAGCGTTTGACAGTGATGAGGGGTGGTCGTTTGACTGTGGACCCATTATGGACGTAGGCAATGAGACAGTGATCGCCGAGATCCTGGTTGAAGCAGAGGTGTATTTAGAGGGCAGGTTGGTCAGGATGATATTTATGAGGGTGCCCGTGTTTACGGATTTAGGGTTGTACCTTGAAGGTTTGTTGATAATTTGTGTGAGATTGGGGGCATCTAGCTTAGTTTGTAGGACTGTCGGGGTGTTAAGCATATCCCAGTTTAAGTCACCTAACAGTCCAAACTCTGAAGATAAATGGGGGGCAATCAATTCACATATGGTGTCCAGGGCACAGCTGGGGGCTGAGAGGGGTCTATCACATGTGGCAACAGTGAGAGACTTATTTTTGGAAAGGTGGATTTTTAAAAGTAGAAGCTCGAACTGTTTTGGTACAGACCTGGATAGCATGACAGAAGTCTGCAGACTATCTCTGCAGTAGATTGCAACTCTGCCCCCTTTGGCAGTTCTATCTTGCCGGAAAATGTTGTAGTTGGGGATGGAAATTTCAGAAATGTCGATGGCCTTCCTAAGCCAGGATTCAGACATGGCTAGAACACCATGGTTGGCGGAGTGTGCTAAAGCAGTGAATAAAACACACTTAGGTAGTAGGCTTCTGATGTTAACATGCATGAAACCAAGGCTTTGGTTTATCTAGGCTCTTGGTGTAAAATGTTGTCATGTGGAACGGCACATTATTTTGCAGGGGGGGGGGGGGCGTACGTTTATCAGCAATGTCATCACTGATAGAAAAAAATATGAATCCTTGAATAGATTTGTCTTTTGGCGAATATATTTGGCAAAAATTCAGATTATCACATGCAAAAGCCTTGGTGGGATGAGGTGATTATTCTAACTTTCAGCAGTAGAATACAACTGCAGTCCATTTGTATTCTACTGTCTCGTTTTTGCTTGAAGTTATTCGTCAACTGATATTTATGTCAATTGGCCATACTCCCAGCAGGCTTTGCGGTGCCAATGGGAAAAGATGAGCGTCAACCACTTGATGTTTATGTCAATACACTGCAGTCAATGGGAAAAGATCAGTGTTGGAGGGTTGACGTGTATGTCAATACATTGTGTTCAATTTGAAAAGATGAGCGTCACAGAGTTGATGCTTATGTCAATACTTTCCAGTAAATGGGGGGCTTAGACAGACAGACTCTATTCCCCCCTCTCACAGTCTCTCCTTCTCTTTGCCTGTCTCTATCCCCCATCCTCCTTATCCCTATCTCTTCTTTCTCCCTCTGCTTTCTATTTCTTCCTTACTGCTCTTTCTTTTTCCCTCTCTGCTCTCTCTCTCTCCCCACTTCTCCTTCTCCCCCTCTCTCCTTCCTCCACAGACAGAATATTGACACATAAATATGTGTCAACACAGGCCATCCCTGTAAGGTAACGATGGGTTGTGTGAAAGGATGGGTAGCTTCAAGTAAGATCTACCTTTCTGCAATGTAGTCGGGGTGGGCCGACTTAATTAATAGTGACACGTGGCAAGGACTACAGGCTATCACAGACTACAAAGGCAAATCCAGCTGTCTGGTGCCGACTGAAGCCTCCCTCCCAGACAAGCTTAACACAGATTGCATCCCTGGCTGTGTCCTCGGAGTGTGCACTGAGCAACTGGAGGGTGCCTTCTCGGACATCTTCAACCTGTCCCAGGCTGTAGTCCCCACTTGGTTCAAGAAGACCAGCGTCGTCCCAGTGCCCAAGAAAACCAAGGTGACATGCCCAAATGACTATCGCTCCGTCACATTCACCCCTATCATGAACTGCTTTGAGTGGCTGATCGTGGCGCACATCAAGGCCAGCATGCCAAGCACACTGGAAAGACTCCAATTTTCCTACCACTCCAACAGATACACGGAATATCTGGACAAGAGGAACACCTATGTGAGAATGCTGTTCATTGACTACAGTTCAGAGTTCAACACCATTGTTCCTTCCAAGCACAACACCAAGCTCAGAGCCCTGAATCTGCAATTGGATTCTGGACACCCTGACTGGCAGACCACAGGCTGTGAGGATGGTCAAAAACACTTCCTCCACACCGACTCTTACCACAGGCCCCCCCCCCAGGGGTGTGCCCTCAGTCCTCTGCTGTACTCCTTGTTCACCATTGACAGCGTGGTTTGCCTGACACCAACTCCATCATTCAAGTTTGCCAATGACACCATGGTTGTAGGCCTGATAACCAATGACAATGAGTCAGCCTATAGGGAGGAGGTGCTAAGTGAACAGGTATTGTGGTGCCAAGACCACAACCTCATCCTCAACGTCAGCAAAGCAAAGGAGTTGATTGTTGAATTCAGGAAGCAGAGGAGGGAACACGCCACGATCTACACCACGAGGACTGCAGTATTAGAGTCCCCAGTCACAAGGAAAGTAGAGCGTCCACATCACAGAGGGCTTGACATGGATCCACAACACCACCACTCTTCTCAAGAGGGTGCAACAGCACCTCTACCTCCTAAGGAGGCATGCCATGCCGGGTCCTTTCTAAATACTACCGCTGCACGATCTAGAAAGTCCAGACCATTTGCATTACATCCTGGCATGGGAATTGCCTCATCCAGAACCACAAGACCCTCCAGCGTGTGGTGAAGACGGTCCAGTACATCACTAGGGCAGTGTTCCAACCCATCTCATGAAATCTATTTGAAACGGAGCCTGAGGAAGTCTCACAGCAGCGTCAAGGATCCCACACACCCCATTCCTGAGCTGTTCGCTCCCTTACTGTCAGGCAGACTGTATCGGAGCATGAGGTCTGATACCAACAGGCTCAGAGACTTTGGATCTTCAAGCCATCAGACTGCTGAACACTCAAACTGGATTGACCACCTGCACTGACTCTCCGCTCCTTAGCACTCACTCACTCACTCACTCACTCACTCACTCACTCACTCACTCACTCACTCACTCACTCACTCACTCACTTAATTGCAGGAGAGTACCCCCTTTCTGATACTTGAGTAAGTATTGTACTATAAATGGTGCCTTCCTTTATACTTATGCTAAAATGTTTTTCTATTCTACTGAGCCATTTACTTTGTTTGTATTCTGATCTTTTATTGTAATGTAGTTCACGAAAGTTCAGTCAGGAAATCTGGTCTGAATGCTTGTTTAACTTCATTCAGTAAGCATGACTTTTGTTTCCTAGTAGGAATGAATACAAACGTATCATCAGCAAAGCTTCTTGTTCCTTCTCTTCTTTCCTGGAATGTCCATCACCGATTTACAGTACCTTATAGCACGGTTGCTATTTCACCTATGGGCTCACTTTGGCAATTATCCCCTTCCTCCCTCTCAACCAATTGGCGTAAATCTTGGGATGTATTTATGTCAACTTATCTTAGTTCTCTCATTTGCTGTTTTTCAGCAACAGTTTGACAACCATCCACCTCCCAACAAGCTATAATAACCTGAAGGCCCATCATTGGAACTTCTTTACCCCAGCGAGGGGGTTTCGATGGTACCTGCCATCACTTCATCTGGCTCAGAGGATCTTCCCTCGGAGACGAGGCCATACCCCAAACTATTTAATAAAGATTCATATTGCTTCTTGTTTTTGTTGTTCATTCCGTTAAGACTGTACTTGATTGAAGTTGCATTGTCGAGAAGGAACCTGCAAGTAATGTCTCCCTTGTACATACGACTAATAAATATTTCTAAGGTTGAGGCCTTAACTCTAACCTTCTCAGCTCAACCCTAGCTGTAACCTTAACTTCTTGTCCAGTAACTCTAGACAACCCTAATGAACAACAGATGATTTAGCTCTATCCCCCACTACTTTGCAGAAAGGTAGGCCTCACTTGAAGCCTGACATAGAGTTAATGTGCTATTGAGTGACATCGGCAGAACGGTTATTAACAGTTTCTCTTAAGATTTGTCTTTTCACCTTTAGGTTACTGTGTACTGAGTGGAATCACAGAGGTACAGGCCAGATGTAAAATCCCAAAATGTCATGTGCAGGCTGTCAATTTGGGGTTTATAAAAAGTTTAGATTCATCATGGTTATGAACTAAGCATTGTTGCACTGAGCACAACCTTGGATTTTTTACACCTTTTTTGGAAAGTTTGTGGCTTTCAGTTTGCAGAAAAGGTTCAACTTGAATGTTACCAATATGTCAGTGTTTAACATGTGTGCAAATGCTTAAACTAAGTTTTGAATCTAGACTAGAAACAAAATTCAGGTATAGGATCGTTCAACAGACGCTCCCGATGAACGCAAGCCTACACCTGACCATGTGAAATTAACTCTTTACAGTAAAAACTTGGTCACATAGAGAACAACGACTTTTCCATAGAAAAGTATTACCTACAGCCCTCATATAACCATGCCTCATCCGTGGACTGCAATTGAGCAAGCTAACCGTCCTGCCACACAACCCATCCTGACTTTATAGTTGAGGTTCTGTTTACTGTGGCAACAGGAAATGGCTTAATTCATCCTCAACATGGTGCGTCATTCTTTCCCTGCAGTCAAACAAAAACACAATCTTCCATCCTCTATAGTACGATCGATTGTTAAAGGTCACGAACAGTCAGTCATGTTTTTTGGTACATGTGATGAAACCAGATCAAAGTAAAAATGAACAAAGAATGAAAAATGACTGTTGCTTTGACATTGATGTAAAGTTCCTGGTCCCCCTCCAAAATGTCACACACTTGGGAGGAGGAGGCATTATTAAGGGGATAGAGTGACGTCACCCTAACTCTAATTGTAATACACTGACGAAGGCCTTGAGGCCGATACATAAAGATGAATAAAGAGCAGTGATACTAGCAAGAGCAGTCTGCGGGTTTCTTTCTTTTTTTTCTCTCATCTTATTCAATTGTTACCATGCGTCTACAACAAAGATAGCGCAGATGTGCGAGTGACTTTTGAATACACCAATGGTAACATGATACTCTCTTACCTAATTTAAATAAGGCCCGCCTTGTAACCAACATCGGAGAAGGCGTGTTTGGTTTAAATAGCTACTCTACTGGTGCCAACATTTGACTGTAGGTTGTCAGCAAATATAATTAAACGTTTACACTTCATATATGGCAAAGATACTTATGTCTTTCCCCTTCATCTGTGTTTGACTAGCTTGGTCTTCAGCCAGCCCGGAACAAAAGCGTGGGGAAGGGTCATTCAAAACTCTGACGCAGTTGTCATGTCAATACATCAGTCAGTGCTACTGTGAACCGTATCACAAGAGATGCCAAACGGGAGATGCAATAAAATGCAAATGAATTACTTAAAAATCATACAATGTGATTTTCTGGATTTTTGTTTTAGATTCCGTCTCTCACAGTTGAAGTGTACCTATGATAAAAAATTACAGACCTCCTCATGCTTTGTAAGTAGGAAAACCTGCAAAATCGGCAGTGTATCAAATACTTGTTCTCCCCACTGCAGATGGCTACCAAGGTCGAATGCAATGTAAATACGCCGAGGATAGCTAGATCAGATGTGGATGGTGGAGTGTCATTCACTCCCAAGTGTGTATTATCATCTCTCCAGCTGGAGGGACAGTTGGCGATAAGTCCTATTGGATTTCTCAGAGCTCACATTACCCAGCATGCTCTTATACAGCGAGAGCATGGCAAGAAAAAAAGTACCAGTAGTAGAGAATTTACAAGTAACTGCCAAAATAAAGGAAAAACCAACATTGTGTCTTAATAGGGGGTTTGGCCACCACGAGCTGCCAGAACAGCTTCAATGCTTCTTGGCATAGATGCTACAAGTGTCTGGAACTCTATTGGAGGGATGTGACACCATTCTTCCATGAGATATTCCATAATTTGGTGTTTTATTGATGGTGGTGGAAAACGCTGTCTCAGGCCCAGCTCCAGAATTTCTCATAAGTCTTCAATTGGGTTCAGAGCTGGTGACTGAGACACACACATACACTTTAAACCCCCTTTGCTCTTTTGAGACCCCTCTTTCAAAGTCAGAGCTTTTCTTCTACCCATGGTTGCCAAAATAATGGGCAACTGGGCATTTTAATCCATGACCCTAATCATGATGGGATGTTAACTGCTTAATTAACTCAGGAACCACACATGTATAGAAGCACCTGCTTTCAAAAATAGAAATGCAACAATTTCAAAGATTTTACTGAGTTACAGTTAATATAAGGAAATAAGTAAATAAATTAATTAGGCCCTAATCAATGGATTTCATATGACTGGGAATATAGATATGCATTTGTTGGTCACAGATACCTTTAAAAAAAGTAGGGGCGTGGATCAGAAAACCAGTCAGACCCTGGCGAGGATGACGAGCACGCAGATGAGCTTCCCTGAGACGATTTCTGACAGCGTGCAGAAATTCTTCAGTTGCGCGAACCCACAGTTTCATCAGCTGTCCGGGTGCCTGGTCTCAGACATTTCAACAGGTGAAGAAGACGGATGTGGAGGTCCTTGGCTGGCATGGTTACACATGGTCTGCAGTTGTGAGGCCGGTTGGACGTACTGCCAAATTCTCTAAAACAATGTTGGAGGCAGCTTATGGTAGAGAAATGAATATTCAATTTTCTGGCAACAGCTCTGGTGGACATTCCTGCAGTCAGCATGCCAATTGCACGCTCCCTCAAAACAAGACATATGTGGCATTGTGTTGTATGACAAAACTGCACATTTTAGAGTAGCCTTTTATTTATTTTTTATCTTTATTTAATTAGGCAAGTTAGTTAAGAACAAATTCTTATTTGCAATTACGGCCTACCAAAAGGCCTCCTGCGGGGATGGGGGTTGGGATAAATGTAATAAAAATTAAATGTAATAAAACTATAGGACAAAACACACATCACGACAAGAGAGACAACACAACACTACATAAAGAGAGACCTAAGACGACAACATAGCATGGCAGCAACACATGACAACACAGCATGGTAGCAACACTACATGACAACAACATGGTAGCAACCCACAGTTTAATAAACACAAGGTGCACCTGTGTAATGATCATGCTGTTTAATCTTCTTGATATACCACACCTGTCAGGTGGATGAATTCTCTTGGCAAAGGAGAAATGCTCACTAACAGGGATATAAACAAATTTGTGAGTATGGAACATTTATGGGACATTTTATTTCAGCTCATGAAACATGGGACCAACACTTTACGTGTTGTGTTTTTATATTTGTGTTCAGTATACTTTGTATCCCTCATTTAAGTGTTTCTTTATTTTTGTCAGTTACCCGTAGAATACAGTAGTCAATACAGGGACAATAAAGGGCTTTAAAACATTGAAGAAACCCCTATAATGGCTTCTTGACTAGACTATACAGCAGTAGTTATTAAGCCACTTAAGATGGAGGCACACAGCAAATTGAGACATGTTATAAGTATGTATAGTGTAATGAGAAATTACAAGTATTGGTCACTACAAACATGTCATACACGGCAGGGAAGTAGTGCTCAGTCCTTCATAAAGTGGGCACAGCTTAGGTTAAGACAGGGTAGTAGGAAATGAACATCCTATGACTGTTTTTAAAAGGCCTTTTTTGATGACAATTGCATGTGCATTTTGTAATTAGTTTCCTACCCTGGCTTTAGATGTCAGAAATCACAGTTTAATAAGAGGAATTGACCCTATGTTCAGCTGGATGGAATAACTAGCACCATCATCACAGCTAGGGGTCAATCAACATTCCTGTTCAATAATCATATACGTTTCTTTTTGAACAGACAATAATGTAGTAAGAGCACTCAGGTCTCCATGGCAGAGAGAGGAACAGCTCATTATGCCAATTTCCAGATTATTAAGATAACTGGGTGGATTTCATACATTTCCCCCCCCAATAAGAACTTGTACTTGTTACATGGCATGACTATGAATCATGATGAATTGAATCCACAATTAAATACTGAGAGCGCAATCAGCAGATGATTGTAAATGTATCTTGGCGGATTTGCTTTTAGTTTATTCTTCATAAACCGGCTCCTGCACTATGCATACTGCACTATGCCGTAACATTATATAGATCCTCCACAGTTGTTTTTTTACAATACTTTTCTATGAAACACCATCCTTTTGGCCTCTCCAGTGTTCTATTGTAAGTGGTTGTTTTAAAGGGTTGTAAACATTGACCAGTAAGCACAGGGAATGATTGACACATGAGCACTTTCAGAGGGGGTGGGTAGCCTGGATAACATTCTGTTATCGAGGGGTAACACAGCAGAAACAGACTTGTTTCGGGCAAGGGGGCAGTAGTGGGCCGACCCTGCCCTGAGAGCATACCTGGGTTTAAATACTATTCAGAATCATGTTAAATACATTGTCTGCTTGATTAAGCTTGCCTGGCTTAATAATGGCCCAATAGTATAGTTCCAAAATTGCAAACCTCGCTCTCCTGGCACATCAAAGTATGTGAAAGATTTCAAGTATAGTATTTGAACCCAGTTCTGCCTGAGAGACCCCTAACGGAGCATGCTCAGATCAGACTTTGGCCTTCTTGTTGATGAGAACGGAGCAACAGGTGAGGGCTCCGTCTACCTTGACCTTCTCCATGTTCGACACTGGGATCAACATGTGGTCCTTCAGCTTCTCAAACACCTAGGGAAGAGAGTGAGAGAGGGAATATGTCTGTCTTCACCTTCCGTAACATTGTTTACAGGCATTGTTCATTTTACAATGATTTGGAAGCACTTACGAGGGATGCAAATCTAAGAATGACCATTTTAGGTATAGCGAGTTCTCAGTCTTCCTGAAGATAGAAAAACTAAGTGAGAAATATTACAGCATCTCCAGAAACCCTCAACGCAATGTGTCACCCTGTGGAGCCCCTCCAGAAGAAGACCACTGTTTTCCTAAGACACTTCCAAGCCAGAATATATATATATATTTATTTTCTCTCTCCCTCTCTCCATGGGAAACACATGTTAACATTGCCAAAGCAACAACCAAAAACAACAACTTAGAAATAATTAAAAGGTCACCACCATTTTTAAACTATTTTCATTTCTACATTTTGTAGAAAAAAATGTAAAGTAAAAAAGTTCTAAACGATGACCTCATCAAAAGTTTAAACATTTTAAAAACAGTGATTTTCAAACACTATGAGATTTGCGGTGACATGGGAGCTAGGAAATACCGTCCCTCTGGCTAGAAACTCATTGCAGGGTTTAAAAATCACTTTTTTTTACCCTGTGATGTCACACAGAAGCATTTCTTAGGACCTTTCTTATCTTTTTAACCACAGATCATAGAATCATACATGTAGACACTGGTTTGGGTGCTGGAGACAATGAATATGAGGTTGACTGGCAGAATTGCCCTTTAACAGTAAACATTACACACAAAAGTAAAAAAAAAAAAAATCCCCTTCTGTCATACTAAAAGCCTGGGCTTGCAGTACCGTAAGAGCAACAAGCAACCCACCCAACTCTGACCTATCAAATCCTCCAGCCATGAATCAACAGGTCTTTCTCTGGCCTTCCTACAACCAATACATAGAACAGGGATAAACCCCATCAACCATTGGAGGGGGATCACGAGGTCAGGGGGGGGGGGGGGGGGGGGGGGGGGGGGGGGGGGCGATGCACTTTATCCAAACTCCTCTCCGCCTAACTCCTTTTTTTTCTTCTAAATCTGTTCTCTCGCTCTCTTTCACTCAAGTGTTTCTGTTTTTATGGCAGTGAGTCTGTTCTTTCCAGCTGGGTTGTTATTACTGTGGTTGAAATTTATACAAGGGGTAGGAGAACTTCACTGTGGGGGATGGCTGAGACCTTTTGTCTAGTCGACTTCAATCTCTCTTCTCAGCCCCCCCCCCCCCCCCCCCCCTTTATGTAACGCTACTAAAAATAGCCAGAGACAGAATTTTTAGGGTGAGAATGTTTAATGTTTATACTGTTAGAAAGCGGAGCGGCTTTGCAGGCAGTGAGCGGGTTCGGTCTGATTGGGTTGACGAATCTCTCTCTCATTCTCTTCCTCCCTCTCTCTCTATCTGAAGGGGGGGGGGGGGGGTCTGTCTGTCTAGATTACTGTTATATAGATGTGCTAAGTTCAATCAGGCTGAGAGGGCGCACAGCTTGTTTTTGTATCTCCCAGATCTGCTCTTCCAGAGTGGTGGTTGCGAGAGATTACATGGAACTGTGTCTGACAGTCTGACACGCAGAAATGTATCCCTGTGTTCCGACACCCCTGATGATTGTGATTCCAACACCTCTACATTTAATGACTCTTCATCCCACAGATGGTGCGCAGAGAGGCAGAAAGCGCCCCAAGCTTCGATCCAAGACCCATATGAATACACTCTACAGTGGCCTGATACAGGACACTGACGCAGACACTCTGGTTTTATGTTTCGGGTTGAATTCCCCTTTAGCCAATCCTCAAGACACATATTACATTAAGCCTTGGGAAATCGGACAACAGTTCCAAATCCAACGAGACGTATTTCAATAAATGCTTCGTACTAAAAATAAAATGTTCAAGTTTGGGTTTTAACCGCAGAGAACATTTGAGGTCTGTGCAGATTGCAGGGTGTTGGTTGTCATAGTGACACAGGAATGCGTAGCGACAATGAGGAGTCTAAATGACATGGCTCATCCTCAGCCGTCTCTAACAGCTACAGAGACAATAACATGTCATTCACTGCTCCCATACGAGCTGACATCCAAGGGTCACGACAAAGTGCAGGGATATTTACGACAAACATATGCATACAAGACGACAAATATAAATATTCAGTGGCTAATAACTGGGGGAGCACAGAGATTGGCATGTGTGTGCTAGTGCACAGTGTGTGTGTGCTAGTGCACAGTGTGTGTGTGTGTGCTCACTTTGGCACTCTCTGGGAACTCCTCTGGGGTGCAGTGTAGCAGTACATGGCCTTTGCTGGGGAGGTTCATGTAGATGGTGTTGGCTGCAATGTCATCAGGCACCGTCAGCTTGTTGTAGCGATGGTCACTCATCTGCTGCATGATCTACAGACACACAGGGAGACAGACAGACAGATGTCTGGTAAGCTGTGAGCGGGGCACACAGAGCCACGGTGAGATTGGAAAGAAGCCCAGTCCAAATTCTCTCCTAAACCTCTTGGCCATAGCTCTCTGATGTTTCTAGATATGTAACGAATATGGTGGGAGCGCTACCCCTACACTGCTTATACCTTTCCAGGCAAACATTGAAGGGAATGGTCGAAGGAGGAGGGGCAAGGATCATATTGTGGCTGGGCAAAAAGGAACCAGACCCTGCTGTTTTTGCCTGCTCCAGTCCTAACCTCCAAACCACTATCTGGGTGGCTGGGCCTTAATGGAGAAGACAGACGGGCAGACAGACTGACTGACATTCTTTCATGGCAGATGTCATGTTATTTATGTAATCTGCTGGGTCGGGGCTTGGGGGAGAAGGAGCAGCACTAGTTCAAGCACTATGACCTGAATGCAGAGAAGAGCAGATGTGTGAGAGTGTGTGTGTGTGTGTGTGTGTGTGTGTGTGTCCAATGTTTACGACCTGAACACCGGTGGATACCTTAGAGGAGGAAAAGGATGAGGGAGAGCAAAAGTAAACATTGAAAAGGAATTGTCATCTCCTTCCCCTCTTCCCTGACTTCTTCCTCTCGCCCCTTTTGCTCTGCACCTCTTTTTTATATCATGCAGAGAGAGAGTCTGAGCTGGTGTGTGTGTGTGTGTGTGTGTGTGTGTGTGTGTGTGTGTGTTTGAGGAGAATTTGGGTTAGAAGAGAGATTGTGGTGTTGATCCATGATGATAAATCTCAAAACCCCTCACGATGCTCCATTTGTCTCTGTGGATCATGACGTGAACAATGGGCTTTGTGGTTTGGCCTGTTCACACATTCCCCTCTACCCTGGGGTTGGCCGGTGTGCGTGTGTGTGAGAAATGTGCATGTGTCTGGTATGTGTTTGTATCTCCCAGATCTGCTCTTCCCGAAAGGCGGTTGCCGGCTCCGCCCGGCCTGGCGGGGTGAGAAAATGACCATAAACACCTTGGCTTATGTATGGCGTGTTGCGTGACCGCAGCAGTCCTAAATGAAACACGGTCCATGTGCGTGACCGCGAGCGCTCTCTTCACACACAGGAGGATTAGCGGTCTGGCATGAAAGACTGAGTCAGAGAGGTGAGAGACTATATGACACTCACGCCACACAGATCAGTATTTCCCTCAGTTTTATAATAGTTATAATTTTCTCTCCTCTCAAATCCAAGTCGGACATTGATGAGGGATCATTTTTGGACTTCAGGCAAGTCCTCAGTTTCTTTATCACATAATGACATCATTACATCACTCCATCGTGTGGGTCAGAGGGCACAGAGCAGTAGCCAATGCCTGAGGAGATGTGGTATAACGGCTAGTCTCATGACAGACGGGCTAGAAAACACGTGAGATCTGGTTTTGGGTGCCGATAGAACATAATGGCAGACCACAGCTAGAGGAGAGGAGACACACTGAAAGGCAGTCTATAGGAAATGCTACACTAACAGGACGAGGACTGTCTGATGAGCTGTCCAATTACTTTCTAATCTCAACTGACTGATGTTAAACCAGTACTCCCCATTTCAGTCCTCCTGGGCACAATTTTCCCTTCACTGAACTCTTCCCCATATACTGTAGGAATTGTTACTACCTCAGTCAAGCTTACAAACCCCCTTCAGATGAGCGTCTTGCTCTCTAACGTAAGACAAATGGGGCACAACAGAACTGGATTACAACCAATGAACGATCTCTACAGTGAGCAGTGCCTCTCTCACAATGACTATGTACATTCCCCCGAAGTACTGTTTAATATGAAAAACTGCTGAATGTGTGACGGAATGTGCAGAGTCAATCTTGCTAAACAAAATATTCACTGGGAGGTAACGGAATACCCTACGAGCAACAAACAGACACATAACAAAAGCTACTGTCACGTCAATGAAGGGATATGGGATGCCATTCCTCTAAAGTCACCAGTACACAGAGTATTCTTGCAGCACACTTACAATATGTGGAATTTTCACAGTTCACACAATTTTCCCTGACCCGTGTAGCCATTAAACTAAGTTGTTACAATGTCTCTTTTCAAAAACACACTCACAAACCAGTTGCTATCCAATGGACCAGGGGAATGGTTTTTAGACTGTAATGGCTACCTGTTGATGTCATTATTTGGGATTGGTCCTTGACACACATTTCTTCCCAGAGAACTGACTGTTATTGGCTTATGGTCCATGTTTATTCCTGTCCCTTTAGGCCAGCGTCTCTTCAAGAAGGTGAATGCGGGGGCACAAGTGGTGGCATCTGTGTGAATGGGGGGGGTTAGCTGCTCCTTCTGACCTGAGGCTGGGTACACCAAAACATTACGGGTTAAAAACAACCCAATTTTTGGGTTATTTGGTAACCCAGTGCTGGGTAAATATTGGACAGAACACACGCTGGGTTATCTTGATCCAGCCAGTTGGGTTGTGTGAATAACCCAACATGTTGTGTGGTTGGGATTACACAAACATGGGTTTTATTCACTTTCATGCTGGGTTAACCCAGCAGTTGGGTCTTTTTAATGTAATCCTTAGGTTATTTTCAGGAGACATGGCTTAATAGAGGTGTGGCTTTCAGATAGATATTTTTGGCCACCCGTAAGGGTAAATGTCATTCCTGTTCATATGTTGTATTGTATCAAATGTTAAGATTGTACTCTGCAATTTTGAATGTGCCTTAAGTTGGCATATTTCATTATTATAAAATATGAATATTACTAATTGCATATTGTAATGAAGTGGTAAGTATCCCAACTTTGGGATTTGTATAGGGTCTTAAGAAACACACATTTCTGTAAGCCTCATAAAAGCTTTAAAACGATCAGTGTTCAGCGCTAACAATACAACATAACAGACTAACATAAATACATTTACTCTCACAGGTGGCCAAAAATAACTATTTGAAAGCCATGCCCCAAGTCTTCTGATCATGCCTCAATAACCCAGAATCAACAACTCAACAGTTATCTTTTTAAAGAAAATAACCCAACTAATTGAAGCAATGCCTGCAACCCAGTATTTTGTAGTGTAAAGGGCTGGGTCTGGGGTATAGGCCTGGGGTTGAGGCTGGGGTGTGGGATATAAGGCTGGTGTCTGGGTATAGGGCTGGGGGTATGGGCTTGGGGATAGGGCTGGGGCAGAAAGCTGGGCCTGGGGTCAGTTATGGGCCAATCAGTGAGTACTTTAAGCATAAGTCAACCTGGAACCCTGGTTCACTGGAAAGGGAGAGTGTGCGTGAGAGAGCATTAGCACTTCAGTATAAGTAAGAGGGAGTATTTTGGGGAGATGACTTCACGGCTGAGGCTTGGCAGTGATAGCCACAATTGTTATGAGTACGATCAGATGATGGAATTCATCCGGTACACGTCCTCAACTTGGGAGGGCTAAACATAGTATGACTGCAGACTATGCAAGGCACACACACACACACACATGCATGCAAGGACACACAGATGCACACACACAAACACTGGCTGCCACATTTGGTGTGCCGTCAACTATACTGTATCAGAACCATGACTCAGTATCAGACCAGACATGGTAACATGGTAATACAGTCATAGCCTGCTTTAGTAACAAAGTCATAGTTTGGTCTGTGAATAACATGCCAACCTTATACCACTACTTCACTACTCAAAATTAGGTGTGCGTTCACAAAAGCTCACCAAGGAAATCCAGCCAGCAGGCATGTAATAATATCTAATGATATTATCATTAGATTTGAGCTACATTCACAAAAACAACCCCTTTACGTGCATTACAGCTACATTCACAGCAACAGCAACCCATTTACATTCTTTACAATAGCATTCACAACAACCCCTTTTGCGTTCATTATAGCAGCATTTCCCAACTCCAGTCCTTAAGTACCCCCAACAGCACACATTTTTGTTGCAGCCCCAGACAAACTCACCTGATTCCACCAAAGATTGCCTATTATACTGACAAGACAGTCAAGTGACCGCTTTAACAATGGAAATACATGTCCTCAAAGGCAAAATGAAAGGCAGGCAGGAGGTGAGATCAGGTGGGACCATTCTAGCAGATACACGTGAACAGGCCATAGAGATAGAGGACTCATCTTTGTATCGGTGCCATTATAGCATCTGCGACAGCATGGGCAGCACAATTGAGAAAATCTCAATTTTAAAGTAGTCTGTTTTTTTCCTCTTCATTGGCTGATTGCTCCCAACTCACAGGAATCCCCACCCAGTTGACTACTTACATTTTTTTTAAACATTTCATTTATCTAGGCAAGTCCGTTAAGAACAAATTTACATTTTTACAATGACGGCCTTTCCCTGGCCAAATCCTCCTCTAACCTAACCCAGACGACGCTGGGCCAATTGTGCGCCGCCCTATGGGACTCCTGATCACGGCCGGTTGTGATACAGCCCGGGATCAAACCTGGGTCTGTAGCGGTGGTGGGCAATTCCAGTCCTCGATAGGGCCTGATTGTTTTGCCCCAGCCCCTATCTAACACACTCACACTCACCTAATCATGATATTCAGTTTAGAATGCAATTTGATTAATCAGCTGTGTTTGCTAGGGATGGAGAAAAAGTGTGACACCAATCAGGCCCCCGAGGACTGGAGTTGCCCACCCCTGGTCTGTAGTGACGCCTCTAGCACTGAGACGCAGTGCATTAGACCGCTGTGCCACTTGGGAGCCCAATGGTGTAAGATGGTGTAAGCACTCAATGGCAATGGCCACGCTAAAACGAGTTATATCCATGATGAGTTCTCTGTTTAGCTCTATGACAACAGGCACAACTCCGATATAAAGTCATTTTTTCAAAGTTGGCGAAATGTCATGTGTGTCCACTTATGTCAGTGCATTCATCACAACCGAACCATAACAAAACTTATATTCGATCTAATAAGCCTCACGCAGCAAATTCAACACTCATTGACCTCAAATTCCTAACGTTGTGGGCTAATTTTCGTGGAAAGATTTTGGACTGAGTAAAACCTCTCACGTCGCCTCTTCCTCTCTGATTCAACTCATTGAGGGCTTAATGATTAGTTGACAAGTTGGATCAGGTGTACCTTATGATCTCAGCCGTTCATTAAAGTCCTTTGTAACTACAGCTAATTGCTTGTTGGAGGAAGGGGGAGGGGTAATCAGGAATTACAATGCTGTGAGAAATTATGTCATTAACTCATGCTAATGGCCCTTCTCGCTTTTCTCTACAATAGCTAATGGAATCTTAATGGGGCTCCAGTGTGTGTCAACTAAAAGTGTGCTGTATTAGTTAGCTATCACTATTACAGAAGTAGGATCTTAATTTGAGCCAGTTTTATACAGCAGGAAGATAATCCTGCAGCAACAGAAAATGTGAATTATAATTAATGTACATTTTTGTCAGGGTCGATATTTTTTAATTTCAATTAATTTTTTATTCATTCATTTTTTGTTATTAGGGCAAATCAAATCAGAAATTACAAACTTGAGCGGCCTTTTAAAAACTCAAGTACACTACAAGTTTGCATTTGCAGGAAAAATTCTCAGCAACAAAAGAGTGAACAAATTAAGATCCTGCACCGTATGTAATAATTCATTACCAGTGTAAATAACTAATACTTGGATATGTTTGCCTCAGTATGTTGAATGAGCTAAGGATAACATTGGAGAATAAACATATGTACAGTCCTTACACATCTCATTGATAAGGATAATTGTATGCCACAGGAAGAGTCGCTGATGCAATTGTAACAGCTAATGGGGATCCACATGAACAAATAAGTACTTGGAATTGGACATGGAATTTTGTCTGTCTGTCTGTGGTTGAAGTATGTAGAATCTGTAGATAGTTCCTCTCAACTTATTTAGTGTTTCAACACTTTGCATCCCTGGGCCAGTAGGGGGTGACGTCTCACTGAGAAGGCAGATGAGGAAGAACTCTACCACTGAGAAAGCCTGGCTGTCAACTTTCAGGTGTGTCTGTCCCAGGTGTGCAGGGCCAGAATACTGAACAGGCTCGCAGGGCACATGCCCCGGGGCGCCTGACCTCCAGATAGCATATGATAGCAATGTGTAGAATTGCAGGACATTTGCTTTAAAACTGCAAAATGTTCTCTCAGCCTTATGGCAAAGTGTGAACAAAAGCATGAAATGAGCTATAAAACAGCATTTTTCTTCTTCTTCCATGACAAAAAAGTGTATAATTGCAGGAAATGTCCTTTTAAACTGCACCATTTTCTCTTACTTAACCTCATGACAAAACGTGTAGAATAGCATTATAAAACAGCACATTATTCTCTCTGCACCATGGCAAAATGGGTTGAAATGCAGTAGGTTTGCAGAATTCCAAAATAAAGAACAAAAAAAACAGGTTGGTGCCCCGGGGCCCCAAGTGCTGTAGTCCGACCGAGCAGGTGTGTGTGCTCACTTGTCTCTGAGGTTCCAAAATGTATCACATTCTGTTTTCTTGTCTGTACTGTGTATTGACACAGAGTTGCGTGCCAGGCTCGTGACTCAACCCCCCCGTCCCCCCGTCCCTACAGTCTGTGATTTGGAGTGGTGTGTGCATGCCAGTCTCCTGCTTTGATGCCGGGGAATTCCTTGTGTCTGTTCCTCAAAAAAGAACAGGCAGAGATTTATTGCAACAGTCTCCATGAAAGGTAGCAATATGTCACTGTCAGTGTGTTTGTGTTTGCTCCACATCTTTTATGAAGAGGATCTGTATTCCCTACAGGGTGTGTGTGCATCCCTATAGTGGTTATTCAAGGACTATCATTAGATTAGCCCCATTGATTCAGAAGCCCTGTCTTTGGTAATGAGGTGGTGAGCGTTTTAAACATTTAAACAATAGTTGTATAATTGAGGTTCAGCTGTGTATAACATGGATTATACTATAGATTAACTACGAACACACATTTATCAGCGGGAGATCACATTCACATGTGGTTTCTGCAGGCTTGTAGAAGTTGGAGTCAGAGGCAGGCATCATACCGCAGAGAGAGGGGGGACCTGTTGTCGTGTGAGGTGGGGGGGGTTGAGTCAACACGTGTGATGACCTGTCTTGCGTGTTACGCAGCGCTGTGAATGCCTGACAGAGGGGCAAGGAGAGGGGGGAGGGAGGGAGGAGGGAGCACAGGGCTGTACAGTTACAGTATATTGAGACAGAGCCAAAAATGAAAAGATAAAAAAATAAATAGTGTCAATGTAAAATAAACACTCTTTAAACTTGATACGATTTCTTAGGTTTTCATGACTACAATCCCAATCATAGTTAAAGTTGGGAATACCTGGGAAAAGGCAATGAAAACCCTGCAAATCCCCAAAGATCCAAACATTCCTCGCATAGGTCCAACTCGGGTCCTTCCAAAGTAATGTAACAGCTAATGGGGATCCACATGAACAAATAAGTACTTAGACGGACATGGAATTCTGTCTGTCTGTCAGTCTGTCTGTGGTTGAAGTATGTAGAAGGGGTTTTGCACAAACGGGTCTTGTTCGTCATTTCCGGTCACAACTTGCAGACTTGTTAACGTGTTGCTGTGCGTTTTGTTGCCAACCTTACTTTGCTACCTGACAACTTTACGGTTTTTACTTTTTAATTACCGTTTATATTTTTTTGTTTTTTCCTCACTCAACTTTTTTTTTCATTCAACTTTTTCACTCCGGACGCTTTATCTGGACATGGTTCGTCAGGACCTCCAACAGCCGAAGCTAAGTAGTAACATTAACATGATGCCTTCTAATTGCAGTCGCTGTACTCATAATATACAGGAGAAAGATCGCCTTATGGCGAGGATAGCTGTGCTGCAAGCCCAGCTTCAGATGCAATCGTTAGGCAAGGGTAATTTCAGTGTAGGAAAGGATGAAACAGCATCTGTGCCACCAGTAACTACAGATAGTAACGTTAGTATGACTCCCCTCGCACCGTCCCCACAGCCGGACAACGTTCTCATGGCTTCTGGAGGGAAATGCTGTAGGAATGCTCATCCGGTGTCGCTCATTCAGCCCGACAGAAACTTTCAACCGGTTTTCCCCATTAAGCAGCGAGATGGAGTCTGAGGCCGAGCCTTCTCTGGTCTCTACTCCTCCCTTTACGGGGTCTGAGACGCCGAAGCTTCCCACCATTAGGTCTGACAAATTGAAAACCCTAGTCATTGGCAACTCCGCTACCCGCAGTATTAGACTTAAAACAAATCATCCAGCGATCATACACTGTTTACCAGGGGGCAGGGCTACTGACGTTAAGGCTAATCTGAAGATGGTGCTGGCTAAAGCTAAAACTGGCGAGTGTAGAGAGTATAGAAATATTGTTATCCACGTCGGCACCAACGATGTTAGGATGAAACAGTCAGAGGTCACCAAGGGCAACATAGCTTCAGCGTGTAAATCAGCTAGAAAGATGTGTCGGCATCGAGTAATTGTCTCTGGCCCCCTCCCAGTTAGGGGGAGTGATGAGCTCTACAGCAGAGTCTCACAACTCAATCGCTGGTTGAAATCTGTTTTCTGCCCCTCCCAAAAGATAGAATTTGTAGATAATTGGCCCTCTTTCTGGGACTCACCCACAAACAGGACCAAGCCTGGCCTGCTGAGGAGTGACGGACTCCATCCTAGCTGGAGGGGTGCTCTCATCTTATCTATCAACATAGACAGGGCTCTAACTCCTCTAGCTCCACAATGAAATAGGGTGCAGGCCAGGCAGCAGGCTGTTAGCCAGCCTGCCAGCTTAGTGGAGTCTGCCACTAGCACAGTCAGTGTAGTCAGCTCAGCTATCCCCATTGAGACCGTGTCTGTGCCTCGACCTAGGTTGGGCAAAACTAAACATGGCGGTGTTCGCCTTAGCAATCTCACTAGAATAAAGACCTCCTCCATTCCTGCCATTATTGAAAGAGATCGTGATACCTCACATCTCAGAATAGGGCTACTTAATGTTAGATCCCTCACTTCAAAGGCAGTTATAGTCAATGAACTAATCACTGATCATAATCTTGATGTGATTGGCCTGACTGAAACATGGCTTAAGCCTGATGAATTTACTGTGTTAAATGAGGCCTTACCTCCTGGTTACACTAGTGACCATATCCCCCGTGCATTCCGCAAAGGCGGAGGTGTTGCTAACATTTATGATAGCAAATTTCAATTTACAAAAAAAATAAAATTACGTTTTCATCTTTTGAGCTTCTAGTCATGAAATCTATGCAGCCTACTCAATCACTTTTTATAGCTACTGGGCCATATACAGCGTTCCTCAATGAGTTCCCTGAATTCCTATAAGACCTTGTAGTCATAACAGATCATATTCACATTTTTGGTGATTTTAATATTCACATGGAAAAGTCCACAGACCCACTCCAAAAGGTCTACGGAGCCATAATTTTGTCCAACATGTCTCTGGACCTACTCACTGTCACAGTCATACTCTGGACCTAGTTTTGTCCCATGGAATAAATGTTGTGGATCTTAATGTTTTTCCTCATAATCCTGGACTATCGGACCACCATTTTATTACGTTTGCAATCGCAACAAATACTCTGCTCAGACCCCAAACAAGGAGCATCAAAAGTCGTGCTATAAATTTTCAGACAACCCAAAGATTCCTTGATGCCCTTCCAGACACCCTCTGCCTACCCAAGGATGCCAGAGGACAAAAATCAGTTCACCACCTAACTGAGGAACTCAATTTAACCTTGCGCAATACCCTAGATGCAGTTGCACCCCTAAAAACTAAAAAACATTTGTCATAAGAAACTAGCTCCCTGGTATACAGAAAATACCCGAGCTCTGAAGCAAGCTTCCAGAAAATCGGAATGGAAATGGCACCACACCAAACTGGAAGTCTTCTGACTAGCTTGGAAAGACAGTACCGTGCAGTATCATCCTATTTTTCCAACTTAATTGAGGAAAATAAGAACAATCCAAAATGTATTTTTGATACTGTCGCAAAGCTAACTAAAAAGCAGCATTCCCCAGGAGAGGATGGCTTTCACTTCAGCAGTAATAAATTCATGAACTTCTTTGAGGAAAAGATCATGATTATTAGAAAGCAAATTACGGACTCCTCTTTAAATCTGCGTATTCCTCCAAAGCTCAGTTGTCCTGAGTCTGCACAACTCTGCCAGGACCTAGGATCAAGAGAGACACTCAAGTGTTTTAGTACTATATCTCTTGACACAATGATGAAAGTAATCATGGCCTCTAAACCTTCAAGCTGCATACTGGACCCTATTCCAACTAAACTACTGAAAGAGCTGCTTCCTGTGCTTGGCCCTCCTATGTTGAACATAATAAACGGCTTTCTATCCACCGGATGTGTACCAAACTCACTAAAAGTGGCAGTAATAAAGCCTCTCTTGAAAAAGCCAAACCGTGACCCAGAAAATATAAAAAACTATCGGCCTACATCGAATCTTCCATTCCTCAGTGCCTTCTTGAAGACAAACAATGTATATGAAATGCTTCAGTCTGGTTTTAGACCCCATCATAGCCCTGAGACTGCACTTGTGATGATGGTAAATTACCTTTTAATGGTGCCAGACCGAGGCTCTGCATCTATCCTTGTGCTCATAGACCTTAGTTCTGCTTTTGATACCATCGATCACCACATTCTTTTGGAGAGATTGGAAACCCAAATTGTTCTACACGGACAAGTTCTGGCCTGGTTTAGATCTCAGTTTGTGTCTGTGAATGGTTTTGTCCTCTGACAAATCAACTGTAAATATCGGTGTTCCTCAAGGTTCCGTTTTAGGACCACTATTGTTTTCACTATATATTTTACCTCTTGGGGATGTCATTCGAAAACATAATGTTAACTTTCACTGCTATGCGGATGACACACAGCTGTACATTTCAATGAAACATGGTGAAGCCCCAAAATTGCCCTCGCTAGAAGCCTGTGTTTCAGACATAAGGAAGTGGATGGCTGCAAACTTTTTATTTTTAAACTCGGACAAAACAGAGATGCTTGTTCTAGGTCCCAAGAAACAAAGAGATCTTCTGTTGAATCTGACAATTAATCTTGATGGTTGTACAGTCGTCTCAAATAAAACTGTGAAGGACCTCAGCGTTACTCTGGACCCTGATCTCTCTTTTTCAATCAACGTAACATTGCAAAAATCAGAAACTTTCTGTCCAAAAATGATGCAGAAAAATTAATCCATGCTTTTGTTACTTCTAGGTTAGACTACTGCAATGCTCTACTTTCCCGCTACCCGGATAAAGCACTAAATAAACTTCAGTTAGTGCTAAATACAGCTGCTAGAATCCTGACTAGAACCCCAAAATTTGATCAAATTACTCCAGTGCTAGCCTCCCTACTGGCTTCCTGTTAAGGCAAGGGCTGATTTCAAGGTTTTACTGCTAACCTACACAGCATTACATGGGCTTGCTCCTACCTATCTTTCCGATTTGGTTCTGCCGTACATACCTACACGTACGCTACAGTCACAAGACGCAGGCCTCCTAATTGTCCCTAGAATTTCTAAGCAAACAGCTGGAGGCAGCGCTTTCTCCTATAGAACTCCATTTCTATGGAATGTGAGAGACACAGACTCGGTCTCAACCATTAAGGCTTTACTGAAGACTCATCTCTTCAGTGGGTCAAATTATTGAGGAGTGTGAAGGTGAACGGAAAGGCTCTGGAGCAACGAACCGCCCTTGCTGTCTCTGCCTGGCCGGTTCCCCTCTCTCCACTGGGATTTTCTGCCTTTAACCCTATTACAGGGGCTGAGCCACTGGCTTACTGGTGCTCTTCCATGCCAACTCTAGGAGGGGTGTGTCAATTGAGTGAGTTGAATCACTGACGCCCCCCCCGGGTTGTGCCGTGGCGGAGATCTTTGTGGGCTATACTCGGCCTTGTCTCAGGATGGTAAGTTGGTGGTTGAAGATATCCCTCTAGTGGTGTGGGCACTGTGCTTTGGCAAAGTGGGTGGGGTTATATCCTGCCTGTTTGGCCCTGTCATCGGATGGGGCCACAGTGTCTCCTGACCCCTCCTGTCTCAGCCTCCAGTATTTACGCTGCATTAGTTTATGTGTCGGGGGGCAAGGGTCAGTCTGTTATATCTGGAGTACTTCTCCTGTCTTATCCGGTGTCCTGTGCGAATTTAAGTATGCTCTCTCTAATTCTCTCTTTCTCTCTTTCTTTCTCTCTCTCAGAGGACGTGAGCCCTAGGACCATGCCTCAGGACTACCTGGCATGATGACTCCTTACTGTTCCCAGTCCACCTGGCCATGCTGCTGCTCCAGTTTCAACTGTTCTGCCTGCGGCTATGGAATCCTGACCTGTTCACCGGACCTGCTACCTGTCCCAGACCTGCTGTTTTCAACTCTCTAGAGACAGCAGGAGCGGTAGAGATACTGTTAATGATCGGCTATGAAAAGGCAACTGACATTTACTCCTGAGGTGCTGACTTGTTGCACCCTCGACAACTACTGTGATTATTATTATTTGACCATGCTGGTCATCTATGAACATTTGAAAATCTTGGCCATGTTCTGTTGTAATCTCCACCTGGCACAGCCAGAAGAGGACTGGCCACCCCTCATAGCCTGGTTCCTCTCTAGGTTTCTTCCTAGGTTTTGGCCTTTCTAGGGAGTTTATCCCAGCCACTGTGCTTCTACACCTGCATTGCTTGCTGTTTGGGGTTTTAGGCTGGGTTTCTGTACAGCACTTTGATATATCAGCTGATGTAAGACGGGCTATATAAATACATTTGATTTGATTTGATTTAATGCTTGGGGGTATATGGGAGCTCCTGTGAGATAGAAAATGACCAAGTAGTGAAGCATGCATTTTCCTGTCTGTATCGTACTGTTTCTGCATTAGACTGAAGAAGCCTTCCTCTCAATGACGTGTCCTCCCCTGTTTGTTCTACATGACACAGATGAGTTACGTTAGAGCAATGTGATCTCCAGTTTGATCCCAGTACAAGGGTGTGGGCAAGATGGCCTGCAGTTACTTCGAGCAACAAATGTGTCACCTGAAATACTATTCAATACAAAGACCAAATCAATAAAACGTTTTCACTTGCAAACTCATTAAGAACTGTTTACACATTGTTTAGGAGTTCCATTATTCTTATTGTGGTGATTTATTACCAGGTGGAACTATTAAAAACTGGAAAATTAAGTAAAACATCTGACAAATCCATTAATATCGAAGACAAATGAAGAAACAATATTATAATAATACAAATAATTAGGTGGGTGCTTACATTGGTCCTATTTGACATACGTACAAGTATGTATTATATTCCAGTGTTTCTCTCCACCTCATCTCCTTCCATCTCTCCTCCTGCCTCTTCCTCTCTCCACCTCCATCCCTTCCCCTGCAGCCTGCTCTCCTCCACCCCCTATTCTCCCGTCTCCCACTCCATCCCCATGCTACACAGAGCAGTTGTGCCTCTACCTAACTTTCTCTCTCCATCCCAACTCTCTCCCCCATCTCTCTCCTCCTGCCTATATCTTTCTCCAAATTCATCCCTTCCCCTCTCCTGCAGACTCCTCTCCCTCCTTTTAACGCCTGTGTTCTTTGTTGTAAGAGACAGGGTTCCATCAAGGGCCAAAATGTTTCAGGTTTTGGTTTTGTTGAGCCCCACCACGAGAAGACAACCTCGGCATCTACATTTTGAGTGAGAAAGAATCGGCCAGCTTGGCAATGTTTGAGAGTCGCTAAAATCTGTTAATTCTCGTCACCTATGAAGAATGTTCATATATACTCAGTGGCCAGTTTATAAGGTACACCACCCCGTTCACAAAAATGGTTCGCTCCTACAGACAGAGAGTCACGTGGCCGTGGCCTGCTTATATAAAGCAGGCAGACAGGCATTGAGGCATTCGGTTACTGTTCGATTGAACGTTAGAATGGGCAAAACGAGTGACCTACGCGACTTTGAGCGTGCTATGACTGTCGGTTCCAGTATCTCAGAAACAGACGGCCTTCTGGGCTTTTCACACACAACAGTTTCTTTGGTTTACTGAGAGTGGTGGGGCAAACAAAATACATCAAGTCAGCGGCAGTCCTGTGGGCGAAAACAGCTCGTTAATGAGACGTCGAAGGAGAATGGCAAGAATCGCTCAAGCTAACAATGCAAATAACGACGTAGTACAACAGCGGTGTGCAGAAAGGCTTGGAACGTATAACTCATCAGTCCTTGTCACGGATGGGCTATTGCAGCAGACAACCACAACGGGTTCCACTCCTATCAGCTAAAAACATGAAGCGTCTCCTGTGGGCACGCGATCACCAACACTGGACAATTTATATGAGCCACGCTCAAGGTCCTAAACGACGATCATAACCGCCATTGATAAGAGACATTACTGTGCAGCCGTATTCATCGACCTGGACAAGGCTTTCGACTCTGTCAATCACCACATTCTTATTGGCATGTGGTGATTGCCTCGCCTGGTTTGCTAACTACTTCTCTGATAGAGTCCAGTTTGTCAAATCGGAGGGCCTGTTGTCCGGACCTCTGGCTGTCTCTATGGGGGTGCCACAGGGTTCAATCCTCGGGCCAACTCTCTTCTCTGTATACATCAATGATGTTGCTCTTGCTGCTGGTGATTCTCTGGTACACCTCTACGCAGACGACACCATTCTGTATACTTCTGGCCCCTCTTTGGACACTGTGTTAACTAACCTCCAGACGAGCTTCAATGCCATACAACTCTCCTTCCGTGGCCTCCAACTGCTCTTAAGCGCAGGGAAAACTAAATGCATGCTATTCAACCGATCACTGCCGCACCTGCTCGCCTGTCCAGCGTCACTACTCTGGACGGCTTTGACTTAGAATATGTGGACAACTACAAATACCTAGCTGTCTGGTTAGACTGTAAACTCTCCTTCCAGACTCACATTAAGCATCTCCAATCCAAAATTAAATCTAGAATTGGCTTTCTATATCGCAACAAAGCATCCTTCACTCATGCTGCCAAACATACCCTTGTAAAACTGACCATCCTACCGATCCTCAACTTTGGTGATGGAGGCTATTTTATAGATGACAACACTCTACTCAACAAACTGGATGCAGTCTATCACAGTGCCATCCGTTTTGTCACCAAAACCCCATACACTACCCACCATTGCGACCTGTATGCTCTCATTGGCTGGCCCTCGCTTCATACGCATCGCCAAACCAACTGGCTACAGGTTATCTACAAGTCTCTGCTAGGTAAAGCCCTGCCTTCTCTCAGCTCACTGGTCACCATAGCCGTACCCACTCGTAGCACGTGCTCCAGCAGGTATATTTCACTGGTCACCCCCAAAGCCAATTCCTCCTTTGGTCGTCTTTCCTTCCAGTTCTCTGCTGCCAATGACTGGAACGAACTGCAAAAATCTCTGAAGCTGGAGACTCATATCTCCCTCACTAGCTTTAAGCACTAGTTGTCAGAGCAGCTCACAGATCACTGCACCTGTACATAGCCCATCTATCTACCTACCTCATCCCCATACAGTATTTATTTATTTATCTTGCTCCTTTGGACCCCAGTATCTCTACTTGCACATTCATCTTCTGCACATCTACCATTCAAGTGTTTAATTGCTATATTGTAGTTACATCGCCACCTGCTCCTTTGGACCCCAGCATCTCTACTTACACATTCATCTTCTGCACATTTACCATTCCAGTGTTTAATTGCTATATTGTAATTACTTCGCCACCATGGCTTATTTATTGCCTTAACTCCCTTATCTTACCTTATTATTATAGACTTTTTGTTTTCTTTTGTTCTACTGTATTATTGACTGTATGTTTTGTTTATTCCAAGTGTAACTCTGTGTCGTTGTATGTGTCGAATTGCTATGCTTTTATCTTGGCCAGGTCGCAGTTGTAAATGAGAACTTGTTCTCAACTAGTCTACCTGGTTAAATAAAGGTGAAATAAAAAATAAAAAATATGTACATATTTTGATTCCATCCCTTACATTGTGTTTGTATAAGGTAGTCGTTGTGAATTTGTTCGATTACTTTTTAGACATTACTGCACTGTCGGAACCAGAAACACAAGCATGTCGCTACGCTCGCATTAACATCTGCTAACCATGTGTATGTGACAACTAAAATTCGATTTGAGTGGAGGAACCTTGTCGCTTCTTGTCGTGTCATGCTGATGGCAGAGTCAGGATTTGGGGTAAGTGTAGTGTGAACACGCCTGGCAGGCAACTCTGTGTCATAAAAACGGGAAAACGGTACAGACACCAAACAGAATGTGACGCGTTTTGAAATCCAGGAGAGACGGGAGAACATACACCTTCTTGGCGGGACTACCGCATTTGGGGCCCAGGGGCATTTAAAAAAAATGAGTCAGCTAACTTACTGTATTTCAACACATTTTGCCATGGTACAAAGATAATAATTTTCTGTATTATAATGCTATTCTACACATTTTGTCAAGAGGCTAGGTAAGATTAAATGAAGCCGTTTTAAAAGCAAATATCCTGCAAATCTATACTTTTTGCCATGAAAAAAAAAAAAAAATCATGCTTTGGCTCACATTATGCCACAAGGCTGAGAACATTTAGCAGTTTTAAAACACATTTTCTGCTATTCTACACATTTTGCCATGAGGCTGAGAGAAAATGTTGCCGTTTTAAAGCAAATTTCCTGCAATTCTGCTAGCATGCAGATAGAATGCTATCTGGGGCCCCAAGCAGGCCGATAGCGGCGCAGTAAAACAGTGGTGTGCAGAACGGCATCTCGGAACGTACAACTCATCAGTCCTTGTCACAGATGGGATATTGCAGCAGATGATCACACCGGGTTCCACTCCTATCAGCTAAAAACAAGAAGATGCGGCTCCAGTGGGCACGCGATCACCAACACTGGACAATTAAGGAGTGGAATACCTTGCTGGTTCCTGTTGCGTCATGCTGATGGCAGAGTCAGGATTTGGCCACGATGAATTCAGACTGCTCTGGAGGCAAAGGGGGTTCCAACCCAGTACTAGATGGGTGTACCTAATAAACTGTCCATTGAGTGTAATGCCAAATAATATTATCTAAAGTGTTTAGCATCAAGTTAATTAAGTCCTTGTGCATATTGAGGAGTCCCCAGAAGAATTCTTATCTTATGCTTCAATGATGCCAGATGGCCCTGTTTATCAAAGCAGGACACTGGCATGCACACACCACTCCAAATCACAGACTGTCGTGTAGTGTACACACACGCCTGACACGCAACTCTGTGTCAATACACAGTACGAGGTAGAGACACGAAACAGAATGTGACACGTCAGACAATGGAGCACACACACCTGCTTGACGAGACGACCGCATTTGAGGGCCCGGGGCATTAAAAATAATCTATAAATTCAACCAACTTACTGCATTGCAACACATTTTGCCATGGTGCAGAGAGAAAAATGTGCTGTTTTATAATATGTGTTCGATGGGGGGGTTGAGGTCACTGCTCTTTGCATGCCAGTCGAGTTCTTCCACACCGATCTCAACAAACAATTTCTGTATGGACCTTGCTTTGTGCACTGGGGCATTGTCATGCTGAGAAAGGAAAAGGCCTTCCCCAAACTGTTGCCACAAAGTTGGAAGCACAGAATCATCTAGAATCTCATTGTATGCTGTAGCGCTAAGATTTCCCTTCACCGGAACTAAGGGGCCTAGCCCAAACCATGAAAAACAGCCCCAGACCATTATTCCTCCTCCACTAAACTTTTACAGTTGGCACTATGAATTCAGGCAGGTAGCGTTCTCCTGGCATCCGCCGAAAACAGATTTGTCTGTCGGACTGCCAGATGGTGAAGAGTGATTCATCACTCCAGAGAATGAGTCCAATGGCGGTGAGCTTTACACCACTACAGTCAACACTCGGCAATGCGTATGGTGATTTTAGGCTTGTGTGCGGATACTCGGCAATGGAAACCCATTTCATGAAGCTCCCGACGAACAGGTCTTGTGGACTTTGCTTCCAGAGGCAGTTTGGAACTCGGTAGTGAGTGTTGCACCCGAGGACAGATCATTTTTTTCAGCCCTCGGTGGTCCCGTTCTGTGAGCTTGTGTGGCCTATCACTTTGCGGCTGAGCTGTTGTTGCTCCTGGATGTTTCCACTTCACAATAAAAGCACGAACAGTTGCCTGGGACAGCTCTAGCAGGGCAGAAATTTGACAAACTGACTTGTTGGAAAGGTTGCATCCTATAGCCACGTTGAAAGTCACTGAGCTCTTCATTAAGGACACTCTACTGCCAATGTTTCCCTATGGAGATTGCATGGCTGTCTGCTCGATTTCATACTCCTGTCAGCAACGGGTGATGCTGAAATATCCGACTCCACTAATTTTAAGGGGTCGCTAGCTAGCATGCACAGACATTTGCATGCATGTGTTGCTATGGTTACACAGTACCAGAAGCTGTCAGGAGCAGTCTGACTCTCAAAATAGACCAAAAACAAAATTTTAGATACTTGCATATGAAATGTCTTCCCACATCCCTCGAATTGGTGCTGGCTGGCGCACATTGTGGCATTGTTGACAAATTGGCTATTTTAATGTGGAGATATCGTTTTTCCCTGATCCACTTCCATTAATCAAAGGAGGAGTAGGATAATGGCAGCTCGGTGGCTTCAAAGGCTCTTATTGGCCAAGACATAGCGTAGGCTATCCAGGGATTATATACAATGCCTTCAGAAAGCATTCATACACTTTAACTTATTCCACAGTTTGTTGTTACAGCCTGAATTCAAAAATCTACACACAATATCCCATAATGACAAAGTGAAAACATGTTTTTAGAAATTTTTGCAAATTTATTGAAAATGAATTACAGAAATATCTAATTTACATAAGTATTCACACCCCTGAGTCAATACATTGCAAAAGCACCTTTGGCAGCGATTACAGCTGCGAGTCTTTCAAGGTAAGTCTAAGAGCTTTTCACACCTGGTAGTTGATCATTACTAGACAACCTTTTTCAGGTCTTGCCATAGATTTTCAAGTAGATTTAAGTCAAAACTGTAACTCTGCCACTCAGGAACATTCACTGTCTTCTTGGTAAGTGTGTTTTAGGTTATTGTCCTGCTGAAAGGTGAATTCATCTCCCAGTGCCTGGTGGAAAGCAGACTGAACCAGGTTTTCCTCTAGGATTTTCCTTGTTCTTTTTTTTAATCATTTTTAACAATTACATGCATACCCATAACATGATTCAACCACCACTATGCTTGAAAATATGGAGAGTATTTCTCAGTAATGTGTTGTATTGGGCTTTCCCCAAACATAACACTTTGTATTCAGGACAAAATGTTATTTGCTTTTCCACATTTTTTTGCAGTATTACTTGAATATTGCCTTGTTGCAAACAGGATACATGTTTTGGAATATGTTTATTATTTTCACTCTGTCAATTAGGTTAGTATTGTGGAGTAACTACAAAGTTGTTGAACCATTTTCACTTGTCTCTTATCACAGCCATTAAATTCTAACTGTTTTGATGTCACCATAATTAATAAATTCACCATGCTCAAATGGATGTTCAATATCTGATTTAGGTGCCCTTCTGTGCGAGGCATTGGAAAACCTCCCAGGTTTTTGTGGTTGAATCTGTATTTAAAACTCACTACTCGACTAAAGAACCTTACAGATAATTGTATGTATGTGTGGGGTACATAGATGAGGTAGTCATAAAAAAAAATCATGTTAAACACTGTTATTGCATACAGAGTGAGTCCATGCAACGTATAATGAGACTTGTTAAGCAAATGTTTACTCCTGAACTTATTTAGGCTTGCCATAACAAAGGGGTTGACTACTTATTGACTCAAGGCATTTCAGCTTTTCATTTTTAATTAGATTTTTTCCTTCAAAAAACACAATCCCACTTTGACATTATGTGGGCCAGCGATTTATACAATTTTAAATTCAGGCTGTAACAATAAAATGTGGAAAAAGTCAAGCGGTGTGAATACTTTCTGAAGTCACTGTACGTCATTGATTTCCACATATAATTGAAATTTGATTTTTATTCCATAAAGACTGTAATTGTGTCTTGTGAATATTGTATAAAAATTATTTCAGCCATGTTCCATATTAAAAAGTGAAGTGCCACTTACAGTTTACCACGTACAGTAGGCAACAGGGAATATGTTCCTCCACTGATCTTGGCATCTGGGATAATCCAGCAGTGTTTGTGTTTTTTTATAAAAAATATATAAATAAATCTCCCCAATTTCATGGTATCCAATTGTTCGTAATTACTGTTTTGTCTCATTGCTACAACTTCCTTACGGGCTCGGGAGAGACGAAGGTCGAGAGCTATGCGCCCTCCGAAACTCAACCCAACCAAGCCGCACTGCTTCTTAACACAGCGCGCATCCAACCCAGAAGCCATCCGCACCAATGTGTCGGAGGAAACACCGTACACCTAGCGACCTGGTCAGCGTGCACTGCACCCAGCCCGCCACAGGAGTCACTAGTGCGCGATGAAACAAGGATATCCCTACCGGCCAAACCCTCCCTAACCCGGACGACGCTAGGCCAATAGTGTGTCGCCCCATGGAGCTCCCGGTCGCGGCCGGCTGCGACAGAGCCTGGTCTTTGTGTTTTTGAAATACGACGAGCATACATTGTAAAATTGTAAACTGACAAAAATGTTTCAAGTCAGAACCCATTAGTTAATATACAGCACCAACTACATAAACTGATAGGGTCCATTATCTGCTACCTGGACTTATAAACATTGACTTATGATTATGGGTAATAGCTCTTGAAAAGAGAAAGCAATTAAGCACGGTACTGTTTTAATAATTTTTTGCTTGTATGAGAATGACCACCACAAATTGAACTTGAAGAAAATCTATTGGGATGAGATAGGAGTTATTTCAGTTATGTTTTCTGCAAACGCTATTAAACATGTATTAATCTAAACATAATTTACAAGATGCTGCAAAGGAAAGTAAGAACTCTGTCCTCTGAACATAGACCTGTCTTGCATGACCCAATGGTGACTGATACCTTCAGGGCTTTCTGAGCCGGTTCGCTGGTGCCAATCACGATGAGGCCTGGTCCTCCCATGCTGCAAAAGCTCTTCAGGTGTAGGCCATCAGTGACAGGGACAGTGGATACGGCATAGTCCTGCAAACACACAACAACCCTACTGCATTACAGGGACCGTGGACATAGTCTTGCAAACACACAACAAACCTACTGGATTACACAGCATAGTCCTGCAAACATGCAAGCCCTAACATCATTGGACTAGACAGAACCGGCATTGTTTGAGAGTCTTAGAGATGAGGTCCCTAAAGCCCCAGGCCACTGGTTGGTTGAGATTCTGAGGTCACCAGAGCCCCAGGCCACTGGCCCCTCCCCTCAGTCTGTAAAAACCTAAACTAGCAGGCGTAAATTAAACGCTTGACATTAGATCCCCTATATACTGGTCTCGACGAGAAGAAGCTGTCGGGAGGTTCTCTTCCGCACTGTTCAACCAATTCAGTAAATGTGGAGTAGGAGGACTTTTTGGGGACTTGGCAGAGGCTATTTCTTTTACAGGGAGCTGCGTCTTTCTCTAGCCTCGCGTGCCAGACACTCCTATACGGCCGCCTGGCTGCTGCTCAGACAGAGACTGTTGATGTTGAGTGTCATCCTGCTCTGTTCCGTCTCATCTACCCCATGGCTATAGTTCTAGTCTAGAGCTCTCTGTTCCATGGTTTGTTTCTGGAAGACCAGACTACTGCTACTGCTCAGAGAGCGACTGATGATGTGATGTCATCCTACTTTGGTCTGTCATACCATATCTACCCCATGGTAACAGGGGTTCTGGTGGGCTATTAATTAGCATCTGGAGTATGTTGTGTTGTGACATGGGTTGGAATCCCAGGTTCACTGAGGCAGGAATGGACATGTTGTATGGAGTGTCAATTCACTCCGCTTTGTCATCCGACCGATATCTGCCACATCATATCTGCCCCTGTTTCTCTGGCCTGGTCCACATTAAGTGTGTCATGACTTACCTGGACCACCTATTGAGGTGTTAAATGAGGTAAAAGGGAGAGTGGTGTGCCACTTTAACAGTAGGCCTAGATCAAAGCAAATCGATCCTCTCTGAAGGAACAGCATTTCCTGACAGTCGGAATGTTTGTTTTACCACTATCCAACTACGACGTGCAACATGTTTCAACGTGCCAATAAATCAGTACTTTTTAGGTTCAAATTGTCCCCGTCTTGGAACTAGAATTGGGATCATGTATACTGTGCTATTGACTACACACAAGGTAAAGGAGAGCAATGTACAGTACAGCAAATGAGGCATTTGTGGTAAGTGCATGGGGGCCGCCATCTTTATGCACTTCCACTATTGTCCTTTCCTCCTCATTCCCAGCTCTTCCTTGTCCTCCTGGAGCCCTATCTTAACAGTAAAATAGAACAACACCCAATTGACAACTCACAATTCATGACAATCACTGGATTAGGCTGCACAAAAATATTTTGAACAATGCATTCCTGCTTGAACATGTTAGATGAACAACTTATTTATTTGGTTTCCTACCATCTCAGTAGTCTAGTATACAGTCTAAAGCACTTTATAGAGTGAATGATAAAAAATATATAGCGTCTCACCGGGAAAACAAAATAGTGTGACCAAATTATGGGCTGGTGCCACCAACTGAAAAAGTTGCTCACTCTAATCTGGAGCCCTGTCAAGGGGTGTGCTATTACAAAAAATCTGATACAGTGTAATGTGTTCTTCTGCCAGTTTGGTTGTTCGGAAGAGAATCATGCGATAGGATGTTATGCAGAAAAACATGTTGGTAGTACAAGGCTATGTACAGGTAACTGCTAAAATAATGTAAACGCTTGAGTAAATTAGTGATACAAAGTATTTTGAAAGCAGATGCTCCACATAGGTGTGGTTCCTGAGTTAATTAAGCAATTAATATTCCATCATGCTTAGGGTCATGTATAAAAATGCTAGGCAGGCAATTATTTTGGCTACCATGGCTATTCCCCCATAGGATGGCAATGCCCCCATCCACAGGGCACGATGGGTCACTGAATGGTTTGATGAGCATGAAAATGATGTAAACCATATGCCTCGGCCGTCTCAGTCACCAGATCTCAACCCGATTTGAACACTTATGGGAGATTCTGGAGCGGCACCTGCTCCAGTTTTCCATCAAGAAAACACCAAATTATGGAATTTCTTGTGAAATAATGGTGTCACATCCTTCCAAGTGAGTTCTAGACACTATGCTGAATCTATGCAAAGGTCCATTGAAGCTGTTCTGGCTCGTATTGGCCCAACGCCCTATTAAGACACTTTGTTGATGTTTCATGTATTTTTGTGCACATGAAAGTCAGTGATGTTTACTGTAGGTTACTGAGGCAATACAAATGTGATGTGGCTAAAATATGACTGAAAAGAAAGGGCATTTAGTTGACTGAAATGGCCTACTGTTTTTGTCATTTTGACAATAACTAGGCTAAATCGTTATTCAAATGACAAATGTAGTATATGTAAGAATAATCAAGTTAGCTACCTACCCAATTTTTTTTTCACTGGTAGCTAGTGATAGCTAGTGATAGTGATGCAAAAGCTAGCCCTACTTGAAACATCGCTATTGTCACGTCCTGACCTTAGTTCCTTTTTTTATGTCTCTGTTTTAGGTTGGTAAGGGCGTGAGTTGGGGTGGGCATTCTATGTTTGTAATTCTATATGTTTGGCCTGGTATGGTTCCCAATCAGAGGCAGCTGTCAATTGTTGTCTCTGATTGAGAACCATACTTAGGCAGCCTGTTTTCGCCCTTGAGTTGTGGGTAGTTGTTTTCTGTCTTTGTGTGTCTGCACCAGACAGAACAGTTTCGTTTTTTCCGCTTTGTTTTTTTGTTTGTTCTAGTGTTCAGTTTCTTTATTAAATTTACCATGAATACGTACCACGCTGCACCTTGGTCCTCTTCACCTTCTTCCACCTATGAATATCGTTACAGCTATCTCCTGGCTGCATTTACCCACCAGATTCAGTAGCTTGAACCCCCACCCCCAAAAAGTTTGAAAATCCTATTGATAACCCCATTAGATCCTATTGATTCCTCCATTAGATCCTATTGATAACCCCATTTGATCCTATTGACAACCCCATTCGATCCTATTGACAACCCCATTTGATCCTATTGACAACCCCATTCGATCCTATTGACAACCCCATTCGATCCTATTGACAACCCCATTCGATCCTATTGACAACCCCATTAGATTTCTGCCCAAAGTTTAGGGAAAAAAACTAAAAGTGAACATAATTCATGATGGGTTTTTTATGTTTATTTAGTTTTAGGGTCTAAGATAATAGTTTCAGTATAGTTTTAGATTTTCGAGAAGGTTTGTTAATTCATTGTTTTTTTTTCACGATTCGTTTCCGTATTAGTTTTAGTTTACTATAATAACCGTGACTCTCTGGTCTACCTATAGACAAGTAACAATCACAAAGAATGTTAGGGTATGGGAGCAGACACAAAGGGCTACTGGGGGTATCAGGCATGAATCAATTGCCTTAGGTGTCTGGTTTATGAGATAGCTAACCATAAAGGACATTTGATTGTTCATAAATATGTGGGGATAACTCATAAATTATATGCAAAATATGATATGGACAGTGTTTTTGTATGAGTCTAAATTTGGCCTACAGGAAGGAGGTGAAATCTAGTTCTTTGTTTAAACCGTGTGGTGATACGGAATTTAAAATTGTATATCCTCTGCATGGTGGATAAGCTTTTTTCCGACCGCCACACCAAGTCATTCATTTATAGTGCCTTTGTGCTATAAAATGTCTCGCAACTTGCGAGGTGATATTTTGATGTCTGATAGTGGATTGATGTTCTCCAAGGTGTACTTTTAAGGCGCGGTATGTTTTTTCAATATTCAATGAGTGTACAACACATTAGGAACACCTGCTCTTTCCATGACATAGACTGACCAGGTGGTTCCAGGTGAAAGCTATGATCCCTTATTGATGTTACTTATCAAATCCACTTCAATCGGTGTAGATGAAGGGGAGGAGACCGGTTAAAGAAGGACTTTTAAGCCTTGAGACATGGATTGTGCATGTGTGCCATTCAAAGGGTGAATGGGCATGACAACATATTTAAGTGCCTTTGAACTGGATATGGTAGTAGGTGCCAGGCACACCGGTTTGAGTGTGTCAAGAACTGCAATACTGATGGGTTTTTCACACTCAACAGTTTCCCGTGTGTATTAAGAATGAGAAAGGGAACAGGAATGGGGATACCTAGTCAGTTGCACAACTGAATGCATACAACCGAAATGTGTCTTCAACATTTAACCCAACAATCTGAATGGTCCACCACCCAAAGGACATCCATCCATTGTACACAGTGTAGATCTTATTGCAAGAACACATATAATTAACTCCTTTAGTAGTGCAAATTATACATGCCATTTATCTCATAGGTCCTAGGAGTCTGAGGGCTAGAAGTCTGAGGGCTCCTTCTGATTTGACCAACATGACTGATAGATTTCTTGATTGTTTATAGGTAAATAAAGGAAGATTCTGAAAGGCAGAATGTGCAAAATCACTTTCCCTTCCACTTCTGAAGGTTGGCAATGATGGATTTGGTATCCCATGGGCTGATGCTAACTATTAACAGGTTTACCACATCGGCAGCTGGTGGTATACTGACAGGGGGTACATGGTATATGTTCTCAAACCCCATGCCTGGAGCATACATCAGGATATTGTGCTGGAGCTAGTGTAGCTTGACCTGGGGCTAGCTGAGGTGGAGCTAGCACAGCATGACCTGGGGCTAGCTGAGGTGGAGATAACATAGCTTGACCTGGGGCTAGCTGAGGTGGAGCTAGCACAGCTTGACCTGGCGCTAGCTGTTGAGGTGGAGCTAGCACAGCTTGACCTGGGGCTAGTGGTTGAAGTGGAGCTAGGGTAGCTTGACCTGGGGCTAGCTGAGGTGGAGCTAGCACAGCTTGACCTGGCGCTAGCTGTTGAGGTGGAGCTAGCACAGCTTGATCTGGGGCTAGTGGTTGAGGTGGAGCTAGGGTAGCTTGACCTGGGGCTAGCTGAGGTGGAGCTAGCACAGCATGACCTGGGGCTAGCTGAGGTGGAGCTAGCATAGCTTGACCTGGGGCTGGCTGAAGTGTAGCTAGCACAGCTTGACCTGGGGCTAGCTGTTGAGGTGGAGCTAGCACAGCTTGACCTGGGGCTAGCGGTTGAAGTGGAGCTTGTGTAGCTTGACCTGGGGCTAGCGGTTGAGGTGGAGCTAGTGTAGCTTGACATGGGCCTAGCTGAGGTGGAGCTAGCACAGCTTGACCTGGGGCTAGCGGTTTAGGTGGAGCTAGTGTAGCTTGACCTGGGGCTAGCGGTTGAGGTGGAGCTAGTGTAGCTTGACCTGGGGCTAACAGTTGAAGAGATAGCTTAGTTTGACCTGGGGCTAGGGGTTGAGGTGGCGCTAGCACGGTTTAACCAGGGGCTATCTGAGGTTAAGAAAGGGCTGGCGTAACATGACCACGGGCTAGCAGAGGTAGAGGGGGATCGAAATCATAGGGTTTGGGCAAAAGACCGTCCTCTCTCCTCCATGGCCCGGAGACCAATAAGTAGTAGAGGAGTGCATCAATTCGTTAGTATGCAAAAGGAAAAGTGTCCACCCCTCCTCGATAGTCACCTTTTCATCGAGGATACTCATGTGCATCCCAGCGCAGAAGTGTGTTTAAATCTGCCACACCTCCTTTGAATCAGCTTTTGTTTTGTCAGAGGAGAAAAACGTGCATACTTTGAAAAACGCCCATCCATGTTCACTCTCCTCGATTAACTTGGACCTTTTTCAAAAGGAGGTGAGAGAGGACACAGGAGGTGACCATTTGAGGGAGAAGTTCAAATAGAGCTACAACTTCCACACAGGAATATCAGAGGAACCATTAATTATTTGTCAAGTTTAGTTCAGCCATGGTTCTATTGTCAAAAACATTGAAAAAAGAAAACTTGACCAAACAAATGGTGAAACCCGGAAGTACAAAGGGATACTCAACACATACGTTTTAATAGGGCGATGAGGACGCGCCCATATTCAGCACCGCTGAATGGACAGCGCTTCTCCTGCATCTCCACTCATTGAGACAGGTATAGCGGAGCTCTGTGGTGCTGAAATGGAAAGCGCCTCTGTCCAGTTGGCAATGGATATTTCCCATTTGAGGGTATTTTGACATTATAAGCACAGTTCAATACAGTCCTCATTCCTTTATGAAGCGGCAGTTTAGCCCAAACAGTAACTCAGAAAATATAGCAGCAGGCAAATGTCCTCCCCTGAGCTTATCGTGAGTCACAAGATAACAACCCGTCATATCCCATGGACAATCCTAGAGTTGTGTTCAGCAGAGAGAGAAGTTTTGAGTGAAGATTCCTTACAACGTTAACTGCCCTACTTGTAATATACAGTGCCTTGCAAAAGTATTCGGCCCCCTTGAACTTTGCGACCTTTTGCCACATTTCAGGCTTCAAACATAAAGATATAAAACTGTATTTTTTTGTGAAGAATCAACAACAAGTGGGACACGATCATGAAGTGGAACGACATTTATTGGATATTTCAAACTATTTTTAACAAATCAAAAACTGAAAAATTGGGCGTGCAAAATTATTCAGCCCCTTTACTTTCAGTGCAGCAAACTCTCTCCAGAAGTTCAGTGAGGATCTCTGAATGATCCAATGTTGACCTAAATGACTAATGATGATAAATACAATCCACCTGTGTGTAATCAAGTCTCCGTATAAATGCACCTGCACTGTGATAGTCTCAGAGGTCCGTTAAAAGCGCAGAGAGCATCATGAAGAACAAGGAACACACCAGGCAGGTCCGAGATACTGTTGTGAAGAAGTTTAAAGCCGGATTTGGATACAAAAAGATTTCCCAATCTTTAAACATCCCAAGGAGCACTGTGCAAGCGATAATATTGAAATGGAAGGAGTATCAGACCACTGCAAATCTACCAAGACCTGGCCGTCCCTCTAAACTTTCAGCTCATACAAGGAGAAGACTGATCAGAGATGCAGCCAAGAGGCCCATGATCACTCTGGATGAACTGCAGAGATCTACAGCTGAGGTGGGAGACTCTGTCCATAGGACAACAATCAGTCGTATATTGCACAAATCTGGCCTTTATGGAAGAGTGGCAAGAATAAAGCCATTTCTTAATGATATCCATAAAAAGTGTCGTTTAAAGTTTGCCACAAGCCACCTGGGAGACACACCAAACATGTGGAAGAAGGTGCTCTGGTCAGATGAAACCAAAATTGAACTTTTTGGCAACAATGCAAAACGTTATGTTTGGCGTAAAAGCAACACAGCTCATCACCCTGAACACACTGTCAAACATGGTGGTGGCAGCATCATGGTTTGGGCCTGCTTTTCTTCAGCAGGGACAGGGAAGATGGTTAAAATTGATGGGAAGATGGATGGAGCCAAATACCGGACCATTCTGGAAGAAAACCTGATGGAGTCTGCAAAAGACCTGAGACTGGGACAGAGATTTGTCTTCCAACAAGACAATGATCCAAAACATAAAGCAAAATCTACAATGGAATGGTTCAAAAATAAACATATCCAGGTGTTAGAATGGCCAAGTCAAAGTCCAGACCTGAATCCAATCGAGAATCTGTGGAAAGAACTGAAAACTGCTGTTCACAAATGCTCTCCATCCAACCTCACTGAGCTCGAGCTGTTTTGCAAGGAGGAATGGGAAAAAATGTCAGTCTCTCGATGTGCAAAACTGATAGAGACATACCCCAAGCGACTTACAGCTGTAATCACAGCAAAAGGTGGCGCTACAAAGTATTAACTTAAGGGGGCTGAATAATTTTTCACGCCCAATTTTTCAGTTTTTGATTTGTTAAAAAAGTTTGAAATAACCAATAAATGTCGTTACACTTCATGATTGTGTCCCACTTGTTGTTGATTCTTCACAAAAAAATACAGTTTTATATCTTTATGTTTGAAGCCTGAATGTGGCAAAAGGTCTCAAAGTTCAAGGGGGCCGAATACTTTCGCAAGGCACTGTATGTTCATTAATTTACAGGGAGATGGCAAATACCCGCTAGCCCCAGGTCAATTAGTGGATTTCGGCGATTTCAGCCACACCCGTTGCTGACAGGTGCATAAAATCAAGCACACATTAATGCAATCTCCATAGATAAACATTGGCAGTAGAATGGCCTTATTGAAGAGTTAATTGACTATCAACGTGGCATTGACTTTCAACGTGGCACCGTCATAGGATTCCACCTTTCCAACAAGTCAGTTTGTCAAATTTCTGCTCTGCTAGCGCTGCCCCATTCAACTGTAAGTGCTGTTATAGTGGAAACGTCTAGGAGCAACAACGGCTCAGTCGCAAAGTGGTAGGCCACACAAGCTCACAGAACGAGACAGCCAAGTGCTGAAGCGTGTAACAATAGTCTGTCCTAGGTTGCAACGCTCTATACCGAGTTCCAAATTGCCTCTGGAAGCAACGTCAACACAGGAACTGTTCATTGGGAGATTCATGAAATGGGTTTCCATGGCCGAGCAGCTGCACACAAGCCTAAGATCACCATGCACAATGCCAAGCGTCGGCTGGAGTGGTGTAAACGCGTTCTCTGTAGTGATGAATCACGGTTCACTATCTGGCATTCCGACTATTGAATCTGGGTTTGGCTGATGCCAGGAGAACACTACCTGCCCCAATGCATAGTGCCAACTGTAAAGTTTGGTGGAGGAGGAATAATTAACTCAGGCTGTTTTTCATGGTTCGGGCTAGGCCCATTAGTTCCAGTGAAGGGAAATCTTAGCGCTACCACATACAATGACATTCTAGAGGATTCAGTGTTTCCAACTTTGTGGCAACAGTTTGCGACGGCCCTTTCCTGTTTCAGCATGATAATGCCCTAGAGCACAAAGCGAGGTCCATAAAGAAATGGTTTGTCGAGATCGGTGTGGAAGAACTTGACTAGCTGCACATAGCCCTGACCTTAACCCCATCAAACACCTTTGGGATGAATTGGCACACCGACTGAGAGCCAGGCCTAATCACCCAACATCAGTGCCAGACCTCTCTGATGCTCTTGTGGCTGAATAGAAGAAAGTCCCTGCAGCAATGTTCCAACATCTAATGGAAAGCCTAACTAATGGGGGACTAATTCATATTACTGCCCATGATTTTGGAATGAGATGTTCAATTAGCAGGTGTCCACATACCTTTGGCCTGAAGATACAGTATTAAGTGTTGTGATCTTGAATGGAAGACAAGACAATAGCCTGGTAGAGATGTCTCCCCATGCACTTTGATCTTCCTCTCGCATGTCCTTCACTCAACAAGGGTAAGAGACTGTCCTTTACATATTTAACCCCCCAATCACATATGTGGATAATCCTGGCCTGAACAGAACAGGCTGTAAAATTATCCTGAATTTAATAAAGGAAGGAGGAAAAACAATGGGAGCTGTAGAGGGGAAAAAGCCTTGTATGTTTTCCAAGAGCCGCATCATCAATACCTGACTTATCAAGGATAATGAATAACAGTGAGAGGCTGAGAGAGATACCATGGTGGAATTTAAATTGGACACAGACAGGAGCGGAAACAGGGCAGCGAGGAAAGGTCAAATTCCTGTTGGGTGTTGAACTCGCCAGGAAATGACCCCATGAATCAGCAAAAGGCATTCTTTCCCGAAACCACTGGAATCACCCTCTTCTCCTAGCCATACATTCCTGAGACACCATGTTTGCCATCTAATCAATTTCTGAGACAATAGCGTATTTAAATGCCTTGAGGCCCTTGAGGCCCCTGAATGAGACCATGATTACCTCAGGGGGGCAGTAATGGTGGCTTGAGGACACAGGAAGTCAGTCTGAATATTCCCAGGGTGCACTGCTCTAGTCTGTTCTCACTCACCTTGAACACATCGGCCAGGATCTCTGCTCCTTTCTGATTGGTGCGTTTGGAAAGCCCCACAAAAAACTCTCTACCTGAGGAGAAACAGACAACAACCTGTGGTCAGTATGGATGGAGAGAAAGATAGAACAGAAAGACAGAAAGTACGGCCTGTTTGGGTCGCCACTCAAGAGCATTGCAGAGAGAATGGGCGTAGCCGTTGAGCTTTTATAAATGAGCCGTTAGCGACGACGTTGCCAAGAGGAAATGTTCCTAGCCCTGCCTGCCAAGTGAAACCAATTTCAGCTGGATGGGAGATGGGAGGAACGTACCACAGAGAGCCAGCGTCTAGAAACTCAATTAAGTGTTCTAGTGCTTTTTCCAAGCCCTGCATGGTGTAGAGCATGACCCACATAACATTCACAGGCAAAGCTGCACAACTGTTACAGAATGTACAGAGTAGACCATAATAAAGACCTCACCTCACTAGCACTCTACCTACAGTACGCTCTCAGCTAGTTCATTGTGAGATGACTGTTGTGGAACAAGTTTCCTATTGTGATGAAATAGGGTGTGTGTGTGTGTGTGTGAGAGATGGGGGTATAATATTGCCATCTGAGCTAATCATTTTCAATCATGCAATGGGGCAGACTGCTGTAAGGAAAAACACTCTTGTGAGGTCACATAGAAAGATATGACAGTCAGTCAGTTGTAATTTGTACGCCATTTCAGTTGAGGTCACCTCAACTACTTGACTATTCCGAATTAGTTATTCGGGAACAATGTTTGTTCACCACCTGTGGTGATGGGTCATATCATTTGCATGATCAAGTGGTCCTACATGTTTAGCTTTGCTGAATACCTGTATACTGTATCCGTTTCCATAGTGATAACTAAGAGGATGGTGATGCCCATGGTTTTAATGGTGTGCGATTAGTGGAACGTTGTGTACCTGTAAAGAGGACGTCTCCTCCGTCCAGAGTGGCGTTCTCATCTGACATCTCAACGATGTTTAGGTCCAGCTCCTTCAGAGCTCGCCGCATGGCCTCCGTCTAGAAAACACACATAGACAGACAGGGTTAAGGCACATACACAAATGCATATCTAGGCGCGTGCAGTCACGGACAGATGCACACACAAAGCATTCATTGGAAAGACGTTTATTGCAATGAGATATAGTACACACACATATGTCACACCAATAGGAGAGCTCTCAATGATATATGGAAATGAATACCTGGGACAGCCTAATAAACAGCGTCCAGAGAAAGGTATTATGATCATGATTATGATTGCTACATAACACGAGCGAAAAGGCACATGATCCACCATCAGCCAGGTTCCTGAGTAGAGTACCGAATCACGTAAACCAAACCAGTCTGTCCAAGAGATCATCATGACATCATCTCTGCGAGCCACAAGGTTATGTCATAACAGAGGAAGTATGTAAAACTTTTTATATGGCCACGGTGGTGGAAATGGGGTAGGAAGAGACCAACACTAACCTAAAAAAGGTTGGCGGATTAAAAAACAATCCATCCAAGTCAAAGTTCCTGGCCCGTTCTCGGGGTCAGCTGCCCCTGTGTGTGTCTCCATAGAAGAGGACCAGCTGTTTGGTGGTGGACTGGATTTGGTCAGTATAGCTTGGTCTGAGGTCCGCCTATTCTGATTTTGACTGTCCCGGGTTTTGGGGGTCCCCAGGGAGCTGTGACTGCCGCGGGGCCTGGGGCCAATGTGATGTTAGTGTAACATCAGTGTTTCCACAGGCCCCTATCTCACCATGACCTCAGCCTCGCTGTTCGCTAATCGAAGGCTTCTGCTTCTCCTCACACCAGACACCCGGGCCAAGCCATGAAGTCATCCAGGTAGAGACTGCCATGCGGGCCACGGCACAGCACAACACAGATAACACAAACACTTACTCTTTCTCACTCTCCCACACACGCATTAATACACTTGCTATGCATTACACACATCCACACACAAATCCAAGACCTCCCTTGGATCCTCAATGAAACATAGTAGAACATGAGACCCTTTACCCTTTAAGTTCTATGTTTTTTTTGTTTTTTTTTGGAAGGCTGCGAGGGTTTGTTTTGTAGAGGGACTCTAAGTGTGATTTTGGATGATCTTGTGGCTCTGGCTCTCAGACACAACAGCACCTGTGTAAACAATCATCACACAGACCAGGCTGTACCGGCTGGTTCCTCATCTGCTACGGCTCAACCTCATTCCACACAAACTCAACCACTTTTGCAGCATCTCACAGAGCACCAAAGGCATCTCATCCACATTTTCCCCTTTCTTCTCTCTCTCCTCCCTCTTCTTTCTTCAGCTCCCAAGAACATTGTCTCCTTTTCACCTATAGGTACATCGTACTCTAGTTCATTAGTGGTCATAAGTAGATACTATGAAGTCACGACTGAATGTCTATCTAATAAACAGCATGGAAAATAGCCGTTTTAATTGGACCAAATATCTATTGAAATTAGAACAGAAATGTTTTCCTTCAGAAGGTTATCAGTGCAACACCTTCAGCACTCCAATTAAGATGCATAGTAATTGCCCTAAGGGTACACAAGTTGTTTTGAATGATCCACAATAGATTTCAGATCTACTTTCCACTTGTCTTTGGCCTCATATTGCGTAAGGAACCAAATCAAATAAGTCAAGATTTCCCCTTTATTCAGTTTCATCTCCATTTCCCTCTACTTCTCACTACTCTTCCCTTCTCCCAGGGCTACTCCACCATTCCCCCACAGCCGCCCAGCCTCCACCACTGTGGTTGCCCCTCTCCTTCCCCTCTGCCTCCCGATGTGGCACACTGTGACAGGACTGGAGCCTCTGCCTGTGCCATCACAGCTGCAGCCTCCAGGGAGTACAAACGCACGCACCACGCAGATACGCACGCACACACAGACAACCCTAACCCCCTTGACTTCACCCCTCAGGCATTTCCTCTGACGTGACCTCACAGAAGGTGATCTGTCCCAGGGACGCCAACTGGGGCCCTCAGGGGCCCGGGAGTCAAACGCACCGACCCCTGAATACAGACAGGCGCTGGTGTGTGTGTGTGTGTGTGAGAAATAGAGTGGGGAACAGTTCTGGGGCCCGTCCGTCTCGTTCTTACCACCTGGACCCCCAAAACAGTTCTGGATTTGATATTTACATTGCATGGATGAGTAAATTAGCCCAGACTGGAAATACAATTGGGGGTGTTCAGTGCATGACAGATACAGACTAGAGGTGTGTGGGTGGTGGACTGGTGGAGGGGTTCCCTAAAGTCCAACAAAGCTCAGAGGGTGTGCAGATACATGCGGTGGAGGGGGAAATATAGGCTAGTACAAGGTTTCCCAAACTCGGTCCTGAATGAGAAGGGCCTTTTAAAATTCACGACAGAGTTTTGACTGTTCTGTCCTAGGTACCCTGGTCCCAGATCTGTTTATGCTGTCTTTCCAACTCCTATGGTCACTGTCAAGCAAGATAGCACAAACATATCTGGGACTAGGCTACTAATAGTTGGAGCATGAATACAGAAATAAATAGCTTCATTTTTATTCCATGGCCATTGGGCAATTGAGTTGGAAAAGTCAAGTTCATGCGGCATCAATGATCGTTGGAGCTTCGGCTGGACATCCCATAGCATAGATGAGGATGAACATATAAGACTAATGCAGAGAAGGAAAAGTTAAAGAATGGAATGGGAATGCCAATCAGAATGGAAAAGGCTAATGACAAAGCTATGCACCCCAGAGAAGGAATTTCAATAAACACACTGAACTTCATTAGGTATACAAAACATCCAGCGGGATAACGTTATCAGATCTTTCCAGGTATTTAGTACATCTTTGACGTCATGGAAGGACTAGAGAGACGACTGGACTGTCTTTGTTCAGTGATGATAGGAGTAACTTGGAGCCTTAAAAGACTGAGAGGTTTGCTATGGTCAGTGATTCTCACCGAGTGGTTACCTTGGGATTTGCATACTTGGCCTAGAGGGTAACACACTCGCACGCAGGTTGACGTTTATAGTCATGAATCTTTCCCTGTAGGCAGAACTGAGCGATTTCCGCTAGATGCACCAGCTGCAAAGTCAAAATTGGCTATATCGTAACAATTCATGAAAACAAACATTTGCTTTTTGGTCTTAATTTAAAGCTAGTGTTGTGAATGGTCATGCCACCCCCTACAGTCTTCTAACTGTCTCCAATTACCTTGGGCAACACCCCTTTCCTTCACACCTGTTTACACTCCCAAATCATCTCTCCTCTGCCCTTTTCACCCCTTTCAGTTCCTTATTGATGCAGCATGCTCCTTCCTACACACTAGGATATTCTTTTGGTGATGCCACTGGGTTGCCCTAGCATTCCTCCTGCATTATATGATGAAGTAAGTGCCCTTTGTTATTATACTGTTTGGAGAATGTAAATCCTAAATAATATATAGTACTTGCCCTATTATTTATTTGTATAGCCATGCCCTCAGTTTTCTAATGATGCTAAATGCTATGGGCCCTTTGTTCTAGTTATGTGTTGGCAGTCTCCTTAGTTTATAGGTGTTATATGTTAAGTCTATTTATACCCATAGTCACTTGGCACTACCTTGACATGTCTGCATCTTTATGTTCATTTCTTTGTTTTCCTAATGTTTCATTTTTGTATCTCTCTTCCAGACCACCACATCCTGATTCACATTATGACCGATGCACCGTTGTGGCAGAAACAGTCTGGAACCTAGCTTACTGTTCCGCCCTAGTCCTTTTCTTCATGGTCCTTCGAGCCGGGTAAGACTGCTTCCTTGGAACCAGACAACCTACCAGAAGGAGGTGCAGGAGTCATCCCCAAAAGCCTTCAAAACGCACACACCGAACCCAGAAGCACAAAGAAATCTTCACCCCCTTCCAGTACCAGCTCCTCCTAGGCATACTAAGAGACATTTAAAGTAATCTACAAGAGAACGCTGGAGCAGCGGGTACAGCGGACATCACCCCCATCAAGCTCCTATCTAATACAGCCTCCGTCGATAGTTCTTCCAAACCCCCCTCTTGTGGCCAGTGTGCCAGCCCCTCCAAGCTCCCCTCCTGTGGCCAGCACACCAGACCCTACCAAGCCTCATCCTCCAGCTCGGATCCAGGGAGGCACCATTCCAACTCCAACCCAGGGCCTTTCCTTTCCAGTGGTCAGCGTGCCACCTCCGGGACTTTCCTCTCCAGTAACCAACATGCCACGCCCTACAGGTCCCTCTCCTGTGGCAATTGTGCAACCTCCAAGACACCTCCTGGTGGCCAGCATGCCAACGCCATGCCTTCCGGCTGGCAAAACAAACCCAAGCCGTCCAACTGTCTAGAAACATCAGTGGGATGTTGAGCTTTGCCTTCCTCCTTGCACATCCTTGTTTCCCATATCCTATCTCCAAGGCTTTACAAGCCTCAACACATCCTACCCACAGGCTTTATAAGCCCCGACTCTTAACCTCCGTCCACGCCCTCCCCCTATGTGCTCTGTTCGTTACTGTGTTCAACTGTGTAATGATTCACATTCTGACCGATGCACCATGGTGGCCGTCCTGAGCCTAGCTAAGCCTGTCCTAGCCCTAGTCCTTTTCTTCAGTTAGGGTAAGCAGTGTGGTTAAGGTTAGGTTTCAAATCATGGGTTAGGGTTAGGGTTAGGGTTTTATGACTTTGTGCCTATGCCAGCTAGTGACCACCTGGAGCTACCTCTAGGGAAAGATTAATAACCTGCCACTCACGTGTGCGCATACACGCACACACAGGTTTTATATTAGTCTTATTTTAAATGAATATAGTTCAGTCCTTGAGCTGTTCTTGTCTAATGTTCTGTATTTTGTCATGTTTTGTTTTGTGCAGACCCCAGGAAGAGTAGCTGCTGCTTTAGCAACAGCTAATGGGGATCCTAATAAAATACTATAAGGGAGAGTGTTTCTAATTCTCCATTACATACACTGCTCCTCTGGACCGTCCCCTAACATGACTAAACAGGAATAGTATTTTATGAATAGTTCAGTAAAATGGAAGTTGCAGGTAAATCGGGAAGCCAAGGAAAAGCACTGAGCATGCAGGCACTGACTGACTGCTGCCTTGAGAGAGATGATGCTCTTTTTCTCACTTTCTCTCACACAACCTAAATGCATGCGCACATGCTTGCAAACACACACGCCACATGCACACATAGTACTGTGTCAATTATCTTTGTTGTTGCAAAACGGAGTTGTTTTTTCACCATTCCTCTGTTAACATGTTGTGGCAGTGCTATAACCCAGTTCACAGCAGGAATGTGACAAAAAGTATGCTATTTATGCAACAGTCTAATGAAAATAAACTCTCAATGCCTTGTCCAGGCCAGGCAGGCGGTATCCAAACAAATCCCAAGGCAATACGTTGGAAAAAACCTGCGGCTATGGTAACCAAGCCATCTTTCTCGCTCTCTCTCTCTCGCTCTCTCTCTCTCTCGCTCTCGCTCTTTTATTTTGCATAACACACAACTATCTGCTTAGGGATTACATAAACGTTTGATCAGTAGGTCAAAGTAAAGCAGCCACAGTAGATCATCAATAACCTCACAGCTGAGCAGAACAACAACCACGGGAGATGTGGCCGCCTGTCTCAGCAGCAGAGGAAAGGAGAGGAAGCTAGCTAGAGCCAGAGACCTATATCCAACCACTGCCAGACTGAGGTTTTGTCCCAAATAGCATCCCATTTTCAGAGCCCACGGCTCTGGTCAAAAGTAATGCATTATATAGGGAACAGGGTGTCTTTTAGGAGGGAGACTAGATCCAACCGCTGCCAGAACGACTTCATTTGGACTCCCAGGATATTCGGAGCTGGAGCAGAAAAATGCCCCAAACAGCCTGTGAGGCTGACATATTTATGGCTTCACTAAGAAGCTGAGATGGCAGAGCAGGGTGTGGCATGGTGGGGGGCATATTATGGTCTGAGTGTGGATTGTTGTGCAAAAGGAAACTCACATAGAAAACGCTCAGAGTTACAGGGAGATACAAAAAGGGGGGCGAGAGAGAGGAGAGAGAGCATTTAGGGGACTTGGCAAGGTAGGGCTCTCTCTATCTATGTTCCTCCACCCTGTTACCCTAGCGAGCCAGAGTGAGCCCCCAGGTAGCCTCCTTCACCCTGCTGGGGGTACATTTCAGTCCCGTCCCTTGGTGTTACCATGGACCAAACCCTCCAACCCGCTGGGGTGTTAGGCAAGAGGGGAAACCATTATACCTATACCTATTATACCAAACGGAGAGTTTGTTTCCAGCTTTATCAAGGCACCAATCATACCAGCTCAGGTATCTACCTCGGGCATTCAAAGGCTGTTTCTCTGTCACTGTCATTAGATACACGTGTCATGTTGAAGACTGGCTTTGTTAAAGGCATCACAATAAGGATGTTCCATTTCTGTGTTTTTTCTGTCAAAGTGCTTCACTCACACCCCTTCCCTTTCCGGGAAGAGTCAACTACCCTTCCACACTGGGAACGAGTCAGAATTGACTCTAACAAACTAAGAAATACTTACAGTGCCTTGCGAAAGTATTCGGCCCCCTTGAACTTTGCGACCTTTTGCCACATTTCAGGCTTCAAACATAAACATATATAACTGTATTTTTTTGTGAAGAATCAACAACAAGTGGGACACAATTATGAAGTGGAACGACATGTATTGATTATTTCAAACTTTTTTAACAAATCAAAAACTGAAAAATTGGGCGTGCAAAATTATTCAGCCCCCTTAAGTTAATACTTTGTAGCGCCACCTTTTGCTGCGATTATAGCTGTAAGTCGCTTGGGGTATGTCTCTATCAGTTTTGCACATCGAGAGACTGACATTTTTTCCCATTCCTCCTTGCAAAACAGCTCGAGCTCAGTGAGGTTGGATGGAGAGCATTTGTGAACAGCAGTTTTCAGTTCTTTCCACAGATTCTTGATTGGATTCAGGTCTGGACTTTGACTTGGCCATTCTAACACCTGGATATGTTTATTTTTGAACCATTCCATTGTAGATTTTGCTTTATGTTGTGGATCATTGTCTTGTTGGAAGACAAATCTCCGTCCCAGTCTCAGGTCTTTTGCAGACTCCATCAGGTTTTCTTCCAGAATGGTCCTGTATTTGGCTCCATCCATCTTCGCATCAATTTTAACCATCTTCCCTGTCCCTGCTGAAGAAAAGCAGGCCCAAACCATGATGCTGCCACCACCATGTTTGACAGTGTGTTCAGGGTGATGAGCTGTGTTGCTTTTACGCCAAACATAACGTCTTGCATTGTTGCCAAAAAGTTCAATTTTGGTTTCATCTGACCAGAGCACCTTCTTCCACATGTTTGGTGTGTCTCCCAGGTGGCTTGTGGCAAACTTTAAACAACACTTTTTATGGATATCTTTAAGAAATGGCTTTCTTCTTGCCACTCTTCCATAAAGGCCAGATTTGTGCAATATACGACTGATTGTTGTCCTATGGACAGAGTCTCCCACCTCAGCTGTAGATCTCTGCAGTTCATCCAGAGTGATCATGGGCCTCTTGGCTGCATCTCTGATCAGTCTTCTCCTTGTATGAGCTGAAAGTTTAGAGGGACGGCCAGGTCTTGGTAGATTTGCAGTGGCCTGATACTCCTTCCATTTCAATATTATCGCTTGCACAGTGCTCCTTGGGATGTTTAAAGCTTGGGAAATCTTTTTGTATCCAAATCCGGCTTTAAACTTCACAACAGTATCTCGGACCTGTCTGGTGTGTTCCTTGTTCTTCATGATGCTCTCTGCGCTTTTAACGGACCTCTGAGACTATCACAGTGCAGGTGCATTTATACGGAGACTTGATTACACACAGGTGGATTGTATTTATCATCATTAGTCATTTAGGTCAACATTGGATCATTCAGAGATCCTCACTGAACTTCTGGAGAGAGTTTGCTGCACTGAAAGTAAAGGGGCTGAATAATTTTGCACGCCCAATTTTTCAGTTTTTGATTTGTTAAAAAAGTTTGAAATATCCAATAAATGTTGTTCCACTTCATGATTGTGTCCCACTTGTTGTTGATTCTTCACAAAAAAATACAGTTTTATATCTTTATGTTTGAAGCCTGAAATGTGGCAAAAGGTCGCAAAGTTCAAGGGGGCTGAATACTTTCGCAAGGCACTGTATAGTAAAAAGCACTATCACTATCCATTAGAAAGATGAGTTTCAAGAAACTTTGGCACAGCAACTGTGGAATGGCATCTTTTAAAACAACATCTTATTCTTAGTGTGCTTCAGTATACAAGGGAAGCCTCATAGGATGTGAACTTTAGAGATGTATAGATCTAGCACTGTAATCAGCACACAAACTCACTCCCGACACTACTCTGTTATGTAGCCTAGCTACAAGCCAGGGGGGAACCCTAGATGATCTTCAGAGCTCTAGGCAGCATGCTCTCAGGAAGGGAGACAGATTAGAGGACATGGAAAAACAAGAAAAATACATAAAGACGAGAATGGGAATGAGTGGAATAAGAGAGAATTCTTTCAAGACACCTCAATTCATTCAAGACCCCCCCCCACACACACACACACCCACACACACAGAGCTCTACTACAACAAACAAAGGTATCAGCATTGCCGGCCCAGGGCCAGCATTCCATTTTCCAGGGAAAATAAAGCTTCTCCTTCCAACCTCCAATCTCCCTCCTTATATCAGCAGCAGAGCCAGAAAGATACGTGTGTATGTTTTTGTAGTAGCTGTGTGTCTCTCACACACACAACCTCACACTGCGATGGCTCCACAAATATAGAGGGCAACAGGGTTTGTTGAAGGTGGGTGTAAGAGTGGGGGGTATGGGTTGCCCTTCTGTATCCCCCCCACGTATTGCCCTGACCACCAGGGACTATATATCTGCCCCCCCCCCCCCCCCCCCCCCACACACACACACACACCCCTCTACCCCAACACAGGAGGTGAAACAATAAACACACCCCCTAGGAGGATTACAGTGGACCCTTGCCTGGCCGCCTCTGCCTGATCAGAAATAACATTCCGTTCATCAGTGAGGGAGCATGCACACACGCACACACAGCTCTGTACCCCCAGCCGGTCAGTCACGCCATCATACAACAGGCCCTTAGAGAGAAGACAAACGGCTGGCATTCACTTTCAAGGGCTCTGTTAAATCGTACTGACACAATGATACATTCTGTGACCAGATGGGTTTAACGACAACAATGTAGGCCAGAAGTTAACTTCAAAAGGGGAACATAAATTCGAACATGATTGCCTTTGAAGGTCCTTTGATCTATAAAGTAAAAAGCCTGGACGAAGATAGGTTGCCCGAATGTGTAGGCGCTTAACGAGAGGTGGCCCCACTAACTCAACTCCCACACTTGTTGAATAGTGACTTTACTCTCCCTTTCTCTGGCTAATATAGAGGGAAAAACCTATTCCCAGACCACCTTTGGCCTACCTGGCCAGGTATACAGGACCACCCACATCTTTAGTGGAGCAGTGAATAACTAAAACACTGACCTGACTGGATCCACCATCCCAAACACTCACCCTCCAACCCACCCCCCCCTCCCCCGATATAGCATGTTGTGTGTGTCTACAACTCCACAAGCTTCTATCAAGATTGTAAAATGTTTGGCAAGGGACTTCTAGACTAACTAAAAGACACTGTTAGGCAGAGTTTGTCTGGACGAGAGTTAGAGGAAACAGAGGGAAATTGTTCAGTGAAGCTCATGAACACTCACCACACACATGTACGCACACACACACTGAATCATAGAGCTCCAAGCAAATACTTTCCCTGAATGTCTCCCAGAGCGTGACCCCAGATGACTCTTCCAGAGGGGGTAATGGAAAAAATCTGGTTTGACGCTTTGAGAGAATCAGAGATGAGACAGAAGAAACGAGATAGGTAGTTTAGACTGCGGTAAAATAGGCAGAGAGATAGAGAAAGGAGATAGAGAGAGAGACGAGTCATGAGTGAGGAGGTGATGATACTAATGCTATCACTAAAGGAATCCCCATCTCATCTCTAATCCTCCAATGCCCGGAAGAGGGAGGCTGGACAGGGTGAGGTCAGCCCATGCAGGGTTAGCCTGCTCTGGGCCTCTAAGAGAGGGACCCTGTCCATGGAGGTCAGAAGAACCACTGGTCTCCAGAGGATACTGATAATGAGTAATTCAGAAGAAATGTCTGTACAGTGTACAGTCATGGCCAAAAGTTGAGAATGACACAAATATTAATTTTCACAAAGTTTGCTGCTTCAGTGTCTTTAGATATTTTTGTCAGATGTTACTATGGAATACTGAAGTATAATTACAAGCATTTCATAAGTGTCAAAGGCTGGCCTCCCGGGTGGCGCAGTGGTTAAGGGGTACAGCGCCAGCTGTGCCATCAGAGTCCCTGGGTTCGCGCCCAGGCTCTGTCGTAACCGGCCGCGACCGGGAGGTCCGTGGGGCGACGCACAATTGGCCTAGCGTCGTCCGGGTTAGGGAGGGATTGGTCGGTAGGGATCTCCTTGTCTCATCGCGCACCAGTGACTCCTGTGGCGGGCCGGGCGCAGTGCGCGCTAGCCAAGGTTGCCAGGTGCACGGTGTAGCCTCCGACACATTGGTGCGGCTGGCTTCCGGGTTGGATGCGCGCTGTGTTAAGAAGCAGTACGGGTTGTGTATCGGAGGACGCATGACATTCAGCCTTTGTCTCTCCCGAGCCCGTACGGGAGTTGTAGCAATGAGACAAGATAGTAGCTACTACAACAATTGGATACCACGAAATTGGAGAAAGGCTTTTATTGACAATTACATGCAGTTGATGCAGAGTCAATATTTGCAGTGTTGACCCTTCTTTTTCAAGACCTCTGCAATCTGCCCTGGCATGCTGTCAATTAACTTCTGGGCCACATCCTGACTGATGGCAGCTCATTCTTGCATAATCAATGCTTGGAGTTAGTCAGAATTTGTGGGTTTTTGTTTGTCCACACGCCACTTGAGGATTGACCACAAGTTCTCAATGGGATTAGGGTCTGGGGAGTTTCCTGGCCATGGACTCAAAATATCAATGTTTTGTTCCCCGAGCCACTTAGTTATCACTTTTGCATTATGGCAAGGTGCTCCATCATGCTGGAAAAGGCATTGTTCATCACCAAACTATTCCTGGATGGTTGTGTTGGACAATGTGTTGGTACCATTCTTTATTCATGGCTGTGTTCTTAGGCAAAATTGTGAGTGAGCCCACTCCCTTGGCTGAGAAGCAACCCCACACATGAATGGTCTCAGGATGCTTTACTGTTGGCATGGCACAGGACTGATGGTAGCGCTCACCTTGTCTTCTCCGGACAAGCTTTTTTCCGGATGCCCCAAACAATCGGAAAGGGGACTCATCAGAGAAAATGACCCCAGTCCTCAGCAGTCCAATCCCTGTACCTTTTGCAGAATATCAGTCTGTCCCTGATATTTTTCCTGGAGAGAATTGGCTTCTTTGTTGCCCTTCTTGACACCAGGCCATCCTCCAAAAGTCTTCGCCTCATTGTGCATACAGATGCACTCACACCTACCTACTGCCATTCCTGAGCAAGCTGTGGTGCCCCGATCCCACAGCTGAATCAACTTTAGGAGATGGTCCAAGCCTTTAACAAACAATGCAGTTTTAAGAAAATATCAACAAAAAATAAGTAAGCGATAAGAAAAACAAACAATTAAGGAGCAGCAGTAAATAACAATAGCGGGCTATATACAGGGGGTACCGGTTCAGAGAATGTGTCAATATGCGGGGACACCATTGTCGAGGTAATTGAGGTAATTATGTACATGCTGGTAGGGCTATTAAAGGGGCTATGAATAGATAATAACAGAGAGTAGCAGCAGCGTAGGGGGGTAGTAAAGAGAACAGTCTATGACTAGTGTGGCTGGAGTCTTTGACAAATTTTAGGGCCTTCCTCTGACACCGCCTGGTATAGAGGTCCTAGATGGCAGGAAGCTTGGCCCCGGTGATGTACTGGGCCGTATGCACTACCCTCTGTAGTGTAGTGCCTTGCGGTCAGAGGCCGAGCAGTTGCCATACCAGGCAGTGATGCAACCCGTCAGGATGCTCTTGATGGTGCAGCTATAAAACCTTTTGAGGATCTGAGGACCCATTCCAAATCTTTTCAGTCTCCTGAGGGGGATTAGGTTTTGTCGTGCCCTCTTCAACGCTGTCTTTCTGTGCTTGGACCATGTTAGTTTGTTGGTGATGTGGACGCCAAGGAACTTGAAGCTCTCAACCTGCTCCACTACAGCCCCGTCAATGAGAATGGTGGCGTGCTCGGTCTTCCTTTTCCTGTAGTCCACAATCATCTCCTTTGTCTTGATCACGTTGAGGGAGAGGTTGTTGTCCTTGCACCACACAGTCAGCTCTCTGACCTCCTCCCTATAGGCTGCCTCATCATTGTCGGTGATCAGGCCTACCACTGTTGTGTCATCAGCAAACTTAATGATGGTGTTGGAGTTGTGCCTGGCCGTGCAGTCATGGGTGAACAGGGAGTACCGGAGGGGACTGAGCACGCACCACTGAGGGGCCTCCGTGTTGAGGATCAGCTTGGCGGATGTGTTGTTAACTACACTTACCACCTGGGGGCGGCCCTTCAGGAAGTCCAGGATCCAGTTAGAGGGAGGTGTTTAGTCCCAGGGTCCTTAGTTTAGTGATGGGTTTTGAGAGCACTACGGTGTTGAATGCTGAGCTGTAGTTAATGAATAGCATTCTCACATAGATGTTCCTTTTGTCCAAGTGGGAAAGGGCAGTGTGGAGTACAATAGAGATTGCATCATTTGTGGATCTGTTGGTGCGGTATGCAAATTGGAGTGGGTCTAGGGTTTCTGGGATAATGGTGTTGATGTGAGCCATGACCAGCATTTCAAAGCACTTCATGGCTACAGATGTGAGTGGCTCGGCTCGGTAGTCAATTAGGCAGGTTACCTTAGTGTTCTTGGGCACAGGGACTATGGTGGTCTGCTTGAAACATGTTGGTATTACAGACTCAGACATGGAGAGGTTGAAAATGTCAGTGAAGACATTTGTCAGTTGGCCAGTGCATCCTCGGAGAACACGTCCTGGTATTCCGTCTGGCCCAGCGGCCTTGTGAATGTTGACCTCACATCGGCTGCGGAGAGCGTGATCACACAGTCATCGGGACCAGCTGATGTTTCAGTGTTATTTGCCTCGAAACGAGCATATAAGTTATTTAGCTCGTCTGGTAGGCTCGTGTCACTGGGCAGCACTCAGTTGTGCTTCGCTTTGTAATAGTTTGCAAGCCCTGCCACATCCGACGAGCGTCGGAGTTGGTGTGGTACGATTTGATCTCAATCTTGTATTGACGCTTTGCCTGTTTGTTGGTTTAGAAGGCATAGAGCGATTTCTTATAAGCTTCCGGTTTAGAGGCCCACTCCTCAAAAGTGGCAGCTCTGCCCTTTAGCTCTGAATGTTGCCTGTAATCCATGGCTTCTGGTTGGGGTATGTCACTGTGGGGACGATGTCCTCGATGCACTTATTGATAAAGCCAGTGACTGATGTGATGTACTCCTCAATGCCATCGGAAGAATCCCGTAACATATTCCAGTCTGTGCTAACAAAACAGTCCGGTAGTTTAGCATCTGCTTCATCAGACCACTTTTTTTATAGACCGAGTCACTAGTGCTCACTGCCTTAATGTTTTCTTGTAAGCTTTTACTGGTTCTATCAGGAGGATAGAGTTATGGTCAGATTTTCCAAATGCAGTGCGAGGGAGAGTGTTGTCCGCGTCTCTGTATGTGGAATAAACGTAGTCTCAATTTTTTTCCCCTCTGGTTGCACATTTAAAATGCTGATAGAAATTCGATAAAACTGATATAAGTTGCCCTGCATTAAAGTCAACAGCCACCAGGAGCGCCGCCTCTGGATGAGCATATTCCTGTTTGCTTATGGCGGAATACAGCTCATTGAGTGCGGTTTTAGTGCCAATTTTGTTCTGTGGTGGTATGTAGAGAGCTATGAAACAAAGATGAAACCTCTCTAGGCATTCTTATCGGCAGACTCAATAGCCTTTGCTTCTCAAATGACTGCCTCGCCTGGTTCACCAACTACTTCTCAGATAGAGTTCAGTGTGTCAAATCGGGGGGCCTGTTGTCCGGACCTCTGGCAGTCTCTATGGGGATGCAACAGGGTTCAATTCTTGGGCCGACTCTTTTCTCTGTATATTTCAATGATGTCGCTCTTGCTGCTGGTGATTCTCTGATCCACCTCTATGCAGACGACACCATTCTGTATGCATTTGGCCCTTCTATGGACACTGCGCTAACAAACCTCCAAACAAGCTTCAATGCCATAAAATACTCCTTCCGTGGCCTCCAACTGCTTTTAAATGCTAGTAAAACTAAGTGCATGCTCTTCAACCGTTTGCTGCCCGCACCCTCTAGCCCGACTAGCATCACTACTCTGGACGGTTCTGACAACTACAAATACCTAGGTCTCTGGTTAGACTGTAAACTCTCCTTCTAGACTCACATTAAGCATCTCCAATCACAAATTAATTTAGCAACAAAGCCTCCTTCCCTCATGCTGTCAAACTTACCCTCGTAAAACTGACTATCCTACCGATCCTTAACTTCGGCAATGTCATTTACAAAATAGCCTCCGACACTCTAATCAGCAAACTGGATGGAGTCTATCACAGTGCCATCTGTTTATTCACCAAAGCCCGATTACTACCCACCACAGCGACCTGTATGCTCTCGTTGGCTGGCCCTACATATTTGTCGCCAAACCCACTGGCTCCAGATCATCTATACGTCTTTGCTAGGTAAAGCCCCGCCTTATCTCAGCTCACTGGTCACCATAGAAACACCCACCCATAGCACGCGCTCCAGCATGTATATTTCACTGGTCATCCCCAAAGTCAACACTTCCTTTGGCCGCCTTTCCTTCCACTTCCTTCTCTGCTGACAATGACTGGAACGAATTGCAAAAATCACTGAAACTGGAGTCTTACATCTCCCTCTCTAACTTTAAGCATCAGCTGTCAGAGCAGCTTACCGATCACTGTACCTGTGCACAGCCAATCTATAAATAGCACACCCAACTACCTCATCCCCATATTGTTACTTATCCTCTTGCTCTTTTGCACCCCAGTATTTCTACTTGCATATCATCATCTGCACATCTATCACTCCAGTGTTAATGCTAAATTTGAAATATTTCACCTCTATGGCCTATTTATTGCCTTACCTCCCTACTCTTCTACATTTGCACACACTGTACACAGATTTTTCTATTGTGTTATTGACTGTACGTACGGTTGTTTATGTGTAACTCTGTGTTGTTGTTTTTGTAGCACTGCTTTGCTTTATCTTGGCCAGGTCGCAGTTGTAAATGAGGACTTGTTCTCAACTGGCCTACCTGGTTAAATAAAGTTGAAATGAATACATAAAAAAAGAAGGTATATAGTGTGATCTACAGCTTATCATGAGATACTCAAACTCAGGCGAGCAAAACTTTGAGACTTCCTTAGATATCTTGCACCAGCTGTTGTTTATATGAATGCATAGGCCCCTGCCCCGTGTCTTACCAGAGTCTGCTTAACTGTCTTGCCGATAGAGTGTATAACCCGCCAGCTGTATGTTCTTAATGTCATCGTTCTGCCGCGACTCTGTGAAACATAAGCTTTTGCAGTTTTTAATGTCAAGGTTGATAGGATATACGTGCTTTCAGTTCGTCCCATTTATTTTCCAGAGATTAAACGTTAGCTAGCAGAATGGAAGGCAAGGGCAGATTAGCCACTCGTCGCCTGATCCTCGCAAGGCACCTGGATCCTTTGCCTCAATCTCAGTTTCCTTCTCCAGTGAATCACGGGGATCAGGGCCTATTTGGGTGTCTGCAATATGTCCCTCACGTCCGACTCATAGAGGAAGAACTCCTTGTCCAATTTGAGATGAGCAATCCCAGTTCTGATGTCTGATGTCCAGAAGCTCTCATAAGAGACGGTAGCATCAAATCAAATAATCAAATCAAATGTTATTTGTCACATACACATGGTTAGCAGATGTTAATGCGAGTGTAGCGAAATGCTTGTGCTTCTAGTTCCGACAATGCAGTAATAACCAACGAGTAATCTAACCTAACAATTCCAGAACTACTACCTTATACACACAAGTGTAAAGGGATAAAGAATATGTACATAAAGATATTAATGAGTGATGGTACAGAACGGCATAGGCAAGATGCAGTAGATGATATAGAGTACAGTATATACATATGAGATGAATAATGTAGGGTATGTAAACATTATATTAAGTAGCATTGTTTAAAGTGGCTAGTGATATATTTTACATCAATTTCCATCAATTCCCATTATTAAAGTGGCTGGAGTTGAGTCAGTGTGTTGGCAGCAGCCACTCAATGTTAGTGGTGGCTGTTTAAAAGTCTGATGGCCTTGAGATAGAAGCTGTTTTTCAGTCTCTCGGCCCCTGCTTTGATGCACCTGTACTGACCTCACCTTCTGGATGATAGCGGGGTAAACAGGCAGTGGCTCGGGTGGTTGTTGTCCTTGATGATCTTTATGGCCTTCCTGTGACATCGGGTGGTGTAGATGTCCTGGAGGGTAGGTAGTTTGTCCCCGGTGATGCTTTGTGCAGACCTCACTACCCTCTGGAGAGCATTCCCATTGTGGGCGGAGCAGTAGCCGTCCCAGGCGGCGATACAACCCGACAGGATGCTCTCGATTGTTCATCTGTAGTGTTCTGTGAGTGCTTTTGGTGACAAGCCGAATTTCTTCAGCCTCCTGAGGTTGAAGAGGCGCTGATGCACTTTCTTCATGATGCTGTCTGTGTGGGTGGACCAATTCAGTTTGTCTGTGATGTGTACGCCGAGGAACTTAAAAAACATACTACCCTCTCCACTACTGTCCCATCGATGTAGATAGGGGGTGCTCCCTCTGCTGTTTCCTGAAGTCCACAATCATCTCCTTAGTTTTGTTGACGTTGAGTGTGAGGTAATTTTCCCGACACCACACTCCGAGGGCCCTCACCTCCTCCCTGTAGGCCGTCTCGTCGTTGTTGGTAATCAAGCCTACCACTGTAGTGTCGTCCGCAAACTTGTTGGTTGAGTTGGAGGCGTGCATGGCCACGCAGTCATGGGTGAACAGGGAGTACAGGAGAGGGCTCAGAACGCACCCTTGTGGGGCCCCAGTGTTGAGGATCAGCGGGGTGGAGATGTTGTTACCTACCGTCACCACCTGGGGGCGGCCCGTCAGGAAGTCCAGTACCCAGTTGCACAGGGCGGGGTCGAGACCCAGAGTCTCGAGCTTGATGACGAGTTTGGAGGGTACTATGGTGTTAAATGCTGAGCTGTAGTCGATGAACAGCATTCTCACATAGGTATTCCTCTTGTCCAGATGGGTTAGGGCAGTGTGGTTGAGATTGCATCATCTGTGGACCTATTTGGACGGTAAGCAAATTGGAGTGGGTCTAGGGTGTCAGGTAGAGTGGAGTTGATATGGTCCTTGACTAGTCTCTCAAAGCACTTCATGATGATGTAGTCGTTTAGCTCAGTTACCTTAGCTTTCTTGGGAACAGGAACAATGGTGGCCCTCTTGAACCATGTGGGAACAGCAGACTGGGATAAGGATTGATTGAATCAGCATTATGTACAAAACAAGTTACGAACAACGCAAAATAGTGTTTAACATGATTTTTGAATGACTACCTCATCTCTGTACCCCACACATACAGATAATTGTAAGGTCTCTCAGTCGAGCAGTGAATTTCAAACACAGATTCAACCACAAATACCAGGGAGGTTTTCCAATGCCTCACAAAGAGAGGCACCTATTGGTTGATGGGTACAACATTTAAAAAGCAGACATTGAATATCCTTTTGAGCATGGCGAAGTTATAAATTACACTTTGGATAGTGAATTAATACACCCAGTCACTACAAAGATACAGGCGTCCTTCATAAATCAGTTCCCGGAGAGGAAGGAAGCCGCTCAGGGATTTCACCATGAGGCCAATGGTGACATTAAAACAGTTACAGAGTTTAATGGCTGTGACGGGAGAAAACTGAGGATGGATAAACAAGATTGTTGCTACTCCACAATACTAAATGCAATGACAGAGTGAAAAGAAGGAAGCCTGTGGAGAAAAAAATATTCCAAAGCATGCATCCTGTTTACAATAACGCACTAAAGTAAATCTGCAAAACTCTGGCAAAGAAACGAACTTCATGTCCTGAATACAAAGTGTTATGTTTGGGGCAAATCCAACACAACACATCACTGAGTACCACTCTTCATATTTTCAAGCATGGTGGTTGCTGCATCTTGCTATGGGTATCCTTTTCATCGGCAAGGACGAGATAGTTTTTTGGGGGATAAAAAGAAACAGAATAGACAGGCAAAATCCTAGAGGAAAACCTGGTTCAGTCTGTTTTTTAACAGACGCTGGGAGACAAATTCACCTTTCGGCAGGACAATAACCTAAAACACAAGGCCAAATATTTATTTAATTAACTAGGCAAGTTGGTTAAGAACACATTTTTATTTATAATGACAGCCTACCCCGGCCAAACCCGGACAACGCAGGGCCATCATCATCCTGTTCATAAGTACTGAACATCCCAAATTCAACATCAAATAACATGGGGGCCATAATCTATGCATTGTAGTGACTCTTCTCATTCCTAGACTCTATAATCATTATTTTTCCAACTAATTTATATTTTTGAGGTGTTCCCAGCGATTTGTTCTCTGCTCCAGAACAATGAAATGGTTTTGGACAGAGAGCGAGAGAGAGAGCGAGAGAGAGAGAGCGAGAGAGAGCGAGAGAGCTGTGTGCAGTAAGAGAACACCATACCACACAGCAACACCCAGACTTTCCAAAGAATGTGATGGACACGTTCCCAAAGGCAAAAAGGGGAGTTTTCTGCCAACCAGCCAGGGTATAAACTAACTGCCCATTGTGAAGGGATCTCCCAAAACAGCAATAGGGCAGCCATGTAAACCCAGACGTATGGGAGTGGCTCATATGCATTAAAAAATAAGGTATAGAAGCAGCAATGCCGGGGTTCAAGTTGTGTGCCCACTCTGCCACCATCAGGACAAATTGGACACATCACCCTAGGATGAGCTACTTCTGTACTCCTTACCATGTTTGCCAAATATCAGAACTCAAAATCAAACAGATTATTTAATATGCTTCTGACACTATTTTGGACCATTTTCAATGATGTTGACTACTTTAAACATCTTCTCCAGAACTGCTGGACAGATTGACACCAAATTGGGTATATAGCATCTTGTACCCATGTCGTTAAACGCAATATTTTCCAAGACTAGCTGAAACAATATAGCCGCCATGAGCCGATGAGCTTGCATTAATGTTGTTTCCTGTCCAACAACCCTACCATGCGGCTAAACTGAACCACAGGTCAGCTAGACTCATATTACTGAGCATGTGTGCCAAATTTCATCACTCTGACTCAAACAGATCACAATATATAAACATGTGCACCTTATAGAGCAACCGTGTGGTCGATCTGATTGTGCTTGCATGTTGAGTCTTCAGTGTTTGAAACGTGTCCCAAAATTGTTACAAAATGAAAATACGTGTGATTTATATGCATTTATGGAATACACCCACGTGAATGTTTATTGGTCAGTAGTGGCCATGTTGTTTCACATACTAGGCTGGAGCGCATTGGTTTGAGAAACCTTGGTCCACAGATGCCATATAAATTACATGACCAAAAGAATGTGGACATCTCATTCCAAAATCATGGGCATTAATGGAGTTGGTCACCCCTTTACTTCTATAACAGCCTCCACTCTTCTGGGAAGGCATTCCACTAAATGTTGGAACATTGCTTCAGGGACTTACTTCTATTCCGCCACAAGAGCATTAGTGAGGTTGGGCACTGATGTTGGGCGATTAGGCCTCTCTCTCAATCGGCGTACCAATTCATCCCGAAGGTGTTCGATAGGGTTGAGGTCAGGGCTCTGTGCATGCCAGTCAAGTTCTTCCACACCGATCTTGACAAATCATTTTTGTATGGACATCGCTTTGTCCACTGGGGCATTACCATGCTGAATCAGGAAAGGGCCGTCCCAAACTGTTGCCACAAAGTTTGAAGCACAGAATCGTCTAGAATGTCATGGTATGCTGTAGCGCTAAGATTTACCTTCACTGGAACTAATGGGCTTAGCCCAAACCATGAAAAACAGCCCCAGATCATTATTCCTCCTCTACCAAACTTTACAGTTGGCACTATGCATTGGGGCAAGTAGCATTCTCCAGTCGGACTGTCAGATGGTGAAGCATGATTCACGCCAGAGAATGCATTTCCACTGCTCCAGAGACCAATGGCGGCGAGCTTTACACCACTCCAGCCGATGCTTGGCATTGCGCATGATGATCTTAGGCTTGTGTGTGGCTGCTTGGCTGTGGACATCCATTTCATGAAGCTCCCGACGAACAGTTCTTGCGCTGAAGTTGCTACCAGAGGCATTTTGGAACTCTGTATTGAGCGTTGCAACCAAGGACAGGCAATTTTTAGGAGCTTCAGCACTTATTCAAGTCCCATTCTGTGAGCTTGTGTGGCTTACCACTTTGTCTTCACAATAACAGCACTTACAGTTGACAGGGGCAGTGCTAGCAGAGCAGAAATTTGATGAAATTATTTGTTGGAAAGGTGGCATCCTATGACGGTGCCATGTTGAAAGTCAATTAACTCTTCAGTAGGGCCATTTTACTGCCAATGTTTTGTCTATGGCGATTGCATGGCTGTGTGCTCGATTTTATACACCTGTCAGCAACGGGTGTGGGTGAAATAGCCAAATCCACTAAGTTGAAGTGGTGTCCACATACATTTGTATATGTAGTGTATCAAGTTTCATGTAGATATTTATTTCGGTGCTAGAGGAGTAGCATTTTATGTGTTTTTCTCAAAATTCAAAATGACGGAAAATCCATTATGGCGAGCCTTATGGGTCCTGAAGGCAAGGGGGAGGCTTTACGGACATGCCTGGTGCCCAAACAGATTCGGTTCAGTCAATTCAGTCAGTCGTCCTCATGAGCCCTCCCTACCTAGCTAGATTATGCTTGTGGATAGAAATTTCTCCGCGAATTTGAAACTTATCTGCCGAAGTTGGGACTTGGGAGTGTTCAGAATCATTCAGTTTTTATTGGACTACAAAAGCAATAAATGTGCTTTAACTGTCCCTCTGGCCTGAAATTAGCAAGACTGGCGGCAGGTAGCCTAGCGGTTAGAACGCTAGGACAGTAAACGAAAGGTTGCTGGTTTGAATCCCAGAGCTGACTTGGTAAAGAAAAATATGTTGATGTGCCCTTGAGCAAGGCACTTAACCCTAATTTCTCCTCTAAATTGCTCTGGTGTTGATACACTGGTCCTTGGTCTGGTTCTCAGAAAGTTGTGGTGTGGATCTAAAGGGTTACATTCTTGACTTACTTTCTGGTACTCACACCAATTTTACACTTTGAATCCATGTGGGTTGTGCACACATCAGGAAACTCTGGAGAGTATTGAGATACATAGCCAGCAGGGGGCTCCTTTTCCACCAAGAGCGTCTGAAAGACTTGAATTGTCACGCCCAACCTCACTCAATTTACAGCTGCTTGGTCTATAAATGGAGGAATTAATTAAGCGGTGGCTGAGGAGATCTTGTTAAAAATGTTGGAAAATATGCACTATTTTCAAAATTTCAGATGATCCATCATGGTGACATCGTAGGTTCTAGAGGAAAATGTTTTCCTTGGGTTGAGAGGAAACGCTGTACCAAATTCCGAGAATCTAGGTCAAACGAGGAGGCGGGGGTGACCTTTTGAAGTAAAATGTTGTTTATAAGGCCACCATTTGGCCGAGTTGTACCACGTGTAATCAAATGTATTTGCCTATCAAGTTGGGTCTCTATAGGTCTTACCATTTAAGAGTTATAGCTCTCCAAAGATCGGAAAAATAATAATAATCCTAGGAATTATAGAGTTCAAATCTAATAAACTTTTATTAGTCACATGCGCCGAATTCAACACCTTACCTTACAGTGAAATGCTTACTTACGAGCCCCTAACCAACAGTGCAGTTTAAAAAAATACAGAAAAGAATAAGAGATAAAAGTAACAAGTAATTAAAGATCAGCAGTAAAACAATAATATATACAGGGGGTGCCGGTACAGAGTCAATGTGCGGGGGCACCAGTTAGTTGAGGTAGTCTGTACATGTAGGTAGAATTAAAAATTAAAGTGACTATGCATAGATGGCAACAGAGAGTGGCAGTGGTGTGGAGAAGGGAGGGGCAATGCAAATAGTCTGGGTAGCCATTTGACTAGATGTTCAGGAGTCTTATGGATTGGGGGTAGACGCTGTTTAGAAGCCTCTTGAACCAAGATTCAGCGCTCCGGTACCGCTGGAGGCTCAGAGGCCGAGCAGTTGCCATACCAGGCAGTGATGCAACCAGCTGTAGAACCTTCTGAGGATCTGAGGACCCATGCCCTTCGGGGGCTTGGATCCTAATAATCCTAACAATTACAATAGGGTTCCAGCCCCTTTGTGGCTTGGACGCTTTATTAATAATGAAAGTCAACAAATACAATAGGGTTTCACCAGATTTGCTGCTTGAACCCTTTAAAAGAAAGTAAGGGCTTTTTTATTATTTTAAAGGGAGGGGAGAATAGAAAAAAGCGAGAGGACCGTGTTTCCCATAAATGTTAATGAAGGGCTTTCCCAGGCGTTTCTTTTTTTCCTGCAATATGAAACAAGGGATCAGACAGATGCTGATGTAAACCAGTAAGGGTCTACCTAAAAGAGGAGGTAGAGAGGAGGGAAAAACACTGGAAGGAACTGGACATTAACTATAGGTTTTTAGGCTTTACTAGGGTCAGCTAGTTCCTAAATCTCTTTACAGTGTACAGACACTATTCTCACTCCATTCTTCCTCGAAATCAATAGTCTCTCGGTTCAAGGACACCATTTGTCCTCAGAAAACTCTCTGGCAATACCAATAAGGATTCAAGCCTTTCCCATTTAGTCTTAATCTTTGGGTTGAAATGAGGTAAAACCAGTTCCATTTTGTTGTTACATTTATGTTTATAGACACAAGATTAATGATATGTATTTAAAAGATGGATTGTGCGGTGAGCCTACTATTTATAGATTAAGAATGTAATGTTAATACTGCTGTAAAATGGACTGGAGGAGGTTGTTTCCTATTAAATATGCCAATATGTACGTGCGTACGTGTGTGTGTGGTGGCCTCTCACCAACCTACGGCCAGGTTCTTTATCTTGATTGGGTGGGTGTTTTGCATGCATGACTCATTGAAACAGCCAGGGTCCCCAAAATCATGATCTTCTGGCCCAGCGCTAATGTCAGGGTAGATTAGTGGTTACAGAAAAATACATGCTGAAGAGAAATGGAACGATGTGTATCACAACTGTGACAACTGTCACAACTGCTGAAGCAGCTAGGCTAAAACCCCACTGCAATGAATCCTCAGAAAATGTTGAAAAAGTAAATCGAAAAGACATTATACAACCATATTGTAAACACTTGAAGTCTGGATGCAGTCTATCACAGTGCCATTTTGTTACCAAATCACCTTATACTGTACCACCCACCACTGCGACCTGTAAGCTCTAGTCAGCTGGCCCTCGCTATATATTCGTCGCCAAACCCACTGGCTCCAGGTCATCTAGAAGTCTATGCTAGGTAAAGCTCTGTCTTATCTCAGTTCACTGGTCACGATAACAACACCCACCCGTAGAACACGTTCCAGCAGGTATATTTCACTGATCATCCCCAAAGCCAACACCTTGTTTGGCTGACTTTCCTTCCAGTTCTCTGCTGCCAGTGACTGGAACAAATTGCAAAAATAGCTGAAGTTGGAGACTTTTATTTCCCTCACCAACTTTAAACATCAACTATCTGAGCAGCTAACCGATCGCTGCAGCTGTACATAGTCCATCTGTAAATAGCCCACCCAATCTACCTACCTCATCCCCATACTGTTTTTATTTTATTTACTTTTCTGCTCTTTTGCACACCAGTATCTCTACTTGCACATCATCATCTGCTCATTTATCACTCCAGTGTTAATCTGCTAAATTGTAATTATTCGCTCCTATGGCCTATTTATTGCCTACCTCCTCATGCCTTTTGCACACACTGTATATTGACTTTCTTTTTTCTACTGTGTCATTGACTTGTTTATTGTGTTATTGGCTTGTTTATTGTTTACTCCATGTGTAACTCTGTGTTGTTGTCTGCGTCACACTGCTTTGCTTTATCTTGGCCAGGTCGCAGTTGCAAATGAGAACTTGTTCTCAACTAGCCTACCTGGTAAAGGTGAAAAAGTCACTTACAACTACACAGTCTGCTCAAAACAAACCATCCCAGCCACAGACTAAAAAAACAAAACAATAACACAACAGGCACCTCTACAGTCAGCCATCTCTACAGCCAGCCAGCCTCAAACCAATCCCACACAGCCTCTGCTTCTGATTTATCCTGTCTCTTTGTGATAGCAGCCAGAAGAGCCAACCCGTCCAACAGATATGCGTTTGAAGCTCCACATGTAGCCCATGTGTGCCCACCACCTGGGGGGACACTCCTCACCCTACCTGGGGCTGCATGCCCTGTCCACAGAGGGTCTCAGGCCTGCCTCTGCCATCGTGCCCCCTGGCCTCAGTGCAAAAACAACCAACGCAATGCACTGCAGTGAAACGAGACAGGCTGTAATGGAAACGTACACTTTCCAGACACTTAAGGGAATAGCAAGCATCCCTACCCTGAGCTCCATCCAAAAAAACAGTCCCCCTCCTCTGCCTCGCTGTTCCCCCCTTTCGCCAGCCCTCCTCCGTATAATGGCCCATCTCCTCTTTCAGGAAATAACTTGGCAGATTTTTATAACGATTAGCATACAGTACATTACAGACAATAGAGCCTCGAGTTATACTGAGGATTTTGAACAGATGAAAAAAAGAGAGTGAGGAAAAGAGATGAAAGAATAGGAGGGGAAAAAACAACAGAGCAGCGAAGAGGGCGACTGACTGTGTCATGCTCTAATTATGTGTGCTTTACTGGCACGGGGGGGGATTAAAGTAGGGGTCTGCTAATTTGCTATGTGATGTAAGGCTTGCATGTAATTCCATATTTCCTCTGTTAACTGCAGGCAGACATTCCACAGCATTCTGACCTAGAAAAAAAATAATCCATATGTTGTTATTTAAAGGTTCTTGTTCCGGAACTGGAGCTCTCAGGAACTCTGGCTTGGCTCTGACAGTACATAGGGTTGTCAGTATGACACTGACACTGCCCTCCACTACTCACTACTACGCCCTGATCCTCTCCTGCTCTAGCTTCCCGTGTGACCCTGTGTTAACCAAACACTTAAATGCCCACTCTGTGATATTTACAGCGAGTTTCTCCAGCCTATCCCTCAGTTTAAATGGTGGGGCTGCCGTTGGGTTTGAAATGCAAATCCCAGATAGTAGCTTTAAGTGAGTGATAGTTTCCACTCCTACAGACATTTGCTGCTTTGATTTATGTGAAGGGAAGCGGGAGAACAAATTAAATATATTTTAAATAAGTAACTGACCAGAAAACTGTCTTCTCAGGACCAACTGTTACTGTTACACACCCTAGTGGGCCTGTTTGTTTTTTACTTTGTACACAATGAACTGCTGTTGGGTTTAGCTACAGCAAGAGGCCATCAGACAATGATCAATCTACATTCAAACTTGAACTAGAACAAAACAAACAGCAGTGTAATTGTGTGAATTCTCTGAAAGTGTGAAATCTGTATCATTTATCCCATTTTAACCCGATTGTTTACATTGTGGAAAGATTAGTGTCACCTTAAAGTACATGTGGGTGAACCTTGGTTTGTGCTGAGTGTGTTCTCAGAGTAAAACACCCACCTTGGGTTGGGACTCCAGCTGACTTCTTATTGCAAAACCTATAGGGAGAAGGAGAGTGTCGCTCTTTCCCTTCATTTCACTAGTATGAAAGTGGATCAGATTTCAAAGTCCCTCCCACCCCTCTCCATAAGCCCGTTCTCAATCTGATAACACACAGAGATGTTCAGAAGCTCATAAACTAACCCATTTCTGGGATTCTCAGAATTCTGAAAGGTGTGACTTGATTGGATAAGAGAAGCCAACAGGAAAATATGGCCTATGATTCAACATGGAAAAGTTCTTATATTATGCATGTGCATGTGCTTGTATATACAATATATATACAGTATATACAATACAATTATATGTCTCAATTGTCTCAAAGCTTAATACTAATTATTCAACCTGTCACCTTCATCTACACTGATTGAAGTGGATTTAACAGGTGACATCAATAAGGGATCACAACTTTCACCTGGATTCAGCTGATCAGTCTATGTTATAGAAATGTCTTAATGTTTAGTATACTCAGTGTATTTTTGCATACAAGCGTGTGTGTGTGTGTATGGGCGATTGTGCATACCTGTGTTGTGTTTGAGCGCATCTGCTTGCATCCCAGTGTGTGTGTGGATGCATGCCACCAAACACACACACACACACACACACACACACATACATAAGCACACACACAGTCTCAGTGTTGCGCTTCTGTAGCTGTCAGGGAGCTGCTGTGACTGTCACTATTAGCCTGGGGCTAATAGTGACAGTACGGGTCAGGCCAGAGTGCAGAGACACAACTAACAGTCCACACTGTGGAGGCACACTAGCCTAGTAGTCCCAACACTAACATTTGCCAATGCTAAGTCGGTCAGCTAAGTCATTTTGAGTGAGATATAAAACGTAATTGAGTTAAAGCTAGAACACAGAGGCGTAATTGACATCTGAGAACGACTTGAATTATGGAAGGAGAGAAAGAGGAAAGGAGGATTGGATGAGACCCTGAGGATTGGATGACACCCTTGTCACAATGCCTACAGTCCTGCAGAAAGCAATTATATGGCATCTGCATTATAGATTGTTCCTGGAATATGGTGCAATTGCATTCTTTAGGCTCGGCCAATCTAGCACTCAGTGTGTATGTGTATGCACGTGTCTCAGAGACAGAGCTTACATTCTTCTTATTGGAGTGAGAGAGAGCGAGAGAGAGAGGGGGGGGGGGGGGGGGGTCCTCCAGGGGTTGATTGAATGGTTGAATGGCCATCCCTGGACATGATTAACTACACAACAGGGAACTGAGGTATGCACTGCCACACACACACACTGCCACACACACACACACACACACACACACACACTGCCACACACACACTGCCACACACACACACACACACACAAACTGCCACACACACACACACACACACACACACACACACACACACACACACACACACACACACACACACACATGAGCAATGGAGCAGCTGCATCCCCACATTCCAAACAGAAAAGTACTTACCACATTTACCAGAAAAGTATCACGATCTGTTGGGTAATTTGTCATTTTCAATGATTCATGTTTTGAGCTAGTCTGTATTAAAATGGATTGCATGTATTATATAATAATTTACAGATTGCATTTTGCAACCCCCCCCCCCCCCACCATCACCTGAAGATGAATGGTTTTGCCCACAGGAAAGTTTTGCTTCCCTCCCGTGCACCACTGTGTTGGTTCAGTACAGTTAGAAAGCACTAGTTGTACCACTGGCGTTTAAAATGAAAAGGCACCTGCATTTTTTTATATTTGTTGTCCTGATGCACTCAGGTTGCTGTTACCTATCATTTGAGCTGTGTGAACCACAAGCACATTTTTGTCATTTACCTTTGCCTGTAAGAACCACGATGAGCACAGGCATATGACAGTAGGCCTAATACTACACCATTATATGTAGTAATAATAATAATAATACATTTTCTCTACAAGCTGTTTACAGGCATTTAACACCATTCTGCATTTTTGCCATCTATGTTCCGAACATCAATCGGTTAAATCACATTGTTCAAATGTTTTCACTCACTTACAAAAGTAACTGTCCTGGCTGAGCCCCGTATGTGATCACACAATGGCCGCTTCGCGTTTACAATGTAGCCAGGCTGTGTCTGTATGCAGTGGCCATTTTACCATGTAAATCTTGGTGGGGCAACAAAAATAAAATATGGGATGCATGCCAGCAAAGACACTACACAACACAACACATTAATTGCACTATAACGGTGACAAACGGTGCCCACAAACTGTTAGGGCCTACATAAAGCTGTCCCAACAGCAGAGTCCAAACAGCAGTCTCAACACCTTACCACTGCCAGATCTGGCTTTCAGCAGAGCCTTGTCTGGCAGCGAAACAGTTCATTCAGCCTCATTAACTGCTTTTTTTTTCTTTTTTTAAACAGAGCTGTCATGGCTGACTTGCATAAATGTGGTTTCTACTGATAATTGAGATGTACAAACTATGGCATAAGGGAACAACAAGCAGATAAGAGGCAATCTGTAATTTCGATTAAGACATTAATGAGCGAGCGACGACGGACGAGGGTCAATAAAACTATTTGTTCAGCACTTTTGAACTGTACAGCGACATAATTCAGAACGTGGGCCGTTCTTACAGAACCGTAGCATAAATAAAGGGGGCAAATAAACAGACAAAGAAAGCTCTTACAATATTCAATGATTACATTTCTCTAAAACCAGGTTATAGGCAAACAAGCACACACCGGCCACGAACGATTTGTTTACAATACCGCATTGGTGAAAATAGACCAAATTATTAGGGTGAGGCACAGGGGCTACTAACAGCTTACTACACAACATACACTTAGTATTAATTTCTTAGCTACAGTATACATATCTCTATGGCATCCTACATAATTTATGAAGCAGCACAATACATTCTTGGACTCGCGTTATTGTGATGTGCTTGGAGAGGAAAGTTTTGTCCTCAAAGAGAAAGATGCCCGATTTACAAAATCCGAGTTGAATGACTGTTCAAAACGTATTTCACCAGTTGTAGCTCGTTTTTCCCGAGTTCCCAGTTGTCTTGAACTCACAGTTAGCCACTGATTCCTTCCAAACCAGTCATTGTTGGATTTGCGATTTCCAACTTGTGTAATGTTTATATCCAATGGACAATGAGCACCGATATGTTTTACTATATTTTCTCTTCTTTATGTATCTTCATATGACAAGGATTAAAAAGGATTTGCCAGTAGACTTGATTCATGATGATGACTGCTAACTAAGATTGTGAAAAGGAAGATGTTGACATGATTAGTCCAATCAAAGCAACTGTACATAAAGTGATTTGATGTCCTTTCTGTGGCCAATGACCTTGAGCCTTATTGGAAGGGCACTTGCAATATAACTCTATGGTAGGACCCAAGGGGCTGAAATTTTGGATGTCTACCCTTTATAAGGACTGAACGCTTGGTGAGTGCGCAAGGTCCCCATGAGTGACAGAATACTGAGCCAGTCAAGGCGCAATGCTCCTATTATCTGCTGGCCCGCCCCACCACCACAGAAAGCACTGAGCTAGGCTGAACGACCTGTATTTTGGAGCTGCCTTACTCAAGAAAACAAAAAAGAGACCATGTTTGTATACAGCTTTATTAACTCAATTATATATATTTTACATTGTTTGCAAACTAATATGAAACAGGTGTGTCTTGACTGTGATAAGGGCTCAGGAAATAAGAGTGTCTTGTCTTCTAAATAAACAAAACAAGGCTATGTATGCCATTGCACAACTATAGGCTTCTACTAAGAGGCACCACTGCCACAAAATAATATAACCAGTTGATATTCCGATTGAAATCAACCTTAAATAACACCATTTTTTTTATTGACTGAATATATATGGAGCAATTTAGCAATTAGGATTTGTTATCTGATATGGCTATGATAAATGAGGATTTGTTGCGCACTGTTGGCATAGATAAACACCTAGATAAATTCACACATTTTTTTCAAGCCTTGTGTTCTAAAAGTTCTATATAATTTCTTGTGGCAGAACCTAAGAAAAATAGTTGTGAATCTGTTCATAAATATGGATTCCTCCTGTGAAGAAACCCCCACTTTCAGACCAAGTCAGAACACACACAGACAGGCCAGGTGGGGAAGTTCCAGAACACACCGTACACCTCACACAGAGATGGGAGCACACAAATGGTGCATAGGAGAACAAACGCAGAGAACACTGGACAACAGACCGGGTTTTAATACATTTCAATTCAGTCGATACAGAATTGAAAAGTCTCACTTATTTCAAATGAGGATTCTTATACTGATGGGAGTAGAGATGGAACTGACCACAACCCTACTGGACAAAAATAGATATTACAACAAAAAAGAAGCCCAGAACACCCACAGACACAGCTAAGCTTTGGAAGGATCGGCACAGATTTCTGCAAGAGGGCCAAAAGAAATGGAGTGTTGTTTATGCTTATAACCGAGCTCTGAAAACACACATTTTGCTAGGCTTCGCTGATGCGTTTACCAAAGACTCCGAACTGGATAAAAAAATAGCTCCAATTCTGTATTTTTGAATAATGCCAGCAGCCAGTCCAGAATTCCAGGATATGTACAGGGAATCAGAGAAAACAAACACCATCTTCTACATACTTCAAGCTTTTCCCAGCCATGAATACCTCAGTTCGTCTCAATGCTGCAAAATAGATTCACTCTTGCTCTCGGGCAGACCTGTGATTTTACCTTATAAGGGCTGAGAGAATGGCCTGGGGGGTGAACTTGCGTGGATTCCGGGCATCATACCTTTACCAGCTGGTGAAGCTGTTTTATCTTCCAGGAATGGTACCCCTCCAATCACAACTGGTTTAGAAAGGCTTAACCCCAGATGAAGGCAACAAGCCATAGACACCAGTAGACATCCTAGCATCCAATTCCAGTCATCATCCTTCCTCCCATTCCATCCAGCCACACACACACAAAATAATCTCCAGGTGGGTTCTGGAACATTGCTAGAATTCTAGAGCTCAGTCGTCCAAACCCACTCCTCTCTCTGTGGCTTAGAGAGCAGCTGGTTGTTGAAGATCTTTAAAGAGCAACTGAAGGCAATAAATGATTTATCTCGTAGAAATTGGCCTGTGTGGCATCGATATGAGTCAGAATCATATTATCAAAGTGTGTCAAAATTAGTGTCAAAATTAAGTAAAGAGTAAATAGGATAATTTTGATCATGAAGTCAGTCTCATCCAAAACTGAGTTTTGTAAGCGAGTTCGTCACGATTTACTTGAGAGTTGGGTATGTAATACTTACATGCCCACTTTTGCCAATGATGCCCAATTGCCCAGAGACAACACGCTGTGGTCCGCCCCCAGCTGCCATGTGGAGTTTGTGGACAATGTTGTCAAGTCTGCATACTGTATGGGTGCAACACACACATTTCGCTCGGCAAATAGAAGTGAAAATAGTCTTCCATGAAGTTGCTGCAAACTTCAAATGCATTACAACAAACTCATCATTAAGCTAAGGACCCTGGGATTAAACACCTCCCTCTGCAACTGGATCCTGGACTTCCAAATGGGCTGTCCCCAGGTGGCGAGGGTAGGCACACTATTGATACTGTAGCTAGCTAAATGCATCAAACTAATGTGCAATGTGTTGTACCATTGGGGCGGCAGCGTAACCTAGTGGTTAGAGAATTGGACTTGTAACTGAAAGGTTGCAAAGTTCGAATCCCCGAGCTGACAAGGTATAGATCTGCCATTCTGCCCCTGAACAAGGCAGTTAACCCACTGTTCCTAGGCTGTCATTGAAAATAAGAATTTGTTCTTAACTAAATTGCCTAGTTAAAAAAAAAAATAATTTGCCAACTAATTTCAACTTGGACAAAATATTGATAACTAACCTGGATTGACAAGTTAGGCTAGCTAGCTAGCATTTGGGAGCTTTGTCAGCAAATATAATGAACATTTTAAACTAAGTTGCAAGCTACTTTTTTAGCAAGGTGTTGTAGAATGAGTGTGTTATTAAACACATTCCAGGCTCTTGCCGTAACTGATATGACAGAGAAATATCAGATAGATAGGCTAGTCAGCTGCAGCTATCCCCAAGCTATGCTTAGCTGCTGTCAGCTTGGCTAAACACGGTCAGCGCAGGCTTTAGCCTACATGTGCAACTGAATTAGCTGACCATCTTAAGATGGCTAGTCAGTCAGGAGGAGAGAAGTCCTCAACTTTGTTCTCAACATAGCAAAGCCTAGCTTAGCTTACCTCGCTGTACTCACTCATAGAGCTGTGGTGGTCCTGAAAATTTGTCAGCAGGTAACCGTCATGCAAACAACTGCCGGTCCCATGGTAATTGCCCGTTATATTACAAACACGTTCAGAAGCTATGCTTCCACGCATAGCCTACAAGTCAATGTGCTGACCTTTGATACATCTACATTTTAGTCTAATAAATTGTACACCATCACAACAAATCCACTCTTTATTTTAGGCCGGATTAAAGAGAGATTTTCATCTCAATGAGCCCTTCCTGATTAAACAAAGGTAAAATTTATAATGAGGGATACCTGGAGAAAATCTGACCTCTCTGAAATGAAAATGGATGACTCTCCCGTCAGTAAAATATTTTTACCTGACCCTCCCTGAACGATCCACCAAATACCCCAAATAATAATTAAAACATAAAGTGTATAGCAGAGAACAGTTTTGGAAACTGTTCTTCATTTTGTAAGCATTACATGGCAATGTTGTTGAAGTCCTGTTGTCGCATGCGTTGTTGAAGTGCTCAGCGCTCCTGCCAGCCTGTAGTGTCACAAATGCTTCACAATTGATTTCCTAAATGGCAGGTATAGCCTTGAAATAATAAAAATATAGCCAAAATAATACATTTCAGTTCCTTCTCAGGCTACCTGGCTTGCTCATGACTGATTTAAAGTTAGTATGTTGTTTAACAGCCTGTTGAAATGTTGAACGTCAATTGACAGTGACAGAATCACATATTACTTCCCAAGCAAAGTACATCGTTTGTCTCCTCGGCTATAGAAGGTTGTAGAGCAGCCTCTGAATGTCATAGAGACAAACAAAATAAATCCCATGTGCATCGCAGTCACGTCTTTCCCCGGCATTTTACAGCTTGTTACTAGCGTAAAACATTGCAGTGGTCGCTACAGATCGCTTTTAATAAATCAGGTCCACCCCATTTTTTTTCAAAATCTTAAACTATGTTTTTTAGCCATTTTCTTTAACAAAAGCCACAATACCCTCACATACCCCCTCAATTCGAGCCCTGGTTTTAATTTAACACACCAAGCCTTTCACTGACACTGAGATATTTAAGGAGTGCATGGTGACTGAAGGAATTGGCTGATAACCTCTATGGCTGGTAGACTATAATTTAATCTGTCAAACAGATAGGCCACCTCTTATTTCTTGAATAGGAAGAAATAGGCTCTAAGACAAAGACCATCCTGTTGTTTGTAGCCCAAAGTCAAATTGAAATGAAGACTGTTTAAATTAATTAGACATTATCGTAATGTACATTTTGTAAATTACTTGAATATGACTTATTGTGAGGTCAATAACTCTAATAAATAGCTTCATTATGGACAACGAAACATTTTTATTAAAATCAATTATAGCAGTAGCAAGCTTAGCTCCGGTCTTCCATCCCATCTTCACACTCTCCCTCTCAAATTGAACAGGACATCAGTAGGCCTAGTCCACCGCACAGATATATATTTTTATTTTATTAATATATTTAGACCTGTCTCCTCAAGTGCCACCGGTACAGAGCACAGCCATTGGATAGACAGGGCTTATGATTGGGATAGCTTATCCATTGCAGTATGTAATGCATATGGGGAGGCAGGTAGCCTAGTGGTTAGAGCTTTGTGCCAGTAACTGAAAGGTTGCTGATTTGCATCCCTGAGCTGACAAGGTAAAAATCTGTAGTTCTGCCCATGAACAAGGCAGTTAACACACTGGCAGTCATTGTAAATACAAATGTGTTCTTAACTGACTTGCCTCGTTAAATATAAAAATGTAGTGTAGCCTAGTTTTAAATACACCACCCCAGTAGCACAAAAACTCAAGTTAATTTTCTTAGAAATATAACTTTGCCCGGTGCGTCTCTGAGCATGCTCTTCGTATAGCCGTATAGGCTATGGATCACTTGACTGAGACCACACTAGGTGCACTGATATTGCTCACCCAACATCGGGCACACATCGAGATATAATAAGTAATTCATTCTCAAACACTGAGCATTATGACATTAAAATCGGTAACAAATTACATGACCCTCCACTGGACTAAATAAAAAAAGACTAAACCCTCCCCCTGGCTGAAATTGGAAAAGCATGACCCTCCACTGGACTAAATAAAAAAGACTAAACCCTCCCCCTGGCTGAAATTGGAAAAGCATGGCCCTGCCCCATTTTCCTCCGGGTAAAAACGGTGTAAACTTCAACTTGATTATAATTCCATGGCATTTTTTTTAATAGTATTTTATAGTAAGAAGAATACAATTGAACATAGCTCAATAAAATAGAAAGTATATGTATCCCAAATGATTTCTGAGGGAGTGCACACATTCTGTGTTGAGCGGTTAACAAAGTGATCATTTTAATGCTTAACTTAGAGTTATTGATGCAACTTTAGTGGAGATACACACCTTAGGCTATATGTTTTGATTTGTAATACATTCTAAGGCTGCAATGATGACTTGAAAAAAGTCACATGAAAGTCATGACCTCTGCTCTGTTTCCTGTGCAAGCTGGACACTCTTCATCAGTCTCTCATTGACAATTTGACAAGCACTTGATAATATTCTCACCAATCAGACTATTCTCAATTTAGCCTGGTATTTACATATAGCCTACTAACATACATTGAGTGTCGAAAACATAAGGTACACCTTCCTAATATTGAGATGCACCCCCTTTGCTCTCAGAACAGCCTCAATTTGTCAGAGCATGGACCATACAAGGTATCAAAAGCGTTCGACAGGGATGCTGGTCCATGTTGACTCCAATGCTTCCCACAGTTGAGTCAAGCTGGCTGTAAGTCTTTTGGGTGGTGGACCATTCTTGATACACATGGAAAACTGTTGAGCGTGAAAAACCCATCAGCTTTGCAGTTCTTGGCACAGTCAAACTGGAGAGCCTGGCACCTACTACCATACTCCGTTCAGAGGCACTTAAATATTTTGTCTTGCCCATTCACCCTCTGAGTGGCTCACATTCACAATCTATGTCTCAATTGTTTCAAGGCTTAAAATGATTCTTTAACCTGTCTCCTCCCCTTCATCTACAATGATTGAAGTGGATTTAACAAGTGGCATCAATAAGGGATCATAGCTTTCACCCGGATTCAACTGGTCAGTCTATGTCATGGAATAGCAGCATGAGAAAGCTGGGATCCTCTTTTAAATAGTGACCAGTCAAAACTCTGTTTTTACACATGATTGCGCAATGACTGGATGCAGTCTATCACAGTGCCATCCGTTTTGTCACCAAAGCCCCATAAACAACCCACCATTGCGACCTGTACGCTCTCGTTGGTTGGCCCTCGCTTCATACTCGTCGCCAAACCCACTGGCTACAGGTTATCTACAGGTCTCTGCTAGGTAAAGCCCCGTCTTATCTCAGCTCACTGGTCACTATAGCAGCACCCACCCGTAGCACGCGCTCCAGCAGGTATATCTCACTGGTCACCCCCAAAGCCAATTCCTCCTTTGGTCATCTTTCCTTCCAGTTCTCTGCTGCCAATGACTGGAACGAACTGCAAAAATCTCTGAAGCTGGAGACTCATTTCTCCCTCACTAGCTTTAAGCACCAGCTGTCAGAGCAGCTCACAGATCACTGCACCTGTACATAGCCTATCTGTAAACAGCCCATCTATCTACCTACCTCATTCCCATACTGTATTTATTTATTTATCTTGCTCCTTTGCACCCCAGTATCTCTACTTGCACATTCATCTTCTGCACATCTACCATTCCAGTGTTTTAATTGCTATATTGTAATTACTTTGCCACCATGGCCTATTGATTGCCTTAACTCCCTTATCTTACCTCATTTGCACTCACTGTATATAGACTTTTTGTTTTCTTTTTTCTTTTTCTTCTGTATTATTGACTATGTTTTGTTTATTCCATGTGTACTCTGTGTTGTTGTATGTGTCGAATTGCTATGCTTTAGGTCGCAGTTGCAAATGAGAACTTGTTCTCAACCAGCCTACCTGGTTAAAAAAAGGTGAAATAATACAATAAAAAATCAAAAGAATTTGGCTTCAGTCATGGCTGCTAGCACTTTTTTAATGGCCATATTTCAAAACAAGGCCAAATCGGGACGTTCAAATCGCTCTTTAAAGCATTAGACTCACTTCCTGTGCAGGGCCACCTCTCTCTCTGGTAGATGTCCGATGTCGTTTGTGTTTTGTGTTCTAGAATCTCCTCAACCATCCCAAGTTCCAACAATTCAGCAGCCATGTTCTCTGGCTGGCTCAGCAGGTTAAGTGATGCTGAGTAAAGAGGAGAGGAGTAGACGAGGAGAGAAATAATGTATATTATCTACAGCTGAGAAAAAGAAAGACAAAAGTTAGAAAAGCTCCAGTTCTTTTGAAGGAGGAAGGAACTCTTTGGCTGCCCCCACCCCCCATCCCACCCATTATGGCTCTATAGAAAACCCAGTGATGTCATCTCTGTGCGGCTTCCTGATAGGAAGCTCAACTCTGAGCACCTGTGTTTGTACTACACACACTGACACATGAATAAGCCTGTCACATGAATCAGCGCCTTACTATTTGAGCATGGAATGGCCGACATTTCCTTTGCTCTGAATCGTCTCTATTTTTTACCATGTAGGGGGACTGGGAGAGGAAGCTATTTGCCTGGCTACTCATCCACATCGCCCCGGGCCAACGGACGTTTCTTCTCCACGATGAGAAGACGCCCCTCATTTTGAAGTCACACAAACAACTTCTAGGATGGCAGTTTCAGACAATGTATGTATTGATAGAGCAGCGGAATTAAATTCAGGGTGAGTCGTCAGGCAAGGAAACTTCTGTGGAGCGGTCCACTTCTGCTACTGACATTAAATAACACACAACACACACATTCACAAGAGGCGAAGATAAGAGATGGTCTCTCCGTACAGCACATCCTAGAGTGGCTCATGGCCATCTAATCAACACACGGTAGAAGAGCTCTGGGGCAAACGATAAGAATAATTCCTTCATCTTGAGTTACACACACACACACACACACACCTTGGTTTTACTATCCACACACACGTTTTCGGCCCCACTTGGACGAAAACGTATTCCCATTTAACCACAAAGCCTAACCTTAACCCTAAACCTAACACCTAAGCCTAAAATAGCATTTTTCCTTTTGGCGATTGGCGAAATGTCCCAACTTGTCAGAATCTTCCTTCTTTTACTATCAATGTGAGGACTTTTGGAATCCAATGTCTTGTTTGGATGTCACCTCTAGCCAAACAAAGGTCACAGCACGGGCACAAACAGATTAGATTACATGACAATGGTCAGGGCCTGTTCTTTCTGACTATTCTTAGCTCACATGCTAAGGGCGTATGGTCATGTCGAACTGCTTTGCTTTATCTTGGCCAGGTCGCAATTGTAAATGAGAACTTGTTCTCAACTTGCCTACCTGGTTAAATAAAGGTGAAATAAAAATAAACCATCATGATGTAAATCTCAGAGACTGTTAGATATCGACCAGCTGACATCAACCGCTCTCAACCACTACCATGACATCATAGAAAGGGTCATGACCATGGGTGTTTTGTTCCACTTATCCTTTCCGCATCTCCACTGACACCAAAAAGGTACGAGGAGTTGCATAATAAACTCGAGAAAAGAACCCCGAAACCAGAATCACATGACGTAAACGTGGTTATTTAAGCACAAAATTAGTGCAGCATATAGGGAAGAGAGAGCATGACCAATTCTCCTCACTAATGCTGTAATCTTTACAAACCAGGACCAAATGTGCTTCTCCAGTAGACACACTCACTGGCCACGGAATGGAGAGAAACAGACAGCATGGTTCTCCTTCCTCAACTCAAACATCATGGCGAAGCTATTTCTAATCCCCTTTTAACTTTCTGTTTTTTTTTGCCTGATTTCATTCAGGAATTTTCCCTGTAAACGCTCTCATTGTTATCACCCAATGATGTCATAGGAACACGATTGGACGACTCCCCTCGTGGAAGAACCACCGAGCTGAATGTTAGTTGAAGGAAAATTTGGATTTCTCTGCCAGAGATGAGGGAAGAATCACCAGAAATGAGTATGTAACGATTCAAAGCTTCTCCAAATGAAACATTTTCCCATTACAAAACTCTTACCTGAGCGTCACAATTCGTGAATGCATAACAATAATCGAAAATATTTCCATTTCATAGGACATAGGAGATTAATGTAGAAACTACTGGTTTGAATAGAAAGGAGACGAGAAGAGGAATGAGTGGCAAGCAGAATGCCCATCCCCTGTCAGAAACGATCTCTCAAGACATTGAATATGTTACGGCCCAATTCCCATTGTCCTCAAAATTGTGGAGGGGAACATAGCACTTTCCTTACCAAGGAAGGACAAACTCAAGCAAACAAGCACCTATGTAATGCACTCAAACACACTCTCTCACACACACTCTCACACTCTCTCTCACACTCTCTCTCTCTCACACTCTCACACACTCTCTCTCACACACTCTCTCTCACACACTCCATCCAAACTAGTAGTTGGGAATGAAGCTTTTATGATGCAACATAGTGAACAAACCATTCTAACAAATGGTGAATAGTATGTAATGGATGGTCAGATATGGCAACAAGACACAGGGCGCTATATCAGGTCTCATGACTAAGAGGCACATTAAAAATACATGTGGGTCAGTGGTTGACCCCAGTTGTGGTTTTGTGGTCAACAGTAAATAACCATCTGAGCAGTCATCTATACCTCATCTCCCAGGGATGGAGACTTGGTGGCACTCCTCTCCTTACATGGACCTGTACTAGGGTCACCCATTCACCACGTAAATCGATTTAGTTTTGTTTGCCCTTTGTGGGTTTTGTGGTCACTAGTAAATAACCATCATCTACACCTCATGTCCTCATCTTTCAGTGATGGAGACCTTCTGGTGGTTATTGCACTCCTTACATGGTCAGGTAGTGGTACCCTGTTCTGCCTTTCCACATGGTCAATCCATCTAGTGGGTGTTATGGTAAGGGGGGGGGGGGTGCCCTTTGAGGGTTATGAGTGTAGGGGGTTGAGTCATGTCCCAAGCTGGGACCAAGCAGGAGGCTAAGGGGTCTGGGGGGACATTCCTGGGACGGTCGGGATGCCGGCGATATTCTGTCTCGGAAGTGCGTGACATTCTGACTGTTTGTGGGTCTCTTTCTGGAGTGCGGAGCGGCACATCTATGAAGATGATGTGAGGCCTGGAATGGGATGGACTGATGTCATACTGCTGGTCAGCTGATAAAAGGCCAAGAGGCGCCTTGGGATGTTTTAACACCAATAAACTAGAGCATCCTGATTGACTGGCTAAACAATCATGATCAAACTACATTGCGCTATAAAACTCACTGCTAGAAGTAATCAATGATGATGTCTTAAAGGGAATGTGTAGCTACTGATGATGTACTGTTGATGTCTTAAAGGGGATGTGTAGCTACTGATGATGTACTGTTGATGTCTTAAAGGGGATGTGTAGCTACTGATGATGTACTGTTGATGTCTTAAAGGGGATGTGTAGCTACTGATGATGTACTGTTGATGTCTTAAAGGGGATGTGTAGCTACTGATGATGTACTGTTGATGTCTTAAAGGGGATGTGTAGCTACTGATGATGTACTGTTGATGTCTTAAAGGGGATGTGTAGCTACTGATGATGTACTGTTGATGTCTTAAAGGGGATGTGTAGCTGCTGATGATGTACTGTTGATGTCTTAAAGGGGATGTGTAGCTACTGATGATGATGTACTGTTGATGTCTTAAAGGGGATGTGTAGCTACTGATGATGTACTGTTGATGTCTTAAAGGGGATGTGTAGCTACTGATGATGTACTGTTGATATCTTAAAGGGGATGTAGCTACTAGCTACTGAGGCCCATTGAAAAACTGGATAATAGTATCAGGCACATAAACCATTCTGAAAATACTAATTAGAGAGAAATATTAGGAAATTAAATATAACATCATATGAATATAAGTTAGAATTCCAGACATGCTGTCACAGGACAGGAATGTAAGAGTGTAGTGGAGCACTGTGGGAAATGAGAAAGGCTGGCCGGGCTCGGCTCAGGCTTCGGACAGGTGTGCTCTGCTCATGAGGGCGGGATGGAATGGAAAATTCCCTGCCAATCCCCACCAAGATTTTAACACTTCCTCCCAGTGACCACCGAATGCAGCCAATCAGAGTGGTACGGTGGTAAACCAGTAGGAGAGAACAGTCGTAAATCACAATGCTCTCAGTGTATTTTGGATGATAAATATATTTTTCCAGGCAAGTTTCTGTCATTATCATTCCTGGAGTAGCTCATGTTTGAAGTCAGTGGGCTGTGGAACAGCGAGCTCCACACTGAGAGGACCGCGGAGAAGGGCTGATGGGGAAAGCAGGTGCTCTGACTGGGGCAGCAGCACTGCCAGAGAGGGGGCCTGACAGAGACTCTGTGGAGCTTCTGACCAGCGTTACGCTATATCTGTCCATCTGTCGGTCCCACTATATTTCTCAGTATACCTGTGTCTGTCTGCCCCTCTAGCTCTCTTTCTCTGGCCTTTATTGTCTGCCTGTCTTCCGTTCAGCTATGTTTTCCTGTCTTGGCTGTGTTTATGTCTGATGGAGGGAGTTATGGCAGAGGCAGTTGGACCGGGAAGCAAAGTAGCATGTAGGTTTCAGGCTTCAACGCAATGATGTCATCTTTATGCCTTTCTCACAGACAGGGTGGGAGGTAAATGGGGAGTGTTTGGGGGAGTGGTGGGGATACGGTCACATCTGAGGGGAACACACACACACACACACACTCACACTCACACTCACACACACGTCTCCGGGAACATGAGTTGCACCATTTACAGTGTATGACGCCATACACAGGCCATGTGTGTGTGAGGGGGTGACATAATGCAACAGGTCCTATCTAAGTTTATACAGAAGGTCAGCATTGTAGGAGTGTTTCTGTAACGCAAGCGCCCAGCTATCCCACCAATCCTAGAGGAGTATGAATGCTGGCTCCCTACTGCAGTACAGCAGCGGTGAGGTCAACTTCCAGGTCAAGTCTCAGAGGTTTCACATTCTTTGAAATGGTATCTACAATGTTTACGGCAGCCTTATATCGTTACCACACTCTCAAAGCACATTAAAAGCATCTCGTCTTGGACACGACCACGCCCTATGACAACAAAGCAAATAGGTTTTCTGTAACACCTCTTTAAGTGCAGCCTAGCCAAGTTATTACCGTGCCAGTGCCAGACATTTCCTGCCCTGCTGCAATGATGATGCCTACTCTACGCCTCCTCTCTCTCACTCTAAGGACCATTAGGTCCTTGGTAAATAAGGGGCTCATTTACAACCCTCTATTATACACATAGAGCGAACCACAATGCATGGCAGCGTTCATTATGTATTCATGAATACGGCCGTAAGTCGGCACACACACAATTAAAGTCCTTGTGTAGATTAAATGGAACCTGACACAACGAGAGAACATTCCTCAGAGGCCTGGAGCCGAGAGGGTTGTTGAGAATCTGTAATGAAAGTCTTGTACAGGTATCTGGCTTTGTTTAATACAACACGTCAAAGTGTCAGGAGCCACAACGAACTGCGTCCATAAATCTCGCTCTGCGGCAATATATCAGCATCTACTGGGGAGCAAAGCAGAAAACAGTTCAAGGAAATACACAAAGCTTAACCTTATCTATTTTCCTCGAGTCTCAAATAAACTTTTGCTGGTCAGTGTTCATAGTAGGAGTCGTAGCACATGTGGTGGTAATGAACATTCCCGGTCAAGTCGATCTCATCCTGTAGTATGGTATAGTAATAAAGTTGTTAATTCCATCATTATGAGACACTTGACAACTCTTGAGTATGAATGAACACATTAGCCACATCCCGAAAGTTTACAGAGCGAGTGTGAGTTTGATGTTACTGTCCTTCGGGTCAATCAGATTATAATGAGTTGTGACTTTTAGATAATAAGGCGGGCGGCTTAGAGTCTTTGGAAGTGACACATCTATTCTAGTAAAGGCTATTTTTAATCCTTAGTTTGCCCCCAGAAAAACGTGAGTCGGGTATGACAGGCTCTACTAAAGCGTGGTTGGCAGTGTTGCTCTGTTTGTCAGAGCATGAAAGGAGGAAGGATTTTTCTTAAAGCGTCATTAATCCTGACAACAACAAAAAAAAAAACATTCATTGAGAGAGTAAAGAGTGGATTGAGTTAATCTTTCATTTTGTCACGTTACGGAGGTTCGACACAAAACGAAAAAGACATTACAGGAGAAATACTTTACAATTTACATAGATTTAAAAACATTAACATGTAGTGTGCGTATGTGAGTGACCATCAGTTACACATGCATGTCAGTACATAAACGCAACAAGCAGTTCACATGGGAGAGAGGTGTTGTGCCGTGAGGTGCTGCTTTATTTGTATTTTTAAACCAGGTTTGCTGTTCACTTGCGCTATATGAGATGGAAGGGAGTTCCATGCACTCATGGCTCTGTATAATACTGTACGTTGCCTTGAATTTGTTCTGGACCTGGGGACTGTGAAAAGACCCCTGGTGGCATGTCTGGTGGGGTAAGTGTGTGTGTCAGTGCTGTGTGTAAAATCTGGAATGTCCAACACATTGTTTCTTATATAAACAAGAAGTAATACAGTCAGTCTTTCCTCAACTCTTAGCCAATAACATTTTTTTCCAACAGTTTGTTAAGAGCTGGCAGCAAGCTCATAGGTCTGTTGATAAAACCAGTAAAGGCCATTTTGTGTATAATTTGTCTTTCTGCCCATATTTTCATTACATAAGCTCTATACAGGGCAGACCAACAGGCACAACCAATGGACGGGGTGAGGGTGGGGAGTTGGGGGTGATGATTTTGACGACGAACAGACAACTTGAGGGAAGAACAACAATGACAAAAAAGGTATAACCCCACAAAAAGATATACCAGCGACCCTGGAGCAATTTTGGTTAAGTGCTTTGCTCAAGGGTACATCAACAGTTTTTTTTTACATGGTCAGATCTGGGATTCGAACTAGTGACCAACGCTCTAACCGCTAGGCTACCTGCTGCCCCTTGTTTACAATGACATGGCATTGTAACCGCAAAGCACCATGCTTGAGCATGTGTCTGCATGTGCAGAAATAACTTACTGTATTACACTATTATCTGACTTCTGCTTTGGGCAGTGCCAGACAGTGCCCGTCTCAATGTGAGAGACAGACAGAGAGATAGACAGTCAGATAGTCAGCCTTATACTTTCCAAGACGCTCCATGACATAACATCTGTCAGAATGACTTATCACGTCTTCTGATAAACTTAGCTCTTATATATACTAAACAAAAATGCGACTTCTACTGAGTTACAGTTCATATAAGGAAATCAGTCAATTGAAATAAATGCATTAGGCCCTAATCTATGGATTTCACATGACTCTTTATGCTGTTATGGTGACTGTATTACTGGCACACCAGCGGTCACAAGTTATGAGCCCAGTGAAATTCCAAGTGACCGTTTAGTCATGGTAACTATGATTCTCCAAGTTCCGATGCTACTGATGGTCATTAGTAGCCTACCAAACTTGCTAACTGCCTGATACTCAACACTCCATTGTCCCTATACTCACTCTGACATCAAAGCAAATGTTTAAAAAATGAAATATCACATCTACATAACTCTTCAAAACCTTTACTCTGAACATTGTTGAAACACCTTGGGCAGCGATTACAGCGTCAAGTTTTCTTGGCTACGACGCTACAAGCTTGGCACACCTGTATTTGGGGAGTTTCTCCCATTCTTCTCTGCAGATCCTCTCAAGCTCTGTCAGGTTGGATGAGGAGTGTCGCTGCGCAGCTATTTTCAGGTCTCTCCAGAGATTTTTGATCAGGTTTAAGTCTGGGCTCTGGCTGAGTCTCTCACGGACATTCAGAGGCTTGTCCCGAAGTCACTCCTGCATTGTTGGCTGTGTGCTTAGGGTCGTTGACCTGTTGGAAGGTGAACCTTCACCCCAGTCTGAGGTCCCGAGCGCTCTGGAGCAGGTTTTCATCAAGGATCTCTATGTACTTTGCTCCGTTCATCTTTCCCTCGATCCTGACTAGACTCACAGTCCCTGCAGCTGAAAAACATGCCCACAGCATGATGCTACCACGACCATGCTTCACCGTAGGCATGGTGCCAGGTTTCCTCCAGTTGTGACGCTTGGCATTCAGGCCAAAGTGTTAAATCTTGGTTTCATCAGACTAGAGAATCTTGTTTCTCATGGTCTGAGAGTCCTTTAGGTGCCTTTTGGCAAACTCCAGGCGGGCTGTCATGTCTGGCCACTCTACCATAAAGGCGTGATTGGTGGAGTGCTGCAGAGATGATTGTCCTTATGGAAGGTTCTCCCATCTCCACAGAGGAACTCTGGAGCTCTGTCAGAGTACCCATCGGGGTTCTTGGTCACCTCTCTGACCAAGGCCCTTCTCCCCCAGCTCCATGAATAGTCTTGGTGGTTCCAAACTTCTTCCATTTAAGAATGATGGGTCCACTGTGTTTTTGTGGACCTTCTTAGGGACCCACTGTGTTTTTTGGTACCCTTTGCCAGATCTGTGTCTCGACACAATCCTGTCTCGTAGCTTTATGGACAATTCCTTCGACCTCATGGCTTGGTTTTTGCTCTGACATGCACTGTCAACTGTGGGATCTTGTATAGACAGGTGTGTGCCTTTCCAAATCATGGCCAATCAATTGAATTTGCCACAGGTGGACTCCAATCAAGTTGTAGATACATCTCAAGGATGATCAATGGAAACAGGATGCACCTGAGCTCAATTTTGAATATCATAGGAAAGGGTTTGAATACTTATGTACAGTAAAATAAGGTATTTTTAAAATATTTGTAATATATTTGCTAAAAGTTCTAAAAAGCGTGTTTTGCTTTGTCATTATGGGGTATTGTGTGTAGATTGATTATATACCTTTATCCTCATAACAAAATGTGGGAAAAGTCTAGGGGTCTGAATACTTTATGAATGCATTGTATATTATCACTTGTGAATGATACCCAGCTTGTGTACAGTAAGACAAGAAAAAGTGCATGCCTTTTTTTGCGACTTTTTCAAATCATAGTCACACACTTCATGTATTCTAGCCCATAGGCCTGTAGCCTATGTTTTGAAAAGGTTTGTCTCACAACTAAAGTTACCAAATAGTTTCTTTAAATGAAGCACATTAATCTGCCTTACAACCGTAGAGCCTAACTGGCATGCATGAGCAACGCGTGAGTTTCAAGTTCGGGGAAGACCAGTTTCACCCTAAAAATGCACCTATATTAAAAAAAGCATTACATACATAATCTTATTTTTGAGAATGGTGTTTTCGCGCTAATTGATTGTATTTTGGAACATTAGCACACATTGCCAACTGCCGTGTGCGCATTGTTGCACTTATTGCTTTTAAACTTTATTTTTTATGCTAGTGGTTGTATTCATTTGGGATCTATCACACCCCACAGCAGACTATGTTTGGAGTATTTCTTTCTCGCACAGAAGGTCAAGTTGACCAATAGAATATGTCACCTTTTGTACTATGGAGGATAGTAGATTGACATAGACTAGTGATTTTGCTGTTTGTTAGGCCTACACATCTTGTTGGCTGACAAAAAGTGAATGTGTACAGTTCTTCCAACATCTTCAATATGCGCCTCGGAATTCGATAAGGACGCGTACAGTTGTGTCCCAGATGTGTCCATCTTCACTTGTAGCCTGTGAGAAGGACCCGATCGATCACATGGCGGCCATTGGTTAACAAGAATTGATATATCTGAGAGAGTCATGTGAGTCAGAGGTGCTTTGGAGAACGCAGACAGGAAAAGGGAATTATAATTATTATATCCAGCCCAAGGGCATAACGGCCACTGGCCTCAAAGATTTTTTTAGGGTGCATTATGGCCACACAAAGGGGATGTCGCCGGGAAGATCGAGGCATTATCACGTGCTTGTCAACATCACTATCAGAGCTACTGATCCTCATGCTCAGGCATCCACATTACAGTGAGCTGACTCCCTGGTGTCTCCAGAAGAGCGTAGTCACAGTTTAGTCATGTAAATCTGTCCTGGCTCTGTGGCTCAGGAGTACAGGAGTACAGTTGAGTGATATGACTGATACTCTCTGCGGAGCGATTGGTAAACACGCTAGAGCACTAATGCGATGAGTCCATAGAGTGTGATATGACCCACTGCTCTCCTAGGAGGAATCACGCCTGAGCAATCACACAAACACACTCAAATAGAAACACGCAGACACACACTCTGGCGCATGCACGCGCACACACAAACCCAACACAAGCACACACACCCCGTGCTCACACACACAAACCCAACACAAGCACACAAACCCAACACAAGCACACACACACACACCCACACGTTTTGATCTTTTTACTGACTCAGATCTTTTTGACTCGTTCAGTGAAAAGAACAAATATTTAGATTAATTTAGTTCATTTGAGTCAGCAATGCCCAGACTCAGGACCCCCTACAGGCGAACGATGAACTGAAAACGTGAAAGAGTCATGATTCTACAAGCCTCTCGTTCACATCTCGGAGTCGTTCACCATTGGGGGCACGCAGGACCCCCTACCGGCTAACAATGAGCCTAAAGTAGCAAGCGTAAAAAATAACGCCTGATGTGGGTCCCCACATCCGGAAGCTAGGTGATCCTACAAGCTTCTCGTTCACATGTCGCTCACCATAGGGGGCTTATTGGAGCTGTCGTTTGTGACTGAGACTTGTAAAAGGGTGCGTTTAACAACATCCATTTTGTTGATTGCTAGGCATACAAATGATTATTCCTTGATACATTTGAAATGAGGACTAGTTGTGGGCGCAGCTGGACTAAATTGTGAACGACTCTTGGTGGAATGCATTTGACTGCATCACGTCGTTGCCAGGCTTTTCCCCCCGCTATACTCAACTTGAGTGGGTTGAGTCACTGACGTTATCGGTCATATCTGGTGTTTTTCTCCTGTCTTATCTGGTGTCCTGTGTGATCTTAAGTCTGCTCCCACTAATTCCCCCATCTCTCTCTCTCCCCTCCCGGAGGACCTGAGCCCTAGGGCCATGCCTCAGGACTACCTGGCCTGACAACACCTGGCTGTCCCCCTGCTGATCCAGTTTATGCCCGCGGCTATTGAACCCTGACCTGTTCACCGGACGTACTACCCTATCCTGGACAACCCCCGCCCCCCTTCTCTCTCTCGCACTATTTTTCTCGACCTCTCTCTCTCGACCTCTGAATGCTTGTCTATGATAAACCAACTGACATTTACTCTTGAGGTGCTGACCTGTTGTACCCTCTATAACCCCTGTGATTTTTATTTGACCCCTGATCTAGCCTTAATGGCCATGTACTCTCTCCACTGGCACAGCCAGAAGATGACTGGCCACCCCTCAGAGCCTGGTTCCTCACTATGTTTCTTCCTAGATTCCTGCCTTTTTAGGGAGTTTTTCCTAGCCACCATGTTTCTACGTCTGCATTGCTTGCTCTTTGGGATTTTAGGCTGCATTTCTGTATAAGCACTTTGTGACATCTTCTGATGTAAAAAGAGCTTTATAAATAATTTTGATTGATTGATTGACTGCCGTGATGGTGAAAAGCACAAAATGATTTGAACTGCAGCCCCCCAAACAATTCGCTCTCGAGTTTGAGTTTGTTGAGCAAAGGCGGTGTATATTTAGGTCCTATAAGGCTGTATCCAGCATAACATTCAATAATTAATTCATTGCATTCATTCTTGCACCATGAGATTAATTATCAGTTCTAAACATGTATTTCTCTTCTCTCTGCTGTCTGCAGCGTGATCTGTTTTCCTGCGGGCATATATGACCAACTGTTGTTGGTCAGAGCACGTCTCTGGAGCCGCTGAGCGTGTATCAATCCTGCCGTAGGACTCATTGTGGCCAGCAGGTCAAATGAACAACTAAAATGAACAAGTCACTCCGAAAACTAATCATGACTTGAGTCAGTAAAAATAGTCATTCAAAAAGGACGAATCATTCACAAACTGCACATCACTAGCTCGCACACACACACAGACATAGATCGCACACACCCACCCTAGCCGTCCCCTGATCCCCCGACAAGTCTGCTATAACAGTGAGAGTGAGAGACTAGCCCAGGGTGGGTGATTTCCCCCCCTACACAGTCTGATTGCCCTGCACTAATGACACAGATCCATCCCTCTACAGTCACCTGCTGAGGGGAAATGTGTGTGGTGAAATGTGTGTGGTGGGTTATGTAAGCTACAGTAAGTGTGTGTGTTAGGTAAAAAAAATAAGTACAAAAAGTGTGTGTCTCTGTGCGTTTGTGAAAGTGTGTCAGTGTAACAGATGTGAAACGGCTAGCTTAGTTAGCAGTGTGCGCTAAATAGCGTTTCAATCGGTGACGTCACCTGCTCTGAGACCTTGAAGTAGTAGTTCACCTTGCTCTGCAAGGGCCGCGGCTTTTGTGGAGCGATGGGTAACGACGCTTCGTAGGTGTGTGCAGAAGGTCCCTGGTTCGCCCCCGGGTATGGGCGAGGGGGACGGTTAAATTTATACTGTTACATTGGTGCCGTGACCCGGATTACTGGTTGCTGTGGAAAAAGGAGGAAGGTCAAAAGGGGGGTGAGTGTAACGGATGTGAAATGGCTAGCTTAGTTAGCAGTGTGCGCTAAATAGCGTTTCAATCGGTGACGTCACCTGCTCTGAGACCTTGAAGTAGTAGTTCCCCTTGCTCTGCAAGGGCCGCGGCTTTTGTGGAGCGATGGGTAACGACGCTTCGTAGGTGTGTGCAGAAGGTCCCTGATTCGCCCCCGGGTATGGGCGAGGGGGGCGGTTAAATTTATACTGTTACATCTGTATACTGCACTGCCGGCGTGGTGATGACTTATCAAACATGCATATGTCTCCTGCTGCTTGGACCCCTGGCAACAGTCCCGGCGGATGAGCTCTTATTGTTGGTCTGAGCCGCAGAGCAATTAGATTAGTTTACACTGAGCGCTAAAGACGCGGAGGAGGCTGTCATCCTTTCAGGGCCAATTTCCCCATGGCTCCATAGTCTGACCGTCTGACAGACAGGGGCCACGTTACTGGCAGCAATAACCATACCTGGGTTCAATTACTATTTGAAATCTTTCACATAATTTTTGTGTTTGTTATAATCTGCTTATAGTGCCATGTGGGCTGGGTTTGCACTTTTGTGACTTTTCTATTGGTTCCATTAAGCCACAGGCAAGCTCAATGAAGCTACATGATTTAAAATACTATTTGAACCCAGGTCTGCACGGTACTGTCAGCTCTAACCAGGGCCAGATGAAAGGAGAAGGAGACAGGTGGCTCATGTTGCCTCATGCTTTCCGGTCAGGCACATTACCAAACACAAGAGGTTGGAGGCCCCCAAATCCCCTCCAGAGACGGTCTACAGCTCAGATGACACCCTATTCAGTGCACTAAATAGTGAATAGGTGCCATTTGGGATGCAACCAGGATGATGACTACTCTGACTCTGCGGACAGATGGAAGGAACACCAGTAGCGCTGTTAGTCTCCCAGCATCAACAACATAGAGCCTGATCAGCCACGGTGTGAAACAGTGAAATGCATTAATATTTTCCAGTAAGGCGAACCAAACAAAACCGGCGCTATCGAGTAAATAGAGTGAAACGGATGGGTCTGCCCTATCGGGAAGATAACACAACCTACCCGAGAATCCATGGCCCCCCACACACACTCACTCCAAAAAACCTTTCCCAACAACATTGAAGTATTTTTTTCCAAGAGCCATGCCAACAAAACACTTCATCTGAAGCACTTCAGAGGCCCAAGCATCCCCTTATCTGATTTAGTTTAGAAAAGAGATTCACCTCTTTAATAAACGAATCCCTGGAATATTAAATAAACACAGCTACACAAGATCCTTAGTCACATAACAGTCAGCACTCACCCCGTGCTACGTTCCAAATCCCACATTTTTATCAACACATCCCCTCTCTGCCCTCTGCCCCCCCATCACCCCATCAAACCAAACACACCCCCCTGCTATGCAGCATATGGCATAACAGCATTAACTCCTAACATCTGAACTAACATCGTATCATGGGGGATTAGGGAATGATCCTAGTCAAATACCTGGAACTGAGACACACCTCAGTGTGTCTACATACTGTCCCAGATCCATCCACACCACACGACTAGGGCTGCCTATGACTGCCTGTGGTTCAAGCCCTCACAGTAACCATAGCATGACCCTTCACCTTCATAGTCACTGTGATAGTAATCACTGCTGACTGTTGACACTGTGTTTAGTGGTACTGACACACTGGCAACACATATCCAGCCAAAATTATTCTATAATATGCAATATACTGTATGACAGGAGATCTCACGACTCGAAGCCTGTATTTGTTTGTGTTCAGCAGAGCAGACAGGAAGAGAGGTGTTGGTGGGATGGTCGGCCCTGGCGAGCGTGAGAACAGACTGAGTTGTCGAAGTTATACCCGACTGTGACACTCGGGCAGTGGCGACACATGAATCCTTTGCTAACCCCCTGCCCTACTGACCAGCCCTCTACAACCCATCCTAGTGTTCCCGTTTGGGTGCATGTGTGTGTGTGCGTATGTGTTCATGTAGCCTATGAGCCAGGCAGGCCCTCTACTACCCTACTGTCCCACCACAACCTGGCCCACTGCACCTGTGCACCTCTCCCAGGGCACATTCTGACACCCGGCCCGAGACACACTCAGTCATCCTACGACCTGCAGAGAATCTAGCAGATACAGCAAACCTACACACACAGGAAAATGCACATGGTAATCCATGCGGCACCGAGGCACACAAAAATGCGTACAACAACTGAAAAATATCTACCCTGTTGCTAAAGCATTCAACGACGACATAACAAGGAGCCACAACAACATAGCATCATCGGACCAGCAATGTCTGAGCACCTTCAGATTGGAATCAATGAAGTCCGTGAGCACAGTGCTAAGACGTATTGACAACCACTGTTGTCTCCTCAGCTTTCCATGAGGGTTCACCAGATGGACAGAACAGCGAGCTACAGTGTATTCCTTAATCTTACAGCGTATTCCAGAATTTTATCGTTCAATGGGAAGGCAACATGGTAGGTGCATTTATTCCAGGAAAGAAACTATCAAATAAATCTGGTCGTTAAAGCTGTGTGGGTTTAAAAATGACAGAACTAGAGTACACTGCTGCTTCAAAATGCTGCTTTGCCCATTTTATTACATTACTCTGATAAATTGGCCAACACAGTGAGAAGGCATGACATGTGCTGCAGTGGTCGGCCTAACAGAAGCGTAGCTACACCACACATTCCTTTCTAAATGCACAACGTTTTTTTGAAAGGTCGTTTTTTTCCCATACCTCAAAATGTGTCTTCTGATGTGATTTAAGCATTAACATGGGACTCAGAACACCAATTTTCACTGTGTCTCTATGAATAATTGTAATATTGAGAGAAGAAAAAAAAACTGGAAAATACTAAATATAATTTTAAAAAATGGGGCCCTTTAGAGTTGTTTATTAACCATTATTTTACAGGGTATATTGAAAACACATCTCTTGGACACCAAGGACCAGGGGAAGAGTTGCAGGGTAGAGGAGAAGAGAAGAATTTGCCTATTTGAAAGCTTAAAATAAATTGTAACTTGTGACATGTTTGAAGTAGCTAGAAAAGGTTGCAGGCCCCTGGTTAGACTATAAACTCCCTAACACTACAAAGCCTATCAATCACCACAGCGATACACAATAAATCACAAACGAGACAAGGCACAACAAAAAGAAAGAGTGATGATGAAGTACAACTTAAGGCGGCATCTCAGCTCATTGAGCCAATTCACTTCCTGTTCTGTTCCTGCCAAGAGACTTTTGATTCAATGTTGGCTTAGTTTAGCGAGGTGCCTTGAATCTCGAGTGCCAGGCAGGCAGGGGTTTGCATTGGCTGGGTCTGGTCCCGTGGACACTGTGTGTCCTAACCAGGGGCGCAACTTTCACTGGGGACGGGGACATGTCCCCCCCACTTTCTGAACTTGAGACATCTAGTGGCCCTTTTGGTTACTTTAGATTATCACAGGTGTCTGTAATAATCTCTGGCCCTCTGTGTGGCCCTCTGTGTGGCCTTATCACATGTAAAATATATGAAATAATTGAAAAATATGGTTTTAAAATAAAAAGTAGAACGACAGCTGTAAAACATTATCCTAAATATAAACCATAAATTTTGTGAATACCATTGGTGTTTAATATGAGGGTTTCAGCATGACATATCCTTTCAATATATATGTTTTATATGTAAATATGTATTTGTTGTCAATGTTTTGACGTCAAACTGGTGGCGGCTCTGAAAAAAGTCAATAGTTGGAAGAGTTGCAGAGTTAATTGAAAATAATGCCATTGTTGATTTGATGCTTTTTTTCCTCATTAATTAGGGTATTTTCTCTTGAACCACATAGTCTATCGACTAGAAGTGAATATTATATATGAATGAATATGTTTTTAAGCGATTCAAGTATACATTTCCAAAGTCAGGATAGATTGCCATAGATTCTGTTAAATACCACCTTTTGATTCTGCCAACTTTGGTAAATTACCAGCAGCTTTGCAACCCTAGCTGGAACGTTCTACATTACAGAGGCTTGCATTATCTTGTCCTCTCAGGCGCCTATCCAAAAATATGACTGATGGTGACATGACCCAATGTGTATGTGCGTAACTTCGTGAGGAATTTAGAGTATATTTAAGTGTTACGTAAGTGTGTCTGTGTGTGTTTAAGTGTGTATAAGAGCACACACTGTAGTGTGTATCAAATCAAATTACAGTGAAATTCTTACTTACAAGCCCTTAACCAACAATGCTGTTTTAAGAAAATACCGAAAGAAAGCAAGAGATAAGAATAACAAATGATTAAAGAGCAGCAGTAAATAGCAATAGTGAGGCTATATACAGGGGGTACCGGTGTCAAGGTAATTGAGGTAATATGTACAATTAGGTAGAGTTATTAAAGTGACTATGCATAGATAATGACAGAGTAGCAGCGTTCCGGGGGAGGGGGGGGGGGGGGGCAATGCAAATAGCTGTTCAGGAGTCTTATGGCATGGGGGTAAAAGCTATTTAGGAGCCTCTTGGACCTAAACTTGGCGCTACAGTACCACTTGCTGTGCGGTAGCAGAGAGAACAGTCTATGACTAGGGTGGCTGGAGTCTTTGACAACTTCCTATGACACCGCCTGGTATAGAGGTCCTGGATGGCAGGAAGCTAGGCCGTGTGAGGTACTGGGCCGTACGCACTACCCTCTGTAGTGCCTTGCGGTCGGAGGCCGAGTAGTTGCCATACCAGGCAGTGATGCAACCCGTCAGTATGCTCTCGATGGTGCAGCTATAAAACCTTTTGAGGATCTGAGGACCCATGCCAAATCTTTTCAGTCTCCTGAGGGGGAATAGGTTTTGTCATGCCCTCTTCATGACTGTCTTGGTGTGCTTGGACCATGTTAGTTTGTTGGTGATGTGGATGCCAAGGAACTTGAAGCTCTCAACCGCTCCACTACAGCCCCGTCGATGAGAATGGGGGAGTGCTCGGTCCTCCTTTTCCCGAAGTTCACAATCATCTCCTTTGTCTTGATCACGTTGAGGGAGAGGTTGTTGTCCTTGCACCACACAGTCAGGTCTCTGACCTCCTCCCTATAGGTTGTCGGTGATCAGGCCTATCACTGTTGTGTCATCAGCAAACTTAATGATGGTGTTGGAATTTGTGTTGCGGAAAGGGTTTCAAGCTTTTGCTAGTGTGTGTATGTGAGGATGTTGGTGTACATGAGTTGACTGGCCGTGCAGTCATGAGTGAACAGGGAGTACAGGAGGGGACTGAGCACGCACCTCTAAGGGGCCCCCGTGTTGAGGAACAGCATGGCGGATGTGTTGTTACCTACCCTTACCACCTGGGGGCGGCCCATCAGGAAGTCCAGGATCCAGTTGCAGAGGGAGGTGTTTAGTCCCAGGATCCTTAGCTTAGTGATGAGCTTTGAGGGCACTATGGTGTTGAACCCTGAGCTGTAGTCAATGAATAGCATTCTCACATAGGTGTTCCTTTTGTCCAGGTGTGAAAGGGCAGTGTGGAGTGCAATAGAGATTGCATATTTTGTGGATCTGTTGGTGCGGTATGCAAATTGGAGGGGGTCTAGTATTTCTGAGATAATTGTGTTGTTGTGAGCCATGACCAGCCTTTCAAAGCATTTCATGGCTACAGACTCGAGTGCTACGGGTCGGTAGTCATTTAGGCAGGAACACACGCATGTACATGCTAATGCTTGAATATGAATGTTCAAATTTCTAGCAGGGTTACTGTGATACTGACTGGCATTGTTGGGCACAGCACCTCACAGCATAGTACTGGAGGCTTAGTTAGAGGCCCATTCAGAACTAGTCCATTTATAGCTCGGATCTGTGCTGAAGCAGATGTTGGAGGTGCTGTGCTGGGCTCCACAGTTGGGTTAACCTCAGGGGTCTAATTCACACTGGCTTAATGTTGGCATGTAAACACCAAACTCAGCCCTGTGAGTAATGGGGGTGAAGGGGTGAAGAGTTTATGATATGTTCTGCTGTCTCAGAGAGGATGTGCTGTTCAGTGCTAAAGGGCAGAACCCAACAGAAATTGACATGTAAAAGTACAGCGCTTCTTACAAGGAATTTGAAAGTATATTCAGAAGTGAGTGCTCTCAGCACTTTAGTGTATTTGGAAACATATCTTTTAGCGAAAGCGTAATGATTTAGCACCGACACAGAGAGAACACGTCCTTCTTAGCTGGTAGAAATGTGTTGTAATTAGCATACATTCTCACTAATAAAGCATTGATGGATGACAACAACAATCATGTCACAATAAACACAAATTCATTACAATGATTTAGTTAAAGAGTATTAGCAATGCATACGGTATAGGCATCTCTGCCTCAGTAGTTGTTGATAAGTACTGCACACAAACACTATCAATTCTATTCTGTCATCTTTTAATTGGTTAGAACACGCTGCAAGCATACAAACTCACAGCTAATGATTGAATACAACTTTACCCTAGACGTACAAAGTTTCCTTCTCGGGGGGGTGCAGGGAGGTAGGGTGGTAGTGGGCCAGGCTGGAGGGGAGTGGGGTTAGCAGAGGTTACATGTGCAGCCCCTGCCTGGGTGTCCCAGGATGCCATGTACTTCAAAAAGCACACCATTAAAATTAATTTCCTTGTTGTGTCTAATGTACTGTCCTCTCAAGAGGAAAACAAAACTGCATTAATATTCATGCATGAAAAATGGGCAGGTCATCAGTTGACAGTTAAGGTTAGGCCTAGCCTACATTTGGTATGAGAAAAGTTGTGAGCACAGACAGAAACCACAGAAGGAAGATCTACACAGCCCTACACACACACACAGACAGAAACACACTCTCACTCTCTCGCTCTCTGGCCCTCTGTGACTTGAATGCAGCTTTGCCAACCTGGCCCTCTTCCAGCCCCGCAGGACTTCCTGTGTCTCTCCTCAGTCCGACATGCCAGACCAGACGTTCACACACCCCCGGTGACAGTTGACCATGACCCGGTCACCCTGTGACTGAGAAGGGTTCCTGTTCGAAAGTGTCCCGCAGCTGTCTACCAGCCCAGGGGGAAGAGTAGGGGCTGGTCTGAGAAGAGATTGGTCTGTTCACATAGCACTCTTTACATAACCCAGACAGACACACGGCTGGCAGAAGCATGCAACACGTGCACCACCACCACGGCTATCACACACACACACACACACACACACACACACAGAGGGCCCTGTGTTGTCTGTCGGTCTTAAAAAAAGACAGTGTGAAGGGTGAGGGGGGAGATAGGGAGGTAGAGCAAGAGGGTGGGGAGAGAGAGAGAGAAGACAGAGATGATAGACATGATATAGCAAGACAATGTGGCAGAGAAAGACAGTAATAGAGAAGGCTAAAACAGACAGACCTTCTCCAATCTCAACCAGTGTAGACGATTAGGAATGTGTCAGTCAGTTGGGGAAGCCAAGACAACTTGACCCTGCTTCTCCCATATATATACTGTAGTTGCTGGGTTCAAGCTGCTCCCCCGTCCCCCCCTTCACACACGGATGTCATGGCCTCCAGAAGGAAACCAGGTCGATTCCGTACAGGAAGTCTTATAAAACTGTAGAGCGGCGGGGAATCCGCATCTGCAGCCTGTCTAGTCAAAACAGGGGCCTCTCTGCCGTCTGGAGCTGGGGCTGTTGGAGCTGGGGCTGACTCGGGGTGAAAAGTGCTGTGAGGGATGGCCAGGAATAATGCAGGACAGGGTGGGATAGATAAACTATAAAGAGCTCCTGAGCCTAAATATTAGGTCTCTAGGACCAGGTCTAAATATTGTGTCTATGGAGAAAAAGCAGACTTCCTCTACCCATCCTGTTCCTAAAGTACCACGTAAGTGTTATTATGACTGTGCTATGACTGAGGATGTTGTGGTCTTTTTAGTTGAATACTAAACTGGACATTACCTGCTATTAAAAAGGTCACTGTCTGGTTTTGGCCCACAGGTGTGTCCATTTATGAACTATGAGATGGAGATCTGAAAGATACTCCTTGCGCTAAGGGTACTTTAGGTGTATATGAAAAGCACTGGCAACGAACAGGCCGAGAGCTTCGAGTTCCTCGGTGTCCAAATCACTATGATCCAAACATGCGCACAGTTGTGAAGAAGGCGCAACAGCTGTACCATTGAGAGCAGCTTGACGAGCTGCATCACTGCCTGGTATGGTAATAGCACCGCCCTCGATTGCATGCTGCTACAGAGGGTGGTGCAGACAGCCCAGTAAATCACTGGGGCCGTGCTCCCCGCCATCTAGGACATCTATATCAGGCGGTGTGGAAGGAAGGCCAGTAAAATCGTTAAAGACTCCAACTACTCAAGCCATACTTCTATGTTCTCTACTTCTGCACAGTGTATCAACCTGAACGGCATCTATCCCCAAGCATTAAGACTGATTCATAGCAACAACATAAAATCTACATGGACTATCTGAGTTAACATTGTATCTTTATTAACCTTTTCATTCTCTATGCACACTCACAGTGCCCTATGCACTCACTCCATCATCTGCTCACTCACAGTGCCCTATACACTCAATCCATCATCTGCTCACTCACAGTGAGTACACTCACTCCATCATCTGCTCACTCACATATAACATGCACGTACATTTAAACTGACTCTACACACACGCATACCCACTCACATACAAGCTGCTGCTACCCTGTTTATTATATATCCTGTTGCCTAGCCACCTTACCCTTATACATATCCACCTCCATCACTCCAGTATTCCTGCACATTGCAAATATGGTATTGGAACTGACCCTGTATATATTACACTTACTTATTGTGTTCTTCATATTTATTCTTATTTCTCATGTGTTTTTTCTAGTAACACATTGTTATTGATTATTGCAATGTTGGGTTTTACGTTTGCAAGAAAGGCATTTCTCTCTACTTGTGCATTTGACATTAAAACTAATCACAGATGAAAACCCATCATAACAACTACTCCGTGAATCTAACAAGTAGAGTGAGTCATGATGACACATGATTAGCTGTATTAAGTGATGAGCCGTATTAAGTGATGAGCTGTATTAAGTGATGAGCTGTATTAAGGAAAGGTAAACAGTCATGAATGGAGCAACTTCACCAGTCAAGCATCTAGGAGAGGTCAGCCATCACATAATCAGACCAGAGAGCATCTCTGCAGTGTGTTTATAGGATTTTAAATCAACTCTGATCGCTTCAGTGACTCAATGAGAATAATGGCAGATAAAGATTGAAGAGGTGGGGGTTAGGCTAGGTGAGGCGGGGTGACTCCTCTGTCTCCTTTAATGTGATTAGCCATGGCCTCACTGTCAGAGCGACAGCAGCAGAATCATCAGAGCACAGTATTCTGGCTGGGGCGGAGGAGGTGATTGATGACTAGGGCTCAACAGACCGCATCAGGGGAGCAGATAAACTCTTTAAGAAGCCTGTAGGGAGGGAGGACTATTTACCTGATGCTACAGCTATAATTGAAGGGGGAGAGAGGCAGAAAGAGAGAGCGAAGGAAAGAGAGAGAGAGGGAGTGGTAGACAGAGATAACAGAAGCAAGAGAAAGACAATGTGGGAGAAGATTAAGGAGGATATACAGGTACAGTGCATTTGGAAAGTATTCAGACCCCTGGACTTTCTCTACATTTTGTTAAGTTACAGCCTTATTTTAAAATGGATTCAATTGTTTTTTCCCCCCTCATCAATCTACACACAATACCCCATTATGACAATGAACATTTTTTTGTTTTTAATTCTTGCAAATTTATGAGAACAATTCAAATGTAAATATCACATTAACACACAGGAAGCACACAGACCCTTTACACCTTTGGCAGCAATTACAGCTTCGAGTCTTCTTGGGTATGGTGCTACAAGCTTGGCACACCTGTATTTAGGGAGATTCTCACATTCTTCTCTGCAGATCCTCTCAAGCTCTGTCAGCTTGGATGGGAGCATCATTGCACAGCTATTTTCAGGTCTCTCCAGAGATGTTCGATCAGGGTCAAGTTCAGGCTCTGGCTGGGACACTCAAGGGCATTCAGAGAATTGTCCCAAAGCCACAATTGCGTGGTCTTGGCTGTGGGCTTACGGTTGTTGTCCTGTTGGAAGGTGAACCTTCCCCCAGTCTGAGGTCATGAGTGCACTGGAGCAGGTTTTCATCAAGGACCTCTCTATACTTTGCTCCGTTCATTTTTGCCTTGATCCTGACTAGTCTCCCAGTCCCTGCTTCTGAAAAACATCCCCACAGTATGATGCTGCCACCACCATGCTTCACCATAGCGATGGTGCCAAGTTTCCTCCAGACGTGCCGCTTGGCATTCAGGCCAAAGAGTTCAATCTTGGTTTCATCAGATCAGAGAATCTTGTTTCTCATAGTCTGGGAGTCTTTAGGTGCCTTTTGGCAAACTCCAAGCGGGCTGTCATGTGCCTTTTACTGAAGAGTGGCTTCCATCTGGCCACTCTACCATAAAGGCCTGATTGTGGAACCATCTCTGCAGCACTCCACCAGAGGAACTCTGGAGCTCTGTCAGAGTGACCATCGGGTTCTTGGTCACCTCCTTGACCAAGGACCTTCTTCCCCGATTGCTCAGTTTGGCCGGGCGGCCAGCTCTAGGAAGAGTCTTGGTGGTTCCAAACTTCTTCCATTTAAGAATGATGGAAGCCACTATGTTCTTGGGGATCTTCAATGCTGCATACATTTTTTGGTACCCTTCCCCAGATTTGTGCCTCTCGGAGCTCTATGGACAATTCCTTTGCCCTCATGGCTTGGTTTTTGCTCTGACATGCACTGTCAACTGTGGAAAGGTATGTGCCTTCCCAAATCATGTCCAATCAATTAAATTTACCATAGGTGGTCTCCAATCTTGTTGTAGAAACATCTCAAGGATGATCAATGGAAACAGGATGCACCTGAGCTCAATTTCAAGTCTCATAGCAAAGAGTCTGAATACTTACGTAAATAAGGTATTTCTGTTTTTTTTTCTCTCTTTGTCATTTTGGGGTATTGTATGTAGATTGCTTACGATTTTATTAATCTATTTTAGAATAAGGCTGTAACGTAACAAAATGTGGAAAAAGTTGAGTGGTTTGAATACATCCCGAAGGCACTGTAACTGCCAAAACAATGGAAAGACAAATTAGGGATACAAAGTATATCGAAAGTAGGTGCTGTATTTCAGCCATTAAAGTCCCATCATGCTTAGGGTCATGTATACAAATAATGGGCAATGCCCCCATCCACAGGGCACATGTGGTCACTGAATGGTTTGATGAGCATGAAAATTATGTAAACCATATGCCAATGCTGTCTCAATCACCATATTTCAGCCCAAATGAACAATTATGGGATATTCTAGAGCAGCGCCTGAGATAACGTGTTCCACCGCCATCAACAAAACAACAAATTATGGAGTTTCTCGAAGAAGAATGGTGACATATCCCTCCATTAGAGTTCCAGACACTAAAATAGTTGTCAAGATTGCATTGAAGCGGTTCTGGCTCGTGGGGGACCAACGCAATATTAAGACGCTTTATGTTGGTGTTTCCATTATTTTGTGAGTTACCTGTAGGTACAATAAAACTAAACCCAAGCAACTCTACTTAGCCGAAACTATCCCAAGTTTGAATAATTGAGTCTGTAATTGAGTCTGTACTCTTTTTGTCTTCTTTCTTTTCATAAGAGGAGGCAATAAACTCATTATAACAGGAAATTGAGAAGTTATCTGAGTGCTACTCGAGATAAGAGTTTCTCTGAATGATACACTGCCAACAGCCGCATCACACGCCATTCATTTTTTAATCTATTTGGTAAGGCCTATTATAGTGATAATGGATTGGAGTTTGATTACGGGTGGAGACGTTTTTCTGATAGTTAATTTCTGCTCTCTCTGGCTGACCATTGTGGCCTCCCTGAACTGTCACTTCATTTGTTTTTACAAATATGCATATTTATATAATTTAAGTCAAGGAAGACGTCTCCTTTGACGCGGACGCCATTGATGTCACGGAAGGATTCAACTTCACACACAAACATAGGCAATCACACACAAGCATGCTTGCCTGGTCGCGCGCGCGTACACACACACACACACACACACACAAGTACGCATGCAGCTCACACTATTTATTGAGGTCTGGAAGCCACATGAGTAACACAATCTCAATGTACTCTTAACTGAGAGCGTCCATCAATATAGATCGGTAAGGTCCCCAACCAAGAAAATCTATCTCAATATTTGCTATTGCCAGAGCTAATGGTCCAGACAGGCTTCTTAATGAGGCTGTGTTGGCCAGGGCCCAGCCATGCAGAAACTTCATATCAATTGAATAGTGGTTCACAGATGATATGAAATATATTGCAAACTATTGCAAACTCACCCCGTTGAGCTTTGCACTTTTTTTACTCCATGGCATCAAATTCAGGATAAGTGCACTTGTGTGGAGATTATAGTACATTGACCTTCTGAAAAAGTAGTCATAATAGCAGTCTAACTTTACTTTGAGTTATTGATGGAGGGCAATACTTTCCAGACATCATCATAGTAATCATAACAAACTTTACTAATGACACAGGCTTTAAAGGGAATCACTGTCATGCTTGTGATGTTTTGTTTCTGTGGCTGAGAACACAAGGAGCACAGAACGAGAGAAACCCTTTGTGAGAGGGGACTCTATTAAACCAACACACCCCTTGGCCTGTCATACACACGTCAGCTGGTCTATCCACAGACAGACACGCAAGGGTATGCAACCCTGTGAGAGAAGAGTCAGTGGGAATCCATATCAAACACTATTCCCATTGCGTAACCAATAGCCAAAACCAATTTAAGGTCAATCCCACAGTTAGGAAACCGCACCAGACAAGATGGACAGATAAGTGCTGCATGGGGAGAGGATGTCACGCCCTGGTCTGTTTCACCTGTTCCTGTGATTGTCTCCACCCCCTCCAGGTGTCGCTTATTCTCCCCAGTGTATTTATCCTTGTGTTTCCGGTCTCAGTGCCAGTTCGTCTTGTATGTTAGTCAAGTCAACCAGCGTGTTTTTATCCCTGTGTTTTCTGTCTCTCAGTGCCATTTCGTCTTGTATGTTAGTCAAGTCAACCAGCGTGTTTTTATCCCTGTGTTTTCTGTCTCTCAGTGCCATTTCGTCTTGTATGTTAGTCAAGTCAACCAGCGTGTTTTTCCTGTACTCCTTTTGCTATTCTCTTTTTGATAGTCTTCCCGGTTTTGACCCCTGCCTGACTCTGGACTACTTTCCCACCTGCCTGATCATCCTGCCTGCCCGGACCTTGATTCCGCCTGTCCTTTGGTACCTGTTGGACTCTGAACTGGTTTTGACCCTTTTGCTTGTCCACGACCATCCTCTTGCCTTACCCTATTGGATTAATACATATTGTAAGACTCCAACCATCCGCATCTGGGTCTCGCCTTGTGTCATGATAGAGGAAACATTGGAGTGAAGTATGGTGCAGCCTCCTGCAGCCAACCTATTTCACCTGCTAGGACAAATGTATCTGTCAAATACTTTCAAAATGCTCCGAGCTAAATCGAGCATACTTCAAGAAATTGATTTGACCGAGGTCTGGTATTGGTGACCTAAATATAAATATGTCCTGTGGTTTGTTCCAATTGCTCAATGTTGCATGATCACAACCATTTTTTATGCGTTTGTAACCAGGTTGCCATCCAACCTTTTGATGCGAATAAAGTACATGTCGATATAAAGCAAAATTCATGACCGGCCTGGTTTAAAATGTCAAAACTAAATACGCTAGGAATTATGGGATCTTTTTGTGTCTGTAAAATCAAAAAAAATGGCGGTAAAAACGTTTTTATGCGCAAATATTGACATAATAACCATCATATCGAAGTAAACTTGGAATCTAATGACATGTGTGGTCCTCCCATAAGACTCAGGAAAGCAAGCAATTTCTTAGGCTACAGATAAAACAAGTTACGATGAACTTCACAGGGTGGTGAAAGTGCACGGTGATGAGCTTGATGTTCCTTTCCTGATAAATTGAGGGTCTTAATCTGGTGACATGATGATCGACGTTTGGCTGAAGTTTCACAAATAAAAATAATCTTGCTCTTTTGTTCGTAATAATCTCCTCTATAGGGCCGGGACGATACCAGTATCGCGATAAGCATTAGTAGCGTGGCAAGGACGCAAAACATGAAGAGGATATAACTTCTTTAGGAAAACAGCCCTAATGTTGGAAACAAACACTATGTTATCATGGAGTGTCCCATGTATTTATTTCCCAAGTATAGCAAACAATATTTTATATACAGCAGGTTTTTAAAGGACCCAAGAGTTTGATCTACTACGTGTTTTCATTTTTGCCATGGGAAAAAAAAGGCGCTTCTGGTATTGTCCCGGCCCTAGTCATGTAGGCTATACCTGCACTGTAAATGAGGAGTGCACATGCCAATACCAGAGTGGGCACATTCGCTATATGCCGCAACATTTTTTGATACAAAACCATCAGTAGAATTGAAAATGCGATGAAAACCCATTTAGCTTGTATTTTTTATCTGGGAATTTAACCGCAAAAGTTAACCGGCCTCGCCTCTCATGCCACATTCAAAACCAAGGCGGCACTGAAGATTTGTTTTCACATGGCTTGCAGCTAGCAAGCCTTCTTGTGTTATTTAAAAAAAGCTCAGTTCGCAAAAAGTAATCGGCAAAGAAAAATATGGCAGCTGTCCGCTCATTTATTGCCTCTTGGACAAAGGATTTGTTTTACTGAAGGGCCGGGCTGTTTGCGCTCACTGTTGTTTGTCGGACATCAAGTGTATAGCATAATTTTGAAACAAGACATGAGAAAAACTTCAAGAATGAGCCGGACAAGGCTGAAGGAATCAAGAGGGCCGTGTCCAGGTATGAAAAGTAAAGCTGTGTGTTTTCAAATCTACACGCAGTCAAAAATATCAGGAGCTAAAGATGCGCAGTGCATTGCTAAACATGGAAAAACATTTACTGATGGGGAATATATCAAGAAGGGCTTCCTCATTAGTTCACAGGCTATGTTTGATTGATTGCCTAACGAATGCACACTCGTCGTAAAGATAAAAGACATCCCTGTGTCTGTCAGATCTGTTGAAAGGCCTCTTGCTGAGATGGTTGAAAATATAAAGGAGCAGCAAACAGTAGCGTTAAAAGCTGAACCCGTGTTTAGTGTGGCTCTTGATTAGAGTGTGGATGTGAATGACATTCCACGTCTGGCAGTTGTTGCAAGATACTGTGACTCAGAGTAGGTATGCGAGGAGCTGCGTTGTCTAAAACCCATGCACGGTACTACTAAAGGGGACGAAGTAGCAAAAGCCTTCAAGGATCATTTTGAGGAGAGAGGTGTCGACATTCAAAACATATTCGCTATTACAACTGACGGTGCACCCACTATGATGGGTAAACATAAAGGATCGGCAAAGCTGATTGAAGATAAGATTGGCCACCCCGTGGTTAAATTGCACTGTATCATTCACCAAGAGATTCTGTGTTCCAAGATTTCAAATTCCAATTTGGATACTGTGATGACTACTGTAGATAAAATCGTGAATTTCCTTGTTGCTCGCTCGTCTTTGACACACAGACAGTTTCGGTCACTGCTGGAAGAGATGGAACAAATCCACAAAGACTTGCCCCTTCACTGCAGTGTCAGGTGGTTAAGTGGAAGGAAAGTTTTGGAATGGTTTGTGGAGTATTTGGATACGGTTAAAGCATTTCTGTCTGAAAAGGGCCAAAACTACCAAGAGCTAGAGGATGTGGATTGGCATGTAAAAATGATGTTTCTCACTGACATAACAGGTCACCTGTCACATATACCCCCTCTCCTGCCTCTAGGTCATCAGGCTGCTGATTATCCCGCACACCTGTCATCATCGTCTCGCGCACCCGCGCCTCATGACACTCACCTGGTCTCCATCATCTCCTTGATTATCTTCCCTATATATCTGTCACTCCCCTTGGTTCTTTCGTCAGGTGTTATTAACTCTGTATTCATGTCAGTGTGTTTTGTGTTTATTGTTTTGTTTATTTATTAAAACACTCACTCCCTGTACTTGCTTTCTGACTCTCAGCGCAGTCGTTACAGAATAACACCTCACCTAAGGGAAGCATCAGGGAGTGTCGGTGTAATGACGTCGGGTCCGGGAACCGTTACAGGCACCCCTGTCTCAGCCGGATCGTCGGGCTTTCATGCCTCCACCGGCTCTCCTACTTCCACCGGCTGGTCAGGTTCTCATGCCTCAGCCGGATCGCCAGACTCCCCTGCCTCAACTGATCTGTCAGGTTCCCGCGTCCAAGCTGACTCGACAAGTTCACGTGCCTCAGCTGGCCTGACCAGTCCACTCCTGATCCCTGGGTTCGTCCCCTTTGATGGCGTCCTGCAGTGCGTCGGGGAGTGGGTACTGAAGCTGGAGCTGAAGTCCAAGTTCTCTGTCAAGCAACATGGGCCTTATTTTTTGATCAAGCCAGACAACTTTGAGGAGAGTGACATGGATCTGTCTGTGTTTCAGTGGAAGGATATCGAGGACTTTGAAATGCAGCTGATCAAGCTCAAGGCATCCTCCCTTTGGTCTTTAAAATTCACGGAGCTGCGCAAAGACCTGGAAGGGACAGAGAGGTCAGGGGGCCTCCATTATCCACTGTTGAGAGAGTCTGAAGAAGGTTGCATGTGCAATGCTTTCAGCATTTAGATCCCCGTATCTATGTGAACAGATCTTTTTACACATGAAGTTGATCCTGAGCCCCTCACGCAGCCGGCTGACAACGGACCACTCGGAGGCCTGTGTGTAGCTCAAAGTCCCCAAATATAGCCCAGATAATAAGCAGCTCAGCAATGGAAGGCAGGGAGAAGGATCGCACTAAATCGGTAAGAAGAGATTTTCAATACAAAATTAAACAACCTTGTAATGTTCATGCCAATAAACGTGAGTGTATGTGTGTTGCAGGGGATTTGGAATAAGATGGGGGGGGGGGGGGTGAGTAGGCTACGATTCTCAGCAGCAGATACGGAGATACAGAGTTCAGTTACATTTGGGGCTGTTGGTATGCCTAACAGTCGTCTTTTTATTGAACCTTGTATTTTTCAATAAATAATGTCATTTTGTAATCACATGTAATACTTGGCCTGTCATGTTCGTCGTATACATAATGAGCGGACCAAGGTAGATAGAGGTAGAGTTCCACATATTTATTAAAGTGAACCTTCAAAAAAACAACAAAGAATAAACGAAAGTGAAGTTCGTAGCGCACATAGCACTAAACCAAAACGAAACCATATCCCACAAACGCAGGTGGGAAAAGGACCACACTAAGTATGATACCCAATTAGAGGCAACGATCATCAGCTGCCTGCAATTGGGAACAACTTACCCCAACATATAAATTCAAGACTGGAACACCCCCTAGTCACGCTACATGCATCATATCACATATATACACATTATTATTATTATAATAAACAAAGTATAAATTATATTTTCAAGTTTCTAATGAAATTTCCATATATAAACAATCAAAATGGCTGATAAATGCAATTGAAAACAGCAAAGTGTCGCACCACAACGAAATCTTGATTCTTGATAAAATGCAAGGGATATTGTCCATAAATCAAAACCATGAACAAAAACCAACATTTAGACAGCTTTACGGAACAAAATATACATAAAGCCACTACTACAGGCCATCAAGTTACAAATACAGGCATCAAAATTAAAATGACCATAGTATTAAAACTGCTGACCACAACTGCATGTCAGACAAATACACATAATGCAATGGAATAAGAGGAATAACATCAAAAGGAATTACTTACAATCATCAAGGATGCTTGCCAAACAAACTCAAACAAACAACGGAGAAAATCAGGAAGTACAATACAAAGATCTACAGTTGAAGTCAGAAGTTTACACACACCTCAGCCAAATACATTTAAACTCAGATTCACAATTCCTGACATGTAATCATAGTAAAAAATCCCTGTCTTAGGTCAGTCAGGATCACAACTTTATTTTAAGAATGTGAAATGTCAGAATAATAGTAGAGAATTATTTACTTCAGCTTGTATTTATTTTAATCACATTCCCAGTAGGTCAGAAGTTTACAATAACTCAATTAGTATTTGGTAACATTGCCTTTAAATTGTTTAACTTGGGTCAAACGTTTTGGGTAGCCTTCTACACGATTCCCACAATAATTTGGGTGAATTTTGGCCCATTCCTCCTGACAGAGCTGGTATAACTGAGTCAAGTTTGTAGGCCTCCTTACTCGCACATACTTTTTTAGTTCTGCCCACAAATTTTATATGGGATTGAGGTAAGGACTTTGTGATGGCCACTCCAATACCTTGACTTTGTTGCCTTTAAGCCATTTTGCCATAACTTTGTAAGTATGCTTGGAGTCATTATCCATTTGGAACACCCATTTGCAACCTGCAGCAAAACACCCCCACAACATGATGCTGCCACCCCCCGTGCTTCATGGTGTTCTACGGCTTGCAAGCCTCCCCCTTTTTCCTCCAAACATAACAATGGTCATTATGACAGTCCTATTTTTGTTTCATCAGACCAGAGGACACTTCTCCAAAAAGTATGATCTTTGTCCCCATGTGAAGTTGCAAACCGTAGTCTGGCATTTTTATGGCGGTTTTGGAGCAGTGCTTCTTCCTTGCTGAGTGGTCTTTCAGGTTATGTTGATATAGGACTCACTTTTACTGTGGATATAGATACTCCTGTATCTGTTTCCTCCAGCGTCTTTACAAGGTCCTTTGCTGTTGTTCTGGGATTGATTTGCACTTTTCACACCAAAGTACGTTCATCTCTAGGAGACAGAACGCGTCTCCTTCTTGAGCGGCCGGACGGCTGCGTGGTCCCATGGTGTTTATACTTGCGCACTATTGTTTGTACAGATGAATGTGGTACCTTCAGGTGTTTGGAAATTGCTACCAAGGATGACTAGACTTGTGGAGGTCTACAATTATTTTTCTGATGTCTTGGCTGATTTCTTTTGATTTTCCCATGATGTCAAGCAAAGAGGCACTGAGTTTGAAGGTAGGCCTTGAAATACATCCACAGGTACACCTCCAATTGACTCAAATTATGTCAATTAGCCTACCAGAAGCTTCTAAAGCCATTACATCATTTTCTGGAATTTTCCAAGCTATTCAAAGGCAAAGTCAACTTAGTGTATGTAAACCTCTGACCCACTGGAATTGTGATACAGTGAATTATAAGTGAAATAATCTGTCTGTAAAAAATTGTTGGAAAGATTACTTGTGTCATGCACAAAGTAGATGTCCTAACCGACTTGCCAAAACTATAATTTGTTCACAAGAAATTTGTGGAGTGGTTTGAAACACGAGTTTCAATGACTCTAACCTAAGTGTATGTAAACTTTCGACTTCATTTCTATAGATGCATTTCAAAAGGTGCAAAAACCGCACAGGATTTAACATCTTGGACAGTGCCTTGGTGTGGCGTAGCTCATCTGATACAGGCAGGCTTATAGTGGAGCTCCGTGGTGCTAATGGACAGCACCTCTGTTTAGCGAGCCATGGAATTCTTCAGTCAGTTTGTGGGCAATTAGACATTCAATAGACACAATTAGTTGTAATGCAGATATGAAAATCATAGCTGGCACGCAGCTCATTAGAAATGGTTGGATAAATTGTAAATTGGCACTCCACACAAAAAAGGTTGCTGACCAGTTTTACAGAATTTGGCTATATTTAACCAACTGGCCTCCCAAACGCAGACCATGTGTAAGCATGCCAGCCCAGGACCTCCACATCCGGCTTCTTCACCTGCGGGATCGTCTGAGACCAGCCACCTGATGAAACTGAGTAGTATTTCTGTCTGTAATAAAGCCCCTTTGTGGAGAAAAACGTATTCTGATTGATTGGGCTTGGCTTCCTAGTGGGTGCACCTGGCTCCCAAGTGAGTGGGTCTATGCCCTCCCAGGCCCACCCATGACTGCGCCCTTGCCCCGTCATGTGGAATCAATAGATTAGGGCCTAAGTATTTATTTAAATTGACGGATTTCCTTAACAATCACTGAAATTGTTGCATGTTGCGTTTAGATTTGTGTTCAGTATAGCTATGATCTCCCTTATATCTTAATGTAATGGCATAAAATAAAATGTTTGATTTTTATCAACAGCTGTAACAAGTTGTCCAGTGTAGGACATCTTTACTGGTACCCTAGTTTAAAGAAAGACCCATATACATACAGTGCCTTGCGAAAGTATTCGGCCCCCTTGAACTTTGCGACCTTTTGCCACATTTCAGGCTTCAAACATAAAGATATAAAACTGTATTTTTTTGTGAAGAATCAACAAGTGGGACACAATCATGAAGTGGAACGACATTTATTGGATATTTCAAACTTTTTTAACAAATCAACAACTGAAAAATTGGGCGTGCAAAAATTATTCAGCCCCCTTAAGTTAATACTTTGTAGCGCTACCTTTTGCTGCGATTACAGCTGTAAGTCGCTTGGGGTATGTCTCTATCAGTTTTGCACATCGAGAGACTGAATTTTTTTCCCATTCCTCCTTGCAAAACAGCTCGAGCTCAGTGAGGTTGGATGGAGAGCATTTGTGAACAGCAGTTTTCAGTTCTTTCCACAGATTCTCGATTGGATTCAGGTCTGGACTTTGACTTGGCCATTCTAACACCTGGATATGTTTATTTTTGAACCATTCCATTGTAGATTTTGCTTTATGTTTTGGATCATTGTCTTGTTGGAAGACAAATCTCCATCCCAGTCTCAGGTCTTTTGCAGACTCCAACAGGTTTTCTTCTAGAATGGTCCTGTATTTGGCTCCATCCATCTTCCCATCAATTTTAACCATCTTCCCTGTCCCTGCTGAAGAAAAGCAGGCCCAAACCATGATGCTGCCACCACCATGTTTGACAGTGGGGATGGTGTGTTCAGGGCGATGAGCTGTGTTGCTTTTACGCCAAACATAACGTTTTGCATTGTTGCCAAAAAGTTAAATTTTGGTTTCATCTGACCAGAGCACCTTCTTCCACATGTTTGGTGTGTCTCCCAGGTCTCGTTTGTGCAAACTTTAAACGACACTTTTTATGGATATCTTTAAGAAATGGCTTTCTTCTTGCCACTCTTCCATAAAGGCCAGATTTGTGCAATATACGACTGATTGTTGTCCTATGGACAGAGTCTCCCACCTCAGCTGTAGATCTCTGCAGTTCATCCAGAGTGATCATGGGCCTCTTGGCTGCATCTCTGATCAGTCTTCTCCTTGTATGAGCTGAAAGTTTAGAGGGACGGCCAGGTCTTGGTAGATTTGCAGTGGTCTGATACTCCTTCCATTTCAATATTATCGCTTGCACAGTGCTCCTTGGGATGTTTAAAGCTTGGGAAATCTTTTTGTATCCAAATCCGGCTTTAAACTTCTTCACAACAGTATCTCAGACCTGCCTGGTGTGTTCCTTGTTCTTCATGATGCTCTCTGCGCTTTTACTGGACCTCTGAGACTATCACAGTGCAGGTGCATTTATACGGAGACTTGATTACACACAGGTGGATTGTATTTATCATCATTAGTCATTTAGGTCAACATTGGATCATTCAGAGATCCTCACTGAACTTCTGGAGAGAGTTTGCTGCGCTGAATAATTTTGCACGCCCAATTTTTCAGTTTTTGATTTGTTAAAAAAGTTTGAAATATCCAATAAATGTCGTTCCACTTCATGATTGTGTCCCACTTGTTGTTGATTCTTCACAAAAAAATACAGTTTTATATCTTTATGTTTGAAGCCTGAAATGTGGCAAAAGTTTGCAAAGTTCAAGGGGGCCGAATACTTTTGCAAGGCACTGTATTTCCCATAATAAACAATATACCATTTCTATTCAATAACACAACTAAAATATATTCTAATATAGTTTCTATCCACATATTAAGGGGCTCTTACAACCAGTTTTTCGTTCCCCTTTAACAACTACATTCTCTTTGTGGAAGAAGCCTCTGGACTTCACAAGGATGAGCCTGATTACAAATTCTGTCAACCGTCAACGAGTGTAATCTTGCATATCTAATCTCCAAAGTGAAGAACATAGTTAGAGCTTCCACCATTGGGTTACATGAGACCAGGATTAATTTGTTCATAAACAAAGCCTACTCCAATTTACCACTGCCTTCCATAGCTATGAATAACTTATTAATGCATTAGCCAAGCGCCTTATGAGGGTCACAAAAACAAGATCACTTAAAGGGATACTGATAGATTCTGGCAATTAAGATGGACCCATGGATATAATTTTTATGTCTCTGCGTGCAGTATGAAGGACGTTAGATGTAGTTTCGTGAGCCAATGCTAACTAGCGCTTCAGTGAAAAGTTTGAATCAAATCAAATGTTACTGGTCACATACCCATATTTAGCAGATGTTATTGCGGGTGCAGCGAAATGCTTGTGTTCCTAGCTCCAACAGTGGAGTAGTATCTATAAGTGCAGTAGTATCTAAAAACAATTCACAACAATACACACAAACAGTGTTTATATGAAGCCTGGTTCATCTAACCAGTAAATTGGCAGTGGCAGTCACAAATAACTAAGAGGGCTGGGATCTGGGATACAAAGAGGGATCAGAGGACTGTGCTTTCTTCCCTATGTCCCAGCCAATAAAGCATGGTTAATCCAGACTGAATTCTGTGCTCACGGTGACATACACACACAAACACACACACACACACACACACACACACACACACACACACACACACACACACACCGATAGGCTATAATATAAGCTCTTTACTGATGCTGGACTCATTTACCTCTGGGATGAGAAGACAGCGGCTGTGCCAATTATGGAGAAAACAGCCTGTTTGCTTGTCAGTGGAAAGAGAAGAAGAGAATCCACATGTAAGACTGTAGAGAAGCATGTTAAGACCCCTGAGGTTTTGTATGGGGGGGGGGGGGGGGGGGGGGGGCAATGAGAGTGTCGAATTTAGTCAAGATAAACATGAATTGTTTATTTGATCTAACAAAAGTTTCTTGGTGTACTGATAAAAGTGTGATGCACATCACATCCCGGAAACATTAAGAAAAACGTATAACACACACGCACACAAAAGTGAAATAGAAAGGTGAACGCAGTGATCAGGTTGGTTCCACCATGCTAATCATAACCACCATTGATAATGTAATCATTGCCCACTGTGTGTATGTGTTTGTGCATGACCAACCAGTATCTCTGACATGTTTGCCAAGATAGATTAGGGGTGTGCCAACATGGCCATACTTGTATTCAAAATCATATCCGTAAATAGCCAGTTGATAGTCGGATTGGATGATACTCGTGAAAAAACGTAAATGTTTTAACGTGCCTAAGTAGATGTTGGCAAAATACCTATCTCCCTGCACGTTTATAGACCAAACAAGCTGCTAATTAGGTTCCGTTGAGGTGTGTGTGTGTCTGACCTGTGTCTGTCTTCAAACTTGCAATGGGCAGACAAGTTTGCTATCAATCAGAATGCGCGTCAGTGTTTTGTTTTCCTTACCCTCACCCCGCTTGTTAGATAATATGCACATTGATTGAGGCTAACAGTAGGCAGCAGCAGTCTGAATGACCAGACCAAAACAGCGAAGTGAAGGTGATTGTGTGAAATTCTGAAGCGAGTGGACAGCTTCACTCTATCCAATCAGAGCAGCAGGATCAACATACAGCCCACCCGTCTTTTTACAGACTGGTAAACTAGCCAGTTGAGTGATTTACACCACGTAAAACCTTACTTGACTGACTGACATGCGAAAGATGTGTGCATGCTGGCAACCACATTCACCCCCCCCCCCCCCCCCCCCCCAGATCACAGATAATTACTTAAAACTACTCGGATCATAATCATATCCAGAAAATTGTCCATATCCATTACGATACTCGTTGTGTCCGACTACTCGGCACACCTCTACCCATTACCACCAGACAAAATGCCGATAGGCACAGTACCTGTATCGGCAGGGAATGACAACGAAAGGTGAAAGGTGAACATTGTTATATTAGCTTATCACTGCTTCTTTGGTATAATGTAAAGGATTGTTAATTCTACATGGACCTGTTACTACATTTGAAAGTTATCAAACCATTTAGTTTAGAATATCTACATACATTTAGCAATTGCATTCTTCTCATATTACTCTGTAGGCTACTGACCTATTCAATGCTTTCTACTGCATTTCTGCCTATAGTTATTGAATTCAACCTGCAGGAGGTTTGTTTGTTGTGATTGAATGGGGGGAAACAGCTGCTGGCAAGGTTCTGACAGATGGGTGTGTCTTGGTGGTGGCAAGACGAAACTAAACCCTAAGCAATTAGCTCTGGGAGCTAACACCCGTCTTCAGGTCTCGTCACGCAAGCATAGTTCTCTGATCCACCAATGTGACCAACCGAGTATCGATCCCAGGTCTTCTGCCCGACTCTAATACTTTAGACTTGGTAGGTCATTACGACTCTTTATGTCATGGTCATAAAGGCTTTATGAAAGCTAAATGTTACATGATCACAACGCTAAGTAAACCGTACCTCTTCCATTTTATACAGTAAAACACTACACTGCATGGACACACTTTAGTCAGATCCAAAACAGTCCAGCTGACATTTCCTGTATGTCGAGAGCCATTATGAACCCCAGGAGGTTTACAGATCAATATCCTCTCCCAATGGTATGGCCGGGGTCCATTAGCAGCCCTCACCCGGAAGGTGAGTCTGATACGATATGACAGGGGCTTTCAGAGAGCTCGTCCATACTTCAAACACACTGTCACCAGTAGGGTTACAAAGGGTCGGAAACTTTCCGGTAAATCTCCGGGATTTTTCTGAAAATTTTCCATGGGAAGTTATTAAGCCCTGGAATTTGGGAAATTTTACTTAAATTCACCAAAAAAGTTTTTATAACAGTGAACCTTTCTTGTGGGATACACATAAGACAATTCTAGGTCTTGTGGCATATTTTGGTTAAACTATCCCCAATTCATTGGAATTGCAACCCTCTGCATGCACAGTGCATTGTTCCATCACATGTGCAGTGCACTCTTCCATCACATGTACAGGTGATTCTCAAGATCTTGCACACTAATAAGATGCTATTGAGCTCCACTAGTCTGAGCCAAAGACTACATACTTTCAGGTAAGTTTTGATTACAATACTGGGTGGGGTGAATATATTTTATGTGACATACATTATTTTTTGTTAACTAGAAAATAATAGCCTACAGCAAAGTGTGTTTAAATAATTTCTAACTTGTTAACAATTTCTGCTAGTTGTGGGTTTTAGCTTGCTTGAGCCTGCTAACCGAGGAGTTTTAATTCACCTGTTTCCATACATGTTTAATTTGAAAACATGTATTTTTACAAAGGAGTTATTTAATATAACTGCTTAACTATCTATCTGTAGGTGGAATTGTATTATTATTATTTTTTACTCATTTTTATCTGATCTTTACAGGAAAATGCCACTGGCACCATCTGATGTATGGATACATTTCACTCCAGTAATGTGGAAGGAAAAGCTGTGTACATTTGCAAATACTGTATGTAGTCAGATAAATGCTGATGAATGTCTTGCTCGAGCTGTGTATGCAACTGGTTCACCTCTGATGCTCACAGGCAATGTGTATTGGAAGAGATTTCTGAATGTTCTTTTCCCAGCATACACCCCTCCAACCAGACATGCTTTATCTACTCATTTGCTGGATGCAGAGTTCAACAGAGTTCAAGTGAAGATCAAGCAAATCATAGAGAAAGCAGACTGTATTGCAATCATCTCTGATGGGTGGTTGAATGTTCGTGGGCAAGGAATAATTAACTACATCATCTCCACCCCTCAACCAGTATTCTACAAGAGCACAGACACAAGGGGCAACAGACACAACGGTCTCTACATTGTAGATGAGCTGTAGGCAGTCATCAATGACCTTGGACCACAGAAGGTATTTGCACTGGTGACAGATAATGCTGCGAACATGAAGCCTGCTTGGTCTAAAGTGGAGGAGTCCTACCCTCACATCACACCAATTGGCTGTGCTGCTCATGCATTTAATCTGCTCCTCAAGGTCATCATGGCACTGAAAACAATGGATACACTCTATAAGAAAGCCAAGGGTCATCAAGTTATAGCAACAATCTTCCTCACCAAGCAAAGTGAGAAGAATAAGAGCACCACATTGAAGCTGCCCAGCAACACGCGTTGGGGTGGTGTTGTCATTATGTTTGACAGTCTCCTGGAGGGAAAGGATTCTTTCCAAGAAATGGCAATATCACAGTCTGCCGATATGGACAGCCCCATCAAGAGGATCCTCCTGTATTATGTATTTTGGGAGAGCGTGGTAAGCAGCCTGAAACTCCTGAAACCTATAGCAGTAGCCATTGCCCAGATTGAGGAAGACAATGCCATCCTGTCTGATGTTCAGACTCTGCTTGCAGATCTAAGAGAAGAAATCCGTACTGCCCTGCCCTCTTCACTGCTGCTCCAAGCAGAGGAAACTGCAATTCTGAAATACATCAAAAAGCATGAAGACTTCTGCCTGAAGCCCATACACGCCGCAGTGTACATGTTGGACCCCAAGTATGCTGGCAAGAGCATCCTGTCTGGTGCAGAGATCAACAAGTCCTATGGTGTCATCATTACCGTGTCTCACCACCTTGGCCTGGATGAGGACAAGGTTCTTGGCAGTCTGGCGAAGAACACTTCCAAGCAAGGGCTTTGGATGGAGATGCAATATGGCAGTCGTGCTAAAATAACTCATCAGCCACCTGGTGGAAGGGACTTGGTGGATCTGAGGCTCTTTCCACCGTTGCCTCCGTCGTCCTCCAAATCCCACCAACATCAGCCGCCCAGAGCACAACAGGTCCTTGTTTGGGAACACACACACACACCAAAGCACGCAACAAAATTTGAGGCTTTTTGAGCCTGACAACGAGCCATCCTCAGCAAGGTTGGAAAGTGACAGTGAAGATAAGGCCTCAGAGTCTGATGTTCAAGAGGTGGACATTGAGGAGGTCCAGGGAGAAGACATGGAAGCCTTAGAGGAAGACAACCAAAGCTCTAGTTTCTAGACTATCATTTTACAGATGTTGAAAACATTTTTGGGAGATGCAATGGATCATTGGGTATCATTCAATATTCCCTTCCTTTTGTTGTTCAGTGAAATCATTCCATGTGAAGAGTCAACTCATTTAATTAAAGTTCAATTCGTAACTAAATAGTTATTTTTCTATTGGAAGGATTTAATCATTTGCAATTATGTCTACTTATGATAAGGTAAAAGGTTTATGTTTATGCCTCCATATGATATGGTAAATATATCAATGCAAAAAACATTCCCATATATTCCCATTAATTCCCACAAAAAAAGTTTCTACCTCTGAATATATCCCAAAATGTGCAACCTTAGTCAACAGACAGAGGACAGGGAACAGCACATTTAGTCTACAGCCCAGGGTGCACATACATTTGAAGTCAGAAGTTTACATACACCTTAGCCAAATACATTTAAACTCAGTTTTTCACAATTACTGACATTTAATCCTAGTAAATATTCCCTGTCTTAGGTCAGTTTGACCTTTCAGGTTATGTCAATATAGGACTTGTTTTACTGTGGATATAGATACTTTTGTACCTGTTTCCTCCAGCATCTTCAAAAGGTCCTTTGCTGTTGTTCTGGGATTGATTTGCACTTTTCGTACCAAAGTACGGTCATCTCTAGGAGACAGAACGCGTCTCCTTCTTGAGCGGTATGACGGCTGCGTGGTCCCATGGTGTTTATACTCGCATACTATTGTTTGTACAGATGAACGTGGTACCTTCAGGCGTTTGGAAATTGCTCCCAAGGATGAACCAGAAGTGTGGAGGTTTACACTTTTTTTCTGATGTCTTGGCTGATTTCTTTTGATTTTCCCATGATGTCAAGCAAAGAGGTACTGAGTTTGAAGGTAGGCCTTGAAATACATCCACAGGTACACCTCCAATTGACTCAAATTATGTCAATTAGCCTATCAGAAGCTTCTAAAGTCATGACATCATTTTCTGGAATTTTCCAAACTGTTTAAAGGCACAGTGAACTTCGTGTATGTCAACCTCTGACCCACTGGAATTGTGATACAGTGAAATAGTCTGTCTGTAAACAATTGTTGGAAACATTACTTGTGTCATGCACGAAGTAGATGTCCTAACCGACTTGCCAAAACTATAGTTTGTTAACAAGAAATTTGTGGAGTGGTTGAAAAACGAGTTTTAATGACTCCTACCTAAGTGTATGCAAACTTCCGACTTCTACTGTAAATAATGTGCATACATTTAGTCTGTTTATATTCACACAGACCCCTTTATTAGGGTACACTATTAAGTAAACAGGCAGCAGAAATATCCCTGTCCATAGCCTGCTGTTAGTATAACTTATTGGTGTAATATGGACAGTCTACCACAAAAATAATGTTTTGCTTTCAATGGACTGACATGCATTGCAGTAATCTGCTCTTTCTGTTTGCAAGAGCCCTCTGCCTGGGAATTATGGCTGTTTCAATTAAAGCATCTATTTTGACAGATCAGATGATGAGATGCAGATGCTTTCTCATTACTGTGTGTGCTCTAGTACTCTGTGCAAACAGGGAATCACAGTTTACAATGTAATATCTTTTGACAGCTCACATCTGACTAGACAGCTGTCAGTATTAACCAAATCAAAGGTTATGGTAGAAAATGTCTTTATAAAGCATTGCATTTGACAATATACGTAATGTAAAGAACAATGCTCATCATCTACTCTTGTTATTGCTAACATAGGCTATTCATGTCGAGTTCTGCCAGGAATGAGGAGGCAAATTTTACTGCTTCACCCATCTCATATGTATATACTCTATTCTATTCTACTGAATCAATGCCACTCCGACATCGCTATTCCTAATATTTACAGTACCAGTCAAAAGTTTAGACACACCTACTGTACTCATTCAAGGGTTTTTCTTTATTTTCACTACTTTATTGGGACTATCACTTATTTTTTTTTTAACAGGACAATGACCCAAAACACACCTCCAGGCTGTGTAAGGGCAATTTGACCAAGAAGGAGAGTGATGGAGTGCTGCATCAGATGACATGGCCTCCACAATCACCTGACCTCAACCTGGTTGAGATGGTTTGGAATGAGTATGACCACAGAGTGACGGAAAAACAGCCAACAAGTGCTCAGCATCTGTGGGAACTCCTTCAAGACAATTGGAAAAGCATTCTTCATGAAGCTAGTTGAGCGAATGCCAAGAGTGTGCAAAGCTATCATCAAGGCAAAGGATGGCTACTTTGAAGAAACTCAAATATACAATATATAACACTTTTTTGGCTACTACATGGTTCCATATGTGTTATTTCATAGTGTTGATGTCTTCACTATTATTCTACAATGTAGAGAATAGTACAAATAAAGGAAAACCCTTGAATGAGTAGGTGTGTCCAAACTTTTGACTGGTACTGTATATATTTCTTAATTCCTTTCTTTAACTTTTACATATGTGTGTATTGTTGTGAATTGTTAGATACTACTGCACTGTTGGAGCTAGGAACACAAGCATTTCATTACACGCGCAATAACATCTGCTAAAAATGTGTACTTATGTGACCAATAACATTTGAGTTGGACAGTGGTGTCTTAGCCCTCATGTGACTGTGACCATATTATCTGATCATCTTTCCAAGGGCGTTGGCGTTCTGATGATGGCTAATCACATATCCCTTCCTTTGTAGCCTATTACTGTTACAATGTAGCTGTAATCTCGATATGGCGTTGACAGTTATACATATACGATACATTAATACCAAAGATGACAACAGCAGTATAACTCCATACTCCAAATAAAGAAATGGTCAACTGAGACATGATTTTTCTATAATATATACATATTATATATACACACACACACACTTTATTTACCTCTTTCCTTCTGCTCTCTGCCCCGGGTCTGGTGATCAGAGCGGTGTCACCGCAAACCACAGCGACATCCTCGACGAACACACAGTCCGGGAGTGACTCATCGGCGGGGAGTTCTATCACCTGCAGCCCGAGTTTGTGCTTCAGAACCCCAACATATACCTCATGCTCCCGCTGAGCTTTCACCAGGTCCACGTCCAAAACGTTCATCCGCAGTGCCTCTTTAGCAAGGGATGAGGGGATAGCTCGTACAACGGCGTGAGTGAAGTTACCAAAACCTGTCATCACACCAGCCATGTTCCGTTAACTGTTGTTACCCTCAAATTGCTCAAACAAACAGCTCGAACCGTAGCCTATGCTAAACGTATGAGAGAGCGAATGCTGCCGGTTCTCTTTCTGTTGGTTAACCTTTGTTTGTTTGATTTTCTTTGTTTTTCTTTCTTTTTTTATGTACTGAACTGACAGCTCCACTTCGGTCAAATAGGCAACAAGCAAGCAAGCGGTCTGATGACGTGCACTAACAAATCATCGACTTGTACCAATGTAGCAATTTCCAGTGAAGCGCACAGCAAAGCCGGACAAGTGACAGTGTGGCTCTTAAACAGCGCAAGCACAGACGCGCTGGCTGTTACTTTGTAACAACTTTCTATTACTTTGTAACAACGTTTTACCATCGAGGAACAAATGGGTTACAAAATCACCACAGTGTCTAGACATAAAATAATGTTAATCAAGGCGAGTGTACAATCAGTAATCAAACCGTTATTAATATTTACAACCACCTGGGTTTGTCAGTCTTTTCATTCAAATACAAATTATTTTAGAATTTGTACATTCTTAAACATAGTGTATTTTGAAGATTCGAGAACAATGGTCGCTGTCATCTCTGGCTTGTTACTGCAATACCTGCCAGTTTAGCAGATTCCAATGCCAATGCAAAATAAAAATGGAAAGATTCTGCTCGGTGCTCTACTATTGACATAATTTCATATCCCTGGTTGACAATAACCCATTCTCCCCTGACCCCAGCTCAGAACAAAGGGCGCTTCTTTGACACAGTCCAAGGACAAGGAGGTGCAGTGGCTATTCTGAGCCATTCACTCTTTGATACACCTGCCCAATTGTGTTCAGACTACAGTGTCCCCCAGCAAATCAAAGTGTATGGCAATAATGGGAATACCAGATATTCACAGTGAACAAAACACATATTTTAGAATCATTTCTAATGTCAGCATACACCAGCATGTTATTGTCGAAGTATATGGGAATAACAGATTTCACATCACCACTGAAATATGAACAAAGCACACATTTAATTTCTCTAATATTGGTCTTCTTAATGTAATAGTCATAAGAGACCCATGGAAAGGGAAAGGAAAGGGAAAGGGGATACCTAGTCAGTTGTACAACTGAATGCGTTCATCTGAAATGTGTCTTCCGCGTCATGGGAAAGGAGAGTCAAGAGTTCTTCAGCTTCTTATGGCCATTGAATGAAGGAGTGTATTGTATTTATCCTGCGCTGTGCTCAGTGTGCAGACTAAGCAGGGAAGATATTCCTATTCCTATTCTCTGTGGTGCCATCTAAGGAAGCCTCTGGGCTCAGCTTTGAATGGAATGTTTCTCCAGACTTCCTAAAGCACATTCTTCCACACCCCGGACCAAAGTTTGTATTTTCTTGTTCCAGATACACTCAATTATCCTGACTGGTCCAAACATTCCAGGAGTCCCGCATTCCATTTTCCACTCCTGGATGGACTACCTGCTCTGTCAAAAAACCTCAGTCCTCCAATTTTTTTCTCATTGTGTATGTCTGACTCTGTCTGGTACATTCTGCCCTAGAAAAATATCTCTCGCTCCCATGCTTAAGTGCTTGGGTTAGACTGAAGGAAACCTCTCATTGGCACACCTGGTACATTCAGAGAATCTGTGTTTATCCTAAATGGCACCTTTTCCCTATGGGCCCAGGTCAACAGTAGTCCGGTATAAAGGGAATCAGGTACCACTTGGGACGCAGCCTCTGAGATCTACCATAAAAAATTGTGAAAACAGAGACAACCCATACACCAGGTCTGCGGTTGATTTAAACCTCAATAACAATACCAGCCTTTACTCTCTCTAGATCAATAAAAAGTCCTGCTAACACAGGGATAATATATCGTTTTGAGTGGCAAATAACAATAAGGTTCTGGCAAAGGCGGCAAGTCTTTCAACTGAATCTAATGCAAATTACCCATTGCTTTGACACAACAGTAGTACAGTAGCGCTGTGTTTAGCCTACCTTGTATAAATGGGGCACAGGGGCAGTCACCCACCTATAACTCTTGCCCCCTGTCTTAAATGGACAGCTTTTGTGCAAGATGGCCTGACTGTTGTTTTGGAGTAACGTTATGCCCCGCCTGTAAAAAAAAAGAAAAAGTGGGCAGGAGAATACTAAAATGGCCGACATTCTCCACTCTATTATGGATTGGACTACCATAGTGAGTTCTTCCACCATCCACCTACTTCAGATGCACTGACTGTCATTCCTTTGGCAGGCTAGGACACACAACAACAACACACTGACTTCATAACACACATCTGTTAGGGCTGTAGGTAAAACAAAGGACATACCAGGTCCAGGAATAGAAAGACCCAAGTATTATGGAAGAGGGCTCTCTTGTGACTAAGCACAGTGTGTGTACATAAGAACACCCCATAACTCACTGAGCTTCCGTCCCAGAGTTCTATGAGCTGACATAGAGAGGAAGCTTCAACAACCACTGCATGTTATCCTTTGTTTGAACAGGCTTACAATAAACAGCCAATCCTATTTGGTCTTGTTCCGTTTTACACTAGTCTCTCTAGGACAATAGACTGGGATCCAGTGATTCATAAGGGGGACGGGGAAGAGGGGGATGGAAAATATCATCATTGCCATTACTACATGGATACACATTTCTAGCCCTGGTCGCCCTGGCGATGTTTCCTGAATGGGTAATTACAAGATTAATATCATTATGGGATGTTATTCAATGGTTCCATGGTGTACAGCACTGTTTCCTATAACATACACTGTGTCCTTGTAAGGGAAAGAGGAAAGAATCAGAACAATATGCTGGCAGAGCAGAACAATCATAATCAGAAAAGCATCTTATTGAGCTCATGGGGTCAAACTCACCACACAGAGACTTACTGATGAGGTCATAATGGATATTGGAATGGCAGGATGGCATGGGAAACATTTGACATTAAGGGTCCATTTATGTTTGGGAAACAAGCATCATTATCACCATCACTTGGATGACATAAGTATTACTTGGGGCTAGATACAATACACACACACACCAACAACCAAAATAAACTAAATCCATATGGGCACATGGCAGTGCCCCATTGGGAATCTGACACTCAAAACAAACAGACATTTGTTGATGCCAACTGTCAAGCTGTGACATAATGCCAGTTCATTTCATGAGCTTTAAAGTTGTTTGTCTGGTTTAATTGATGAAGAATCACAAGATTTCAGATGAATGACAAATTATATAGCCCTCGGCTACATCAAAACGACTCAAACAAATGAGGAAAACAGTCACAACAGTGAGGGAAATGTTAACAACCCAATGGGCACACACTGGTTGAATAAATGTTGTTTGCACTTAATTTCAATGAAATTACGCTGAACCGACGTGGAATAGACGTTGAATTGACATCTATGCCGAGAGGGAATGTCAAGCAAGTTAACCAAAGCATTACACCATCTAGTGTCTTAAACTGGAATTATGAAAATGTGGACAAATGAAAATAAAAAATAAAGCAAGCGCGCATCAAGATACAGATTATTAAATATCAATCGGTACAGAAATAATGATTGTCAAATTCCAACATCAAATGGAAAGGTTACAACGGATGACGGATCAGTTAAGATACTTCAATATATTTGCACAGTATGAACAAAGTGATAAAGCAATGGCGTATACAATACATTTTGAAACAAACGGATTAGTAAAGGTAAAGTAAGAAAAACTCACCGGAGGGAGATTTCTCAGTGGTCTTGAAAACCATTCTCCGTTAGTTATTTGTTCAGCGCTCTCAAAGTATCTCGTCATTTAAGTCTAAGGTATAAAGTTACTCAAAGAATATTTCCGTTCTTGTGTTTATGGTTATTATAAATAGGGGATTGTCATGTCGTCCTTCGGTGAACAGTCTATTAACATTATTTAGGCAGGAAAAAAACATGTTTTTCAAGCATTCTATAATCTTTGCTTTCTTGGTCAAATCCGGTTTGAAATTACTTCTAATCGTTGAATTTCTAAATTCTATAAAATGTAACTTATTTGAGACCCGAAGAATAGTAGGACTAGAAACTAGTTGGGTATTTTCTCCCCAAACTAACATCGTATGTAGAAAATTGGATCACTGTAGTAGATTATGTTTTCAAACGTGGTGGGCAGATTGCGTGAAAAGTAAATTAACCCAAGTAGGAATGCTAAAGAATATCCTGTATGAAGAATTTTAAAAACTCTTTAAACTGTCAGGAATGCTTTGTGGTTGGCTAGAGAAGGGGAGAAATATGTTAATAATGTAGGCTTCTGCCATACCAAATATGGCAATATTGTTACGTCTGAAGTCTGGTTCGCATCTGGAATAGTTTAGTTCTACGGAATAAAGGGGAGAGCGGGCCAAAAATAGAAACCATAAACTTTATTTCTCCCACTCTCAGACGCGCAAAGAAACTCCGAATACCGGGACTTCGCTCTCCTAAACTGTGTACAGTTACAGTAGCCTTCATTTAATATTGCAGTCTATTGATATATGGGCTATAATAAGACCTTCCCTTACATAATGATTCTCATCATAAACGTATGAGGAGAAGCACTGACAGCATGACAATATATTTTTATAGCAACTGTTTTTGGCAACTGTTGCACAAATTACAGCAAAATAGTTTGTAATATAATAACAGATTTAACAAATCTATAGCACGTAATAAAACACCTACATCAAAAGGATGAAAAATAAATCAAAACGACAATGTTACATTATCATAATTTTTATAATGTTTTTTAAATCACTATAATATTTGTATATAAGCATGTTACCCATAATGACAACAGCAGTCAAATGAATGGAAACAAACAGACCAAACTGCTATAAAAAAAAAAAGTTACATGTACCCTAACCCTACGGCCCATAACCTAAAAGCTGTGAGAAAACCAATAAAGAAAATAAAAAAGGAATAAAGGAGGATAGTATCGAAGGGAAACAGCGAGGCGAAAATGTGTTCAGTTCTAGGGAAAATGTAATTTAAGAAAAAAAAGTTAGACAGGGTGGTGCTTAGCTTGGATGGAAAACGCGCCAAGAAACATTCCTGGCATAGTTTTGGAACAGTTCAGCAGTCAGCCAACAACGACGTCAGCTTTCACTACAGTATAAAGGACAGGAGGTACTTAGCTTCAGCAGACTGCAACTTGCAACCAGAGCTAGAGCAACTCCTAAGCCTCTAACCAAAGATACTAAAAAACAAACCAAACCGCTACAGACGAGACGACTGACTGCTACACTTAGGATAAAAAGACACTTGCAAAGACTTAAAGCAATATATCGAAAAGGAATAGCAAAATAAGACAAATCTTATTATTGAATAGAACAAGAGAACAAGGCAAATATGTTTATTTGCTCAATCGTCGTGATGTTTATTGGAACCTTCAACGTGGTAAGTTATTTTTCTATAAAATATTTCAGTTGAAAGTTTCTTGTCTTTATTGTCTGGGAAATACAACATTGTAGAACACTGGTTTGTAAACGTATTGCCTCTTACTAAATCATTTCCGCACTGTTTGAATAACGAACTAAAGAAGCTATGTAAATATAACCTAACGATGTCACTCTTTTAAGATGTTGGTTACAAAGTATCTATCATTAACGTGCTCGGTTATCCACGCAGGTTAGTTCCTCCTCCTCCTGCCCCTCGGTATGCGAGTGCCCGATGGAGATGACCAGGTGCGCACCTGGTGTGAGCCTCGTAGCGGATGGCTGCGGGTGCTGTAAGGTCTGCGCGAGACAACTCAATGAGGACTGCAGTCTGACCGAGCCTTGCGACCACACCAAAGGGCTGGAGTGCAACTTTGGGGCCAGCTTCGGAGCTATGCGTGGCATCTGCCGTGGTAGGTGTCTCATTCAAATCCTACTATGCAGTAAACTGATCTTAGGTCTGAATAATGCTAGTTTTAAAGTTTGTAACCTTGTTAAAGTAATAGGATAGAGTTAAGATGAAAGAGTGAGAGAAAAAGAGGACCATGTGATTTCAACTCTAAGGAATGTAACTCAGTGCCTCAGTCTAAACTCAGAAGTACAAACATCCTGCTCTAGTAGAAAGTGATCCCCCCCTCAGTGGCTCCTCTCCTTAGGCAGCCCTAGCCTAGAACATTCTGAGCAATTTTTACAGTTAAACCAAGCCTCCCTCAGCCAGCATCAGCCAGCTTGTGATTTGTGATGTCTATAGCAGACGCTAGCCTTTTGAACAGAGGAATAACAGCAATTTCCACTCTCTTCTCCTCAGCTAAGTCAGAGGGTAGACCCTGTGAGTACAACAGCAGGATTTACCAGAACGGAGAGAGCTTCCAGCCTAACTGCAAGCACCAGTGCACATGCATCGATGGGGCTGTGGGCTGCGTCCCCCTGTGCCCTCAGGAGCTCTCCCTGCCCAACTTGGGCTGTGCCAACCCAAGGCTGGTCAAGGTGGCAGGCCAGTGCTGCGAGGAGTGGGTGTGTGATGACGGCAAAGACACTGACATCATTGGCAAGCTGTTTGGCAAAGACAGCGTGACTGACGAGTCAGAGAGCGACCTCACCAACAGGAATGAGCTCATCGCCATCGTCAAGGGAGGACTCAAGTCTCTACCTGGTAAGCAGCTTCTTTCTAGCAGCAGCCATTTTTTTTATTTCAGCTTTCAACAATAACATTTTCCATTGACTCAAATGTTCAAGCCCATTCCCGGAACAGTTTGTAATGTTTGTTTGATCTTTCTCCTTACAGCTTTCAGAGTCCAGCCTGAGAGCCACATGTTTGAGAGCCAGAAGTGTGTTGTCCAGACCACTCCTTGGTCCCAGTGCTCCAAGACCTGTGGCACAGGCATCTCCACCAGAGTCACCAACAACAACAATGAGTGCAAGCTGGTCAAAGAGACTCGCATCTGTGAAGTGCGACCATGCACCCAGTCTCCTTACTCCAGTCTTAAGGTAAGCGCAAGCCACTAAGACTATACTATATACTGAAACATGGCATACTATCGTTTTTTCTTTCTTTTAAATAACACTGCTCAGCCTGTTTATGGAACCTCTTGACTGACTGTTTCTTTCCCCTTGTTCCCCCTAACAGAAGGGAAAGAAGTGCAGCAGAACCAAGAAGTCTACCCAAGCTCAGAAGTTCACCTATGCCGGCTGCTCCAGCCTGAAGAAGTACAGATCCAAGTACTGTGGATCCTGTGTGGACGGCCGCTGCTGCAGTCCCCAGCAGACCCGCACCATCCGGATCAAGTTCCGCTGCGAGGATGGAGAGACCTTCAACAAGAATGTCATGATTATCGAGTCCTGCAAGTGCACCTTCAACTGTTCTCATTCCAACGAAGCCTCCTACCCGTTCTACAGACTCTTCAACGACATCCACAAGTTCAGAGACTAAATCAAATCTGATTGGGCTGAGAACCGACCACTGAGAGATCCCAAAACAACAACATTGACAGACCAATGGCAGTCCATCTAAACGCAGGGGTCCAACTTAATCGGCCAATGAACTATCAACTTCCTGTTGTAACTAGATTCCCAAGGAATTATGGGCTTACATCATGAGGACCTTATGAAGTGCACTGTCTGCTGTGACTAAATCAGCATTCTCAATCAAGATTCGCTTCATACTACTGGAGCATCATAGTAGCTTCGTTATGGAGCAAAATGTAAATTAACATGTGTAAATGACAACGTTAGTATGTTTAAATCAATTCGCTGTCTATATTTTCGACCGATACATACCAACCAGGCATGACCCCAAAAAATGTTTGACTTGTGTGTATATAGATGTTGTATGGATATGCACATACGTAACTTAATTTAGTATACCATGATCCCGTAACCGAAGGAACCAAGACACCATGTTACTGTGGTTCCATTCCTTCCTGACATGGGCATATATGTTCATGTTTTGTGGCAGCTATCGAACTTCCCAACGTTATCAAGAAAGACAAAGTGAAACGTGAAATAAATAAATTCATGTTTTTATTATTGTTATTAATATTATTTATCAAAAAAATGTAGCTACTTTATTTGGATATTATGTGTCTTACTGGAATAAATTGTAAAAATGATTTAATTTTATATGTTAAAAAATAAAACATATTTATTTATGAAATGTAAACACCATCTTTGTTTCCTTTTTTGATCAAACCGAAGATGGGTGACCAACAACTATCAGGTTACTGAGCTGAACATCTTCATTAGGATGAGTGAACAACAGTACATAAAGTACATACATGTAGGATCATATTATACAGAGAGAGAGAGGTCAAACAAAGTCACAATATACAGTGGTGGAACTCCATTAGTGATACCATGGACATTATCACTGTAATGACTCCAACAGAGTGATCGTTCTGGGCTGATCTGTTCTTATATAACAGAGTTTTGCAGACCGTTTCCAGGTTTTGTGAATTGGAATGTCATTGTAGAGCTCTGTAAGCCAAGGTAGCTTGCATTCACCAGATCAGGCTAAGCCACGCACTTGACTAATTCGAACAAAAAAAAGTCAATCCAAGCATAGCAATGAGCACGGAGCAATGCCAAGAATCTTAAGTGCCTGTAGTACCAATGAGCATTGATTAGAAGTAGCAATGCAAAGGACACTATGTGAATATGAATGTATTTTACACATAGTATACTATAAAAGAAAGAATGTACCCTCTTAGAATACACTCTTAATCCTATTGGGAATAACACTAAATATATACCTCATTTGTAGTGGTTGGATAGAAACATTGGCCCTCCCCACTAGGCTAGCTGCAAGGGGTTGCTAACTTGCTGCAAATAGTCTGATAAAGCCAGGTGGGATAAAGCTTCCCAGCCTTAGGAAAGCAGACATCAGGTTATAACCTGTGGAGGCTAATATTAGTCTCTCTTCTGCAGCTGCTGAGAAGGTGGATGTTTGCAGATGTCACCAAATACCTATGGTTTGAATTGGGGTAAGCAGACCAGTGCTTAAGGGCAAGTTCTCAGGTCGTAAGAACACACATAAACACATGTGCAAGTGCACACGCATACAGACATACACAGAGTTGAGGGTTTGATCCAGGTAGAGGGAAGGGAACGACTCAGGAATGCAGCGGAGGATCAGAAAGCAGACAGACATCCTGATGGGTGGCAGATGATATGTTGGAAAATATGTTGGATTCAGAGTAGTAACATGTTCACTTAAAGTCAGGCAGGCAGCCCTAAAAATAAACAAACACTAAGTGCCCGCTCAAATCCACAGAAAGTGCATCATATCAATGCATGACACAGAAAACCCATCTAACCAGAACCGCCATGGCAGGGTACCTATGCAGAACTTTACTTTCCTGCAAGGCTGGTGGAAAGTGCTTTTAATAGGAGGTAGAGCAGAGTGGGTGCAGGGCACATCCCCTTTGGTTATGGTTAGGCTGCATACCGAACACACTGTGCCCGCTGCTGAAAGTTTTACATAAATATCTGCTTTACACAAGGCATCTTGAGGTTTACCTTATTTAAAGGATGTGTTTGGCCATTTATCCCAGTCTAATTTAGTCAAAACACTTTTTAAAAGAAGTCTGTTTTTGTTTTTTGCTCCTTCGTCCCTATTTTTTCCCTCCTGAATTTAAGATAATATCATTTCAATCCCTGTTTTGTTTGGAAAGAGCACAACAACCACACTGTTGTCGCATGCTTGTTAACACAATGCAACTCAGATGGTTGTTAAGTAATGACACCAGAATACTGTGTGAGCAGTCCTTTTCAGTCGTCCATACCATTCCTCAGTAATGTACAACAATCGGCCACCGTAGAGAGGTTCCATCCATTCACCAGTCATTGTAAGTCAGCTTTATCGAAACACCGTGTCAAGAAACTAGGCCCAGAGAATACATTGTTGTGACAGACAGGAATGAAAAGGTGACCGAAAGACCACAAAAAAACATCTTAAAATCCTCCTACACCCTGACACACAAACCCCACACCACATCACATGTCAGGCACACTTGAAATTACATCAATCGCTAACTACCTCACCCCCTGAACACAAAGTGTGTTTATATGACAAAGACATTAACATGAAGGCTTCGTTAGGCACTACGTACTGTGGTGCGGCCCCAGAAGCTAACGAGGGATGGAGAGAGAGAGGGAAGCTTGGCCATTACAGCATTACAGCATTCTGGAAGCTGCCGAGGCACTGATGTCATCTCTTTTACGGCCCTCTTGTCTATAACCTCAGGTTAATTTCCACTGTTATAGGGAACCCGAGGGCGAGAGGCACAGAGAGTTTTAAAAAGCCATTTTGAGTAGACCAAATTGAGAAAAAGACCCACTTCCTCTAGAACAGGGCCATCTAGTGGCCTGTAGCAGTATAGCGGGAACATAACCAGCATGCTGTGTGCACCGGTCCGAGTCTGAGATTTTACTGGCAAACAATAATGGGCATGTCTGACATTGAGAGAGACAATGTACCAGTAATGCCTGACTGCATCAAGGCAGTGAGTGTGTTACACAAAATCCTAACAAGTTGCCAGGTTTATTAGCAATATAAATGCCTCTGTCTCTCTGCCACAGGAGCGTGATAATGCTCCCTGCATAAGTTCTCACACCAGTTGGAGACACCAGTTGGAGAGGCACCGGGCCTTATTTATAATCGCTGCGTAACTTTCACACAAAATATCCGGTGCGTCACTTCTGAAAAGAATATGTAGGTCCTACGTCTAAAAACAATGAGATCAATAAACTTGGCGCACGCCAGTACATACGCATGTTTCCCGTTATAAATGGTGCTGATGAGCTCAGGACCGACACAGCTAAATTTGCGTCCTGTATTTCAGCACCTTTTCAGCTGTCTCGACATTTCATTTTTTTTTTTAAGTTTAAGAAAAGTTTTTAAAAAGTTAATTTGTCAGCAAGACACATCAATTAATTCAGGCTTGCCCTAATGACAATCACCAAATGTCTTTAGACTTTTTGGTGTTTTGTAGCAGATGTCTCTTCCCGTCGTCAAATGGTGGCCTGGCAGGTGCACAGTACACTGTTTGGATGCTGGAATTGTTTTGCCGTGGATGAATGTGTGCAGGTAGCTTACTTTTTTAAGTGATTTGTTCATGCCACATCAAATAGGTAATACATGTTTACTGTTAAAATGTACTATTAGGCCCATCATTTTTGGGGGAGGGGCAAAAATGTGCGAGTATTAACAAACATGAATCTTTTATGGTGACAATAACGTATTTGTCACATGCTTCGTAAACAGGTGTAGACCAAGAGTGCTTACTCATGGGCCCTTCCCAACAATGCAGAGAGAAACATTTAAATAAATAATAGAAAGATAATAACACAATACACAATACACAAAGTACTCACAGGGTACCAGTACCAAGTCGATGTGCAGGGGTACGAAGTAATTGAGCTAGATAAGTACAGTATATATACAGTGGGGCAAAAAAGTATTTAGTCAGCCACTGGCTAGGCCAGTCTCCAGATCTCAACCCCATAGAAAATCTTTGGAGGGAGTTGAAAGTCTGTGTTGCCCAGCAACAGCCCCACAACATCACTGCTCTAGAGGAGATCTGCATGTAGGAATGGGCCAAAATACCATCAACAGTGTGTGAAAACCTTGTGAAGACTTACAGAAAACTTTTGACCTCTGTCATTGCCAACAAAGGGTATATAGCAAAGTATTGAGAAACTTTTGTTATTGACCAAATATTTATTTTCCACCATAATTTGCAAATAAATTCATTAAAAATCCTACAATGTGATTTTCTGTCATAGTTGAAGTGTACCTATGATGAAAATTACAGGCCTCTCTCATCTTTTTAAGTGGGAGAACTTGCACAATTGGTGGCTGACTAAATACTTTTTTGCCCCACTGTACATTGCCTTCGGAAAGTATTCAGACCTCTTGATTTAAGGTTAAAGCCTTATTCTAAAATTGATTAAATGTTTTTTTCACCTCTTAAATCGACACAAAATATGCCATAATGACAAAGCAAAAACTGTGTTTTAGAAATTTTAGCTAATTTATTAAATAAAAAAACTAAAATATCCCATTTACATAGAGTTGAAGTTGGAAGTTTACATACACCTTAACCAAGTACATTTAAACTCAGTTTTTCACAGTTCCTGATATTTAATCAGAGCAAAAAGTCTCTGTCTTAGGTCAGTTAGGATCACAACTTTATTATAAGAATGTGAAATTTCAGAATAATAGTAGAGAGAATTATTTATTTCAGCTTTTATTTCTTTCATCACATTCCCAGTAGGTCAGAAGTTTACACACACTCAATTAGTATTTGGCAGCATTGCCCTTAAATTGTTTAACTTGGGTCAAATGTTTCGTGTAGCCTTCCACAAGCTTCACAAAACAAGTTGGGTGAATTTTGTCCCATTCCTCCTGACAGAGCTGGTGTAACTGAGTCAGGTTTTTAGGTCTCCTTGCTCGCACACGCTTTTTCTGTTCTGCCCACAAATTATCTATAGGATTGGGGTCAGGGCTTTGTGATGGCCACTCCAATACCTTGACTTTGTTGTCCTTAAGCCATTTTGCCACAACTTTGGAAGTATGCTTGGGCTCATTGCCCATTGGGAAGACTCATTTGCAACCAAGCTTTAACTTCCTGACTGATGTCTTGAGATACTTTTCCTGCCATCTATTTTGTGAAGTGCACCAGTCCCTCCCGCACAAAGCAACACCACAATATGATGCTGCCACCCCCGTGCTTCACAGTTGGGATGGTGTTATTTGGCTTGCAAGCTTCCCCTTTTTCCACCAAACATAACGATGGTCATTATGGCCAAACAGTTCTATTTTTGTTTCATCAGACCAGAGGACATTTCTCCAAAAACTAGGATCTTTGTCCCTACATGCAGTTGCAAATCGTAGTCTGGCTTTTTAATGGTGTTTTTGGAGCAGTGGCTTCCTCCTTGCTGAGCGGCCTTTCAGTTTATGTCGATATGGGACTCGTTTTACTGTGGATATAGATGCGTTTGTACCTGTTTCCTCCAGCTTCTTCACAAGGTCCTTTGCTGTTGTTCTGGAATTGATTTGCACTTTTGGTACCAAAGTATGTTCATCTCTAGGATACAGAATGCGTCTCATTCCTGAGCGGTATGACTGCTGTGTGGTCCCATGATGTTTACTTGCGTACTATTGTTTGTACAGAAGAACATGGTACCTTCAGGTATTTGGAAATTGCCCCCAAGGATTAACTAGACTTGTGGAGGTCTACAATTATTTTTCTGAGGTCTTGGCTGGTTTCTTTTGATTTTCCCATGATGTCAAGCAAAGAGGCACTGAGTTTGAATGTAGGCCTTAAAATACATCCACAGGTACACCTCCAATTGACTCAAATGACATCAATTAGCCTATCAGAAGCTTCTAAAGCCATGACATCATTTTCTGGAATTTTCCAAGCTGTTCAAAGGCACAGTCAACTTAGTGTATGTAAACTTCTAACCCACTGGAATTGTGATACAGTGAATTATGAGTAAAATAATTTGTCTGTAAACAATTGTTGGAAAAATGACTTGTGTCCTGCACAAAGTAGACGTCCTAACCGGCTTGCCAAAACTATAGTGTCACAACTCCTTCCGAAGTTGGCTCCCCCGCCTGTTCGGGTGGTGCTCGGCGGTCGTCCGGTCACCGGCCTACTAGCCGCCACCGATCCCTTTTTCTTTTCGGTTAGTTTTGTCTCATTTGTTACACCTGTTCCTATTTTGTGTATGCGTGATTTTCTTCCCTATTTAGCGTATGGAACCCGCCCCTTTGTTGTGCAGGATTATTTTGATGTTCACGTTGTATCGTTGGTGGCGTTCGTGCTCTGAACCTTGTTACCCGTTGTTTTGGGTTGGTCAGTGTTTGCGCCCTGCGTGTTGGGCATTTCATTTTGGTGCCATATTAAAGTGCACTTTTCCCCGGGACCTCTCTGCTCTCTGCGCCTGATTCCTCGCTACACACCTAGCCAGCCGTGACATAGAGTTTGTTAACAAGAAATTTGTGTGGTTGAAAAACAAAGTTTTAATGACTCCAATCTAAGTGTATGTAAACTTCCGACTTCAACTGTATAATAAGCAATTGTAGCAGTGTATGTGATTAGTCAAAAGAGTTAGTGCAAAGGGGGTCAATGGAGACAGTCTGGTAAGCTATTTCATGAACTATTTAGCAGTCTTATGACTTGGGGGTAGAAGCTCTTCGGGGTTCTGTTGCTTCCAGACTTGGTGCGTTTGTAATTTGGAACTAATTAGGCTACAGCAGTTTCTAAGAGAAAGTGCGACGACAAATTTGATCAAATTTCCGTAGAGCTGTGGGCAGAATGTTTTGATATTTTGCAGTGATTTTTCAAACTAAATATACAATTCAAAAGTAGGCTAAATGCTACAGCCCACACTTCAAAGCAAAATATGACTAGTTGTTCAGTAGTCGGTTGATCAGTAGAGAACTGTGTTTCTATATCCTGCCTCTGATTTTAAATACGCTGTGATGCCTAGATAATTCTATATAATCCTTTCTACTGCAGTTTTTTTTTTAAAGATATAACATTAGCCATGGAGAACTGCAAATATATTGCTACTGCTCTCAATAACATTGCTGCCCTAAATTTATTAGGCGCTATTGACAAAGGACAAAGAGATACAATTTCAATTAGCGCTGACGTGTGAAGCGAAAGGTGTTGACGCCTCTGAACAAAGTTCAGTGACTCTGAACTTACAATGGCTAGCCCCAAGTCGTTATATATATAAAACATTTATTGTGCATTTAGCTATTTTGCTATTTGCCTCATGACTCCTGCACGCTTTGTTGACTACAAACTTTCTTTCTCCAACCGTGGGACAGACTATGTTTGTTCCTACACTCGGAACTCTCTATTTGTTACAGATTTTTGGCCTCCCATTCTAACCTCGCCTGCTTTGTATTCACGTTACCTGATGAAATTGCTGTACAATATGATCTGTTGCCATCTTATGCACATACAGATGTCATAAATCAACACTGCAGAGCTCTCCCTGTCCTCTGCCGTGCCTTGATTGTATTACTGTTGATGATATCTGTGCATGTACACCCTGGCCCATCTACTGTTGCTAGCCCCAATTCTGACATGTGCTTTGATATCTGCTTCCCTAATTTCTGCTCCCGTAAAAGCCTGGGTTTTCTGCACATTAACACTAGAAATGTATTACCTAAAATGGACCAATTGAAAGTGTGGGTTCACAGCTCCAATCCAGATGTGTTGGTTGTTACTGAGACGTGGATAAGAATGAGTGTATTGAATACTGATGTTAACCTTTCTGGTTATAACCTTTTTCGGCAAAGACAGATCTTCCAAAGGTTGGGCAGTGGCAATCTTTACCAAGGATCACCTTCAGTGCTCGGTTGTCTCCACCAAATCTGTCCCCAAACAATTGGATTTGCTGGTTTTAAGTATTAAACTTTCAAATAGCTCTTTGTTGACTGTTACTGGGTGCTATCGTCCTCCATTAGCACCGGCTTGTACCCTACCTGCCCTAAGCTCTCTCCTGGCCCCTTATACCAAGTCTGAATTTGCCCTGCTAGTTGACCTAAACTGGGACACCTGACCAAGTCCTAAAGCAATGGGACTCCCTAAATCTTTCTCAGATTATTACCAATCCCACAAGGCATGACTCCAATCACCCAGAAAAGGCTACTCTTCTTGATGTTATCCTCACAAATAATCCTGATAGGTATCAGTCTGTTGTTTTCTGTAATGACCTTCTTGATCATTGTTTTACAGCCTATGTTTGTAATGGCTGCTCAGTGAAACAACCTGTCCTGATTTGTCATAGACACTTGCTAAAATACTTTTATGAGTAAGCCTTGCTTCATGAACTGGTAAAATTGGTAAACTGGTAAAAGGGTATAGAATCAGCTTGATCCCCTCTGTCGAAGACGCTTGGACCTTCTTTTTTGATATTTTCAGTAGTATTGTTAACAAACATGCCCCCATAAAGAAAATTTAAAACAGGTTCAGCCCCTGGTTCGACTGTGATCTTGCAGAGTTACTCCACCTCGAGTATTTCATTTGGCGAAAGGCTCGGCACACACATACTCAGGCTGACTGGCTTTTGTTCAGGCAAATGATACATAAGTGCACTCAGGCTATCCGGAAGGCCAAAGGTAGTTACTTTAAGTAGCAGTTCTCTCTCTGTGGGTCTAACCCCAAGAAGTTCTGGAAAACAGTTAAACAGAATAAATCCTCCTCCTCACCGCTGCCTATGTCCCTTAAAGTTGATGATGTGGTTGTTACTGAAAAGAAGCACATGGCTGAGCTCTTTAATCACCACTTAATTAAGTCAGGATTCCTATTTGACTCAGCCATGCCTCCTTGCCCGTCCTCATCTCCTACCCCTTCTAATGCATCTATCCCCAATGCTTTCCCCTATTTTTCCCCTGTTCCGCTACAAAGGTGCTAAAGGAGCTCCTGAAACTTGACCCTCAAAAAACATCTGGGTCAAATGGTTTAGACCCTTTCTCTTTGGGCTAGACGTGACTCTAGTGAACCACCTCGACAACATCCTGTGAAATTGCAGAGCGCCAAATTCAAATGACAGAAATCGTAATATTAAACATTCATGAAAATACAAGTGTCATACATCATTTAAAAGCTTAACTTCTTGTTTATCCAGCCGCTTTGTCATATTTCAAAAAGGATTTACAGCGAAAGCACACCATGCGATTATCTGAGGACAGCGTCCCGCACACATACATTTTTCAACCAAGCAGATGCGTCATGAAAGTCAGAAATAGCGATAAAATAAATCCCTTACCTTTGAAGACCTTCTTCATCTGGTTGCAATCTCAAGGGTCCCAGCTACATAACAAATTGTCATTTTGTTCGATAAAGTCCTTCTTTATATCCCAAAAAAGTACATTTCAATGGCGCGCTTGACTCAGTAATCCACCGGTTTCCCTCGTTCAAAATGCATACTAAATGAATCCCGTAAGTTACCAATAACTTCTTCTAAACAAGTCCAACAACGTTCCTAATAAATCCTCAGGTACTCTATTATGTAAATAAACGATCAAATTTAAGATGGAGAATACCGAAGACCATAACCGGAGATAACTAACAAAGTACACGCACTCACCGGAACGTGCTACAAACACCACAGCCAAAATGGGAGCCACTTAGAAAAACTACAAATTCTAGCTCATTTTTCAAAAAACAAGCCTGAAACTCTTTCTAAAGACGGTTGACATCTAGTGGAAGCCCTAGGAACTGCAATCTGGGAGGTCTTCCTTTTATATTCCCATTCCCAGCCATTGTAATCAGTGGTGAGCTGGGAAAAAAAATTCTGGATGGATTGTCCTCGGGTTTTCGCCTGCCTTATCAGTTTTGTTATACTCACAGACATTATTTTAATGTCTGTTTTGGAAACGTTAGAGTGTTTTCTATCTAATACTACCAATTTTATGCATATCCTAGTTTCTGGGCCTGAGTAACAGGCAGTTTACTTTGGCACCTCATTCATCCAAAATTCTGAATACTGTCCCTTAGCCCGAATAAGTTTTATGGTTGCTGCCCCTATTATCGCCAAGCCTATCTCTGACCTTTTTAACCTGTCTCTCCTTTCTGGGGAGGTTCCCATTACTTGGAAGGCAGCCACGGTCCGTCCTTTATTTAAAGGGAGACATCAAGCTGATCCTAACTGTTCTATTTTGACCTCTTTATCAAAAGTATTGGAAAACCTTGACAATGATCAACTGACTGGCTTTCTTGATGTCTATAGTATTCTCTCTGGTATGCTATCTGGTTTCCGCTCAGGTTATGGATGTGTCACTGCAACCTTAAAGGTCCTAAATGATGTCTCCATTGCCCTTGAGTCTAAGCAATGTTGTGCTGCTATTTTTATTGACTTGGCCAAAGCTTTTGATACGGTAGACCATTCCCTTCTTGTGGGCCGGCTAAGGAGTATTGGTGTCTCTGAGGGGTCTTTGGCCTGGTTTGCTGTGATGTGGGGGTGAGGTGGTGCAGTAGCATGTGGTTGTTCATTATGATGATGATGAGCTTTTCATTGGCCGTTATGGAGGTGGTATATACTGGACACAGTTTTTAATGGGCTTGGTTGGAGTCACCATGTGTTGCAGTATTGTTCCAGTTGTTCCGTGTCCTCGTTTAGGGTCTGCTCCAGGATGTTGAAGTTGGGAGCTTGCATTGTCAGGCAAATATAATTAGCGTATATTAATTTTCGGGAGACGGTTTCTGGGAAGCCATTTGTGTAGAGGTTGACCAGAGAGGGGCCTTGGGGAAGTCCGTTGGTCTGTCTCTTTCATGTTTTCTTTTCCTCACCGAGGTGGCACATCTTTTGGTCAGTAGTGTGGTGAAGATTTTGGTTGACCAATGGGAGAGGGACTGTGGGGTGGGGTGCTGGTGTGGCCCTTCATGTGTGGTGTGCTGTGGCCCTTCAGGAATATGAACCCCATCATGGCCAGAAAAAGTGAGTCATTTATTCTGTAATGGTTAAGAAAATCAAATAATTAGGAAATAGATTCTTATGTCTAATTATTTTAGATTCCAAAAATAATTGATTTTTGCTCTTCTCACTAATGGCAAATGGCTGCATCTTGTTATTATGTTTTTTATGAATGAGGGTGTCATCATATCCCCCAAGTTCAGTTTTAATAAATGCAAACTTTTTACGGGAAAACTGACGCACGCATGTTTTGGCATATTTTTTGCATGTACACAACGTTTATGGGGCCCCGGGGCCATTTAATGAGCGCTATGAAATAAAACAGAAAGAGAGAGTAATGGGGGGAGGAGGGAAAGAAAGTGGGAGAGAGGAAAATAAATAGTAGAGAGAAAGAACAAGAGAGAGAGAGGCTTCAGCCAATATGAGCTGCTGTAATGTCTCTGGGCTGGTTTTCCCAAAAGCATCTTAAGTTCATCGTTAGCCCATTCCTAAGTTCATCGTTAGAACCATTGAGCTTAATAATGGGAAACCGGGCCCAGGTGTGTAGACGCCAGATAAGATGGAGACAGACTGAACTGAGTGAGATAAGATCTCTCTTTTATAGGAGGAGGTCTTTGTAGCATCATGCCCCATTGTGAATGAAGAGATTTAAGCAAGTAAAGTGTTTTGTAATGTCAGGGGATCGCACGATTGAGACTTCCAGGGTGCATACATACAAGATGCTTCACACTGGTCTACAGTGATATTAAGTTATTATTATATTGTTAACACAATACTTGACTCACGCTGGCCCGTACAAAAAACATACTGTACATCACTGGCCCGATGTGGACATTATTGAAGGATATTTAATGAAATATTCATCAGGTCATCTCAACTTAAAACATAACTGCCAAATCAAATCAAATCAAATATGATTGGTCACATACACATGGTTAGCAGATTGCGAGTGAAGCGAAATGCTTATGCTTCTAGATCCAACAGTGCAGCAGTATCTAACAGTTAATATCGAACAATTCCACAACAAAACCTAATGTCTAACAAATTCCACAACAAAACCTAATACACACAATCTAGTAAAGGAATGGGATGAGAATATATAAGTATAAATGAGCAGTGACAGAGCGGCTAATATGCATTACATAGTATATAATAGATAGTGAAGGATACAGTATATACATATGAGATGAGTAATGTGAGATATGTAACTATTCTTAAAGTGACATTATTATAGTGACTAACGTTCCATTTATTAAAGTGGCCAATGATATCAAGTCTGTAGGTAGGCAGCCACCTCTCTGTACTGGCTCTGGTGGCTGTTTAACAATCTGATGACCTTGAAATAGAAGCTGTTTTTCAATCTCTCTGTCCCAGCTTTGATGCACCTGTACTGACCTCGCCTTCTGGATGGAAGCGGGGTGAACAGGCAGCGGCTCGGGTGGTTATTGTCCTTGATGATCATTCTTGCCTTCCTGTGACATCAGGTGTTGTAGGTGTCCTGGAGGGCAGGTAGTTTACCCCTGATGATGCGTTGTGCAGACCTCACCACCTTCTGGAGAGCCCTGAGGTTGTGGGCGGTGCAGTTAACGTACCAGGCGGTGACAAGCCACATTTTTTCAGCCTCCTGAGTTTGAAGAGGCGCTGTGGAGTCTTCTTCACCACACTGTCTGTGTGCGTGGACCATTTAAGTTTGTTGGTGATATGTACACCAAGGAACTTAAAACTTTCCACCTTCTCCACTGCTGTCCCGTCGATGTGGATAGAGTCATTCTCCCATTGCTGTTTCCTGAAGTCCACAATCATCTCTTTTGTTTTGCTGACATTGAGTGAAAGGTAATTATCTTGACACCACACTCCGAGGACCCTCACCTCCTCCCTGTAGGCTCTCGTCGTTGCTGGTTATAAAGCCTACCACTGTAGTGTCGTCTGCAAACTTGATGATTGAGTTGGAGGCGTGCATGGCCACACAGTCGTGGGTGAACAGGGATTACAGGAGAGGGCTGAGAACGCGCCCTTGTTGGGCCCCGGGGTTGAGGATCAGCAGAGTGGAGATGTTGTTTCCCGCTTCACCACCTGGGGGCGGCCCATCAGGAAGTCCAGGACCCAGTTGCACAGGGCGAGGTCGAGACCCAGGGTCTCAAGTTAATGATGAGTTTGGAGGGTATTATGTTATGGAATGCTGAGCTGTAGTCAATGAACAGCATTCATACATAGAATGTGTGATGGCGATTGCATCGTCTGTGGACCTATTCCTCTTGTCCAGATGGGATAGGGCAGTGTGCAGTGTGATGGCGATTGCATCGTCTGTGGACCTACTGGGGTGGTAAGCAAATTGGAGTGGGTCTAAGGTAACAGGTATGGTGGATGTGATATTGTCTCAGGATGGTAAGTTGGTGGTTGAAGATATCCCTCTAGTGGTGTGGGGGCTGTGCTTTGGCAAAGTGGGTGGGGTTATATCCTTCCTGTTTGGCCCTGTCCGGGGGTGTCCTCGGATGGGGCCACAGTGTCTCCTGACCCCTCCTGTCTCAGCCTCCAGTATTTATGCTGCAGTAGTTTATGTGTCGGGGGGCTATGGTCAGTTTGTTATATCTGGAGTACTTCTCATGTCCTATTCTGTGTCCTGTGTGAATTTAAGTGTGCTCTCTCTAATTCTCTCTTTCTTTCTCTCTCTCGGAGGACCTGAGCCCTAGGACCATGCCTCAGGACTACCTGACATGATGACACCTTGCTGTCCCCAGTCCACCTGGCCGTGCTGCTGCTCCAGTTTCAACTGTTCCGCCTTATTATTATTGGACCATGCTGGTCATTTATGAACATTTGAACATCTTGGCCATGTTCTGTTATAATCTCCACCCGGCACAGCCAGAAGAGGACTGGCCACCCCACATAGCCTGGTTCCTCTCTAGGTTTCTTCCTAGCTTTTGGCCTTTCTAGGGAGTTTTTCTTAGCCACCGTGCTTCTACACCTGCATTGCTGTTTGGGGTTTTAGGCTGGGTTTCTGTACAGCACTTTGAGATATCAGCTGATGTACGAAGGGCTACATTTGATTTGATTTGATTTGATTTGATATGCTCCTTGACTAGTCTCTCAAAGCACTTCATGATGACAGAAGTGAGTGCTACGGGGTGTCGTGTCTTTGGCTATGCCGGATTAAGTGATATGACATGCTATTCTATAAAATAATTTCTCTGTAATTAATATTAACTGACTGACCTAATCATGTAAATGTAATTAACTAGAGATTTGGCGCACCACAAAATAATATTTATAGAGCTGTTATCTTCCGAATAAACTCTTAAAGACCTAGTAATATTTTACATCAATAGCAGTCAATATTAATCGTTACCTTAATCCAGTCTCATCTGAAAGTTGTAAATTCTTGGTTATCTGCATGGACCCTGGCTAACAAGTTGAATCAGCAATACAAAATTGGGTTTAATTATTTATTTACTAAATACCTAACTAATCACACAGAGTTACACATACACATAATTAATCAACTTGATTACAAATGACGTCATAAAGAAAAACATCCCTAGCGGGTGGAACAGATATGACAGCTGGTTACACAAAAGAAAAGGGTCTGGGTTTGAGTGAAAGAGCGGGAAGACTGAGGAACAAAGGGCGAAGCTGTGCTATCGTAAATATAGTATGTTATGCATTCTAAATTACCGCCCATTTGGAAAAGGAAAATGCAATAAATATTTACTCTGAGCTGCGCTTCGGTAGGTTGGTGGTAGATGGAAGGCCGGGTTGCTCAACCGAGTCCTTTGAAGAATATCTCTGTTGGTAAATTGGATACGTTGTAGTAACGTCGTTGTGTGGTAGATGGGATACCTTCCTAACCTGTGTTTGCAGCTGCTGTTGCTAACTCAACGACTAGGAGGTATCACTTCTGTAGTGAATAAGAGTTCAAAGTTCATACCATTCGCAACCAAAGCTCACGCTGATGTTGGCTTCGTTCTGTAGATATTATCTGAACCATTCTGACATCGGACCGTCGTCCTCACATCCTTGGAACAGGAGGTTATATTGTAGTCAAGGCTTTATATAGGAAGGGAGAAGAGGGCGTGTTTGAAAAGTTTTATAGCCCATGTCCCTTCACAGGGGCGGGCTACTGATTGAGCAGAGCCCTACCCTTATGAAAACACAAATCTCACATTTTAGAAGTGAAAATCACATTTCATCCCATCACAAATAATTTCATATTCAAACATTTAAATTGAACAACAATTCCATGTGAATCCGATAACTCTGATGTGTAGACTTTCCACTGTAGAGTTTATGTCATCTTATCATTGATGAGAATGTCTCAGATGACAACCGAACTGACATCATATTCATTAAGTACCACCGCATTTGTTCAATTGGTCGGATTACCAGAATATAGTTCATTTCCCCCCACCTTCTGATGTTCCCAGAATCTCTATGTTAACCAAAGGGGTTTGCAAATGTAACATCAGTAGGGTAGAGAGAGGAAAAAGGGGGAAAGAGGTATTTATGACTGTCATAAACCTACCCTCAAGCCAACGTCATGACAGGGGCGATGGTTATTTAGTTCATTCACCAAACATGGTAATGAGAGGAAGCCCACTGGCGGGCAGTGGGAGAAGATGGAATGAGATGGATTTTGGCCGACATTCTGCACATGCTCTCATCTATGAAACATTTGTAATAACCAAATGTAACCAAATGATCAGATAGAACAATGAGACAGATATTTCACTGGATGTATAAATGTGAAGCATCCGAAGCATCCGCTTGGCATTTCCACTCACTACCAAACATGTTAATGAGAGGAAGCCCACTGGCGGGCAGTGGGAGAAGATGGAACGAGATGGATTTTGGCCAACATTCTGCAGATTTGCTCATCGATGAAACATTTGATCTCAATACCGTAGCTTTCCTGGGAACAGGAACAATGGTGGCCATCTTGAAGCATGTGGGAACAGCAGACTGGGATAGGGATTGATTGAATATGTCCGTAAACACACCAGCCAGCTGGTCTGTGCATGCTCTGAGGACGCGGCTAGGGATGCCGTCTGCCATAACATTTGATGTGTTGTGCATTGCACGGTGATGCAAACTGTCTGGGAATTTCAATGTAATTGTCATGCCAAAAAATTTGCTTAATCTATAAGTAGTAACCAAATGATCAGTCCTGTGGTACCCAGGCTAGGGCCACAGATAGAACAATGAGACAGATATTTCACTGGATGTATAAATGATAAGCATCCGCTTGGCGTTTCCACTCACTACCAAACATGGCAGTGAGAGGAAACCCATCGGCGGGCAGTGGGAGAAGATGGAGCAGGATGGGTTTTGGCCGACATTCTGCACATTTTCTCATCGATGAAAAATTTGATCTCAATACAGTTTTCTGTTCCCAAAACTAGAATCTGTTATGAACAGAATGGACTAAGGTTTGTACACTTTAACCTTTGCAACCATTTTAAAACATGGTGTTGTTTAGAAGGAGAGCAAAGGCAAATTTAGATATTGCACACGCACACTTTACAGAGTAGGCGTTCCAGAACGGAAATATGCTGATGATGCTAGAACGCGCCAATAGGATCTCGCTAGCTCGTGCTTGGCTCTGCCCCCCCCTTGAGTGTTCTTCACACTAAGCATAATGTGTTCCCATTAGAAATGACAGGCTGTGGTCTATCTTGGTTTAGTTATAAAAATCTTTGCTAGGGCTTGTACACAGTTTCCATGTTGTATCCCATTCCACACCCCTAACAAGCAGTAGAGCCAGTGATATCAAGGGCATCCCTGTGCCAAATCCTAAGAGGGTGAGTGACGCTCTTTCTCAGTCACAACCAGTAATTAGAAAGACATACAGTACTCAGTACAGTAACACACACACACACACACACACACACACACACACACACACACACACACACACACACACACACACACACACACACACACACACACACACACACACACACACACACACACACACAGAAAACACACACGTATCAAACACACACACACACACGCACAAACACCACCCGCATGCAGGCTAAAGATGTCAGTGATGACGCAAGTCCCCCTGAAAACACACACCATCAGAGCCCCCAACTGCATTTAAAACAGAAGAATAACTGATGAGCAGGGCTTAAGGAACATTAAACTCTGGGCCTCTCTAGCTGTGCCTCTCCCAACTGGGATGCTGGGGACTGGATTGTGATTATTTCCTCAAACAAGTTGAGCATTGATGGGAGAGGCAGCTTTGACGTCTGTGTACTGAACCCAATAGGCGTCTCTGACCCATGTTGGACAGAGAGAGAGACAAGTTCTTACTCCACCTTCAGCTTTGAAATGCAGGAGATTCTGAATCTAACAAAAGGAAACTTTGGACACAAAGATGGGACAAATTGTGAATGCCATTGGTTGTAAAAAAGGTGATTCTGGAATTTGTAACTCGAATGTGGGCCTAAACTGAGCCAGTAGTCACAGATATAACTGTGTAATTCTGAAGAGATCCTTATGGAATTCATGAGGGTGAGAGTGACGTAGGTTCCATCTATAACAAACATTCCCTCTCCATGCTGGGTAATGAGTGGGAACAGTGACCTCAGGGTCCAGGCTCTCACAGCTAGCCAGTTGGCTCTGGCTCCCTGATTACTGCAATACAGTAAACACACACACACTCATGCAGATACACACAGGCACGCACGCACACATGTAAAACACACCAAAATGCATGCACGCACGCACACACTTGCACATGTACGCACATGCACATGCACACACACACAAACGGAAACTCCTCCATCCCCGGGGCTCTGACCATGTATGGAACGCAGCTGTACATATGTACCCCAGTTAGCCTCGTCATGCTGGACGGTGGCCCATATACTCCCCCATCACAAAGGTGGTGACCCGTGTGACCTAAATATTGATCGGCCCATTTCTAAACTCTCTTGCCTAGCAAAAATTCTAGAATCCTTGGTAAATACTAAACTTAGATAATGTTTTAACTACGAAATGTATTCTAAATGTACACCAGTGTTTCTACTTCTCTGCTACTTCTTTGGTATTAAATGATGTTCTTAATTGTTTTGGTAAGAAGAAACTGTGCAGCCCTTTTTATTGACCTGTCTAAAGCATTCAACATTGTGGACCACTCAATGTGGACCACTCATCCTTAGGATGCTTTTTAGCTGTTCAGTTTGTCATTCTTTGTTTTTGCATCTTATGTTTGTTGTGAAGTAAATATTTAAACTTTTATTTTCATTGTTTTGTGATTTGTTTTTTCTTGTAAAGCACATTGTGTTGCATTCCATGTCTGAAACGTGCTGTATGAATAAAGCTTGATTTGATACTTATTCAGAGGCTTTCATCAATTGGTCCGGACCAGGCTGAGTGTAAATGGTTTGAAAGTTATTTAAAGGACAAAACACATCACGTTTTCTGGAGAGAACAGGGGGTGTCCCACAGGGATCGATTCTTGGTCCCGTGCTTTTCACTATTTACATTAACAATATTGGTTTATCTGTAAAAAATACAAATATTTTACCTGTATGCAGATGACACTGTGGTGTATGCTCTTGCCCCCATCAATCTGCCTTTGTAGCCCTGCAGAAAGCCTTTGTTAAACTGAAACTGATAGTTAATGCAGGTAAAACCAAGTTTATGTTATTTTCCAAATCATGTAAAAATGTATCTGATGATTTATGCATACAGGGTATCTGGTTGGTGCCCTCATTGAACGTGTCCACGCTTATGCAGTGCCTTCAGAAAGTATTAATTCCCCTTGGCCTATTCCACATTTTGTTGTGTTATGGCCTGAATTCAAAATGGAATAAATAGATTTTTTCCCTCTCACCCATGTACACACAATACCCCATAATGACAAAGTGAAAACATGTTTTTTGAAATATTAGAAAATGTATTTTTCTAATTTACATATAGCACCAGTCAAACGTTGGGACACACCTAAGGGTTTTTCTTTATTTGTACTATTTTCTACATTGTAGAATGATAGTGAAGACATCAAAACTATGAAATAACACATATGGAAACCAAAAAAAGATCCCCAAAAAGTATCAAACAAATCAAAATATATTTAATATTTGAGATTCTTCAAAGTAGCCACCTTTGCCTTGATGACAGCTTTGCACATGCTTGGCATTCTCTTAACCAGCTTCACCTGGAATGCTTTTCCAACAAGACTGAACCAGGTTTTTTTCTAGGATTTTGCCAGTGCTTAACTCAATTCTGTTTAGTTTTTATCCTGAAATACTCCCCAGGCCTTAAGAGTTACAAGCATAGTTATCAGTGGATGATTAAAAAAAATATTATGATCATATTTGATGACTGTCATTCATATTCCTTTCACCCAGCTCAATGTAACATCGATAGGTTTAGGCTACTAAATGATACTCAAATGTTCCTTGTACCCATCATGTGGTTGCTACAACCTACCCTATGAATTAAAGTTTACAACGTAGGTGCACACAAGAAGAGCACATTTTTCAATACTGCCTTGCACACTCTTACCTGCATCTAACTGATCTATGGTGTAATCATTAGTCCACCAGTTGCAAATGAGAGTTTAAATTTGACATATTCAGGTATGTTTATCCCCATTTCGTTCCATTTGCTTTCATTTAAGAAATGTTTTTCTAGTCCAGCTCACCAGAACCTCTCTGCCAAAGTCTGCCGCAACATATCCATTTTTCCAAGTTCCAAACTAGTATTCCTTAGGTTGAGACACTGGAGAAGACACATGGTCAACACAGCTCTCACAGGGTCTGCAGCTCACACAAGTTATTCTAAAAATAACTGACTTATCCATGGCAACTGAGTGGAGTGGAGACAGACAGGAGGGGAACAAACAGTGAGAAAACAGACTGTGTGTATTCAAATTCAGTCTGTCAAAGATCGCAGTGTAACACAAGACAGAACCAAGCACATCCCAACAGTATGGGAACAAAACGCTTCCTGCCAGTAACCAAGGAAACCTCCTTGCCAGTAACTTAGACCTGCATCCATGGCGACTGAAACAACCACTAAACCCTAATGTGTTTGCTCTGGTGAACAATTCATATTACTTTTCATTTTAGCCTACTTGGTAAACGTTTTCTTCTTCTTGAACTGCACTGTTGGTCAAGGGCTTGTAAGTAAACATTTCACTGTAAAGTCTACACTTGTTGTATTCGGTGCATGTGACAAATCAAGTTGGATTTGATTTGGTTTTGAGGCATTGACGTCTGTTTACCTTGTAAGTTAAAGATGAGGCAGCAAACACCAAACACATCCGCTTCACACAGACCAACCCACTCTACAAAGGGAAGACAAACAATGGGGAGAGGAAAAAAGAAATGAGGATGTTCAGAGCTGTCATTCAGTTATGCACTTTCACACTTTTGAGCTGAGCCGGTCTGGGTAGATCTGTACTAGGCTGGTCTGGTTGTACATCTACCACATTTTATAAACTGAAAAGGACCATATGAAAAGAACATAGAACAGTATACAATACATTCTGAAAGTATTCAGACCCTTTGACTTTTTCCACATTTTTTTACAGTCGTATTCTAAAACGGATTGCATGTAAATACTCCTCATCAATCTACCTCATAATGAAAGAGCAAAAACAGGTTTTAAGAAATGTTTGCTAATTTATATATTTTTAAAAAAAAGTCCCACAGTTGACAGTGCATGTCAGAGCAAAAACCAAGCCATGAGGTAGAAGGGATTGTCCGTAGAGCTCTGAGGCATGATTGTGAAAAGGCACAGATCTGGGGAAGGGTACAAAACCATTTCTGTTGCATTAAAGGTTCCCAAGAACACAGTGGCCTCCATAATTCTTAAATGGAAGAAGTTTGGAACCACCAAGACTCATCCTAGAACTGGCCGCCCGACCAAACTGAGCAATTAGGGGAGAAGGGCCTTGATCAGGATGGTGACCAAGAACCCGATGGTCACTCTGACAGAGCTCTAGAGTTCCTCTGTGGAGATGGGACAACCTTTCAGATGGACAACCATCTCTGCAGCACTCCATCAATCAAACCTTTATGGTAGACTGGCCAGACGGAAGCCACTCCTCAGTAAAAGGCACATGAAGGCCCACTTGGAGTTTGCCAAAAAGCACCTAAAGACTCTCAGACCATGAGAAACAAGATTCTCTGGTCTGATGAAACCAAGATTTAACTCTTTGGCCTGAATGCCAAGCGTCACATCTGGAGGAAACCTGGCACCATCGCTATGGTGAAGCATGGTGGAGAAAGCATCATGTTGTGAGGATGTTTTTCAGCGGAAAGGACTGGGAGACTAGTCAGGATCAAGGGAAAGATGAACAGAGCAAAGTACAGAGAGATCCTTGATGAAAACATGTTCCAGAGCGCTCAGGACCTCAGACTGGGGTGAACAACAGGACAACGAAGCTAAGCATACAGCCAAGACAACACAGGAGTGGCTTCGGGACAAGTCACTGAATGTCCTTGAGTAGCCCAGCCAGAGCCGAGACTTGAACCAGATCGAACATCTCTGGAGAGGCCTGAAAATAGCTGTGCAGCGATGCTCCCCTATCAAACCTGACTTAGCTTGAGAAGATCTGCAGAGAAGAATGGGAGAAACTCCCCAAATACAGGTATGCCAAGCTTGTAGCGTCATAGCCAAGAAGACTTGAGTCTGTAATCGCTGCCAAAGGTGCTTCAACAAAGAACTGAGTAAATTATGTAAATGTGATATTTCAGTTTTTTTTTTTTAATCAATTAGCAAGCATTTCTAAAAACCTGTTTTTTCTTTGTCATTATGGTGTATTGTGTGTAGATTGATGAGGGGAAAAACTGATTTAATCAATTTTAGAATAAGGCTGTAATGTAACAAAATGTGGAAAAAGTCAAGGGGTCCGAATGCACTGTATTTGGGGTCAGAATGGCAGTGTAAAAAGAGTATTACACCCCTACTAGCATTGTTAAAGGCAAGCTGTCTCCCTCAAACACCCAGGCAGCAACACTCCACTCGCAATGCAACATTGCTATGGAGCTAAACCAGTGCTCTCCTCCACTGAGCCTTTGCGTGCCTCAGTACCTGCCACAACAGATGCACAGTGCTTCTGCTAACATTCCCCCAAACGGAACCATGCCACAGCAGAGTCGCTGGATCTACAAGCTGTTCTCATAAACAAACAATTACGCACGCAGTGTCGTTTAAAAGCAAACCACCAAATCAAGCCTAATTAATTGCAAAACCCAACTTCAAAAATATCAGGGGTAATTTAGTGAAATTGGATCAGAGGAATTATTTCAAATGCCTCTCGCTTTCCCAACAGACTAAAAAAGGCACATTTTCTTTTAACAGCAAACAGAAACAAAAGTGGCGCTTTCGTGTGTATTTTTTATATTTTTTATTGAGATAGAAAATTAAGACACAGCTGCTATAACCCAGTGGGAGGCAGTTTATCGCAGGACTGGAATAACAGATGTGTTTAAAGGTTTTTAAATGGCTCTCCTAGAGTTTCTCAGTGGTTGTTTGGTAGGGACCCACTATTGCGATGCTGGTGGAGAATGTGCTGTGATATAATCATATCTTTCTCTAGACCAGAAGGGCACAAGAAAATAGCAGTTGTTGAATGAATATTATGAATGTGTTATGAAGACATTATGTACTGGGTACCATTCAAATAAAGTGTTATTAAAAACTCAAACGGCTTTATGCGGGTGTGCAGGGCACAAAAATGTTGACAACCAGTTACAACACTGATATTCTCTGTTCAATTTGGGACATCACCAAAAGGGCATAAAAGTGAATTGGAACTTCCAAACCAACACATTCAGCACACAGTCCCTCTCTTGTTCTACAAACATTACCAACCAATTGCAGCATTGGCAAACATTCCTAATATCCTGTCAATAATTTGGCTCTGCAGCTTCATCAAATAAGAGCCTCTACTACATGCTCCCCATCAACCACCTTAACCACAATGCCCCCTGCTGAATGGTACCCACAACCCCCCCTGCTGTACACATTCTCGTTTGGGGGCAACAGTATCTGCACGCTCTCCATCTTACCCATAAATCTATTTGCCTCTTCCTACGTTACCCACAATGCCCGTGTTGAACTGTGGAGGGCACATTCTTGTTGGTGGGTAACTTGGAGGTTGAGGAAATCTCAGCTATATTTTATGTCTCTCTCTGTATCCCTGCAGAAATAGGCATAGCATTTCACATCTGAAGCCAGTAAACAATCCTTGGCAAAGAATAAGTTAAAGGAAAAACTCAAATTAATTTAACTTATTCAAGAAAGATCAAGTGTAATATATTATAAAAATAAAGCTAACTGGATGGAATATGGGGAAAAATGTGCCAAATTATATTTTAATCTTCAACATATAAATGCTACTAATTTCTTTTTTACTGAAACTTGTTATAAAAGATGGAGTCACCCATGATTCAGTCTCCTCCATTTCCACTAACCAAAGTTAAGTGTAGGGATATTTTTCTATCAACAATGTAAAATTAACAGCTGTACAGAAAGACTCATGTGAAGGCCAAATTACAGAGGAGGAACTTCTTGATGCAATTAAAGCCTTTAAGTCTGGGAAAACTCCAGGGCTGGTTGGCAAACCAGTCGAGGTATAACAAACCTTTTTAAATGTACTAAGAGGACTGTTATTAGCATGTTTTAACCACTCCTATAAACATTTTTGATTTTCAGATACTCAACAAGAAGGTCTGGTTTCATTATCACTGAAACAAGACCCATGTGATAATATAAAGATCCAGTCCACTTAAAAAATTTAAGGCCCCTTACATGTCATTGTTGTGATGCAAAAATTCTAGCAAAATGTATAGCGCATAGAATTTCAAAGGTATTGTCGGATATTATTCATTTTACATAGATGATACATCGGAAATAATATAAGACAAGTACAGGAAATAATGGAACACTATGAAAAATATGGGAAAACAAGCCTGGTATACACAGCAAACGTTGAAAAGGCTTTTAAAGGGAATTTCCGGGGGCATGAATGACGTAACACACATTTCCCGGAGCTCCGCCAAGTTGTGACAAATTTACTTAATTTAGAGCACAGTTTCATTTATTTTTTAAATTTATTTCGTTTTACTAAGTATTGTTGATATAGTTTCATGTCTTGTTGCTCTTCAGTAATAACAGTAATAATGGCAGTGAATTACAGAATAGAAGATTGCTAAAGTTGGCTGCAGCAAAGCCTCGGATTTTTGTCAGCAAACTAGCACAGCCGCTAATTGAGCAAACGGTCATATTTCTGTTATTTAAAACCTTAGCCTAGTCTACAACTTGACTTCTATTGCTGCGCTTCATTTCCAAAACATAATCTGACTCTTCACTGTTCCACAAATCCCAGAAATGTATGAAAAAAGAGACCCTCCCAAAGGAGGCTCCATTACTCTTTTACCTCTGGCAATCTCTATGGGGATGCAACAGGGTTCAATTCTCGGGCCGACTCTCTTCTCTGTATACATCAATGATGTCGCTCTTGCTGCTGGTGATTCTCTGATACACCTCTACGCAGACGACACCATTCTGTATACTTCTGGCCCTTCTGTGGACACTGTGTTAACTAACCTCCAGACGAGCTTCAATGCCAAAAAACACTCCATCCGTGCCCTCAAACTGCTCTTAAATGCAAGTAAAACTAAGTGCATGCTCTTCAACCGATTGCTGCCCGCACCTGCCTGCCCGTCCAGCATCACTACTCTGGACGGTTCTGACCTAGAATATATGGAGTGAAATGCACACCTGTCCGGGAGTAAAGTTTGACCTCTTCTTCCCAGCCAAGCTCAGGATCACACTACCAAGCGGAGCTCTTCACAAGTTCAACGACCCGATCGCTGCAATTTACTTAATCAACAAGAACTTGAAAGAAACTCCTCCCCGAGACTGACCAGAGCAACATGATGGATATTTAGCCTATCTGCATTGCAATGTTTGATAGGTAAGGCCCGCCACATGTAGCCTACTACAGTGCCTCCTGTTTTTTATTTGCAATATATGTAGATTTTCCTCATTGTTGGCTGAAATAGTAAGCCTTTATTCATGTAATATTCATATAATACACTACTGTTCAAAAGTTTGGGGTCACTTATAAATGTCCTTGTTTTTGAAAGAAAAGCACATTTTCATTAAATAGTACCCGCAAAACACCAGTCTCAACGTCAACAGTGAAGAGGCGACTCCGGGATCCTGGCCTTCTAGGCAGAGTTCCTCTGTCCAGTTTCTGTGTTCTTTTGCCCATCTTAATATTTTATTTTTATTGGCCAGTTTGAGATATGGCTTTTTCTTTGCAACTCTGCCTAGAAGGCCAGCATCCCGGAATCACCTCTTTACTGTTGACAATAAGACTGGTGTTTTGCGGGTACTATTTAATGAAGCTGCCATTTGAGGACTTGTAAGGCATCTGTTTCTCAAACTAGACACTCTAATGTACTTGTCCTCTTGCTCAGTTGTGCACTGGGGCCTCCCACTCCTCTTTCTATTCTGGTTAGAGTCCGTTTGCTCTGTTCTGTGAAGGGTACACAGCGTTGTATGAGATCTTCAGTTTCTTGGCAATTTCTTGCATGGAATAGCCTTCATTTCTCAGAACAAGAATAGGCTGACTAGTTAAATAGTCATTTACAACATTAACAATGTCCACACTGTATTTCTGATCAATGTAATGTTATTGTAATGGACAAAAAATGTGCTCTTCATTCAAAACAAGGACATTCCTAAGTGAAATGCTTACTTTTATAAGTCCTTAACCAACAATGCTTTACAAAGTTAAGAAGAAAAATGTGTTAAATAAAAAGTAGATAAGTAAAAAGAAATACAACAATTTAAAATAAGAGTAAATAATTCAACAGCAGCAGAAAAATAACAATAGCGAGGCTATATAAAGGGGGGACCAGTACAGAGTCAATGTCCTGGGCACCGGTTAGTCAAGGTAATTGAGGTAATATGTACATGTAGGTAGAGTTAAAGTGACCATGCATAGATGATAAACAGAGCATAGCAGCAGCATAAAAGAGAGGTTTGGGTAGCCCTTTGATTAGTTGTTTAGGGGTTTTTGGCTTGAGGGAAGAATCTGTTAAGAAGCCTTTTGGACCTAGACTTGGCGCTCTGGTACCGCTTTCCGTGTGGTAGCAGAGAGAACAGTCTATGACTAGGGTGGCTGGGGTCTTTGACAATTTTTTGGGAGTTCCTCTGACACCGCCTGGTATAGAGGTCCTGGATGGCGGGAAGCTTAGCCCCTACCCGCTGTAGTGCCTTCCAGTCGGAGGCCGAGCAGTTGACATACCAGGTAGTGATGCAACTAGTCAGGATGCTCTCAATGGTGCAGCTTTAGAACCGTTGAGGATCTGAGGACCCATGCCAAATATTTTCAGTCTCCTGAGGGGGAATAGGCTTTGTTGTGCCCTCTTCACGATTTACTTAGTGTGTTTGGACCATGATAGGTTGTAGGTGATGTGGACACCAAGGAACTTGAAGTTCTCAACCAGCTCCACTGCAGCCCCGTCAATGAGAATGGGGGCGTGCTCGGTCCTCCTTTTCTGTATTCCACAATCATCTCCTTTGTCTTGATCACGTTGAGGGAGAAGTTGTTGTCCTGGCACCACATGGCCCGGTCTCTGGCCTCCTCCCTACAGGCTGTCTCATCATTGTTGGTGATCAGGCCTACCACTGTTGTGTCATCTGCAAACTTGATGACGGTGTTGGAGTCGTGCCTGGCTATGCAGTCATGAGTGAACATGGAGTACAAGAGAGGACTGAGCATGCAGCCCTGAGGGGCTCCTGTGTTGAGGATCATCACGGCAGATGTGTTGTTACCCACCCTTACCACCTGTAGGCGGCCCGTCAGGAAGTCTAGGTTCCAGTTGCAAAGGGAGGCGTTTAGTCCCAGGGTCTTTAGCTTAGTGACGAGTTTTGAGGGCACTATGGTGTTGAACCCTGAGCTGTAGTCAATTAATAGTATTCTCACATAAGTGTTCCTTTCGTTCAGGTGGGAAAGGGCAGTGTTGAGTGCAATAACAAAATATTGAGATGAATTGGGATGATTTGGACCGCAGAGTGAAGGAAAAGTAGACAACAAGTGCTCAGCATATGTGGGAAGTCCTTCAAGACTGCTGGAAAAGCTTTCCAGGTGAAGCTTGTTGAGAGAGTTCCCAGAGATTCTAATTACGCTAGATGCTGGGAAGACTTTTGAAAGAGTGGAGTGGGGCTACCCTTTTCATACCTTAGAAAAATGTGGCTTCGGCAAAAAATGAAATGCTTGGATCAAGTTACTATACACTTCTCCACATGCATCTGTTAGAACAAATAACACCCACTCAGACTAATTTCCTCCTTCCAGAGGCACTAGACAGGGGTGTGCACTGTCTCCCTTAATTTTTGCCATCACCATTGAGCCCTTTGCAATTGCATTTAGATCCAACCCACATAAAATGGGAGTGTTCAGAGGCGACATCGAACAAAGGGTCTCACTTTATACTGATGACTTGCTTCTCTATATCTCAAACCCAGATGCATTCTTACCCATTGTGCGATCTGTTCTTAATGCATTTGGCCTAGTCTATGTTTACAAGTCAAATCTGAACGAGTGAGTTTTTCCCTTTAAATGTGGCAGCTCGTTACCCACTATTACCCACATTGCCTTTCAGAGTAGTTCTCAACAAATGTACATACTTGGGGGTACATGTCACAGACACATTTGAAGCTTTTGAAGCTAATTCTACTCCTCTCCTTACTCTGGTGGAGAAAAACGTTAAACGATGGTCACTACACCCCCTATCATTAGCTGGTCGAATTTATTCGGTTAAAATGAATACCCTGCCTAAATTCTCTTACCTCTTTCAATGTATACCTATTTTTATTCCAAAATCTTTTTTCTGCAAACTCAATGGGATTATCTCACACTTGGCAGCATTCGCACAAAACTGAAAGTGCAAAACACCACATTAAACATTGGCAAGATGACTGGGAATATGGCCGGATACAAACAGTGTAGTGATTCCCTCCACAGGGCAATCAAACAGGCAAAATGTTGGTAAATGTTGGACCGCTACCAAGGACTGTGGGCTCTCCTTCTCCGTGGCCGACGTGAGTAAGACATTTAAGCGTGTTAACCCTCGCAAGGCTGCCGGTACAGATGGCATCCCTAGCCGCGTCCTCAGAGCATGCACAGACCAGCTGGCTGGTGTGTTTACGGACATATTCAATCTCTCCTTGTCCCAGTCTGCTGTCCCCACATGCTTCAAGATGGCCACCATTATTCCTGTACCCAAGAAAGCAAAGGTAACTGAACTAAATGACTATGGCCCCATAGCACTCACTTCTGTCATCATGAAGTGCTTTGAGAGACTAGTCAAGGATCATGTCACCTCTACCTTACCTGATACCCTAGTATTTTTATAAAATACGACTGGAATTTTGTAAAAATATTTTGTCTTGCCCATTCACCCTTTCAATGACACACATACACAATCAATGTCTAAATTGTCTCAATGCTTAAAAAATATATATGGGTGATTGGAAATGATGCAGACAATTACATTGATGGAAGCTACAATCTATCTGCAATATTAAAGCTGATCAACCCCTAAAAAATCTACCTCTTGATGTGGCAGATACTAATGGTAATGGCTGGCTGGTAAATGAGGTTCAAGCTAACTAACACAGCAGAATCCTGGACTGGACCGCCTCTGGCCCTTAGCCTCTGCAGTGTTTCTATAAACTACATTTTGCCCGTCCAGGACACCATATAAAACTACATGATGCAACTTAAGCTTAAGTATAATATGTGATGAACACAAACAGCTATAAGTGTAGCTGTGTGACAGCCAGAGCTCCTAAAATTGACTTTGGCATAATGTTAAGCTGAGAATGGCTTATTGAGTTTGTTTTTGAGTGATTTGGTTCTATATATACACTGAGTATACCAAACATGAAGAACCTGCTCTTTTCATGAAATAGACTGACCAGGTGAAAGCTATGATCCTTTATTGATGTCACTTATTAAATCCACTTAAAATCAGCTTTTGACACCTTGTAGAGTCCATGCCCGGAATAAATAAGGCTGTTCTGATGGCAACTTAGTATTAGGAAGGTGTTCCTAATGTTTGGTATACTCAGTGTATACACTCACTGGTTAATTAGGTACACCACCCCATTCACGAAAATGGATCACTCCTACAGACAGTCAGTCACATGGCCGTGGCTTGCTATGTCAAGCAGGCAGACAGGCATCGAGGCATTCAGTTACTGTTCGACTGAACTTAAGAATGGGCAAAACGAATGAACTAAGCGACTTTCAGCATAGTATGATCATTGGTGCCAGGCAAACCGGATCCAGTATCTCAGAAACAGCTGCCCTTCTGGGCTTTTCACGCACAACAGTGTGTGACAAACAAAAAACATCCAGTCAGCGGCAGTCCTGTGGGCAAAAACAACACATTGATGAGAGAAGTTGAAGGAGAATGGCAAGAATCATGCAATCTAACAGGCGGGCCACAAACAGACATCATTGCGCAGTACAACAGTGGTGTGCAGAACGGAAACTCGAAACGCACAACTCATCGATCTTTGTCACGGATGGGCTATTGCAGCAGACGACCACACAAGGTTTCACTTCTATCAGCTAAAACAAGAAGAAGCGGCTCCAGTGGACAATTGAGGAGTGGAAAAACATTGCCTGGAACATGACAGCAAGTTCAGTTTACTTGAGTGGCCTGCGCAATCCCCAGACCTCAACCCAATATAGCATCTTTCGGATGAGATGGAATGGGCTGTTCGCAGCATTAATGTACCGGCTTCCAATCTGCAGAAAATGCGTGATGAAATTTGTGTCAGCACGGACCAACATCCTTGTGGAAAGTTTCCATCACCGTGTAGAATGCCCCAAATAATTCAGGCTGTTCTGGAGGCAAAGGGGAGTCTGACCGGCACTAGATGGGTGTAGCTAATAAACTGGTGGAAACTTAGGAAACTATTCAGACCGCTTGACTGTTTCCACATTTTGTTACGTTACAGCCTTATCCTAAGTTTTTTTTTAAAAACCCGCATAAACCTACACACAATACCCCACAATGACAAAAGCGAAAACAGGTTCATGCATTTTTGGAAATGTATGAAAAATAAAAAACAGAAATACATTATTTGCATAAGTATTCAGTCCCTTTGCCACGAGATTCGAAATTGAGCTCAGGTGCATGCTTTTTCCATTGATCATCCTTGTGATATGTATGCAACTTGATTACCTGTGGTAAATTCAATTGATTAGACATGATTTGTAAAGGCACACACCTGTATATATAAGGTCCCACAGTTGAAAGTGGATATCAGAGCAAAAACCAGGCCATGAGGTCGAAAGAATTGTCTGAGACAGGATTGTGTTAAGGCACAGATCTAGGTCAAGGTACCAAAACATTTCTGCAGCTTTGACGGTCCCCAAGAACACAGTGGCCTCCATCATTCTTAAATGGAAGAAGTTTGGAACCACCAAGACTCTTCCTAGATCTGGCCACCTGGCAAAACTTAGCAATCGGGGGAGAAAGGACTTGGTTAGAGAGGTGACCAAGAACCCGATGGTCATGCTGACAGAGGTCCAAAGTTCCTCTGTGGAGATGGGAGAACATTCCAGAAGGACAACCATCTCTTCAGCACTCCACCAATCAGGTCTTTATGATAGAGTGGTCAGACGGAATCCACTCCTCAGTAAAAGGCACATAAAAGCTGCTTGGAGTTTGCCAAAAGGCACCTGAAGGACTCTCAGACCATGAGAAACAAGATTCTCTGGTCTGATGAAACCAATATTTAACTCTTTGGCCTGAATGCTAAGTGTCATGTCTGGAGGAAACCTGGCACCCTCCCTACTGTGAAGCATGTTGGTGGCGGCATCATGCTCTGGTGATGTTTTTCAGTGATAGGGACTGGGAGACTAGTCAGGGTTGAGAGAAAGATGAACGGACCAAAGTTCAGAGAGATCCTTGATAAAAACCTGCTCCAGAGTGCTCAGGACCTCAGATCAGACTGGGGCTAAGGTTCACCTTCCAACAGGACAACAACCCTAAGCACACAGCAAAGACAATGCAGTAGTGGCTTCGTGACAAGTCTCTGAATGTCCTTGAGTGGTCCAGCCAGAGCCCGGACTTGACCCAGATCGAGCATCTCTGGAGAAACCTGAAAATAGCTGTGCAGCGACACTCCCTATATGACCTGACAGAGCTTGAGAGGATCTGCAGAGAAGAATGGGAGAAACTCCCCAAACACAGGTGTGCCAAGATTGTAGCGTCATACCCAAGAAGACTATAGGCTGTAGTCACTGCAAAAGATGCTTCAACAAAGTACTAAGTAAAGTGTCTGAAATTTCAGTTTGTAAATGTAATACATTTGCAAAAATGTATAAAAGCCTATTTTTGGTTTGTCATTATGGGGTATTGTGTGTAGATTGATGAAAAAATAATTTTATAAAATGTAATGTAATGTAACAAAAAAATAAATGGGTCTGAATACTTTCCGAATTAACTGCATGTGAATGAACTGCAGGAAAGGACCACCTTACTACTGTATATATCCGTCAAGCATACACATTTGCAAATTGTGTCAATGGAAATAAGTTAATTAGGCCCACATCTATGGATTTCACCAGACTGGGAATGCAGACTGCATGTTGGTCACAGACCTTAAAATATAGGTAGGGGTGTGGATCAGAAAACCAGTAAGTACAGTGCCTTGCGAAAGTATTCGCAAAATCTTTGCGACCTTTTGCCACATTTCAGGCTTCAAACATAAAGATATAAAACTGTATTTTTTTGTGAAGAATCAACAACAAGTGGGACACAATCATGAAGTGGAACGACATTTATTGGATATTTCAAACTTTTTTAACAAATCAAAAACTGAAAAATTGGGCGTGCAAAATTATTCAGCCCCTTTACTTTCAGTGCAGCAAACTCTCTCCAGAAGTTGTGTGAGAATCTCTGAATGATCCAATGTTGACCTAAATGACTAATGATGATAAATACAATCCACCTGTGTGTAATCAAGTCTCCGTATAAATGCACCTGCACTGTGATAGTCTCAGAGGTCCGTTAAAAGCGCAGAGAGCATCATGAAGAACAAGGAACACACCAGGCAGGTCCGAGATACTGTTGTGAAGAAGTTTAAAGCCGGATACAAAAAGATTTCCCAAGCTTTAAACATCCCAAGGAGCACTGTGCAAGCGATAATATTGAAATGGAAGGAGTATCAGACCACTGCAAATCTACCAAGACCTGGCCGTCCCTCTAAACTTTCAGCTCATACAAGGAGAAGACTGATCAGAAATGCAGCCAAGAGGCCCATGATCACTCTTAATGAACTGCAGAGATCTACAGCTGAGGTGGGAGACTCTGTCCATAGGACAACAATCAGTCGTATATTGCACAAATCTGGCCTTTATGGAAGAGTGGCAAGAAGAAAGCCATTTCTTAAAGATATCCATAAAAAGTGTCGTTTAAAGTTTGCCACAAGCCACCTGGGAGACACACCAAACATGTGGAAGAAGGTGCTCTGGTCAGATGAAACCAAAATTGAACTTTTTGGCAACAATGCAAAACGTTATGTTTGGCATAAAAGCAACACAGCTGAACACACCATCCCCACTGTCAAACATGGTGGTGGCAGCATCATGGTTTGGGCCTGCTTTTCTTCAGCAGGGACAGAGAAGATGGTTAAAATTGATGGGAAGATGGATGGAGCCAAATACAGGACCACTCTGGAAGAAAACCTGATGGAGTCTGCAAAAGACCTGAGACTGGGACCGAGATTTGTCTTCCAACAAGACAATGATCCAAAACATAAAGCAAAATCTACAATGGAATGGTTCAAAAATAAACATATCCAGGTGTTAGAATGGCCAAGTCAAAGTCCAGACCTGAATCCAATCGAGAATCTGTGGAAAGAACTGAAAACTGCTGTTCACAAATGCTCTCCATCCAACCTCACTGAGCTCGAGCTGTTTTGCAAGGAGGAATGGGAAAAAATGTCAGTCTCTCGATGTGCAAAACTGATAGACATACCCCAAGCGACTTACAGCTGCAATCGCAGCAAAAGGTGGCGCTACAAAGTATTAACTTAAGGGGGCTGAATAATTTTGCACGCCCAATTTTTCAGTTTTTGATTTGTTAAAAAAGTTTGAAATATCCAATAAATGTCGTTCCACCTCATGATTGTGTCCCACTTGTTGTTGATTCTTCACAAAAAAATACAGTTTTATATCTTTATGTTTGAAGCCTGAAATGTGGCAAAAGTTCGCAAAGTTCAAGGGGGCCGAATACTTTCGCAAGGCACTGTTTCTGTTGTGACCACCCTTTGCCTCATGCAGCACGACACATCTCCTTTACATAGAGCTTATGAGGCTGTTGATTATCGCCTGTGGAATGTTGTCCCCATCCTCTTCAATGGCTGCGCAAAGTTGCAGGATATTGGCGGGAACTGGAACACGATGTCGTAGACGTCGATACAGAGCATCATGCTCAATGAGTGACATGTCTGGTGAGTATGCAGGCCATGCAGGCCATGGACGAATTGAGACATTTTCAGCTTCCAGGAATTGTGTACAGATCCTTGTGACATGGAGCAGTGCATTGTCATGCTGAAACATGAAGTGAGGACGGTGGAAGAAGGAGACGATAATGGGCCTCTGGATTTTGTCACGGTACCTCAGTGCATTGAAATTGCCATTGATAAAATGCAATTGTGTTTGTTGTCCGTAGCTTATGCCTGCCCATGCCATAACCCCACCGGCACCATGGGGCACTCTGTTCACAATGTTGACATCAGCAAACCACTGGCCCACACAACGCCATGCATGTGGTCTGCAGTTGTGAGGCCAGTTCAAAGTACTGCCAAATTCTCCAAAACAATGTTGGAGGAGGCTTATGGTAGAGAAATTAACATGACATTTTCTGGACATTCCTGCAGTCAGCATGCCAATTGCACACGCCCTCAAAACATCTGTGGCATTGTGCTGTGAGACAAAACTGTCCCCAGCACAAGGTGCACCTGTGTAATGATCATGCTGTTTAATCAGCTTCTTGATTTGCCACACGTGTCAGGTGGATGGATTATCTTAGCAAAGGATGAATGCTCACTAAAACGGATGTAAACAAATTTGTGCACACAATGAGAGAAATAAGCTTTTTGTGAGTATGAAAAATGTCTGGGATCTTTTATTTCAGCTCATGAAACACGGGACCAACACTTTACATGTTGCGTTAATATTATTGTTCAGTGTAGTTTGACCACTTGAATTGAAGGTCAGAGCACAAGGAAAGAGAGAGAGAAAGAGGCAGAGGGGGAGAGAGAGAGAGAAGAGGGATAGAGTGTGAGACCTGTGTACTGCTCCATGGGAGAGGGAAACACACTGGGCCGTGAGATCATTGCAGCCTCTCCCTGTGTGAGGGGTGGAAAATGTGTCATCACATCCCCAACATCAAAGACACCCCATCCATAGGGGTTAACGGGAGGTTATGACAACACACAGACACACACACAGCATTTGGAAACACCAGGGTAGTATAGCCATTAACATCTCCTGTAGAAAATACATTCATGAGTTAGTTGTGTTTATAACGAACAAGAATATTCTGTTGGGAGAAGATGCATGTAGACAACTAGGAAAACCCTGGAATTAGGCTCAACCTTGTTTACCACTTAAAGAAGCTCCTTTGAAACAGATGAATCTGAACGGGGTATGTATGGTGAGGGTTATGGTCTAGCACTCGTACGGAGTCAAGTCTAATCAACTATAGTGGTTGTTATAACGCATCACAGACTTTGAAGCAACCATGCAATCAAAAAGGCATCTGTGATATCCCAGTCCAATAAGAACGCAATGTTACTTTTTATTTATTTAAGAAAGCATCTCAATAGATGATTTGTAAATGAAAAATGGATGACAAAAAAAAAACGAATGAACATTGTTCGAAGATGAATATCATACTGGCTGTTGAAATGACCTCTACTGTATGAGGACGTAATGCAACAAAGACGTTTTTATTAGTAGGTCCAACTGCATCACATTTTAGTATCTAAAGAAAACATAAAGTATTCCCAGACTCACTTTCCCTCTGCTTCCAACTCTTCAGTCATATTTTTAACATGCTCGTCGTCATAGTTATTGACATGACTATCAACCTCAGTGTCATTATCATTTGCACAATGACTAATATGAATCTTACCAGAGAGCTCATCATTATTGACTGGGCAATGGCTCAAGAGATTAACAGACTGCAGGCTCTGGCTCACTCCCTCTCTCTGGGTCTCCACAGTCATTTTGACCTCAACTGTTTCAGTAGCAGCAATCAATGCATCGCCAATACAAGTACTCGCATCGGCTTTAACATGGTTATTACCATCGATTGGGTTGTCATCACTCTGGCAGTCACCATGGAAACCATCAACTGTCATCTCATCATCCCCATTATCATCCCCATTATCATCATCACCATGGGCAACAATCTCTTTGACCGTCTTATCAGCTTCATCTTCATCGTCACTGTTTCCAACCTCAAGTTCCTCTGGTTCTCGCTTGTCCCTATTCGCCTTTGGTGGGTCAGTCTCAGGAGAGTCCAGTTGGGGCTGTGAGACCTCCGTTCTCCCCTCCTCCCTCTAGCCGTAACCCCACCATGCCCCCTCTTTCGTGGGACTGCTAAGGGATGACACATCCTTCGCTGAAACGAAAGGCTGGCGGTCGGCAATCGTTAACAGGATGTGGGAAAATTAGTGGAATAAGTTGCCATGCTGCATACACACACGGCCTCACAACATGCAGTCTCACCATGCACAATACACACACACAAAAACGCACGCACGCACACGCACGCACGCACGCACGCGCACACACGCACACACACACACACACACACACACGCACACACACTCTTACGCACTAGCACAGGCAGGGTCTGGCTAGGCTGACGGCATCATTTGGCTTAGCAGGCCTTAGTTGAGCGAGGCGGTATGCCAGGCCATTAGTTACGCAATAAAGTAGGGTGGACGTATGTTTGGGGTGAGGAATCAGGGGCATAAAAGTGTTAGATCAGGAATCACCAAAAGATCCCATTTCACTGCAAACATTTTCAGAAGATTGATTGGAACATGTCACAAGACTATTGCCAATGCATACATCATAAATATCATTGACTGAGGTTGGGTCTATGACATGTCTAATTAGTCAAAGTGTCTCTCACGAGACCAGGCCAAGTGTCTCTGATGAAACTCTGAGATGACTTGTGTGTTGCACAGATTGAGGACGGTGCACAAAATGTCCAAGTAAATGCATGTACAACGAGAACGCTCCAAGTCTTCATTGGCCTTAAATATCATATCATATCATAACCGCAAAGGAACTATGACTGACCGTCATTCACTGACCACAGACCAAGCTGCCAGAGGGATGTTAGGACCTCCATGACGTGCTAAAGCCAGCAGATCAGCTACTCCGCCACAGGGTCTGATTTGTGTGTGTGTGTGTGTTATCACTTCCTACAGGCCTCTCTCTCAGTGTTGTGATGACTCTCCAACACTTATCAGTGATAGTGTTCCTATGATTAACACAACAGAGCAACAGTTTAGCAACATGGTCTTATCGAAGACAGATAAAATGCCACAGCCCGATTACCCTTTATCACTTCCTACAGGCCTTTCTATCAGTGTTGTAGAGACTATCGGTGGTAGTTGTAGTGTTACAGCGCAACAGCTTAGCAAGACACTCCATCCGTTCTGGGTCTCAGAGAGTCCGATAGGGTTATCGAGGCCACAGGGTCTGTTTTTTAAAATTACTTTCCTGTTTGTTTTTGTTTTGTTGCTGTCCCTGACTTTGGAATCTCCAGGCATGTACTACAGCAACTTGAAGTCTGTACTTGAAGACGTAGCCTTGTCACGCCTGCTCCCCCCCCCCCCCCCCCCCCGCCAGGCTCCCCAACATTACACACTCCTGCCACCATCAGTACTCTCACCTGCTTTCCCCCGTCACGCGCATCAGCGATTATTGGACTCACCTGGACTCAATCATCTGTGTCATTACCTCCCCTATATCTGTCTGTACCCAAGCTCTGTTCCCTGCATCAGGATTAATGTTTGTTTGTCTTTGCTTATCCGGTTCTGACGTTGTCTCTGTCCTGTTTGATGTCTGTTCCCTATTAAATGTTCTACCTGCTTCTCTTCTCCAGCATCAGTGCTTACAAGCCTACTGTAAAATGGGTCTTGGATTAACAGATTAAGTAGGAGGACCAAAGTTCTGTCCATTCTCCCTTTCTGCCTTAACCCTAACCCCCATCCATAATTGCAGCAGTTCCTACATCAACCATCTTTGATCCTTTTTTTTTTGCACGGTTTAACAGAGGTGGAACGTATTGGGGGGTTGGTCTGTTTGATGTTACACAGAACATACACATTTCCTCTGTTGTCATAATGAAATAAGGGCAGTGGGGAGTCACCAGGAGACTCCAGGACATCATCTGACATTAGGTGCTTGGAACTCCTGGAACTAACTGGGGATGGCATGTTAATGTTAAGATGGATGAGTTCTGATCCCTCATTAACAACACCCTTGAGGTTGTTCTAAGGGAAATGCATTGGATGCTGGATTGCCTACTTGCAGCCTACTGTAGGTGTAGTTGGTGGGCTTGTTATTACCCGGTCCTTTCAGTGAGTATTCCTGGCAGTGGTCCTTGAGAACCAGTTTGAACTTCAAATTGTCCTTCGGGGTCTTTGCCACCTCCAGCTCTTGATACCTAAACAAACAAACAACATGTTTTACAACACAGCCACTACCAGAAGCTATAGCAGCCAGCTGCCCCCCATTCAAAGAAACAAAAATGGCCGCTGTTCGTTGTTGACATTCTCTCTCCACATCCCATCTGCTCAAGAGTGCTCAAGTTCTAGAATCCTTCTATGACTTCATGGCTGTGGCTTGGTCTGTCTTTCAAGGAGGAGGGTTGATGGATAGGAGTCATGGCTTGGCACAGTAAAACCCCACAGTGCTGATCCCCATCCATCCTCATGGAGAAAGTCAATAACATCTCTCACAAAAACTGCTGTAGCCCTTGAAGCTCCTCTCTCTCTCGCTCTCACTCAGTCTCTCTTTCTCGCTCTCTCACTTAGTTTCTTTCTCTCTTTGTGATTACATCAGTAGAGCCTGAGTAATCCTGTCATGTGTTAGAGATGGTCATAAATCATCATGCTAAACAGTTAACAGGCCTCAGGAGGGACATGGTTTGCATTGACGCTCAACCATTTGAAGCCCATCCAGTTTACTCTGTATTCGCCAACAACATATACAGTACATTATATAACTAATGTATACAGTGCATTCAGAAAGTATTCATACCCCTTCACTTATTCTACATTTTGTTGTGTTACAGCCTGAATTCAAAATGTATTAAATATACTTTTTTCCCCTCAACCACCATAATGATGAAGATAAAAAAAACGTTTTTAGAAATGTTTGCAAATGTATTTACAATTAAATACAGAAATATCTCATTTACATAAGTATTCACACCACTGAGTCGATACTTTGTAAAATCACGTTTGGTAGAGATGACAGCTTTGAATCTCTAAGAGCTTTCCACACCTGGATTGTGGAACATTTATACATTATTGTTTAAAAAAGTATTCAAGCTCTGTCATATTGGTTGTTGATCATTGCTAGACAACCATTTTCTGGTCTTGCCATAGATTTTCAATTTCCTAAAAGGTGAATTAATCCTGGTAGAAAGCAGACTGAACCAGGTTTACCTCTAGGATTCTGTGCTTATCTCCATTCCGTTTATTTTTTTATCCTGAAAAACTCCCCAGTCCTTAACAATTACAAGCATGCCCATAACATAATGCAGCCACCACTATACTTGAAAATATGGAGTCGTACTCAGTAATGTGTTGTATTGGATTTGCTTTGTATTTAGTGCAAAAAGTTAATGGCTTTGTCACATTTTTTTCCACAATTACTTTAGTGCTTTGTTGCAAACAGGATGCATGTTTTGGAATATTTGTATTCTGTGCAGGCTTCCTTCGTTTCACTGTCAGTTAGGTTAGTATTGTGGACTAACTACAATATCGATCCATCCTCAGTTTTCTCCTATCACAGCCATTCAATTCTGTAACTGTTTTAAAGTCACCATTGGCCTTCATGGTGAAATCCCTAAGTGAGTTCCCTCCTTTCTGGCAACTGAGTTAGAAAGGGCGCCTTAATCTTCGTAGTGACTGGGAGTATTGATACACCATCCAAAGTGTAATCAATAACTTCACCATGGTCAACGGGATATTCAATGTCTGCTTTTTAAAATATTTTTACCCATCTACCAATAGGTGCCCTTCTTTCCAAGGCATTGGAAAACCTACCAGGTCTTTGTGGTTGAATCTGTGTTCGAAATTCACTGAGAGACCTTAGAGATCAAATCAAACCCCAAAAATCGAATATTGGTCACATACACGTGCTTAGCAGATGTTATTGCGGGTGTATCGAAATGTTTGTGATTCTAGATCTGACAGTGCAGGAATATTGTCACCCCCTGACCATAGAGAGCCCTCGGGGTTCTCTATGGTGTTTTAGGTCAGGGCATGACTAGGGGGGTTTCTAGGTATTATATTTCTATGTTGGTGTGTGTGTATGGTTCCCGATTGGAGGCAGCTGATTTTCGTTACCTCTAATTGGGGATCATACTTAGTGTGTCCTTTTTCCCACCTGCGATGTGGGATATTGTTTTGTATGAGTGCCTATGTGCGCTACGTATTTCACGATCGTTATGTCTTTGTTGTTTTGGAAGTTAAACTATCATTTAAATGTGGAACTCTACTCACGCTGCGCCTTGGTCCAATTATTCATACGATGGTCGTGACAAATATCTAACAAGTAATATCTAACAGTTTCACAACATATACTGTATATGTTAGAGCGGCATTGGACTAAGATACAGTGGCATAGTATAGAATATAGTATATACATAGGAGAAGGGTGATGCAATATTTACATACAATTAAAGTGACTAAGATACCGTAGAATAGTATAGAGTACAGTTTACACATATGAGATGAGTAATGAAAGATACGGAGACATGGCTAGTGTTTCATTTCCTTAAAGTGGCCAGTGATTCCTAATCTATGTCTATAGGCAGCAGCCTCTGATGTGCTGGAGATGGCTGTTTAACAGACAGTGGTGTAGTATAGAATACAATGCAGTATATACATATGAGATGGGTGATGCAATATGTAACCACAATTTAAAAGTGACTAAGATATCGTAGAATAGTGTGGAGTGCAGTTTATACTGTACATATGAGATGAGTAATGCTAGATACGGAAAGATTATTAAAGTGCCTAGTGATCCATTTCTAAAAGTGGCCAGTGATAACCAAATCTATGTCTATAGGCAGCCGCCTCTGACGTGCTAGTGATGGCTGTTTAGCTGTCTGATGGCCTTGAGATAGAAGCTGTTTTCAGTCTCACGGTCCCAGCTTGGATGCAACTGTTCTGACCTCGCCTTCTGGATGATAGCGAGCTGAACAGGCAGTGGCTCGGGTGGTTGATGTCCTTGATGATATTTGCTAAGATACTTGCTATGACATCGGGTGCTGTAGGTGTCCAGGAGGGCGGGAAGCTGGCTCCCGGTAATGCGTTGGGAAGACCGCACCACCCTCTGGAGAGCTTTGCAGTTGTGCGTGGTGCAGTTGTTGTACCAGGCAGTGATACGGCCCGACAGGATGCTCTCAATTGTGCATCTGTAAAAGTTTGTGAGGGTTTTAGGTGCCAATTTCTTTAGCCCCCTGTTGTGCCTTTTCACCACACTCTCTGTGTGGATGGACCATTTCAGTTTGTCAGTGATGTGTATACCGAGGAACTTGAAGCTTTCCACGTGCTCCACTGCGGTCCCATATAGGTAGGGGGGTGCTCCCTCTGCCCTTTCCTGAAGTTTACGATCATCTCCTTAGCTTTGTTGACGTTGAGTGAGAGGTTATTTTCCTGGCACCACACTCCCAGAGCCCTCACCTCCTCCCTGTAGGCTGTCTCATCGTTGTTGGTAGTCAAGCCTACTGCTGTTGTGTCATCAGCAAACTTGATGATTGCGTTGGAGGTGTGCTTGACCATGCAGTCATGGGTGAACAGGGAGTACAGGAGGGGGCTAAGCATGCACCCTTGTGGAGTCGCTGTATTGAGGAACAGAGAACAGGTGGTGTGTTTTCCTACCTTCACAACCTGGGGGCGACCCGTCAGGAAGTCCAGGACCTAGTTGCACAGGGCGGGGTTCAGACCCAGGGCCTCAAGCTTGATGATGAGCTTGGAGGGTACCATGGTGTTGAATGCTAAGCTATAGTCAGATGGGACTGGGCAGTGCGCAGTGTGGTGACGATTGCATCGTCTGTGGATCTATTGGGGCAGTAAGCAAATTGAAGTGGGTCTAGGGTGGCAGGTAAGGTGGAGGTGATATCATCCTTGACTAATCTCTCAAAGCACTTATTGATGACAAAGGTGAGTGCTATGGGGCAATAGTCATTTAGTTCAATTACCTTTGCTTTCTTAGGTACAGGGACAATGGTGACCATCTTGAAGGATGTGGAGACAACATACTGGGATAGGGAGAGATTGAATATTTCTGTTAGCACACCAGCCAGCTGGTCTCTGCATGCTCTGAGGACGTGGCTAGGGTTACAATCTGGGCTGGCAGCCTTGCGATGGTTAACATACTTAAATGTCTTACTTACGTCGGCCAAGGTGAAGGAGAGCCCACAGTCCTTGATAGTGGGCCGTGTTGGTGGCACTGTATTATCCTCAAAGCGAGTGAAGAAGGTGTTCAGCCTGTCCGGAAGCAAGATGTCGGTGTCCGTGACGTGGCTGATATTCATTTTATAATCCGTGATTGTCTGTAGACCCTTCCACATACGTCTCATGTCTGAGCCGTTGAACTGGGACTCAACTTTGTCCCTATACCGATGTTTAGCCTGCTTGCTTGCGGATGTAACTACACTGTTTGTATCTTTCCATATTCCCTGTCTTCTTGCCCTGGTTAAATGTAGTGGTTCGCACTTCAATTTTGGGCAAATGCTCCCATCTATCCAAGTTTTCTGGTTGATGTCGGTTTTAATAGTCACAGTGGGTGCATCGCCTATGCACTTCCTGATAAACTCATTCCCCGTATCGGTATATGTGTCGATATTATTTTCTGAAGCTACTCTGAACATATCCCAGCACATGTGATCAAAACAATCTTGAAGCGTGGATTCCGATTGGTCAGACCAGCGTTGAATAGTCCTTAACATGGGTGCTTCCCGCTTGAATTTCTGCCTATAGGAGGGGAGGAGCAAGATGGATTCGTGGTCCGATTTGCCGAATGGAGGGCGGGGGAGGGCCTTAAATGCATTCTGGAAGATAGTATAACAATGGTGCTTGTTCCTGTCGGCGTGATGTACTGAGAACCAAACTGGCTTTTTGGAGTCAGACGGTATATTGTATAATATAATTGTATGTGTGGTGTACAGAGATGAGGTGGTCATTCAAAAATCATCTTAACCACTATTATTGCACACGAGTGAGTCCATGCAAGTTATTATGTGACTAATTAAGCAAACGTTTACTCCTGAACTTATTTAGGCTTGCCATAACAAAGGGGTTGAATACTTATTGACTGAAGACATTTCAGCTTTTCATTTTTAATTAATTTGTTAAAAAAAATCTAAAAAAACATAATTACACTTTGACATTATGGGGTGTTGTGTGTAGACAAAGTGACAAAATAAATCTCAATTGAATCCATTTTAAATTCAGGCTGTAACACAACAAAATGTGGAAAAAGTCAAGGGGTGAGACATATACCCACATGTCAAACCAATCCAAGTGCTGGGATGCAACGTGACATTTAAAAGGTTTTTACTACAGTACCTCAGGTTGGTTCCAAAAAAACCTCCTAAAACTTCCTCTTTCTGGGGTGGCAGAGGATCTCACACAATCCCACAAGTCAACAGCAATATCTCCTGGCATTTCCTGCCAGGAAGAGACAGAAACAGAAAGAAAAGGAAGAAAGAAAGACAGACAGAAAGAGAAAGAGAGAAAGAGAGAGATAAATAGAGAGGAAACAAAGGAGGAGCTCCAGCTCAGACTCCTCTCTGTGAGTTGGCAAATCTGTAAACTCACTCTCACACATGCATGTTTCCCTAAAAGCGATCAACACCGGAAGAAAGCTCACCCACCCGTGGTTTACCAACAAAGCAGTAGTGTCTATCTCACAGCAGACCTACTCCTATCTCCCTGGGCTCAGTAAAGTGAGGTTTCTCTGGAGACTAAGCTATTGACATTGCTGAAATACAGCGCTGGTTGCTGGCTGGGCCAAGCACACACACATCTGTTCTGTATATAGTGTTCTTCTCAACGAGCAGAGCAGAGCCGAGCACACCATACCACACGGATGCTGTCTCCTGGGGGTTTCCATTGTTTTCCCCTAACAGCTACCTATTATTACTGAAGAATGGGTAGGTAGCTGCAGCATTAGGCCAAGGAGAAGGGTGAGAGAAGTGAGATATGGTCAGGACCGGAGCCAAATATAAGGCTCAGGGGTTACTTCAGAGAGAATTCCTTTGTTCTAATTTATAGAGGGTGTGGGGGCTCTAAACCACATAGAGGTGAACATTCACAACAGGTATTCTTATGTAAGCCGACAGAAAAAAAAATGGGATCAAAACCACAACAGCTATCTTATTATGCAAGCTAGATGAAAATGGACAATGAATCATGGAGAGAGCTTCACAGTTAGAAGTGAGGATGCAGCACACCACAGCTACAGTTAAAGTTGGAAGTTTACATACACTTAGGTTGGAGTCATAATTTTTCAACCACTCCACAAATTTCTTGTTGACAATCAATCCCATAGAACATTTGTGGGCAGAACTGAAAAAGCGTGTGCTAGCAAGGATGCCTACAAACCTGACTCAGTTACACCAGCTCTGTCAGGATGAATGGGCCAAAATTCACCAAACTTATTGTGGGAAGCTTGTGAAAGGCTACCCGAAACGTTTGACCAAAGTTAAACAATTTAAAGGCAATGCTACCAAATACTAATTGAGTGTATGTAAACTTCTGACCCACTGGGAATGTGATGAAAGAAATAAAAGCAGAAATAAATCGTACTCTCTACTATTATTCTTTCATTTCACATTCTTAAAATAAAGTGGTTATCCTAACTGACCGTAGACAGCAAATCTTTACTAGGATTAAATGTCAGGAATTGTGAAAAACTGAGTTTAAATGTATTTGGCTAAGGTGTATGTAAACTTCCGACTTCAACTGTATGTGCATGTGACTGCTTTACCAGACTGCGGTTTGGTCTGTGGTTGTGGCCTTTAGTTAAGCCGTATTAATAACAATACAAGGAATTTGCCATGGCACCTCCAAGTGACTGAATACAAGCATGTGCTAAACAGAGAGAAACACAATAAGAGGGTATTTAAGAGCACCGCGTATGTGATTTTAAACTAAACATAATTTCTCCTATTCAGGCTGGCCAGCCCAGCTGCTTCATGGCCTTGGGTCTCTACTCTACTCTACCCTGCAGCAAGCTGACTGAGGGAAGGAGGGAAGGAAATCCTCTGGATCCAAATGAGTGGAATGAATCAGAAATAAATAAACATATCCAAAAAGTATTAAACAAATAAACACCCAATCCGAGGGGTTAGGTGAATCGGGCTCTTGATGCTCGGGCCACCTCGCTTCCAGTAAGAGGATGTTTACTGTTTGCACAGCTATGTTTAGCACAGGAGGAGCCATTTATTTGATTCATACTTGATATTCAGGCAGACATTTGGTAAGAAAGTCAACACAGGATAAGGATGGCCCCTGTGGCCAACTGTGAGTTGTACTGTTCGGGACAAATCCCATCCATTTAAACCTAGGCCTAACTCCGGCCCCAGGCGACCTACAGGAGGGAGCCATTGCTCTATGCATACCTGCAAGTACTTAAAGGTGCAATCTGCAATACTTACAGTACTTGTTGATCTAATGGACTGCCTTCCCTTGCATCCATAGCTGCAAATATGAATTTTGGAGTGTTAACATTTCGAGGCCCTTCTCTAAATATTATAGCAAAAGAGTTGCAGGGCTGCTGTTCGAGTGAAAAATTAAATACTGATTGTGCCTTTAATGCAATAATGAATAAATACATTGTCCTTCAACCCCAGGGGGCCCTCTCCTCAAAACAACAAGGGAGGAGTACTATACGTGTGCTACACAGTAGGTAAAACTAGCCAACTAGCATTCATCCAGTCTTTGTGTAAAGCACACAGAACCTGAATGACTTCATAACATGTAATCACACAATTTCCATACGAGGGATCTAGAATCCCCAGAAGATCACTATTATTCTACACAGAGGAGGGAGGCCATGTCATGCTTGGGATGCACTGACCCCTGTTTGGGAGCCCTTCAATTGGATGTGACCCCTGTTTGGAGCCTGGGCCCCCTCTCCTTAATACATGTATGGCTTGTTCCCTCTTCACTATTATGCACTGCTCCAGCCCTGGCCCTGTTATGTAACTGTACCTTGCTGAGGTTATGAGGTAATTCCTTCCACCTTGGCCACGAGAGAGTATGTCTGTCCTAATAAAAGAGCACGATATAAATGTTGATTATAAACACTTAGAAAACGTAAAACACTGCACGCAATGAGAGGCCATTATAAAGCCCCATACCAAGGGCCATTTAGGTTGTTGACAAGGGGGGGGGGGGGGGGGGAGAGATTCTTTAGTCGTATACAGGATACACATGGTATACACCGTCCCTCAAAATGCTTACTTGCAGGTTCCTTCTCGACAATGCAACGACAATATGAAATTATAAAAGATAAGAATATGAACATAAAGTAAGTTGCTCAGTAGAACAGGAGACATGTTTTTAGCATAAGTATAGTACAGGAAGGCAGAGAGAGAGAGAGAGAGAGAGAGAGAGGTGGTGATTAGCTAATAGGGAAAGTAAGAGTCACACCTCTGTTATTGTTTCCCTCCCTACTATACTCTGAGCTAGAGCTGTGCTGCGTCGCAGGGTGGGCTAGCCACTAGGGTAATGTTACACATCTTTCATTAACACACTAAGCACCTTAGATGACGTCTACCATAATGCTGACAGGAGCACATTTCTTAAGTTTGCGTCACCTCTCTTACCCTTCCCGTTCTCTGCTCTCCTCCCTCCCACATCTTCCTGCATGTGTGTGTACGTGACTGTGTGGGTGTGTCGTTAACAGGCAGTAGGTTGGTGAGACTGTGGACGTCTTAATGATTGACTATCCCCAATAGTCAGGGCAGGGGGTTGGATGATTGTGTCCCAGATGGTACCCTACTGGGACATTTAGGGCTATGGTCAAATGTAGTGCACTATGTAGGGAATAGGGTGCCATTTGGGAAGAAAATAAAGAGTGTGTCTTGACTGGACTAGCGGGCAACAAAACTAGTGCTCATCCTGTGCCTCCTTGACCTGCCGCCACTCACACAATGTGTGTGTGTGTGTGTGTGTGTGTGTGTGTGTGGAGACAGGTGTGCTGGAGTCAAAGCAAACCCCCACCAGATGCAATCTGTTCCATAATCAGGACCTCTACAAATACTCAGTCCTGCCACTTCCACACTGGCAGATCGTAATCTCTGCTCAGTCAGTCTACGTTTCTTGCCGTTTGTTCCTGTTGTGCCTGTTTCCCTTGCCTGACGCTGTTTTCCTCTCCGCCACAGTTCTGCCCGCTCTGACTCTGGTCCGTCTCCAGTACGACTTCTCATCAGTCCTGCTACTCTGTCCTGGATTCCCCACTCTATGCTCCCTTGGATTCCCCTCCAGACCTGCTTACCCTGTCCCAACACCTCTCGCTCCAGCCTCAGCCTCCGCACCTGGTTTCCGGGAGCCCGCCCGAGCTTCCCCTGGCCTGCACTCAATCTCCCCCCCCCCCCCCCCCCCGTGTTTCAATAAATACCTTGGTTACCTCATCCCAGTCTTCTCGTTGAGTCTGCTCTTGGGTTCACCTGTTCCGCTGACACCAACAGCGCTATAATATCTAACAATGCATAACAATATATAATATTAATGGAATTAAGAAATATATAAATATTAGGACGAGCAATGTTGGAGTCTGGAGTATAAATACTGTGTGTGTGTGTGTGTGTGTGTGCGTGTGTGTGTCTATGTACTATATACAGTACCAGTCAAAGGTTTGGACACACCCACTCATTCAAGAGTTTTTGTACTATTTGTACTATTTTCTACATTGTAGAATAATAATGAAGACTTCAAAACTATGAAGTAAAACATACAGTATGGAATCATGATGTAACCGGAAAAATATTAAACAAATCTAAATATATTTTAGATTCTTCAAAGTAGACGCCCTTTGCCATGATGACAGGTTTGCACACTCTTGGCATTTTCTCAACCAGATTCACCTGGAATGCTTTTCAGGGGAGGAGGAGCTAGAGGAGATGGCTTCTGTTTTACGGGGTCCTAACCAGTTGTGCTATTGTTTGTTTTTTTCGAACTTATTTTGTACAAAATAGCGGGTGGCAGAAACATTATGACCAAAAAGATATCAGGACAGCGATTACTCACCTCGTACTCGATTAAGATTTCTTCTTTAATTAGTCAGACGCGAAGGATTTTCTTCAGACACAACCGACAAGGACTAAATCCCAGCATTCACATGAAGAACAGACAGCGATATCGGGGACGTAGGTCGGTGTGCCTTGTAAGGATCCGACGGCGAGTGGGTAATCTGCCTCAACCATCAGTCCTATTAGCCAACGTACAATCATTGGATAATAAAATGGACAAGCTTTGATCACGAATATCGTTCCAACAGGATATTAAAAACTGTAATATCTTATGTTTCACCCAGTCGTGGCTGAACGACGACATGGATAACATACAGCTGGCGGGTTTTTCAGTGCATCAGCTAGATAGAACAGCTGACTCCAGTTATACAAGGGGTGGAGGTCTGTGTCTATTTGTAAACAACAGCTGGTGCACAAAATCTAATATTAGCAAAGTCTCAAGGTTTTGCATGCCTGAGGTAGAGTATCTCATGATAAGCTGTAGACCACACTATTTACCAAGTTAGTTTTCATCTATATTTTTCGTAGCTGTCTATTTACCACCACAAACCGATGCTGGCACTAAGACCACACTCAATAAGCTGTATAAGGCCATAAGCAAATAGGAAAATGTTCATCCAGAGGCGAAGCTCCGAGTGACTAGGGATTTAAAAACCTCTTAAGGATCTCTACAGATCGGTGTCCCACCCTCGGGATGGTTGAGCTAATGTGCATTAATGTGGTTAGCATGACCTTGTAAGTAACAAGAACATTTCCCAGGACATAGACATATCTGATATTGTCAGGAAGCTTAAATTCTTGTTAATCTAACTGCACTGTCCAATTTACAGTAGCTACAGTGAAAGAATACCAGGCTATTGTTTAAGGAGAGCGCACAGTTATGAACTTGACAAGTTATTAATAAACCAATTAGGCACATTTGGGCAGTCTTGATGTACAATTTTGAACAGAAATGCAATGGTTTATTGGATCGGTCTAAAACTTTGCATATACACTGCTGCCATCTAGTGGCCAAAATCTAAATTGTGCCTGGGCTGGAATAATACAATACGGCCTTTCTCTTGCATTTCAAAAATGATTGTACAATATATATTTTTTAAAGGTTGTTTTTATCTTTGTATTATCTTTAGCCAGATCTTATTGTTATATTCTCCTACATTAATTTCACATTTCCACAAACTTCAAAGTGTTTCCTTTCAAATGGTATCCAGAATATGCATATCCTTGCTTCAGGTCTTGAATTACAGGCAGTTAAGATTTTGGTATGTCATTTTAGGGGAAAATTGAAAAAGAGGAAGATCCTGCATGTTAAATGTGCAACCAGAGGGAAAAAACTCGAGACCACCTTTACTCCACACACAGAGACATGTACAAAGCTCCCCTTCGCCCTCCATTTGGCGACCATAATTATATCTTCCTGATTCCTGCTTAAAAAGGAAGAACTAAAGCAGGAAGCACCAGTGACTCGCTCAATAAAGAAGGGGTCAGATGATGCAGATGCTAAGCTACAGGACTGTTTTGCTCGCAAAGACTGGAATATGTTCCGGGATTCTTCCCATGGCATTGAGAAGTACACCACATCCGTCACTGGCTTCGACAATAAGTGCATCAAGGACGTTGTCCCCACAGTGACCGTACGTACATACCCCAACCAGAAGCCATGGATTACAGTCAACATCCTCACTGAGCTAAAGGGTAGAACTGCCGCTTTCAAGGAGCGGGACTTATAAGAAATCCCTCTATGCCCTCAGACGAACCATCAAACAGGCAGAGCATCAAAACAGGACTAAATTTGAATTGTACTACACCGGCTGTGATGATTGTTGGATGTGGCAGGGCTTGCAAACTATTACAGACTACAAAGGGAAGCACAGCTGCAAGCTTCCCAGTGACACGAGCCTACCGGATGAGCTAAATTACCTCAATGCTCACTTTTAGGCAAGCAACACTGAAGCATGCATGAGAGCATCAGCTGTTCCGGACGACTGTGTGATCACGTTCTCTGTAGCTGATGTGAGTAAGACCTTTAAACAGGTCAACAATCACAAGGCTGCAGGGCAAGATGGATTACCAGGATGTGTGCTCCGAGCATGCGCTGACCAACTGGCAAGTGTCTTCACTGACATTTTCAACCTGTCGCTGACTGAGTCTGTAATACCAACACGTTTCAAGCCGACCAACATTGCCCCTGTTTCCAAGAACGCTAAGGAAACCTGCCTAAATGACTACCAACAAGTAGCACTCACGTCTGTAGCCATGAAGTGATTTGAAAGGCTGGTCATGGCTCACATCAAAACCATTATCCCAGAAATCCTAGACCCACTATAATTTGCATACCACTCCAGCAGATCCGCAGATGATGCAAGCTCTATTCTACTCAACACTGCCCTATTCCACCTGGGCAAAATGAACACTTATGTGAGAATGCTATTCATTGACTAATGCTCAGCATTCAACACCATAGTGCCCTCAAAGCTCGTCACTAAGCTAAGGACCCTGGGACTAAACACCTCCCTCTGCAACTGGATCCTGGATTTCCTGACGGGCCGCCCCCAGGTGGTAAGGGTAGGTAACAACACATCTGCCACGATGATCCTCAACACGGGGGCCCCTCAGGGGTGCGTGCTCAGTCCCCTCCTGTACCCCCTGTTCACTCATGACTGCATGGCCAGGCACGACTCCAACGCCATCATTAAGTTTGCCGACAACACAACAGTGGTAGGCCTGATCACCGGCAATGATGAGACAGCCTATAGGGAGGTGGTCAGAGAACTGGCCATGTGGTGCCAGGACAACAACCTCTCCCTCAATGTGATCAAGACGAAGGAGATGATTGTGGACTACAAGAAAAGGAGGACCGAGCACGCCCCCATTCTCATCGATGTGGCTGTAGTGGAGTAGGTTGGGAGCTTCAAGTTCCTCGGTGTCTACATCACCAACAAACTCTCATGGTCCGAACACACCAAGACAGTTGTGAAGAGGGCACTACAACGCCTTTTCACCCTCAGGAGAATGAAAAGATTTGGTCCTCAGATCCTCAAAAAGTTCTACAGCTGCACAATAGAGAATATCCTGACTGGTGCATCACTACCTGGTATGGCAACTGCTCGGCCTCCGACCACAAGGAACTACAGTGGGTAGTGCGTACGGCCCAGTATAACAGAGGAAGGCCCAATCAATTGTCAAAGACTCCAGCCATAGATGGTTCTCTCTGCTACCGCACGGCAAGCAGTATCTGAGTGCCAAGTCTAGGTCCAAAAGGCTTCTTACAGCTTCTTCCCCCAAGCCATGAGACTCCAGAACAGCTAATCAAATGGCTACCCAGACTATTTGCAATGTCCCACACCGACCCACTCCCTCTTTTGCGCTGGGCTACTCTCTGTTTATTATCTATGCATAGTCACTTTACCTCTACCTACATGTACATATTACCGCAAATACCTCGACTAACCTGTGCCCCCGCACATTGAATCTGTACCGGTAGCCTCTACCGTGTATATAGCCTCGCTACTGTTATTTTACTGCTGCTGACTTATTTTTCTTAAAACTGCATTGTTGGTTATGGGCTTGAAAGTAAGCATTTCACTGGATTATTTGCAGCAATTCGACCATGAAGACCTGATTCACATGGTCTCCTCTGAACAGTTGGTGTTGAGATGTGTCTGTTACTTGAACTCCGTGAAGCATTATTTTGGGATGCAATTTCTGAGGCTGGTAACTCTAATTAACTTGTTATCTGCAGCAGAGGTAACTCTGGGTCTTCCTTTCCTGTGGAGGTCCTCATGAGAGCCAGTTTCATCATAGCGCTTGATGGTTTATGCGACTGCACTTGAAGAAACTTTCAATGTTCTTGAAATTTTCCGTATTGACTGACCTTCGTGTCTTAAAGTAAGGATGGACACTTTTCTTATTTGAGCTGTTCTTGCCATAATATGGATTGGTATTTTAACAAGAGCTATCTTCTGTATACCACTCCTACCTTGTCACAACACAACTGATCAAACGCATTAAGGAAAGAAATAACTCAAATGTACTTTTAACAAGGCACACCTGTTAATTGAAATGCCTTCCAGTCAATGTAACTGGTTGAGAGAATGCCAAGAGTGTGTAAAGCTGTCATGTAGGCAAATGGTGGCTATTTTGAAGAATCTCAAATATAAAATAGTTAGATTTTCTTAACACCTTTTTGGTTACTACATGATTCCATATGTGTTATTTCATTGCTTTGATGTCTTCAATATTATTCTAAAATGCATAAAATAGTAAAAAATTAAGAAAATCCTTTAAATGAGTAGCTGTGTTCAAACCTTTGACTTGTGCTGTAAGTATTCAGACCCTTTACTCAGTACTTTGTTGAAGCACCTTTGGCAGCGATTACAAAATCGAGTCTTCTTGGGTATGATGCTACAAGCTTGGCACACCCGTATTTGGGAAGTTTCTCCCTTTCTTTTCTGCAGATACTCTCAAGCTCTGTCAAGTTGGATAGTGAGCATTGCTGCACAGCTATTTTCAGGTCTCTCCAGAGATTTTTGGTTTCAAGTCCGGGCTCTGGCTGGGGCTACTCCAAGACATTCAGAGACTTTCTCCCGAAGCCACTCCTGCATTGTCTTTGCTGTGTGCTTAGGGTCATTGTCCTGTTGGAAGGTTAACCTTCGCTTCAGTATGAGGTCCTGGGAGCTCTGGAGCAGGTTTTCATCAAGGATATCTCTGTACTTTGGTCCGTTTATCTTTCCCTTGATCCTGACTAGTCTCCCAGTCCCTGCCTTTGAAACATATCCCCACAGCATGATGCTGCCACCACCATGTTTCACCGTAGTGCTGGTACCAGGTTTCCTCCAGGCATTCAGGCCAAGGAGTTCAACCTTGGTTTCATCAGACCAGAGAATCTTGTTTCTCATAGTCTTCAAGTCTTTTAGGTGCCTTTTGGCAAATTCCAAGCGAGCTGCCTTGTGGCTTTTACTGAGGAGTGGCTTCCATCTGACCACTCTACCATACAGGCCTGATTGGTGGAGTGCTGCAGAGATGCTTGTTCTTCTGGAAGGTTCTCCCATCTCCACAGAGGAACTCTGTCAGAGTGACAATCGGGTTCTTGGTCACCTCCCTGACCAAGGCCCTTCTCCTGCGATTGCTCAGTTTCGCCGCGCAGCCACCTGTAGGAAGAGTCTTGGTGTTTCCAAACTTCTTCCATTTAAGAATGATGGAGGCCACTGTGTTCTTGGGGACTTTCAATGCTGCAGAAATGTTTTGGTACCTTTACCCAGATCTGTGTCTAGACACAATCCTGTCTCAGAATTCTACAGACAATTCATTTGACCTCATGGCTTGGTTTTTGCTCTGACATGCACTGTCAACTGTGGGACCTTATATAGACAGGTGTGTGCCTTTCCAAATCATGTCCAATCAATTGAATATATCACAGGTGGACTCCGATCAAGTTGTAGAAAGATCTCAAGTATGATCAATGGAAACAGGATGCACCTGAGCTCAATTTCAAGGGTCTGAATACCTATGTAAATAAGATATTTCTGTTTTTGTTTATTATAAATGTGCAAACATTTATAAAAATGTGTTTTCGCTTTGTCATTATGAGATATTGTGTGCAGATTTTCCACATGCACAAAAAGCTTATTTCTCTCAAATTTTGTGCACAGATTTGTTTATATCCCTGTTAGCGAGCATCCATCCACCTGACAGGTGTTGCAAATCAATAATTATTTATCTGTAAAAACTTTTTTTTGTGTGGAAAAACTCATTCTGATTGGCTGCACCCCTGCCCAGTCATGTGAAATCAATAGATTATGGCTTAATGAATTTATTTCAAATGACTGATTTCCTTATATGAACTGTAACTCAGTAAAAGGTGCACGGTAGAGTAACCGGGTGGTCGACCGGCTAGTGACAGTAACTAAAATTCAGGGCAGGGTACCGTGCAGGGTGGTGTGTCTGTCTGAGTGTGTGTGTTATTTACTTTGTATCAAAAAGAACAGTCAGTGGTCTCCTGGGATACGAATCACTAGCTAAGGACCATCTCAGGAGTGGGATGGGGGAGACTCACTGTCATACTGATGCTGTTTGCAAAGAAGAACAAGTGCCTTCAAATTAGGAGGGCACGGTGGGCTATGAGTGAAGAGGATCAACTTTCTCTCTTTCCATGACCAAGTGGAAATGGCGGAAAGCCAAGCACTGGGTGAGGCAACTGGGTGCTATCAAAACCGGGGGGAGTGAAAATATTCCCTGCTGGGCCCCTCTCCTCTCTGCTTTCTCACTACGTAGCTTTGCAAGAATTTACAAGGCAAGTGATGTCATGTTCATAAACCAATTCAATCAATTTCATACATGCCGGAAAAATCTGTCACGAGTGGCGAGCCTGGCGTAAAGGGGGAATCCGAATGTTCACATGGACGGACAGAATGCCTGATTGATGACAGGATTCTGACAACCATTTTGAAGAGATTACAATCTATGTTAATTTTGGATCCTGTAACCAGATAAGACACAATGAATGGATATCAATGGAATGGACACTACAGTTTATAGGAGAACTGTGATCTAATTTGGGCACATTTAAAGGGATACTTTGGGATTTTGGAAATGAGGCCCTTTTATCTACTTCCCCAGAGTCAGATGAAGTCAAGCCAAGGTTGTTTTGCAAGCCAACGTTAACTAGCGTTAGCGCAAAAGTCTATGGGTATCTGCTCACTTGAAGTCATAGTTAGGAACGCTAGTTAGCAATTGCGCTAGTGCTAGTTAGCAACGTCCTTCAAACCGCAAGCAGAGACATAAAAATGGTATCCACGAGTTCATCTGACTCTGCGGAAGTATAAAATGTGCCTCATTGCCAAAATCCCAAAGTATCCCTTTTAACGTTAGCTTCCCAGCTCCCTCCTGAACAAAAAGGAGCTTTCAATTGAAATTATCCTTTACAGTCTGAGTGAGGAGAATGATGTAAATCGAGGAGTCGATGTGTTCTGAAAGAGGAGACGTTGTGGATGATAATAAATGGCACTTTAATGTCATACAAGCAAACCACACACCCGTGAGTGCAACATGTGCACTTCGCATTTCCATATTTGAAAACTGGTGTAATATACAGTATTATATTACGTTTGTGATCACTATGATTGATGTACAGCAACAAAGATGACATGAGTCATACCCTGGGTTGTCCCGAACAGAATGAGCCTGTTTGTCATGTTGTGAAGAAAATAAGCAGCGGAACACGAACTTGAATGTACTCATGACTCCATTTTATGCGCACCAACATTGCAATCTGTTTGTTTGAAGAGCCTTGTGAAATCGTAACACTGTAAGATCTTATTTTATAACTTGGTTAGTCATGTTGGCAATAGAATAAGCTTTCAAATGATGCCACCCTGACCCAGATTTATGATGGAACGTTTGTGCATTACGTAAACAACATTCATTATGTGTTGGTGGGGACGCAGGGGTGTGTTCCAAACAAAAAAAACGACATGTGTGCTTGCTTCAGTTCGTCACGGCAAAGCTAAAAGCTCAAAAACGCACCTTATATTTGAAGGCTCTTTCCTTGAGTCATAAAAGTGCATTGAAATTACTTAGGAACTGTGCAGTTTGGATAGGTGCGTGGACACTTGAAAACACCAGTTAGACCTCTCACTCAAACACTTGAAATAATTTTTTCTGATGTTACACCTACCCCAAAATGTTCATGAATATTCTTATTATGTTTCTGAATGTATCCAGAGTATTTTCTGACAAAGGCTGCGAAAAGTACAGTGAATGTAAAATACACATAACTCAACAGTGTTAATGTTTGGAATCAGTCTTGTGTCAGGTGAACTGTTGTGTCCTCACCTTTGGTCTAATATCCAAAGTGTTCTCTTTCAATTGCTACCATAGTCATTCATGTGCTTTTTATATTTCTTCTGATTGAAATGTTTCTATTTGGCCCTATCCAAATTGGCCAATTTATTTTATTTTGCTGCCTGTATCGCGGTCTAGTTGGCACTTTGACAGAGAAACAGATAACTGTTTACTCCGTCTCCCATTAGAAGAACGTCTGAGGGACCTCTCTCAGTTACAGGTGAAGGCCATGCTGTCTGAGCCTGCTGTAAACAGTCTACACTGGGAACAAATGAGGCCTGGTCAGGTAAAACCTCCCCACTTCAAGCCAGACTAAGCAAAGATCTCTAGCCTGCTTGACATGACTGGAGCTGGGATGGAAGGTTAGAGGGCAGACTGTATATCAAATAGGATGAGAGATGGGTTGAAACAAAAAGACGGGGGTGAGGGGAAGTGAGAGAGCGAGAGTAATGGAAGAGAGTGTTTGAAAGATGAAGGATTAGGGACAGGAAAATAGGTGAGAGTAGAAGTAGTATAATGTCCCTGGAGCTCGGGAGTATGCAATTGTATTTTGTATTACTGCATTATAATCCTGTTCTTCTCGAGTCAGTCACGTCCAAAGAAAAAAAAGGACACTGTGGACTGTGGAGAATAACGACAGATGTTATATTTCGTCCACCTGAAAATTAATTCTCACTTCCTTTTGTTAGCCTTTTTCTGTCAAGCCGGCAATCGAAAATGAAGTCAAATGAAAATGGAACATTGTGTTTATTATGTCGTTCACCCGTCACATATTCAAAACATTCCTACTGTGGGGATGAGTGTTAAAGCTCTCACTTCATCTCTTATTAAGTCACAGTGCTGTGAGCCTAGTCCAAGCAGTGTGTGTCATTGTACTGGCCAGGCCAGGCCAGGGAAGGCAGGCAGGCAGCACACAGCTGGGAGGTGTCGGGGGGCCAAACGTGACGTAGTGTCTCTGTCTGTATTCTATTTACCAGCAATGATCCAACGACCTAAGAGGAGATTGATGGAATGCAGCTTCTTTGAATAAACGAAAGTGTTTCAATATAATTGAGAATCCAGACAGTTCTATGGAATTGATGTCCATCATGCCAGTTACCAGAAAGAGCAATGCCACATAACTGACATGGAGGGATTCCTTGCGATGCCAGACTTCGTAGTCTTCTTTCCAACCAACGTGAGGATGACTTGAAATCAACTATCACATGGAAAGGGATGCCATGTCATTGTCCACCGTCAGTGTATGGATGAAGAGCATTATGGCTCCTACCTGAGCCACTCCATTTTAATGGCATAATTGTATAATTTGGGTGGTTCGGGCCCTGAATGCTGACTTGCTGAAAGCTGCGGTACATCAGACCGTACAGTATACCACGGGTATGACAAAACATACATTTTTATTGCTCTAATTACATTGGCAACCAGTTTAAAATAGCAATAAGGTACCTTGGGGGTTTGTGGTATATTGCCAACATACCATGGCTAAAGCTGTATCCAGGCACTCGTTTGTAAGAACATCCCTTAGCCTCGGTATATTGGCCATATACCACACCCCGTGAGGCCTTATTGCTTAAATATATAATGTGACTCTCCATCATAATAATGTTTGCCTTATCCCCCTGCTGATAGATGCAATATAATTGAATAATACAGTATAATTGAATAATATCATAAGTATTCACCCCCCTTGGAGTTCTTCACATTTCATTGTTACAAAGTGTGATTGAAATGGATTTACAGTGCCTTCAGTAAGTATTAATACCCCTCGACTTATTTCACATTTTGTTGTGTTACAGCCTGAATTCAAAATTGATTAAATATAGAGTTTTTTCACACCCATTTACACAAAATACCCCATAATGACAATGTGAAAACATGTTTTTATAATTTTTTATATACAGTATTTGCCAAAGGTTTTAGAATATTCAAAGGTTTTTCTTTATATTTACTATTTTCTACATTGTAGAATAATAGTGAAGACATCAAAGCTATGAAATTACACATATGGAATCAGGTAGTTAACAAAAAAGTGTTAAACAAATCCAAATCTATTTTATATTTGAGATTCTTCAAAGTAGCCACCCTTTTCCTTGAAGACAGTTTTGCACACTCTTGGCATTCTCTCAAACAGCTTCATGAGGAAGTCACCTGGAATGCATTTCAATTAACATTCGTGCCTTGTTAAACGTTCATTTGTGGAATTTATTTCCTTCTTCATGAGTTTGAGCTAATCAGTTGTGTTGTAACAAGGTAGGGGTGGTATACAGAATAGCCCTATTTGGTAAAAGACCATGTCCATATTATGGCAAAAACAGCTCAAATAAGTAAAGAGAAACGACAGTCCATCATTACTTTAACCTTTTCACGAGAGTTCCAAATATCTCTACCCGTCACCCCTGAGTAAGTTTTTTTCATGCACGTGATGTCAGAATGTTCTCAATGTTCCAAAATGTGATTGTATGCATCAGGACAGTTATCCTCAAACCAAGGCACGTTGCCTGCTAATTATCAATAAGCTATGTTTCAACTTGTCAATTTCAAATTATTTTCAAACAAGTTTTATTTTCGAAGAACAGTTCTAATTGAGGTCTGTTCCGCCTCCTTGTTAATTCGCATAAGAAGTAGCCCATTTCACTCTTGCGGACAATTTACCTTTACTGAGTGGGCAAACTTCTCTCTTCAACGTGAGCCCAAGCACAACCTTATGTGTTTCCCCAGATCAAGGATGAAGACATTGTGCATATCAGTCAGATCTGGCCTTGCACAAATGTTTTTCCCCCAGCACATTTTCTGGCTGGCACCCACATTGCCTTCATGATTGTTTGTCTTACAAATTGGACTTTTGACATGTGTGCATTCCTATCAAAGTAAGTGACTTATTGTCTGTTAATCGTGTTGTCGTTTCTGCTGTAGCACACCATATGTATGTATGGATCATAATGTACTTAAATGTTTACAGGTACTGGTGACAAATCATGCATTCCGATTATTGCATAGATTGTAATGGACACATATGATGGGTGTAAAATACTTGAATGTTGTACTGATTATGATGAGCTAATGCTAAGCTATTTGCCAGCTATGTGTGGCACCATGTTTGTTGTCATCATGCAAAGCATTCTGTTTATCATGTTAGTGTCTGTCAGACCAAAGATGTTATAACAAGGAATAGTTCACTCGACTGACTTATGGTGCATTCAAGACAACTGTGAAAAATACTAAGTAAATCCTGACGTCAATGATCTTCAGGTTGGAGAGTTGGAGCTCTAGAAAGAGGCCAGAGTTCCAGATTTGGCATTCCGAATTGGATGACCGTCCAAAATGTTTCTTTTTTTTCTTCCCGAGTTCTCAGTTGTCTTGAACGCAGCATCAGATTGTAACTTTGGTACCTCAGGGTTGCCAGCTCAGACCCCCCCTTTCCAGGTGGTTTATTTTTATTTAGCGTATAACCTTCTCTTGTGTTTGGCCCCCAGTTATTGATAAATCCCCCATCATCGTAGTATTTCCTGCATCATATCCCCCCACGATACCGTCCCCCATTTCTACCACCCATGGACTTGAAAACCCCCACAAATGAAATTAACCCCCCGAAACCCCCCCCTAAAATGGTTTTATCACTGTTTAGCTTTTGCGCTACTGTTAGGTTAGGCAGTAGGCTTGAAATTTGATGTGATATTCTGTGAAGAGAAAATATTTTATTTGCTTTGTGATTTGTCAAAAACAGTAAACGAATTGTCAAGTCATGTGCAGTGGTTCTTGTATACACTGTAACAAGTACATCAATGATTTGTAATATGCTGAAAAGTGGCTAAACTAAGTTAATATTTTTCAGGCAATGAGCGCAGCCATCTTTGACTTTGTTTATTTGCGTTTCATAGTGAATTGCATTCTGGAATTAGGGAGCTTTTGCTTGTCAAACGTAAACAAAAATGGCTTCCATCATAAATAATTTAGCTGCTGTTAGCTTAGCTGACACACATTTATTTTCTAAACAGCATTACATTAATCTCTTGTGCTTACCAGAGATGTGGTACATTGTTAGGTCGCTAACTTATGTATTGTTTTTTTGTCAGCGCAACCTATTATTTAGACTGGGTCATGGAATGAGTTTGGCTGTGGATGTGTTCCGTGCGATGCTTGGTTGATGAAGTTTGCATTTATCTTATACAACAAAAGGTCAAATTGAGGAATAAAGTTTAAGATCTTCATTAACCATCAGTACAAAACAATATGTAGATGCTGTTCAGACAACAATGGTGTTTAGATGCATTTGTTGCATCATTTGTTGCTACTGTTCTAATCACGTATTTGAGATTGTACACTGCAGGGACCACTCAACAATGATCACAATTATGTGATTGTACACGTCAAAGGGTTAAGACATGAAGGTCAGTCAATGCGGAAAATGTCAAGAACTTTAAAAGTTTCTTCAAGTGCAGTCGAAAAACCATCAAGCGCAATGATGAAACTGGCTTTCATGAGGACCAACACAGGAAAGGAAGACCCAGAGTTACCTCTGCTGCAGAGGATAAGTTCATTAGAGTTACCAGCCTTAGAAATTGCATAGTTCAAGTAACAGACACATCTCATCATCAACTGTTCAGAGGAGGACTGCATGAATCAGGCCTTCATGGTTTGCTGCAAAGAAACCACAACTAAAGGACACCGATAATAAGAAGAGACTTGCTTGGGCCAAGCAACACGAATAATGTACATTAGACCTGTGGAAATCGGTCCTTTGGTCTGATGAGTCAAAATGTGAGATTTTTGGTTCCAACCTCTGTGTCTTTGTGAGACGCAGTTTCTCAAACTAGACACACTCTAATGTACTTGTCCTCTTGCTCAGTTGTGCATCGGGGCCTCTCACTCCTCTTTCTATTCTGGTTAGAGCCAGTTTGCGCTGTTCTGTGAAGGGAGTAGTACACAGCGTTGTACGAGATCTTCAGTTTCTTGGCATTTTCTCGCATGGAATGACCTTGATTTCTCAGAACAAGAATAGACTGACGAGTTTCAGATGAGAGTTATTTGTTTCTGGCCATTTTGAGCCTGTAATCAAACCCACAATTGCTGATGCTCCAGATACTCAACTAGTCTAAAGAAGGCCAGTTTCATTGCTTCTTTAATCAGAACACAGTTTTCAGCCGTGCTAACATAATGGCAAAATGGTTTTCTAATGATCTATTAGCCTTTAAAATGATAAATGTGATTGTACACGTCAAAGGGTTGGATTAGCTAACACAACGTGCCATTGGAACACAGGATGGTAGCTGATAATGGGCCTATGTAGATATTCCATAAAAAATCAGCCATTTCTACCTGCAATAGTCATTTACAACATTAACAATGTCTACACTGTATTTCTGTTCAATTTGATGTTATTTTACCGGACAAAAAAATATGCTTTTCTTCAACAACAACGACATTTCTTAGTGACAAACCTTTGTACGGTAGTGTACATATTACCTCAATTACCTCGACTAACCTGTGCCCCCTCACATTGACTCTGTACTGGTACCCCCTGTATATAGCCTCGCTACTGTTATTTTACTGCGGCTATTTAATTCTCATTATTTTATTTTTTTTATCATTTTTTTACTTAAGGGCTTGTAAGTAAGCATTTTATTGTATTCAGCGCATGTTACAAGTAAAATTAGATTTGACTTTATTTAGACTTGAATACTCACTGACTGAAGACATTTTTAGCTTTTCCTTTTTAATGAATTTGTAAAAAAAAAATATATATATATATATATAAATATATATACGTATATAACTCCGCTTTGACATTATGGGGCATTGTGTGTAGGCTAGTGACACAAAATCTCAATGTAATCCATTTTTTATTCAGGTTGTAACAAGTCAAGGGGTGTGAATACTTTTTTAAGGCACGGTATATAGTTCATATGTACACAGTGTACAAAACATTAGGAACACCTGCTCTTTCCATGACAGACTGACCAGGTGAAAGCTATGGTCCCTTTTTGATGCCCCTTGTTAATTCCACTTCAGTCAGTGTAGATGAAGGAGAGGAGAAAGGTTAAAGAAGGATTTTTAAGCCTTGAGACAATTGAGACGTATTGTGTATGTGTGACATTCAGAGCGTGAATGGGCAAGACAAAATATTTAAGTGCCTTTGAACAGTGTATGGTAGTACGTGCCTGGCGCACTGCTAGGTTGTTTGAGTGTGGGGTGTGTTTTCATGGCACAGATTGGGCCCCTTGATAAAAGTGGAGCAACGTTTGAATGACACGGGATATCTGAACATCATTGTCAATCACGTGCATCGCTTAATAGCAGCAGAATAGCCATCTGCAAATTAATTTTTTCAGCAGGATAATGCCCCATGCCACAAGGCTAGAATTGTTCAGGAATGGTTTTATGAACATGACAGTGAATTCAGCTTACTGCAGTGGCCTTCCCCGTCACAACATCTCAATCCATCTGTGGGATGAGATGGAACGAGCTAGTCGGGGTAAAAATTCACTAGCAGCCAACTTGACAAAACTGTGAGAAGCAATAGAGTCAACATGGGCCAGCATCCCTGTGGAACGCTTTCGACACTTTGTAGAGTCCACGGCCCGACGAAATGACGCTGTTCTGATGGCAAAAGGGTTCCTAATGTTTTGTACATTGAGTGTAGTCTTGTGAGTGTGCACAGAGTCGGTGCAAGACAGGGGTAATTTGGGTATAGTCCGTGTAACCATTTAATTAACTATTTAGGAGTCTTATGGTTATTTAGTATTTTTATTGATTGGGGATAGAAGCTGTCTTGGAGCGTGCTGGTCCGAGAGCTGATGCTCCTGTACCATTTGCCGAACGGTGGGGGAGGGATCAGTCTATCAGGTGGCTGAAGTCTATACATTTTCCGGCCTTCTCTACACCGCATGATATAGAGGTCCTGGATGGCAGGGAGCTCGACCCCAGTGTGTACTGGGCCGTCTGCACCACCCTGTGTAGCGCTTTACAGTCGAGGGCAGAGCATTTGCCAGTCAATATGCTCTCGATGGTGCAGCTGTAGAACTTTTGAGGATCCGAGGGCCCATGCCAAATATTTTCAGCCTCCTGAAGGGTAAGAGGCGCTGTTGTGCCCTTATCATGACTATGAGGGTGTGTCTGAAGCATGTTAAGTCCTTAGTGATGTGGATCCGAGGAACTAGAAGCTCTCGACCAGCCCAATCGATGCGGATGGGGGCGTGCTCTCCCCTCTTTCTCCTGCAGTCCACGATCAGCTCCTTGGTCTTACTGACATTGAGGGAGAGGTTGTTGCCCTGGCACCACACTGCCAAGTTTCTGCCCTCCTGCCTGTAGGCCGTCTTATCACCGTCGGCGATCATGTCTACCACCCTCAACAGCAAACTTGATGATGGTGTTAGAGTCGTGCGTGGCCACGCAGTCATGTGTGAACAGGTAGTACAGGAAGAAACTAAGCACGCACCAATGAGGGGCCCCCCGTGTTGAAGGTCAGCATGGCGGAGGTGTTTTTTGCTGACCCTAACCACCTGGGGTTGGCCCGTCAGTAAGTCCAGGATCCAGTTGACGATGGAGGTGTTCAGTCCCAGGGTCCCGAGCTTGTTAATGAGCTTGGAGGGAACTATAGTGTTGAACTCTGAGCTGTAGTCTATGAAAAGCATTCTCACAGTTATTTCCCCTCTTGTCCAGTTGGGAAAGGGTAGTGTGAAGTGCAATTGAGATTGCACCATCTGTGGGTCTGTTGGGGCGGTATGCGAATTGGAGTGGGTCCAGGGTCTCTGGGATGATGGTGTTGATGTATGTCATGACCCTTTAGGCTGCATGCTCACTCTACTGAGGTACTACTTAGCTACTCATTGAGCAGTGAGCACTAAGACTGATCACCACGTGTACCACCGAATCCAATTTCAGGGCAGAATACCACAATAAATGTTTTACGGCACAAAACCACAAGAAATGTACAGCAACAACATGAAATCAAATATTTTCGCGATTATCGCGATTACCCCCACCCCCCCCCCAAAAAAAAAAAAATCATAAATGCAATCACACATGTTCAATGTGATGCAAACTGTAAGACAAAGTGTGACATTATAGTTTGGTCTGGTCTGAGGAGGGGGTGGGAGGCTTGAATTCACACTTGGGCCATATTCTGGGTATTTCTATATTCATCCACGTTATACTGTAGTCAGGCCCTGTCATAGAAGACTCATTTATGGGAGACAGACTTGATTTAAAGCTGGTCTGACAGCAGTAGGAGACACAATCCAAAAACATTTGCATGTTATAGCAACTGAATAAATATTTACCTTGATATAGAGAGCCAAGGTTTTCCCCCTTGATAATGACGACAATACTTTTAAAGAATGTGATGACTTCTCGTTGGAGGGCACTGCTTCAAGGACAAAATGAAGATACTGTAATATAATGGCTTTGCAGCACTGACATTGCAGCTTTCATGTATCACACTGGCAACTTTTCACTGTCAGTCCCTGGCGGCTTGTGCATTTCAACAGCAGTAATTCACTGGAATCTAATTGGCTTTGTTTGCATCATTCCCGTTGAGTGTTGAACGTGAGAACGCAGTGACTTAACACACCGCCTGTGGAGTCGAGCAGTCAGTCAACGTTGCTCAAATCCCCGCAGTAATTACATTGTTTGTGTGTGTGTGTATGTGTGTGTGTGCGTGTTTGTTGTAATAAGATGCGTTTAGCCGTTTCAGGCGAGACAACAATGGAAATCACACTGAGTAGGTCATCCAAACCACCCATCTAACTTGTGTTGATTTTGGACTCTATTATCACATTGTAAACATTCTCTTCCAGCTGTTGAGTAGGACTTTACATCGAGACCCAAAACCACAGCCTAATTTAATTCCTATATCTTAAATGTCTAAAGAATCATAGTTCAAGCTGTAATATATTTTGTGTGTAGATTCCAGCTAGATTTAGGCCCTGGCTTCGGCTCAGAGATATTGCCATTCCTCTCTCTGGACCAGTCTCCATCTTGGTTTGCTCTGTTTCTAGCTTGTGTAATGCAGGACCAATTGATGTATGTATCTTCAGCCATTGCCAAGAGAGCACCTGGAGACCAGGTGAGGCTGTCGTTAGCCATGCTGTTTGGGAGGAAAAATGGAGCCAAACAAGCTACTGTAGGCATTCAAATACTTTCCAAGAACAGTAGATCAACAATGGAATTAGTCAGTGCTCCAGTGTGTTATATAAGACCGGAGTGCTCTTCTTACTTTTCACATCTCACTGGTTCAGACTCTGTAGGGTGGATGTAGGCGTTGAGGATCTGGTCAGGTCTGGTCATCTGATACCCCCGAAGGCGAGAGTGAAAGTGAGAGGGAGAGAGACAAAAAAAGAGTTCCAAGGAACAAACCAAAAGTCAAATCGTGATCTTGATCGATGACGTTCTTGGAGTGGTTTTAATACCGTGGGGTAACAATCTACACGTGGGTCAACCTCACCAATAGTCTCCACTATTACAGGATAAATGGGTGCTGATACAATCTTCTGGCAACACTACAGTCACTCTCTAGGATCTGGTTTAAAGACATTTTGCTAATTTATTTTTAAAAGATGTTTTAATTAAATATTACATTTAGTTTGTGTATTCAGACCCTTTTCTCAGTACTTTGTTGAAGCACCTTTGGCAGCTCCTGCATTGTCTTTGCTGTGTGCTTAGGGTTGTTGTCCTGTTAGAAGGTGAACCTTTGCCCCAGTCTGAGGTCCTGAGAGCTCTGGAGCAGGTTTTCATCAAGGACCTCTCTGTACTTTGATCGGTTCATCCTTGCCTCGATTCTGACTAGTCTCTCAGTCCCTGCCCCTGAAAAACATCCCCACAGCATGATGCTGCCACCACCGTGCTTCTCCGTAGGGATGGTGCCAGGTTTCCTCCAGATGTGATGCTTGGCATTCAGGCCAAATAGTTCAATCCTGGTTTCATCAGACCAGAGTAGCTTGTTTCTCATGGTCTGAGAGTCCTTTAGGTACCTTTTGGAAAACTCCAAGCAGGCTGTCGTGTGCCTTTTACTGAGGAGGGGACTCTGTCTGGCCACTGACCATAAAGGCCTGATTGGTGGAGTGCTGCAGAGATGCTTCTCCTTCTGGAAGGTTCTCCCATCTCCACACAGGAACTCTAGTGCTCTGTCAGAGTGACCATCGGGTTCTTGGTAACCTCCCTGACCAAGGCCCTTCTCCCCTGATTGCTCAGTTTGGCTGGGCGGCCAGCTCTAGGAAATATTCTAATATTTCTAAAAACATGTTTTTGCTTTTTCATTATGGGATATTGTCTGTCATTGCTGACGATCTTTAAAAACATTTTTTTGAATAAGGCTGTAACGTTACAAAATGTGGAAAAACTCGGACTCAGTACACGCACGCACGCACGCACGCACACACACACACACACACACACACACACACACACACACACACACACACACACACCTATTTTCTCTAAAGGACAAAACAAAGAAAATATTGTCAATATGGGCGATTGGGCTTGTGTGTGTGTGTGTGTGTGTGTGTGTGTGTGTGTGTGTGTGTGTGTGTGTGTGTGTGTGTGTGTGTGTGCGTGCGTGCGTGCGTGTACTGAGTCCGAGTTGTCATGGGGACGACCATGACATGCTCAACACTACAACTCCAGCTGGCGGATATCCCATAATGAGTCCTGACTCTCTGGGGTACAGTGGCAGACCTAGACTTAAGCACTCTATGGATGTAACTGGGTTGCTAGGTGTCCTCTCTAAACATGCAAAACATTTAACAACCCCACCAACAGAAAGCAGTCGCTGTGGCTGCTGTCACACTTACAGTACCCAACCCTATCCACCACAGCATCCCAACCCAGCCTGTCACTCTGCAGGCCTTAATACTCAAATCAATTTCATTTTTCAAATACGTTTTAGAATACTGACTGTCCAAACAGCAAGTTACAAGTTACCAAATCGGATGTGTGTGTTCAGACACTAGTCATTTCATCACATGCTATGCTATTTGTCATAGTAACAATGGGTGTATGCTGATTAGTGGTGGTGCTCTTGCTTCCTCTCAATCAGAAGTCGTTGTTTACCAATCTAAGCTGACGACAATGCTTGCCACGGAAGTTTCCCATTTATTTGAATGTTCAAATGTCCTTTTTGGCTAGCCACAACACTCAACAAGCTAGCTAGCTGTAGAGCTTGCTAGCACACTCACTAATGCATATGTAAGCTATTAACAAGTTATTTAGCTACCACATGCTCTTGTCAGACTGTCAACAGAGTAGCTAGCAAGCAACAGGATATGCCAAAAAAACACTTGAGGGCAAATAAATGTGATTTGACCTTTCACATAAGTTGCATGGCTAGGAATCAGATTTGTATCTGATTTCAAACCACCTATGAATGTGGTTTAAATCTGACTTGAAAATATCAGATTCCATGTAGTTTTTGGCTCATCAGATGGCAGGAAAAACATCAGATTCTAATCGGGTAATTGGATTTGAGTCGTTTCAAAATGCCAGTATGAACAAGGCTTTAGTGACCACGGAGGCTCAATGAGATGACATGACAGAGAACATAAAGGTTCTGCCGACAGACGTTGTCATTTAATGGGAACAGTCTGTCACGAGAAACTAAATTAACAAGAAGAAAATATACTGAAAATCACACTACCAGTAATTATCAGTGATCAATCAAATCTGAAAACATGAGGTCACATTACGTTTGGTGTCTGGCGGGCCTTGATTCAGTGGTGTCCGAGTTCTATCATGCATTTCCCTGGCGTCCCGCACACTCTGGACTCAACCAAACTACAAAGACTCGGTCCTCCTTTGAGTCCTATCATGCTGTCCAAGGGCAGGAGAAATGATGCCATTGGGTGGAGTCCCATCTCGATGTGTAATCCCCTTTAAGGGCTGCATCTCAAATGGCACCCTATTCCCTATGTAGTGTACTACTTTTGACCAGAGCCCTGGCCTAACAGGAGGAGCTGAGGCCTGTGGGACATTGTGGGTTAGGGCTCAAACGGGTCCAAAGAACCTGGTGTAACTGCTAATGCACACCATGGACCATATTATTAGCTGCTTTAGAGCAGAACGTTTTCAAAGGGTAAGGGTGACCCTAGGTTCACGGTGACTGGTCTGGTACACGAATGCTGGGGTACAGCTGGGGATCATTAGGGCTAGGGTAGAACAGAACAGGGTGCATGAGATGTGCTAGGCAGTGTCAAGTCTTCATCAACATCTTAATCATTACCACCCTCCTTCTCCTCTTACAGCTGAGTATCATTGGGGCTGGGACAGAACAGAACAGGTTGCATGTGGTATTTAAGCGTCAGGTCTTCATCAGCACTCCTCCTTCTCATCGTCTCCTTTCTCTTACAGCTTGGCATCGTCAAGACAGGACAGAGCAGGATAGGGTGTACAGTATGTGGCATGCAGCATCAAGTTATCATCATCATCCTCCTCTTCATCTTCTTTTTCACCACCCCCACCCTCTTCTTCCTCCTTCTCCTAACAGCTGGATCCAAAGCTGAGCTCGTGCCATCACTCGTTCTTTTCCTTCCCCTCATACCCTTCTGGTTGTGCTTTGGGGTTCTGATGGCAGTGGTGGTGCTTTCATCCAGATGGCAACGTTACACAATCAGGAGAGGGAGTCTGCAATGGAGACATTTTTTTCTCAGGAAAACAGAGGGAGAGGAAGGAGGTGGGGAGGGTTGAAAAAATGAGAGAAATATGTAGACTGGCAGAACATCCATTGAAAAGGAGCTTTTGAGTTTCCACTTGGATGTGGCAGAAGGGGAGGGGGAGACTAGGGAGGGTGTGAGGTTGGGGGGCAGGCAGCGGTGGTGGTTGGCTAGGCTGGGGAGGGTGTAAGGAGGAGGAGGGGGCCAGGCCAAGCAGGCAGTAGTGGGGGCTAGTTGCGGAGGGTGTGAGGGGATTCCCTATGCAGGTGCAAAGGTATTCCATGCCCCTCTAGGCTGTTGAGGAATTTATGAGTGTTTGCTTGGGCTTGGCAGAGACTTGGCTTGGCGGTGGGCTGGAGGTTAAAACAGGGGAGGATGAGGGAGAAACACCAGGTGTTTGGGCACTGTTCTGCCTTGATGGCGAATGGAAACTATTTTATCTGATGGAAAAAGGGCTCGGCCGGGCTGTGTAGGTGCGTGCATGCACCTCAGGCTGGGTCAGGATTGCATACCAGGAATATGTGGTATCATTCACTCACTGTCAGGGATAAGAGTGAAGAGATGACAGAGGAACGCAACAAGTATTTTCCATACAGACAAAGTGGGCGAATGGTGAGAAGATGACATGGCAAGTTGAGTAAGATTAACTTGTGTTTACATATTGCCTGACTGCACAGTGAAAGCATGGCATAGGTCTTCTGCCTGCCTGCCTGCCTGCCTGCCTGCTTGCCTGCCTGCCTGCCTGCTTGCCTGCTTGCCTGCCTGCCTGCCTGCTTGCCTGCCTGCCTGCCTGCCTGCCTGCCTGCCTGCCTGCCTGCCCGCCCGCCCGCCCTGTCCATGTGGCCGAAGGAGCCTAAAACACTCAAAACGCCAGAAGCGGTCTGTGACTGTCGGCTTACATGGAAATGTCAAGTTCATCAAGAAACGTCATGTTCAACTCCCCTTCAACTGGCATTCCTCTTCCTCTTGCTTATTTTCCAGCCGTAGTGTCTACTCTACATGGAAATTAACCTGCAAGAGGCCCACACTGTAAACACAAAGAAAAAACAAACAAGTTTTGCAATTTTATCTCAGCTACTGAACGACCAAAAAACAAACATGCTAGTTGGACTTGTTGTTGCTAAGGTCAAATCCTGGTTCCTACAAATATATTGTTGCTTTCAACAACCCAGTAGGGAATGGGGTTAGAAGGAGGGGAATCAAACAAACACCAGATATCTGAATTCCTCACAAGGCAGCAGAACAGCTTGTGATCAGTGTGGTTTTTTGAAGTCTCTGGAAGTAATATTGTGTGCTCTACATTCATTTTTTGTTTATTTTTCTTGTTTTTAGAGGACAAAATGTTGAACTCGACAGCCTAAAATCTCTGAGCCCTGGCAATAACATTGTGCTTGAAACAGTGTGTGTGTGTAGCCTAGTGTAGCAGTGGGTTCCTATCAGGAGGATGCAAGAAGTAATCTCTCATCACGCCTCAAGTGGCCAGCCTTCTCACCACTCATATACTACATGACCAAAAGTATGTGGACACTTGCTCGTCAAACATCTCTTTCCAAAATCATGGGCATTAATAGGGAGTTGGACTCCTCCTTTGCTGCTATAACATTCTCCACTCTTCTGGGAAGGCTTTCCACTAGATGTTGGAACATTGCTGGGGGACTTGACTGATTTTGGGCGATCAGGGGTGGCTTGCAGTCGGCGTTCCAATTCATCCCAAAGGTTTTCGATGGTTGAGGTCAGGGCTCTGTGCAAGTCAGTCAAGTTCTTCCACACCGATCTAGACAAACCATTTCTGTATGGACCGTGGTTTGTGCATGGGGCATTGTCATGCTGAAACAGGACAGGGCCTTCCCCAAACTGTTGCCACAAAGTTGGAAGCACAGAATCGTCCAGAATGACATTGTATGCTGTAGCATTAAGATTTCCCTTCACTGGAGGTAAGGGGCCTAGCCCAAACTCTGATAAACAGCCACAGACCATTATTCCTCATCCACCAAACTTTACAGTTGATACTATGCATTGGGGCAGGTAGCGTTCTTCTGGCATCCGCCAAACCCAGATTCGTCTGTCGGACTGTCAGATGGGAGAGTGGGATTCATCACTGAAGAGAACACGTTTCAACTGCTCAGTGGCGGCGAGCTTTACACCACTCCAGCCGACGCTTGGGATTGCGCATGGTGATGTTAGGATTGTTTGCGGCTGCTCGGCCATGGAAACCCATTTCATGAAGCTCCCAACGAACAGTTCTTGTGCTAAAGTTGCTTCCAAAGGCAGCTTGAAACTCTGTAGTGAGTGCTACCCGCTACACCACTTGGTGGTCCTGTTCTGTGAGCTTGTGTGGCCTACTTCTTCACGGCTGAGCCGCTGTTGCCACTAGACGTTTTCACTTCACAATAATAGCACTTCACAATAAAAGCACCGGGGCAGCTCTAGCAGGGCAGAGATTTGACAAACTGACTTTTGGGAAAGTTGGCATCCTATGACAATGCCACATTGAAAGTCACTGAGCTCTTCAGTAAGGCCAATCTACTGCCAATGTTTGTCTATGTAGATTGCATGGCTGTGTGCTCGATTTTATACACCTGTCAGCAACGGGTGTGGCTGAAATAGCCGAATCCACTAATTTGAAGGGATGTCCACATACATTTGAATATATAATGTATCACTGGGCAGCACTATGACCACCCTTATCAACCACAAACCCATGGCAACCACAGTTCCAAGGTTTCTTTGTCTCTGTTCTGTTGCCATGACAAACTTTATTATTAAGGTTCTATTTTTAGTACTGTATAAGAAACAAGAGCACAACAACTGGCCTTGAAAATATGTAATTTGAAAACATATTGAAGCCTTGAGGCCCTGACGCGTGACAAATAACATATCCACCAACGCAGTGACCTCATACAAAAATACATCTCTGATGCAGATAGAAACACATTATCCAGCTGATAGAATTCAGTGTCAGTATGTGCCAAACAAACTGCCAACAAGGACACCTCCAACAACAATATGGTGGTTATCAAACATGTGGGTTGCATTTAAACAAGTTACCTAATGGCTGGCTTGGTAGCTGAGTATCAGACAGGGAGCTGCTACCAATTATGTATATGGCTACTACCCCCACCCATGAAATTGTTTTCAATGTTCTGGGGGCATGGGTTAGCAATAGCATTAAGACATGTTCTACATGCACAAGCACAGCCATCACAGACAGAGGCAGCCGCAGTGCATGTTATAATTGCCTTGCCTTTTAGGAAGGTGCCCTCAGCTCCCGCAAAGAAACGAAGTGAAACTAGACAGCAGGCAAGCCCTGTCAATATCATTGAGACGGTGACAGCTGTATAAATTAGCCTGGACTAGTTGTACTGATTAAATGAGTAATGGAAGCTGCTGGGGGCATCGAGACAAGAGAACATAACAGGCCTGACAAGGAGTCCATACCACCACCCCGTATTCCTCTACACATCTGTGCCTGAGGACAGGAGCCTATGCCAGGGTTTAGGGGAGCGGGAGGTATGTGGGTGTTTCTGGGTGAATTTGGGAAAGAGATGACAGGACCTGGACGCCCTCCTTCTCCAACGTCCTTCACCACAGCTTGGGAAGTTCCCGTCCAGATGCTCTGGCTGGAACAACATAACTCAGACAGGCATTGGGGGGAGATGCAGATAGAAAGATTACAGGCAGATGTGTCTTAAGCTTCCCTCTGTAGGAGCTGGCGTGGGGCTCAGTGGCTGAGTTAATTCCTAAATTACACCATGGGCTTGATGCGTACTGTATCCTTCCTCTGCTCTGCGCTCTCACAACACTGTGATGTGGGGGGAATGGACTGTACTTCCAGTGGTACCAGGCCTCAAGGAGACTGTCCAGACAGGGAAAGAGTTTGAGACATGGTGGAGGACGGACAGGCCACACAGCTTGACTAGACCAGCCCACTGAGAAGGACAAGTATTGGGGTGATGGTGAAGTACTGTGTGTGTTGTGTGTGGATGACAGTAGTGTGTGTCTGTGCGTGTTGATGACACGCATACTTTTTACAATTGTTGTAATTTGGGTGTTGTCTGTATACTAAGATAAGCAGATCATACTCTGGCTGGGTCCCATTATGTTTCAGGTTTTCGTTGTACATGTGTGGAGGGGTGATTACCTAAAGGCACTAATAGCAGTACGTTGAGGATTCACTTACATACTAAAAGTAATTATCAGACACGTGTGTGTGTTTGTGCCCTTCATATCCCCAGTGACTTGTACTGTACCAGGGCATTGATTGCTAGTAAGTAACAGCAGTGCTGTCTTCCATCCAATAAAGTAGAACAAAAGCGAACAGTTGTTTTAATGAAAAACAGTTGACAAGCTTCTTCTTGAAGAGGACAAAACATTGCTAACAGGAGGCCACGAAACATTTCCAAACCGCACGTTTTTCTGTTTGCGAGCCCAGTGAAGCCACAAAGAATCACCTGACCTTTGACCTAGAAAACAGGGCGAGTTGACAGATTGCATGTCAAAATAGCGCTCTGTGGGTCCTGGTCAAAAGTAATGCACTATATGGGGAATAGGGTGATATTTCATCCGCACAAGGGAAAGTTTCCTGTCATGCAGGGATCGCGCAGGGCTACAGAATGCGCCTCTTCCTTTCATCCTAACAAATACTCCACATGCTCTGCCAACTATTACATATCTGTAACTCGTTGGTTTGGTTCGAAAAGCTAGCCCAGGCCTGTGATTAAACTCTTTATAATGTGCCCTGTTTTTGACATCAGTCACCAGGGAGAGGCGGGCACACAAACACATGCAGGCACACACACTCGCACCAGTGCATGTGGATGCGCACACACCTCAGCCAAGCATGAAAGCCTCTAAAGCAAGCCGCCAATAATGATTCCCTCTCTTTGACTGTGTGTGTATAATGATTGCCTCTAAATGGCAGTGTGTGTAATGATTGCCTCACTGGCAGTGTGAGTACGTAGCATGAATATGTTGCTAACCATCTGCAGTCACACTGCTCAAACATCTGCTTTTTATATAATGTACTAAGTACATTCTCAAACCCATTTTCTCCTCCTGCTGCTGTTTTGTCCCTGCCTGTGTGCATTTGGTTGTGTTGTGTAAACAGCACACAGAGTGCAAGAAGACCTCAAATGGTGAAACTGTTGTTTACTGAGATTCCCATTGTAAAAAGGGCTGCTGCTTCCACACAGTCAACCACACAGCTTGCTGAGATGAGGATTCTACCCTGGAACTGGAATAGTTCTAGAATGCTGCTTGCCTGCTAGAGGAATGATGGGATTTATTTCCTATCCCTAGAGCAGTGTTTCCCAACTCCAGTCCTCGAGTTCCCCCAACAGCACACATTTTTGTTGAAGCCCCTGTCAAACTCAGCTGATTCAACTCACTGAGGGCTTGATGATTAATTGATAAGTTGAATCATGTGTGCTTGTCCTGGACTACAACAAAAATGTATACTGTTGGGGGTACTAGAGGACTGGACTTGGGAAACACTGCCCTAAAGAATCCTCTTCTGGTCTGTCTCTTTCTTGGAAACTCCCAAGATGCAACAGGAGGACTGCATGCACACTGTAAGCAATAAAATTGACACAAATATTTATTTTATTTTAAATGTAATACCCCCAGTGTTGCATTTTCATGTAAAACTTGAAAATAAATGGTACAATCAACAAAATATGCTAGCTGGCTAACTTCCAGGAGAAGGAGGAGGCTTGCTACTCTGCTCCTCTCCTTACATAATGTTGCCTCACCTTCTGGCAACAACGCTCACATTAAAACTGCACAACACCAGGGAGACAGGACTGTGCCAGAGCCAATATATTAAGAATGGAAAAGAGTGGACTGGCTAACATAAGGTTCAATCAATCACAGTTTTGAATGACATCTTACAACATCGAGACATTACAAACGTTTTACAAAAATGTTTCTTTTTCTAGTAAGCGTGTGGGTCAAATGTTTATGTTTCCTTCCATGCGGGTAGCAGGGAAATGGAGAGGGTTACAGTGGAAATAGCAGTGAAGTGGCAGAACAATATCCCTTCAGGAAAAGGTGTCCGACATGGAAAGACGGGAACACCTGCAGCAGAGCAGGAAATCCAGGAAAATAGAAAAGGAAACGGAAATGATGGAGGGAAGGTCAGAAAGAAGGAAAACATTTCAAGTGAAAAAACTACTGGGCTTAGGGCTATGGAGGGGTAATAGGTTGCTATAGAAACACAACATCAAGTCCAGAGAAATATCACAAGTTGGAAGTTCACATAATGCACCCAGAGACCTCGACATATGGACAAGGTTGGTTTAGCCTACATAGCCGGTCAGACGGCTACAGGCAGCAATACATTACTCGACACCAGTAACTTATCAAATGTTGCTGCAAGTCTCTCTCCCTAGAGCTCACTTTGTTATATTACCTGTCAAGCCTTTCACATGGCTTAAATCTGCCTGAGTAGCCTGCGGTCTGCCTGAGCTGACCAGAAGTAACCTCTAAAACACTGAGCAGCCATTTGAATTCCTCTGAGAGCATGCTAATACCACAGATGCTTTGGCTTCCACACTCTCATTCGCTCACGCACGCACGCACGCACGCACACACACACGTTGTTGCATGACAGGAGTGGTGAATACTTAACAAGAGCGCCATCCCGTGGCAAAGAAAAACACTCACTTCTCTGATCTCCTTAAAACATGAGGATCCTCATCCACCTGACTGAATATAGAAGTGTTTTTATTTATGTATCACTTTGCTATAAATAGAGTGCTAGTATTGGTTTCGGATATAGGTGAAAGAGCCACCTGTACAATCAGTGGTCGTCTTACAGAGGGGAAGCAAACACTGTCTTATTTTCGCTGAGCCACAAACAACCTAGGTCAGGAAGAAATTGGGTTGTACTACCTGAACCTGTCCGGTAAGATTTTGTTTTCCAGTACAAAACGTTTTGCTATGATGTGCGCTATTGTAAATGGACCTGTTGTCTGGGCGGAACCTACTTCTTGAGACAGATGGTGGAATTTAACCTTTATTTAACTAGGCAAGCCAGTTAAGAACAAATGCTTATTTACAATGACGGCCTACCCCGGCCAAACCTGAATGACACTGGGCCAATTGTGCGCCACACTATGGGACTCCCAATCACGGCTGGATGTGATAGAGCCTGGATTCAAACCAGGAACTGTAGTGACACCTCTTGCACTGAGATGCAGTGCCTCAGACCACTGCACCACTCGGGAGCCGAAAGGAGGGAGGGAGAGAGAGATAGAGGAAGACAGAAGAAGGGAGAGAGGAGTGACATAGGAAGGAGGGAGAGATAGAGGAAGAAAGAATAAATTATAAAGTGAGAGAGAGTGAGGGAAAGAGAGAGAGGACATTGCATAAACAAACATACATGGATATGGTTCAATTGAACAAATATGAAAAGCATATGCATAACCATGGAAGCAATTGAAAGGGAACAGTTTGGAGATGATGGGGAAATGATTAGACCAAGGGTGAGGGCAACAGTTCACCTCACACAAGACTGAATCCAAACAATACACTGTTGATTTCATGTGCATTTTACAGTTACTATACTTTTAGACACATTTGTTGATCACTAAATCTGAAAATACTCTGGATACATTCAGTAACATGATACAAATATTCCTGGAAAATGTGTTGTGGTTGCAACATAATAAGACGTTGGTGTCTTCAAGTGGCCACACACCTCTCCAAAGTGTGCACATTTCCTGAGTAATTTCAATGCACAAAGAAGAGTCTTCAACTATAAGGTGCTTTTTGTTTAGCTCTCCTGTGCAGTCGAGGAGCTAGAGCAAGCTCACTTGTAGTTGTTTAGTTTGGAACACAACCCTGCATCCCCGTCCTCACACAATTACTGGTGTTTACACAATCCAAAAATGCAGTCCAATAAATGGCCATCTGGGTCAGTTGGGCATCATTTGAAAGATTGTTCTATTTCCAACATGACTAGGTAAGTTATAAAATACAGTATTACAGTGTTAGGCTTTCACAAAGCAGTTCAGAGAAATAGATATTCCTTTTGGTAGAAAAGAGTAATGAGTGCATTAAGGTGCCACGGCTAATTTTCTGAACAGTAGAAAAACAGTCTAATTTTGTTCAGAATAACCCTGGGTAGGCACACCATGTCAACTTATAACTTTGTATCAAACATACAGGGCATTCGGGAAGTATTCAGACCCCATCCTTTTTTCCACATTTTGTTACGTTACAACCTTATTCTAAAATTTTCATCAATCTACACACAATACCCCATATTGACAAAGATAAAACAGGTTTTTAGAAATGTTTGCGAAAAAAACAAGAAAAAAAAACAGAAATCATTCAGATATGAGACTCGAATATGAGACTCGAAATTGAGCTCAGGTGTATTTTGTTTAGGTGTTTCTACAACTTGATTGGAGACCACCTGTGGTAAATTCAATTGATTGGATATGATTTGGAAAGGCACACACCTGTCTATATAAGGCCCTACAGTTGACAGTGCATGTCAGAGCAAAAACCAAGCCATGAGGTCAAAGGAATTGTCCGGAGAGCTTCAAGACAGTATTGTGTGAAGGCACAGATCTGGGGAAGGGTACCAAAAAATGTCTGCAGCATTGAAGGTCCCCAAGAACATAGTGGCTTCTATCAATCTTAAATGGAAAAAGTTTGTAACCAGCAAATCAAATCAAATTTTATTGGTCACATGCACATGGTTAGCAGATGGTATTGCGAGTGAAGCGAAATTCTTATGCTTCTAGATCTGACAGTGCAGCATTATCTAATAGGTCATATCTAACAATTCCACAACAAAACCTAATATTTAACAATTCCACAACTGTAATGATGTGCGCTGAGAGTCGGGAAGCAAGTTCAGGGAGTGAGTGTTTTAATAAATAAACACAATACAAAATAAGAAACACGGACAACGTACAGACAAGACACAGAAGCAGAAACAATGACGCCTGGGGAAGGAACCAAAGGGAGTGACATATATAGGGAAGGTAATCAGGGGAGTGATGGATTCCAGGTGAGTGATGACGCGCAACGATGGTGACAGATGTGCGCCATCATGAGCAGCCTGGTGACCTAGAGGCCGGAGAGGAAGCACACGTGGCAACAACAAAACCTAATATCTAACAAATTCCACAACAAAACCCAATACACACAATCTAGTGAAGGAATGGGATGAGAATATTAGTATGAAATATATGGATGAGCAATGACAGAACGACTAAGGTGCAATAGATAGTAAAGACTGTGAGTAGCTGGAGAGAGACAGCTAAAGAACAGATTTACTGACAGGTAGCTAGCCATTCAGGTACCCCATCAGTAAACACCAGGCTCCCTCCTGCTGTCTCTTTTTATCATATTATACTATTACATCTGGAATGTTCTGGAAGAAAGCCACAGACATTCACATTACCTGCCAGCCAGACTTCTTTCTTTTCGAAGAATCAGTCTCATTTTATTGATAGATTTGTGACCACTGAACCATACCGAAGCAAAACAAATTACCTCGCACCACTATATAAAACTCTGCATGTTACATTAATCCAGGTAAGGGACTGGGCTGGCAGACTGAGTAGCTCTCTTAAAGTGCAATTTTAAATGAATGTCTGTCTGTTGTTATGGGCTTCAGCTCAGCACAAACTAGTTACCTGAAGCGCCATGGAGAGAGAGCAAAGCCAAAACCACATCATTTAGTCATAAAGAATTTGCTCATATTCCAATTATTCCAATCCTTTTCCAAGAAAGAGAGCTGTGTAGGCAAGTGTGCTCCAAGAAACGTCTTGGAAATTACAAAAACATCAATCGATGTTGCGGTGAATTCATCCGTCACACTCTCAAAGTTTTTTCTGGCGAGAGCCGATAGAACTAATCACCAGCTTAGGGATCCTTCGAAAATGAATGGGGTTGGGGGTCCAACTCAAGGTGTCATAAAAACAAAAAAGCACCACCGTCCCTCCCTGTACATGAAAGAAACTGCTTTCACTTCGCCCTTCATTGAATTAAATTGAAATAATGAATACAACCAAAGTAACAAGGCCTACCTACTATGATCAGGGGGCACAGCACAAGGATGCTGTCTGATGATTTGAATGGCTTGGTCCTACAGTTGAAGTCAGAAGTTTACATACACTTAGGTTGGAGTCATTAAAACTCATTTTTCAACCACTCCACACATTTCTGGCAAGTCAGTTAGGGCATCTACTTTGTGCATGACAGAAGTACTTTTTCCAATAATTGTTTACAGACAGATTATTCTACTTATAATTCAATACATCACAATTCAAGTGGGTCAGACGTTTACATACACTAAGTTGACTGTGCCTTTAAATAGCTTGGAATATTCCCGAAAATTATGTCATGGCTTTAGTAGCGTGTGATAGGCTAATTAATATCATTTGAGTCAATTGGATGTGTACGTGTGGATGTATTTCAAGGCATACCTTCAAACTCAGTGCCTCTGCTTGACATCATGGAAAAATCAAAATACATCAGCAAAGAATTCAGTAAAAAATTGTAGACCTCCACAAGGCTGGTTCATCCTTGGGAGCAATTTCCAAATGCCTGAAGGTACCACGTTCATCTATACAAACAATAGTACGCAAGTATAAACACCATGGGACCACACAGCAGTCATACTGCTCAGGAAGGAGACGCGTTCTGTCTCCTAAAGATGAACGTACTTTGGTACGAAAGTGCAAATCAATCCCAGAACAACAGCAAAGGACCTTGTGAAGATGCTGGAGGAAATACGTACAAAAGTATCTATATCCACAGTAAAACGAGTCCCATATCGACATAACCTGAAAGGCTGCTCAGCAAGGAAGAAGCCACTGCTCCAAAACCGCCATAAAAAAAGCCAGACTGCGGTTTGCAACTGCACATGGGGACAAAGATCATACTTTTTGGAGAAATGTCCTCTGGTCTGATGAAACAAAAATAGAACTGTTTGGCTATAATGATCATCGTTATGTTTGGAGGAAAAACCGTGAAGCACGGGATGGCACGGGAAGCACGGGATGAAGCACGGGAAGCACGGGATGGTGGCAGAATCATGTTGTGGAGGTGTTTTGCGTAGGAGGGACTGGTGCACTTTCCAAAATAGATGGGATCATGAGGCGGGAAAAGTCTGTGGATATGTTGAAGCAACATCTCAAGACAGTCAGGAAGCTAAAGCTTGGTCGCAAATGGGTCTTCAAAATAGACAATGACACCAAGTATACTTCCAAAGTTATAGAAAATGGCTTAAGGACAACAAAGTCAAGGTATCGGAGTGGCCATAACAAAGCCCTGACCTCATCCTATAGAAAATGTGTGGGCAGAACTGAAAAAGTGCAAGCAAGGAGGCCTACAAACCTGACTCAGTTACACCAGCTCTGTTTGGAGGAATGTGCCAAAATTCATCCATTATTGTGGAAAACTTGTGGAAGCCTACCCGAAACGTTTGACCCAAGTTAAACAATTTAAAGGAAATACTACCAAATACTAATTGAGTGTATGTAAACTTCTGACCCACTGGGAATGTCATGAAAGAAATAAAAGCTGAAATAAATAATTCTCTCTACTATTATTCTGACATTTCACATTCTTAAAAATAAAGTGGTGATCCTGACTGACCTACTACAGGGAATTTTTACCAGGATTAAATGTCAGGAATTGTGAATAACTGAGTTTAAATGTATTTGGCTGAGGTGTATGTAGGTGTACGACTTCAACTGTATATAGCAGGGGTTCCCAATCTTTTTCTCCGCAGTCCGGCATGTACAATCCAACATTTTGAGTTTTATTAGATAGATAGCTCTGAATAAACGATATGGCAGAGGTTGAACAGCCATAACACATATGTTTTTTCAACAATAGGTTATGGTCAATAATATTAAAGGCTGCACTGAAATCTAACAGTACAGCTCCCACAATCTTCTTATTAGGTCTGTACCCAAACAATTTGAGCTTCTACTTCTAAAAATTCACCTTTCCAGTAACAAGTCTCTCACCGTTGCCGCTTGCTACAGACCACCCTCTGCCCCCAGCTGTGCCCTCGACACCATATGTGATTTGATTGCCCCCCATCAGGGTAGGGTAGCCTAGTGGTTAGAGTGTTGGACTAGTAACCGAAAGGTTGCAAGTTCAAATCCCCGAGCTGACAAGGTACAAATCTGTCGTTCTGCCCCTGAACAGGCAGTTAACCCACTGTTCCTAGGCCATCATTGAAAATAAGAATTTGTTCTTAACTGACTTGCCTAGTTAAATAAAGGTAAAATAAAAAAAATTAATAAAAATCTATCTTCTGAGCTCGTGCTGCTTGGCCATCCTACAATCTGAGCTTGATTAACACCCCAGCCATCCTACAATCTGAGCTTGATGCCCTCAATCTCACACAAATTATCAATGAACCTACCAGATATAACCCCAAATCTGTAAACACGGGCACCCTCATAGATATAATCCTAACTAACTCACCCTTCAAATACACATCTGCTGTTTTTAACCAAGATCTCAGCGATCACTGCCTCATTGCCTGCATCCGTAATGGGTCTGCGAGCAAACGACCACCCATCATTACTGTCAAACGCTCCCTAAAACACTTCTGCGAGCAGGCCTTTTTAATCGACCTGGCCAGGGTATCCTGGAACGACATTGACCTCATCCCGACAATAGAGGATGCCTGGTTATTCTTTAAAAGTGCCTTCCTCACCATTAAAAATAGGCATGCCCCATTCAAAAAATGTAGAACCAGGAATAGATAAAGCCCTTGGTTCACTCCAGACCTGTCTGCCCTTGACCAGCACAAAAACATCCTGTGGCGTTCTGCATTAGCATCGAATAGCCCCCGTGATATGCAACTTTTCAGGGAAGTTAGGAACCACTATACACAGGCAGTTAGGAAAGCTAAGGCTAGCTTTTTTAAACAGAAATTTGCATCCTGCAGTACAAACTCAAAAAAGTTCTGGGACACTGTAAAGTCCATGGAGAATAAGAGCACCTCATCCCAGCTACACACTGCTCCGAGGCTAGGAAACACTGTCACCACCAATAAATCCACTATAATTGAGAATTTCAATAAGCATTTCTCTACGGCTGGCCATGCTTTCCCCCTGGCTACCCCTACCCCGGTCAACTGCCCAGCACCCTCCACAGCGACCCGCCCAAGCCCCCACCATTTCTCCTTCACCCATATCCAGATAGCTGATGTTCTGAAAGAGCTGCAACCCCTATTACTAGCCTGTTCAACCTCTCTTTCGTATCGTCTGAGATTCCCAAAGATGGGAAAGCTGCCTCGGTCATCCCCTTCTTCAAAGGGGGAGACACTCTAGACCCAAACTGCTACAGGCCTATATCTATCCTACCCTGCATCTCTAAGGTCTTCGAAAGTCAAGTTAACAAACAGATTACTGACCATTTTGAATCACATCGTACCTTCTCCGCTATGCAATCTGGTTTCCGAGCTGGTCATGGGTGCACCTCAGCCACGCTCAAGGTCCTTAACGATATTATAACCGCCATCGATAAGAGACATTACTGTGCAGCTGTATTTATCGACCTGGCCAAGGCTTTCGACTCTGTCAATCACCACATTCTTATTGTCAAACTCTACAGCCTTGGTTTCTCAAATGATTGCCTCGCCTGGTTCACCAACTACTTCTCTGATAGAGCTCAGTGAGTCAAATCGGAGGGCCTGTTGTCCGGACCTCTGGACCTCTCTATGTGGGTGCCACAGGGTTCAATTCTCGGGCCGACACTCTTCTCTGTATACATCAATGATGTCGCTCTTGCTGCTGCTGATTCTCTAATCCACCTCTACGCAGACAACACCATTCTGTATACTTCTGGCCCTTCTTTGGACACTGTGTTAACTAACCTCCAGACGAGCTTCATTGCCATACAACTCTCCTTCTGTGGCCTCCAACTGGTCTTAAACGCAAATAAAACTAAATGCATGCTATTCAACCGATCATTGCCCGCACCTGCCCGCCCATCCAGCATCACTACTCTGGACGGCTCTGACTTAGAATACGTGGATAACTACAAATACCTAGGTGTCTGGCTAGACTGTAAACTCTCCTTCCAGACTCACATTAAGCATCTCCAATCAAAAATGTAATCTAGAATCGGCTTCCTATGTCGCAGCAAAGCTTCCTTCACTCATGCTGCCAAACATACTCTCGTAAAACTGACCATCCTACCGATCCTTGACTTCGGCATTGTCATCTATAAAATAGCCTCCAACACTCTCCTCAGCAAACTGGATGTAGTCTATCACAGTGCCATCCGTTTTGTCACCAAAGCCCTATATACTACCCACCACTGCTACCTGTACGCTCTCGTTGGCTGGCTCTCGCTTCATACTCGTCGCCAAACCCACTGGCTACAGGTTATCTACAAGTCTCTGCTAGGTGAAGCCCCGCCCTATCTCAGCTCGCTGGTCACCATAGCAGCACCCACCCGCAGCACACGCTCCAGCAGGTATATCTCACTGGTCACCCCCAAAGCCAATTCCTCCTTTGGTCACCTTTCCTTCCAGTTCTCTGCTGCCACTGACTGGAACGAACTGCAAAAATCACTGAAGCTGGAGATTCCCATCTCCCTCACTAGCTTTAAGAACCAGCTGTCAGAGCAGCTCACAGATCACTGCACCGGTTAATAGCCCATCTGCATACAGCCCATCTATCTACCTCATCCCCATACTATATTTATTTATTTTGCTCCTTTTGCACCACAGTATCTCCACTTGCACATCCATCTTTTGCACATCTACCATTCCAGTGTTTAATTGCCATATTGTAATTACTTTGCCACCATGGCCTATTTATTGCCTTAAATCCCTTATTTGACCTTATTTGCATGCACTGTATATAGACTTTGTTTTCTTTTTTTCTACTGTATTATTGACTGTATGTTTTCTTCATTCCATGTGTAACTCTGTGTTGTTGTATGTGTCGAACTGCTATGCTTTATTTTGGCCAGGTCGCAGTTGCAAATAAGAACTTGTTCTCAACTAGCTTACCTGGTTAAATAAAGGTGAAATAAAAATAAAACATTTGCAATTTCTTTCAACCAATCACCAGTCATTTGAGTGTCCTTCTCTATAAGCATGCTGAAAGTAATTTGTTAATTTGTTTACAGAGAAATAGCATTGTATTTGGTCAAACACAATTATTTCCAAATGAGCTGCTTAGTGCTGGCATACTTTCCTCTATGCTCAAATTAAAGATATGACAGATAGGAGTGGCTATAGAGTCAGCTACCATCCTCAGTAGCTTTCCATCTAAGTTGTCAATGCCAGGAGATTTGTCATCATTGATTGTTTAACACTACATTTTCCACCTCTCCCACACTAACTACAAAATTCAAACTTTTTTTTTTTATGCATGAATACGATTGTTCACTGTTCATTGTTTGCATTTCCTGCCTAAGTTTGCCCACTTTGCCAATAAAGTAATCATTAAAATACAATTTACTGACCTCAATTCAATGTTTCAATGTCTCACTATGGGATGTGCCTGGGCGCATTATAAATCCAATCAATTAAATGAGAGGTGGTGGATGAATAAAGTACTCTTAAATGAATAGGAGGGCCGCGGACCAGGGCATCTCTGTTGGCGCTGTCTGCCATCCTCCCTGTGTCTTCCCAGAACCTGTTGTCTACCAGGGGCACACAGGAGACCACAGTTACACTTAATTCAATTAATATTTGTTTACCTGGGATAGTCCATTCACTCAGTGAGCATCATCACTGCTTGACATGGAGTCCTGGGATTCACACACCTTTGATTGTGACACAGGCACACACTATTTTTGAAAGATAGCAGGTATGGTGTCTCACAACAGAATAGGTTAATCTCCTTCATCTTGGGGAGGACTCCGAATGCCGTCTTGTCTCAAACTCCACTGAATCATGACTCCTCTTTGTGCTTCTTCACACAGCTAGGGAACAGAAAAGAGGGCATACTGTAAGTTACCAGGTTTCATCCACTTCATATAGAAGTAAACTTGGAGTCACACAATGATATGTTGTGTGGTCTGTGATAGACAAATTACATATTTACCTGGGTTGTTTGATATTAATGGTTAGCAAATTAATACATTAAATAGGACATTTCTGTTGGCGCCCTGTCTGTCTGGGTTGGCGCCCCCCCTTGGGTTGTGCCGTGGCGGAGATCTTTGTGGGCTATACTCGGCCTTGTCTCAGGATGGTAAGTTGGTGGTTGAAGATATCCCTCTAGTGGTGTGGGGGCTGTGCTTTGGCAAAGTGGGTGGGGTTATATCCTTCTTGTTTGGCCCTGTCCAGGGGTGTCATCGGATGAGGCCACAGTGTCTCCTGACCCCTCCTGTCTCAGCCTCCAGTATTTATGCTGCAGTAGTTTATGTGTCGGGGGGCTAGGGTCAGTTTGTTATATCTGGAGTACTTCTGTCCTATCTGGTGTCCTGTGTGAATTTAAGTATGCTCTCTCTAATTCTCTCTTTCTCTCTTTCTTTCTCTCTCTCGGAGGACCTGAGCCCTAGGACCATGCCTCAGGACTACTTGGCATGATGACTCCTTGCTGTCCCCAGTCCACCTGGCCGTGCTGCTGCTCCAGTTTCAACTGTTCTGCCTGTGATTATTATTATTTGACCATGCTGGTAATTTATGAACATTTAAACATCTTGGCCATGTTCTGTCATAATCTCCACCCGGCACAGCCAGAAGAGGACTGGCCACCCCACATAGCCTGGTTCCTCTCTAGGTTTCTTCCTAAGTTTTGGCCTTTCTAGGGAGTTTTTCCTGGCCACCGTGCTTTTACACCTGCATTGCTTGCTGTTTGGGGTTTTAGGCTGGGTTTCTGTACAGCACTTTGAGATATCAGCTGATGTACGAAGGGCTAAATAAATACATTTGATTTGATTTGTTCTGTTTAAAATCTGTGTTTCTGTAAAGAGATGGCTTCCGCTCTAGCTTCCTGCAGTTAGTCTGCTAGAGATGGTTTGAGCTGACAATGACTAAAAACCTAAACGCTGGCATTCCATGGACAAGATTTGGTGTGTGTGACCAGAGATAGAGATAGTCTGGAAGAGTTTAGGACAATGCCTCATTGTCTCATCTTCTGCACCAAGTCAATTTGATGGACACACATATCTGGGAGGAAAATGTGCAGATTTTTGAATATTTGCAAGAAAATATGTCACAAATTGGATGGAAACTGTTATGTATGTATACTCCCTGTCCAGCGCTCGAGGTTGTCAGTCTGCTTATTATTACGCACACCTGTCACCATCTTAACGCGCAACAGCTTCTCATCCGACTCGCCTGGACTCCATCACCTTCCTGATTACTTTACTTATATCTGTCCCTCCCTTTGGTTCTTTCCCTAGAGGCGTTATTGACTCTGTTTGTGTTCCATGTCTGTACGCTACTCGTGTTTCTTGTTTTGTTCTTTGTTCATTTATTTATTAAAAACACTCCCTGTCTTGCTTCCTGACTCCCAGCGTAAACATTACAGAAACCAAGCTAATGATATACAATTTGATCAAAGTACACATTTCTAGTTAGCACCAGAACTACAGTTGAAGTCGGAAGATTACATACACCTTAGCCAAATACATTTAAACTCAGTTTTTCACAATTCCTAACAATTAATCCCAGTTAAAATTCCCTGTCGTGTGTCAGTTAGGATCACCACTTTATTTTAAGAATGTGAAATGTCAGAATAATAGGAGAGAGAATGAATTATTTCAGCTTTTAATTCCTTCATGACATTCCCAGTGGTAGCATTTCCTTTAAATTGTTTAACTTGGGTCAAACGTTGGTGTAACTGAGTCAGGTTTGTAGGCCTCCTTGCACACACTTTTTCAGTTCTGCCCACATATTTTCTATGGGATTGAGGTCAGAGCTTTGTGATGGCCACTCCAATACCTTGACTTTGTTGTCCTTAAGCCATTTTGCCACAACTTTAGAAGTATGCTTGGGGTCACTGTCCATTTGGAAGACCCATTTGCGACCAAGCTTTAACTTCCTGACTGATATCTTGAGATGTGTCTTCAACATATCCACATCATTTTCCTTTCTCATGACGCCATCTATTTTGTAACGTGCACCAGTCCCTCCTGCAGCAAAGCAACCCCACAACATGATGCTGCCACCCCCGTGCTTCACGGTTGGGATGGTGTTCTTCAGCTTGCAAGCCTCCCCCTTTTTCCTAAATTAAAATTGGCCATTTTAATTTATAGGATTCAGATAATATTCAATTAATATATTAGGCAACATCCGATTTGGACCCCACCTCTTCCTTCCAATGAGTAAGATGTGAGGAATCCATGGACCCCCCACACCCCATGCCAATCCCACCCCAACAACCAGTATACAATATCAGTTCTCTATGTTTGACAAGTAGTATGAAACTACAGCTTGGAGTATTGCTTCTACATACCATGTAATGTATTCGCTGTGATTCGGTTGATGTTTTTTTCCCCTCTGTTCAGAGAAATTAGTATTTGAAGTCACTTGCATTAATTACCATAAAGTATTGTGAAAGTACCAGGTTTTGACCACTGGTTGGCGCTGTTCCTGCTTTACTGCTACAGTGACTATGCTCGAAATACAGGGGAGGCTTTGTCAGAGGTCCGCCATTGAAATAAATATTGTAATAATCTAGGCTGTATAATTGATTAAAAAAATAGGTGGATTGTACCGGCTTTTGGTGGAAGAAGGTGAGGACCAAGGTGCAGCGTGGTACGTGTTCATCTTTTTTATTTAAACTGAACACTGAATAACAAAACAACAAAGAGAATGACCGAAACAGTTCTGTCTAGTGCAGACACAAAAACAGAAAACTACCCACCAAAAACAATGTGGGGAAAAGCTACCTAAGTATAGTTCTCAATCAGAGACAACAATAGACAGCTGCCTCTGATTGAGAACCACGCCCGGACAAACAACAAAGAAATACAAAACATAGAAAATGAACATAGAATGCCAACCCTAGTCACACACTGGCCTAACCAAAATAGAGAATAAAAGCCTCTCTATGGCCAGGGTGTGACAGTACCACCCCCCTAACGTGCGGACTCCGCAAAACCTGACTCTAAATGGGAGGGTTCGGGTGGGCCTTCTTTGCGGTGGTGGCTCTGGTGCGGGGACCCTCGCAACGGGGACTCTGGCAGCTCGGGCAGGAGGGCGACTCTGGCAGCTCCGGGCAGGAGGGCGACTCTGGCAGTTCCGGGCAGGAGGGCGACTCTGGCAGCTCCGGGTAGGAGGGCGACTCTGGCAGCTCCGGGCAGGAGGGCGACTCTGGCAGCTCCGGGCAGGAGGGCGGCTCCGGGCAGGAGGGTGGCTCCGAGCAGGAGGGCAACTCAGGACTCGCCGGGCTGGGGAGACACACAGGAGACCTGCTTCTGGGAACAGGCACAGGACTCACCAGGCTGGGGAGACCTACTGGAGGCATGGTCCGTGGAGGAGGCACAGGATAGACCGGGCTGTGGGGGAGCACTGGGGATCTGGTGCGTAGCCTTGACACCACTCTTCCAGGCTGAGTGCCCACTCTAGCCCGGCACGTGCGGGGAGCTGGAACAGGCCGCACTGGGATCTCTTGGCGAACTGGGGAAACCCTGCCAAGAGCTGGTGCGGGATATCCTGGCCCGAGGAGACGCACTGGAGGTCTGGAGAGCAGGGCTGGCACCATCCGTCCTGGCTGGATCCTCACCCTAGCCCGGCAGATGCGGGGAGCTGGAATGTAGCGCATCAGGCTCAGAATGCGTACTGGAGATCTGTAGCACCAAGCTGGCACAAGACGTGCAGGGCTGGGGACGTGCAGGGCTCAACTCCTTCACTATCTCTGCCTTGCTTCCGTCACTCACCTTCAATTTCGCCCTGACTGGCTCTGGTTCCATCCTTGGCTTCTTACGGTAAGCATGGGGAGTTTGCTCAGGTCTGAATCCTGATTCTGCCACACTCCCCGTGTGCCACTCCCCGTGTCCCTCCTCCCCAAAAATTGGAATAGCCTACCTTGAAAATGTCTAAATCCCTTTTTATTTAAACAAAACTTTTCATATATATTTGCCCATGGAAGAAGATGACAGAAAGTGACCAAAACATTCAGGAAATAAAAGGTGTTCCAAGTTGACTCATTTTGCATACTCCTCCATCTCATGAGACGCCCATGCTTCATCACTGGAAAAGATAAATGGTTGAGTTTGACTTCATTTAAAAGCTTACAAAAAAAATTTTAAAAACACGGATTGATTTTATATTCACATAGGTTGTAGATTAGACCCTATTTTACATCATTGAGTTTTTGTGTTGTGCCTGCCATCGGTTGAGATAACATGCTCTTGAATACAGGGTGGGTGTCATTTCAATCACATACATTTTATTTAGAGAATTAACTTATCTCTTTCGACCCCTGCAATTTAGCTGGTACACCATTGAAATGTTTACTTCATTTAAATTTTAACTTGAATTACTGGGTAGTGGGGTAAAGTACTTCATTAAAAATACTTTAACCACTAAAATATTTGTTGGGGGTATCTGTACATTACTTTACTATTTATATTTTGGCAACTTTTACTTCACTACAATCCGAAATAAAAGAATGTACTTTTTACTCCATACATTTTCCCTGACACCGAACAGGACTTTTACAGAAAAATTGTTCAATTCACTCACTTATCAAGAGAACATCCCTGGTCATTCCGACTGCATCTGATCTGGCAGACTCACTAAACACAAATGCTTAATTTGTAAATTATGTCTGAGTGTTGGAGTGTGCCCCTGGCTATCCATCAATAAAAATGCTTTCAAAAATTGTGCCGTCTGGTTTAACATAAGGAATTAGAAATGATTTAAAGAGACTCTGGGTTCGCCCCCAGGCTCTGTCGTAACCAGTGCGCACTAACCAAGGTTGCCAGGTGCACAGTGTTTCCTCCAACACATTGGTGCGGCTGGCTTCCGGGTTGGATGCGCGCTGTGTTAAGAAGCAGTGCGGCTTGGTTGGGTTGTGTATCGGAGGCTTTCATGACTTTCAACCTTCGTCTCTCCCGAGCCTGTACGGGAGTTGTAGCGATGAGACAAGATAGTAGCTACTAAACAATTGGATACCACGAAATTGGGGAGAAAAAGGGGTAAAAAAAATAATAATTAAACACACAAAAAAAGTATGACAATTTAGTACTTTTTCAACCACTGGATGTGGCTGAGGGTTATAGCATTTATTTCACATGACCCATCAATTTAGATGTGTCTGGGTAAGCGTCATCTAATATTTATAAAATATTTTTATCTGGACATTTTCTGTTTACCAATAATCTTTCCTTATTGTAGGCTAATAGCACTTTTAGTCTTAATCTTTACTACACTACTCACTGTTTAGCATATGACCTCCCATGTGAGAGATGGGTGGGGCTGGCTTAAGAGGGTGTGAACAATGTTGAATGGGATGTAAACAAAGGAGAGTTCTCAAGCAGATACCAAAACATTCAAAGGCCCTTTTCTGAAAAGTGAGTTTCCAAGTTTATCAACTTTCAAATCAGAATTACTCTCCCATTGTTTCTCAAAAATGCAGTGTATGATATGCACTTTTGTAGCTCTGAGTCTCTACTTTTTACCAATGTAGAAAACCCAATTTAACATTTTGCTACATAAGATCGTTTTGAGCTGGTCAGTCACACATTGATTGTAACACTCGTGCGGTCAATACACTGGATCACTGCTACTCTAACTTCTGACAGGAACAAACACCATTGTTATACTATCTTCCAGAATGCATATAAGAACCTCTCCCGCCCTCCTTTCGGCAAATCGGACCACGACTCCATTTTTCTCCTCCTGTCCTATAGGCAGAAACTCAAACAGAATGTACCTGTGACAAGAAATATTCAATGCTGGTCTGACCAATCGGAATCCACGCTTCAAGATTGTTCCACAGAGGATGCAATCGCCATAGCACTGCACACTGCCCTATCCCATCTGGACAAGAGGAATACCTATGTAAAAATGCTGTTCATTGACTACATCTCAGCGTTCAAGACCATAGTACCCTCCAAGCTCATTGTTAATCTTGAGGCCCTGGGTCTCAACCCCACCCTGTGCAATTGGGTCCTGGACTTCCTGATGGGTCGCCCCCAGGTAGTGAGGTTATGAAACAACATCTCCATTTTGCTGATCCTCAACACTGGAGCCCCACAAGGGCGCATGCTCAGCCCCTCCTGTACTCCCTGTTCACCCATGACTGCGTGGCCATGCATGCAGACGACACAACAGTAGTAGGCTTGATCACCCCTATCTACATCGATGGGACAGCAGTGGAGAAGGTGGAACGTTCTAAGTTCTTTGGCGTACACATTACAGACAAATCGAAATGGTCCACCCACACAGACAGCGTGGTGAAGAAGGCGCAGCAGCACCTTTTTTAAGAAATTGGCTTGTCATCTAAAACGCTCACAAACTTTTACAGATGCACAATTGAGAGCATCCTGTCGGGCTGTATCACCGCTTGGTACGGCAACTGCACCGCCCACAACCGCAGCGCTCTCCAGAGGGTTGTGCAGTCTGTACAACGCATCACCGAGGGCAAACTACCTGTCCTCCAGGACAGCTACAGCACCAGATGTCGCACCCGATGTCACAGGAAGGCCAAAAATATCATCAAGGACAACAACCACCTGGGCCACTGCCTGTTCACCCCGCTAACATCCAGAACGCGTGGTCAGTACAGGTGCATCAAAGCTGGGACCGAGAGACTGAAAAATAGCTTCTATCTCAAGGCCATCAGACTGTTAAACAGCCGTCACTAACACAGAGAGATTCCTCCATAGAAGACGCTCCTCGTAGGTATAATTCTGTGGCCCCATTTCAAGACTCCTCCTCAACCCTCTCTCTCTCTCTCTGTCTCCCCACCTGCAAAATTTTAGTCACATCATGCGCCATAGGCTACACTTGTCTATCCATTACGCATGTAAATCATTATTTTGCCTGCTCTATCCGCACTGATTGGGGAAGTAATTTAATGAGTTAAATGTAAAAAACTGTTGATTTCACAGGTTAAAAAAGGAAGAGAAAGGAACTATATAAACCGGTACTTTTTGGTAGGTTCGAACCGGTTCAGAACTTTATTTTGCTGGTCGGAACAGTGGGAAGAAACAAAAGAAAAGTAGTTCAGAATGAAACTATTGGGAAAAAAAGTTGGTTCCAACACCTGATGGAGACTATAAAAGGTTAGGCCTATAACTATTTTAGACTAGCTAGTTTATATTATTAGCTAACCCCTAGGTCCACAAAGGTTTATTTCCATTATTTGACCTAGACTAGTCCATGCAATACTTCTGGTGATCAGGGCAATAGATACAACAGTGCAGTAATATGTTTAAAACTCTCTTCTGGATTGATGACAGTAAATACAGTAAGTCATTTTTGACATCATACTTCAAACGCATGTGTGAAAGGTGTTTTGCAGGCAGTCACATTATTTTCAAGGCTTAAATGATCATTCATTTCAACTACCACAAATGGGCCCCTTCACCCAGAGTAAGATTGCGGAATCTGAAAGAAAACATTAAAACGTCCATTTCAAGGGATCTTGAAGTGGTTTAATCCAGGGCCTAGTTTTTTTAATTAACAGCTGGGACATGATCCAAACACAAAGACATAATTCACAAATCACAATCCAATTCAGATACTTGCTGAGAGCGGTATTTGGCCGGGATCTCTTATAGACTGTATCTCCACAAACTATATCTGAGGAATGTCAATGGGTGCCCAAAACAATAGAGCCATGTGAGAAATGTGCAAATTACCTCTTCAAATCGTATTATTGAGATGTGCTGATTTTGATAGTGCCATTCAAATTGAGATTGAAAGCTGAAAGGTATTTTAAGTAGGCTTCATTTGCTTTTTGGGACTTGGATTTGAAAGCTCATACCACTGCTGAGAAGAATCACCTGGACATCTCCATCTATCACCCAACATTTTTCATTTTTGTGATCTTAGACTTGTGTGTGGCTGCTTGGCCATGGAAACCCATTTCATGAAGCTCCCAACGAACAGTTCTTGTGCTGACGCTGCTTCCAGAGGCAGTTTGGAACTCGGTAGTGAATGTTGCAATTGAGGACAGACAATTTTACGCCTTACAGCACTCGGCAGTCCCTTCTGTGAGCTTGTGTGGCCTAGCACTTCATGGCTGAGCCATTATTGCTCTTAGATGTTTCCACTTCACAATAACAGCACTTACAGTTGACCGGTGCAGCTCTAGCAGGACAGAAATTTGACAAACTGACTTGTTGGAAAGGTGGCATCCTTTGACGGTGCCATGTGCTACGTTGAAAGTCACTGAGCTCTGGCAGTAGAATGGCCTTACTGAAATGTTTGTCTATGGAGATTACATGGCTGCATGCTCGATTATATACACCTGTCAGCAACGGGTGTGGTTGATATAGCCGAATCCACTAATTTGAAGATGTGTCCACATACTTTTGTATATATAATGTACCTTCACACTATACATACCTACACGGACAGTGTACAAGAAGACTATTTTCATACTTTTCTTTTTACATAATCTAAGGATTTCCAGCTTTACTGATGTTTTGGCTGTAGAAGGGTTACCCAATCATTTCTGACCTTGGGAGGTGGTGCAGTCTACCCCACTCCCATATCTTTAAATCACTGAAACTGCTACGTTATAAAACCCTGAAGGGAAATTGGTTCCATCTTGATATAAAAAAGGTAGAAAGGTTGTTAAAACTAGAAGCGCTGAGAGCTTCATTTTGACATCATATGAGTTTAAAAAATGTATATCTCTTCCATTTTAAAAGTGATGTCCCCCTCTGTCATTGACTTTTCCTAAATAAGTCCAGGATTGCTAGAATATGCATATACATATATTGACAGCTTAGGATAGAAAACACTCTAAAGTTTCCAAAACTGTAAAAATATTGTCTGTGAGTATAACAGAACTGATATTGCAGGCGAAATCCTGAGAAAAATCCAATCAGGAAGTGACTCTTATTTTGAAACCCCTGTCTTTCTATGCATCCCTATTGCCCATTGAAAGGGATATCAACCAGATTCCTTTTTCTGTGGCTTCCCTAATGTGTCTACAGCCTTTAGACATAGTTTCAGGCCTTTATTTTGAAGAATGAGCGTAAACGTCCACATTGCGTAAGTGGTCAGTTGTTGGCTCTCAGTGTGATTTTTGCACTAAACAGAGAGGTAGCCATTTTTCCTCCCGGTCCTAGTGAAAAGCCAACTGTCCCGGTTGATATATTATCGAATAGATATTTTAAAAACACCTTGAGGATTGATTACAAAAAACGTTTGCCATGTTTCTGTCGATATTATGGATATCATTTGGAATTTTTGTCTGCGTTGTCGTGACCGCTATTTCCGGTGGATTCCTAGGCATAACGCATCAAACTAACGGAGGTATTTGAATATAAAAAATATCTTTATGGAACAAAAGGAACATTTGCTGTCTAACTGGGAGTCTCGTGAGTGAAAACATGTTTTGTTAGTTTATCGATAAACTTACACAAACGCTTGTGTTGTTTTCGCTGTAAAGCATAATTTCAAAATCTGAGATGACAGGGTGATTAACAAAAGGCTAAGCTGTGTTTCGCTATATTTCACTTGTGATTTCATGAATATTAATATTTTCAACTATGCTATTTAGCGTAGTTGATGACAATTATTCCGGATCCGGGGGGGGGGGGTTGTTCAAAGAGGTTAAAGCATACTGTTAGTTAGCTAGCAAACGGTGGCTTGCTGGCTCACTAGCTAACGTTACATGTGTGATCTCTGTTGTAATATTATTTGAATCAGACATCCATTGCTAGTTATAGCCTAAAGTTAGCTAGTTAACATTGAACCTAGTTTGCTAGCTTTAGCTACCTGCTGATTCATACTACAGCTATGACAATGTTTGTATTGGTAGTAGTATGAGTTGGGGTTACGCCAGTTAATTATTTAACTCCACTTTGGCCAGATTATTTTTGACCCATCAAATTAGCAGGTGTTTTGTGGGGATCATTACAACCATTGATTGCATTTCATGAACATGTGTACATGTCTAGACAATTGTGACCCATCCAATTAGCTAGATGTGGGTGAGGGGTAGTTATAGCATTTCCTTCACATGACCGATCAATTTAGTGTGTCAGGTAAGTATAATTTAATAATGATAAAATATTTATATAATATTTTTATCTGGACACTTTGTTTTTGATGTTGAGACTATGCAAGTATTCAAATACTGTACATTCACTGTACCATTTACACCATCTGTATCTTGTGCATGTGACAAATAAACTTAGATATGATTTGATATCGTGTGTGTTTATCACATGGCCTCACATGTGAGATGGGTGGGACTAAGGCTTAAGAGGGTGTGAACGATGCTGAATGGGTGTAGACAAAGAGGAGCTCCCCAGTAGGTGTACCAAAACATTCACGGGCCATTTTCTCAAAAGCTGGGTAACAAGAATTATTTTCCCATTGTTCCTCAACTGTAGTGTAGTGTATGATATGCCATTTTCTAGTTCCGAGTCTCTACTTTTATCCTAAGTTAAAAAATATATATATATATTTCAAATGTTGCTACAGTACCTAAGACCGAATCGAGGCGGTCAGTCACAAATAAGGGAATGGCGCTTACCAAACTTTTTCCAAATTATCCTACAGACCGAGGTTCATACAAGTCAGATGTTTTGATTTATAACCTATTGGAAAGTGCCTATTTGAATATAATGTTTCAAAACAATTGACTTTACCAAACTATGAATATTTAGAAGATGGGCTCTATTTCAACATTTTTTCAAAGAATAACTGCAGTTACATGCATTCACTCGTGGCAACATATAGTCTATGCTACTAAGTGCAGACTAGAAAAATAATACAACTTAAATTATGCTATTCTGTTCTTTTGAAATAAATGTTATTAGGTTCATGACCTGCCAAAACAAAATAATAATGAATTACTCTGTGATGGATTTAGCTAACACTTGAATTGTGGTGTTTTTAGTGGTTAACCTACAGTAACAAACTAAAGAAAATGCAATTGAAAAGAAAACAATCCTGTATTCTAATGTTAATTAAGACCTTCATAAACTCAACCAAATGATTTCTTTTTTTGCAATTGTATACAATGCCGTCAGAAAGTATTCACAGCCCTTTACTTTTTCCACATTTTGTTGTGTTAAAATTTAGATGTGTCACTGATCTACACACACAATACCCCATAATGTCAACATGGAATGATGTTTTTAGAAATTTTTACAAATGATTAAAAAACAAAAAGCTGAAATGTCTTGAGTCAATAAGTATTCAACCCCTTTGTTATGGCAAGCCTAAACTTCAGGAGTAAAAATGTGATTAAAAGATCGGACCCTTTACTTCAATTTTCGCCTAAGATGACTGGCTGTAGCTCAGGACCTGAAGCAAGGATATGCATATTCTTAATGTCCCTTGAAAGGAAACACTTTGAAGTTTGTGGAAATGTGAAAAGAATGCAGGAGAATATAACAAGTTAGATCTGGTAAAAGATAAAAAAATAACATTTTTCATCATCTTTGAAATGCAAGAGAAAGGCCATAATTTCTATCAACCTGTTAAATGTGCAACCAGAGGGAGAAAACAATTCTAGATCACCTGTACTCCACACACAACACACAGAGACACGTACAAAGCTCTCCTCGCCCTCCATTTGGTAAATCTGACCACAACTCTATCCTCCTGATTCCCGCTTACAAGCAAAATTTAAAGCAGGAAGCACCAGTGACTCGGTCTATAAAAAAGTGGTCAGATGAAGCAGATGCTAAACTACAGGACTGTTTTGCTAGCACAGACTGGAATATGTTCTGGGATTCTTCTGATGGCATTGAGGAGTACACCACATCAGTCACTGGCTTTATCAATAAGTGCATTGAGGATGTCGTCCCCACAGTGAACATACGTACATACCCCAACCAGAAACCATGGATTACAGGCAACATTCACACTGCTAAAGTGTAGAGCTGCCTCTTTCAAGGTGCGGGACTCTAACCCGGAAGCTTACAAGAAATCCTGCTATGCCCTGTGATGAAACAGGCAAAGCGTCTTTACAGGACTAAGATTGAATCATTCTCCACCGGCTCCGACGCTCGTCTTATGTGGCAGGGCTGGCAAACTATTACAGACTACAAAGGGAAGCCGCGAGTTGCGCAGTAACACGAGCCTACCAGACGAGCTAAATCACTTCTATTCTCGCTTCGAGGCAAGCAACACTGAGGCATGCATGAGAGCATCAGCTGTTCCAGACGACTTTGTGATTACGCTCTCCGTAGCCGATGTGAGTAAGACCTTTAAACAGGTCAACATACACAAGGCTGCGGGGCCAGACAGATTACCATGATGTGTGCTCCGGGCATGTGCTGACCAACTGGCAGGTGTCTTCACTGACATTTTCAACATGTCCCTGATTTGAGTCTGCAATACCAACATGTTTCAAGCAGATCACCATAGTCCCTGTGCCCAAGAAAACAAAGGCAACCTGCCTAAATGACTACAGATGTTATGGTGAGTGAATGAGGACCCAAAAGCGAACTAACTTAAACAGAGCTTCTTTAATAACCAAACATAGGTAGGCTCAGATAGACCGGCAGATTCCGACAGGACAGGACAAGGTTACAGCAAACATGACGATAGTCTGGCTCAGGCATGAAACACAAACAAGAATCCGACAAGGACAGGAACAGAAACAGAGAGAGATATAGGGACCTAATCAGAGGGAAAAAGGGAACAGGTGGGAAACGGGGTGAATGGGTAGTTAGAGGAGACAAGGAACAGCTGGGAGAAAGCGGGGGAGAAAAGGTAACCTAACAACGACCAGCAGAGGGAGACAGGGTGAAGGGAAAGGACAGAGACAAGACACAACATGACAGTACCCCCCCACTCACCGAGCGCCTCCTGGCGCACTCGAGGAGGAAACCTGGCGGCAACGGAGGAAATCCTCGATCAGCGCACGGTCCAGCACGTCCCGAGAGGGAACCCAACTCCTCTCCTCAGGACCGTACCCCTCCCAATCGACAAGGTACTGGTGACCACGGCCCCGAGGACGCATGTCCAAAATCCTGCGGACCCTGTAGATGGGTGCGCCCTCGACAAGGATGGGGGGGGGGGGGGGAAGACGAGCGGGGGCGCGAAGAACGGGCTTAATACAGGAGACATGGAAGACCGGGTGGACGCGACGAAGGTATCGCGGAAGAAGAAGTCGAACTGCGACAGGATTAATGACCCGAGAAATACGGAACGGACCAATGAACCGCGGGGTCAACTTGCGAGAAGCCGTCTTAAGGGGAAGGTTCTGAGTGGAGAGCCAAACTCTCTGACCGCGACAATATCTAGGACTCTTAGTTCTACGCTTATTAGCAGCCCTCACAGTCTGCGCCCTATAACGGCAAAGTGCAGACCTGACCCTCTTCCAGGTGCGCTCGCAACGTTGGACAAAAGCCTGAGCGGAGGGGACGCTGGACTCGGCGAACTGAGATGAGAACAGCGGAGGCTGGTACCCGAGGCTACTCTGAAAAGGAGATAGCCCGGTCGCAGACGAAGGAAGCGAGTTGTGGGCGTATTCTGCCCAGGGGAGCTGTTCTGACCAAGACGCAGGGTTGCGAAAAGAAAGACTGCGTAAGATGCGACCAATAGTCTGATTGGCCCGTTCTGCTTGACCGTTAGACTGGGGGTGAAAGCCGGAAGAGAGACTGACGGAAGCCCCAATCAAACGGCAAAACTCCCTCCAAAATTGAGACGTGAATTGCGGACCTCTGTCCGAAACGACGTCTGACGGAAGGCCATGAATTCTGAAAACGTTCTCGATGATGATTTGTGCCGTCTCTTTAGCAGAAGGAAGCTTAGCAAGGGGAATGAAATGAGCCGCCTTAGAGAACCTATCGACAACCGTAAGAATAACAGTCTTCCCCGCTGACGAAGGCAGTCCGGTGACAAAATCTAAGGCGATGTGAGACCACGGTCGAGAGGGAATAGGAAGCGGCCTGAGACGGCCGGCAGGAGGAGAGTTACCGGACTTAGTCTGCGCGCAGACCGAACAAGCAGCCACGAAACGACGCGTGTCATGCTCCCGGGTGGGCCACCAAAAACGCTGGCGAATGGAAGCAAGCGTACCCCGAACGCCAGGGTGGCCGGCTAACTTGGCAGAGTGAGCCCACTGAAGAACGGCCAGACGAGTAGGAACGGGAACGAAAAGAAGGTTCCTAGGACAAGCGCGCGGCGACGGAGTGTGAGTGAGCGCTTGTTTTACCTGCCTCTCAATTCCCCAGACAGTCAACCCGACAACACGCCCCTCAGGGAGAATCCCCTCGGGGTCAGTGGAGGCTACTGAAGAACTGAAGAGACGAGACAAAGCATCAGGCTTGGTGTTCTTAGAGCCCGGACGATAAGAAATCACGAACTCGAAACGAGCGAAAAACAGCGCCCAACGCGCCTGACGCGCATTAAGTCGTTTGGCAGAACGGATGTACTCAAGGTTCCTATGGTCAGTCCAAACGACAAAAGGAACGGTCGCCCCCTCCAACCACTGTCGCCATTCGCCTAGGGCTAACCGGATGGCGAGCAGTTCGCGGTTACCCACATCATAGTTACGTTCCGACGGCGACAGGCGATGAGAAAAATACGCGCATGGGTGGACCTTGTCGTCAGAGAGGGAGCGCTGAGAAAGAATGGCTCCCACGCCCACCTCTGACGCGTCAACCTCGACAACGAACTGTCTAGAGACGTCAGGTGTAACAAGGATAGGAGCGGATGTAAAACGATTCTTGAGGAGATCAAAAGCTCCCTGGGCGGAAACGGACCACTTAAAGCACGTCTTGACAGAAGTAAGGGCTGTGAGAGGAGCTGCCACCTGACCGAAATTACGGATGAAACGACGATAGAAGTTCGCGAAGCCGAGAAAGCGCTGCAGCTCGACGCGTGACTTAGGGACGGGCCAATCAATGACAGCTTGGACCTTAGCGGGATCCATCTTAATGCCTTCAGCGGAAATAACAGAACCGAGAAATGTGACGGAGGAGGCATGAAAAGTGCACTTCTCAGCCTTCACAAAAAGACAATTCTCTAAAAGGCGCTGGAGGACACGTCGAACGTGCTGAACATGAATCTGGAGTGACGGTGAAAAAATCAGGATATCGTCAAGGTAGACGAAAACAAAGATGTTCAGCATGTCTCTCAGGACATCATTGACTAATGCCTGAAAGACAGCTGGAGCGTTAGCGAGGCCGAAAGGAAGAACCCGGTATTCAAAGTGCCCTAACGGAGTGTTAAACGCCGTCTTCCACTCGTCCCCCTCCCTGATGCGCACGAGATGGTAAGCGTTACGAAGGTCCAACTTAGTGAAAAACCTGGCTCCCTGCAGGATCTCGAAGGCTGAAGACATAAGAGGAAGCGGATAACGATTCTTCACTGTTATGTCATTCAGCCCTCGATAATCTATGCAGGGGCGCAGAGACCCGTCCTTCTTCTTGACAAAAAAAAACCCCGCTCCGGCGGGAGAGGAGGAGGGGACTATGGTACCGGCGTCAAGAGCTACAGACAAATAATCTTCGAGAGCCTTACGTTCGGGAGCCGACAGAGAGTATAGTCTACCCCGGGGGGGGGGGGTGGTTCCCGGAAGGAGATCAATACTACAATCATACGACCGGTGTGGAGGAAGAGAGGTGGCCCTGGACCGACTGAACACCGTGCGCAGATCGTGATATTCCTCCGGCACCCCTGTCAAATCACCAGGCTCCTCCTGTGAAGAAGAGACAGAGGAAACAGGAGGGATAGCAGACATTAAACATTTCACATGACAAGAGACGTTCCAGGAGAGGATAGAATTACTAGACCAATTAATGGAAGGATTATGACAAACTAGCCAGGGATGGCCCAAAACAACAGGTGTAAAAGGTGAACGAAAAATTAAAAAAGAAATGGTTTCACTATGATTACCAGAAACAGTGAGGGTTAAAGGTAGCGTCTCACGCTGAATCCTGGGGAGAGGACTACCATCCAGGGCGAACAAGGCCGTGGGCTCCTTTAACTGTCTGAGAGGAATGTCATGTTCCCGAGCCCAGGTCTCGTCCATAAAACAGCCCTCCGCCCCAGAGTCTATTAAGGCACTGCAGGAAGCAGACGAACCGGTCCAGCGTAGATGGACCGACAAGGTAGTGCAGGATCTTGAAGGAGAGACAGGAGTAGTAGCGCTCACCAGTAGCCCTCCGCTTACTGACGAGCTCTGGCCTTTTACTGGACATGAAGTGACAAAATGACCAGCGGAACCGCAATAGAGACAGAGGCGGTTGGTGATTCTCCGTTCCCTCTCCTTAGTCGAGATGCGGATACCTCCCAGCTGCATGGGCTCAGCACCCGAGCCGGCAGAGGAAGATGGTAGTGATGCGGAGAGGGGGGCGACGGAGAGCGCGAGCTCCTTTCCACGAGCTCGGTGACGAAGATCAACCCGTCGCTCAATGCGAATAGCGAGTTCAATCAAGGAATCCACGCTGGAAGGAACCTCCCGGGAGAGAATCTCATCCTTTACCTCTGCGCGGAGACCCTCCAGAAGACGAGCGAGCAAGGCCGGCTCGTTCCAGCCACTGGAGACAGCAAGAGTGCGAAACTCAATAGAGTAGTCTGTTATGGATCGATTGCCTTGACATAGGGAAGACAGGGCCCTGGAAGCCTCCTCCCCAAAAACAGATCGATCAAAAACCCGTATCATCTCCTCCTTAAAGTCCTGATACTGGTTAGTACACTCAGCCCTTGCCTCCCAGATTGCCGTGCCCCACTCACGAGCCCGTCCAATAAGGAGAGATATGACGTAGGCGACACGAGCAGTGCTCCTGGAGTAAGTGTTGGGCTGGAGAGAAAACACAATATCACACTGGGTGAGGAACGAGCGGCATTCAGTGGGCTCCCCAGAGTAACACGGCGGGTTATTGATTCTGGGCTCCGGAGATTCGAAAGCCCTGGAAGTGGCCGGTGGATCGAGGCGGAGATGGTGAACCTGTTCTGTGAGGTTGGAGACTTGGGTGGCCAGGGTCTCAACGGCATGTCGAGCAGCAGACACTTCCTGCTCGTGTCTGCCTAGCATCGCTCCCTGGATCCCGACGGCTGAGTGGAGAGGATCCGAAGTCGCTGGGTCCATTCTTGGTCGGATTCTTCTGTTATGGTGAGTGAATGAGGACCCAAAAGCGAACTAACTTAAACAGAGCTTCTTTAATAACCAAACATAGGTAGGCTCAGATAGACCGGCAGATTCCGACAGGACAGGACAAGGTTACAGCAAACATGACGATAGTCTGGCTCAGGCATGAAACACAAACAAGAATCCGACAAGGACAGGAACAGAAACAGAGAGAGATATAGGGACCTAATCAGAGGGAAAAAGGGAACAGGTGGGAAACGGGGTGAATGGGTAGTTAGAGGAGACAAGGAACAGCTGGGAGAAAGCGGGGGAGAAAAGGTAACCTAACAACGACCAGCAGAGGGAGACAGGGTGAAGGGAAAGGACAGAGACAAGACACAACATGACAACAGACCCGTAGCACTCATGTCCTTAGTGCTTTGAAAGGTTGGCAATGGCTTTGAAAGGTTGGCAATGGCTCACATCAATGGCTCACATCAACACCATTATCCCAGAAACTCCAATTTGCATACCACCTCAACAGATCCACAGATGATGCAATCTCTATTGCACTCCACACTGCCCTTTCCCACCTGGACAAAAGGAACACTTATGTAAGAATGCTATTCATTATTTACAGCTCAGCGTTCAACACCATAGTACCCTCAAAGCTCATCACTAAGCTAAGGATCCTGGGACTAAACACATCCCTCTGCAACTGGATCCTGGACTTCCTGACGGGCCGCCCCCAGGTGGTGAGGGTAGGTAGCAACACATCTGCCACGCTGATCCTCAACAATGGAGCTCCCCAGGGGTGCGTGCTCAGTCCCCTTCTGTACTCCCTGTTCACCCACGACTGCATGGCCAGGCACGACTCCAACACCATCATTCATTTTGCATATGACACAACAGTGGTAGGCCTGATCACTGACAACGACGAGACAGCCTATAGGGAGGAGGTCAAATATCTGGCCAGGTGGTGCCAGAATAACAACCTATCCGTCAACGTAACCAAGACTAAGGAGATAATTGTGGACTACAGGAAAAGGAGGACCGAGCACGCCCCCATTCTCATCGACGGGGCTGTAGTGGAGCAGGTTGAGAGCTTCAAGTTCCTCGGTGTCCACATCAACAACAAACTAGAATGGTCCAAACACACCAAGACAGGCGTGAGGAGGGCACGACAAAGCATATTCCCGACCAACCAGTGCTCCCGCACATTGACTAACCGGGCTATCTGCATTGTGTCCCGCCACCACCACCCGCCAACCACTCTTTTACGCTACTGCTACTCTCTGTTCATCATATATGCATAGTCACTTTAGCTATATCTACATGTACATACTACCTCAATCAGCCTGACTAACCGGCGTCTGTATGTAGCCTCGTTACTTTTATAGCCTCGCTATGTAAACAGCCTGTCTTTACTGTTTTATTTCTTTACTTACCTATTGTTCACCTAATACTTTTTTTGCACTATTGGTTAGAGCCTGCAAGTAAGCATTTCACTGTAAGGCATTTCACCTGTTGTATTCAGCGCACGTGACAAATAAACTTTGATTTGATTTGTTCATCAGACTCAAAGTTCAATCATTTCAATGATAGGAGCCAAAGTGGGTGTGGACATCACAGCACGTGGGTTGCTAAGGATTTCTATAAGTTGCTCTCTCGCAGCTCTGTCTCTCTCAAAACAATCTGATCTGTACCGTACGTCTTTCCGGTTTGGCTTGACATTGCATAATAGGGCCCCCTGGTGTTGGTATGCATGAAATACAGGACATTGTGAGGAAGATCTCTCTCACTCTCCGAATATGCTGCATATTAGTCTGTCAACCAGCGTGCATGCGTGTCTGCGTGCGTGCGTGCATGCATGCATGCATGCGTGCAGACCGATGGATTCCAAAAAGAGCTGTGTTGTTCTGAGGACTAAGGCTGACTATAAAACTAAAGCCTTTCCAAGAAACATTGACTAGCACCAGGGGAGACAAACTGATGTCAAATGGAAATACAATAACAAAAGATGCATTGTTTTCCTTGTATCTTAGTTAGGAGGAGACAAGTGCAACAATCTCCAACGAAGGTGGGTCAAACAAGATCCAACATCTGAATCGAAAATGTTCTCACTCTCTAGCTCGTGGTTTATTTGCTTTGTCCCCTATCCATGGTAACACAGGGATTGCGGAGGTCCTCAACAGTTTTGTGTTGTCCCTGCTAGTGTAATATCATTTTTTAAAAAGGAACATCAGCTTTTGTGTCTTAGAAAACATCACATTTGTAATGGAAGAAAAGCCCAAGTGAGTAGACTTGGTGATGTACAGATTACGTGCATGATTTTGAATAGGAAATGTAACAATATAGAAGGAGCACGGTGAGCAGATATCTGATAAATCAGTGAAGATGTGCCCATTATAATAAAAAAGGGACCCTTCAATGACCACCCAATTTGAGATTAGTACAGTTCATTTGTGTGTTCTAAAATGTGCTCTGATTGCATGTCACTTAGCGAAAGCAGGGAAAGACATTGACTTAAACATTATACACACATTCTCCTTCTACATAGCCTACTTTTGTTGAATAAACTAATAATTGGTCAAATGGAAACTATAATATTTTATGTAAATACAAAATATTATATGAACAATGCAGGCTAACCAAGATAGATTTCCAAAGACGAGTTTCAGAGTTTCAAACTATTGTAAAAGCTGCAGATGACCATTCAGCTATTGTAAGGATAGTGGGTAACATGGTGCCGAGTGTCCCCTGCTGAAAGGATCACACACACACACACACACACTCTCTCTCTCTGTTCAGTCACACACACGTTAGTCATCAGTTTCCCGGGCAGAACCCCCAGAAAAAGAGGTTTCCTTGAACAGTGACTCTCCTTGTTACCAGCATCTGCAGTATACAGCTTCCAGCAAGGTTTCACTGTTACTGGAACTGGGAGAGATGGTGTCAAGAATTCAAACTATTCCAATGAAAAACTGATTTAGTAATTCGATAACAGTGGGGTGTGTTGGACTCTGAAAAAATAATACTAACTTTATGAGTATGGGAAGTTTGAAGTTGCACTGTTTATGATAGATAAGCAGTTTTCTCCAGTTGCAGTTTTTTTATTTTTTTATTACCCCTTTTTTCTCCCCAAAATTGTGGTATCCAATTGTTAGTAGTTACTGTCTTGTCTCATCGCTACAACTCTCGTACGGGCTCGGGAGAGACGAAGGTCAAGAGCCATGCGTCCTCCGAAACACAACCCAACCAAGCCGCACTGCTTCTTAACACTTCCAACCCGGAAGCCAGCCGCACCAATGTGTCAGAAACACCGTACACCTAGCGACCTGGTCAGCGTGCACTGCGCCCAGCCCGCCACAGGAGTCGCTAGTGCGTGATGAGACAAGGATATCCCTACCGGCCAAACTCTCCCTAACCAGGACGACGCTAGGCCAATTGTGCGTCGCCCCATGGACCTCCCGGTCCTCCCGGTCGTGGCCGGCTGCGACAGAGCCTGGGCTCGAACCCAGAGTCTCTGGTGGCACAGCTAGCGATGCAGTGCCTTAGACCAGTGTATTGGTCTAAGGCACTGCAACAGAATGGGAGCTCGCGAGATGAGGATGGTTCGTTCGAGGCTAGTTTTTAACCAGGTCACTGTTGGACTTCATAATACATATATACTGTTGGGTCATTCTAACAATTGGTCCCAAAAACATTTTCACCTCATTTTAACATTGTCATAAAGAGCACATGTTCAACGTAATTTAAAAAACAGTTCTTCCTATCTCAATAGGTTAAGTAAAAAGATGACTATAGTAAGTGCCAAATTAAGTAAAAGGCTTGACGATTTCATCTTAAATCAGCAAAGAAAAATCCCCTTGTGATAAGGGGAATGGAAGCTTGTGTGCAAAAGGGAGGGGCAATTGAATGCAAGCTTCACCAAACAAAATGACATCGCTAAAACATTTCTGGCCTGTCTATCTACGGTTAACAGGGTTGACGTGTAATGCTCAACCCACTCAGTTTTCCACCACAAAACAGAAAATGTGCAAAAAGAGTAGAACCAGCTCACCTGCTTTTAAACTAGGACTATTCAATGTTCCATGTTTCTTTTTTAAATATTTAAAATGAGAGTTCAGTAACAGGGTTGACCTTAAAATGAGGGTCACACATAAATGAATCACTAATCAATCACATGAATGCATTTGCATCTTCAGAAATGACTTTGTCAAAGCAACAAAGTAACTAAGGTGTTAGAATTATGGTGTCATTTTTGGTGACTAAATGGGTTGAATTCTTCATAGAAGTAACACGGGGTTGATGGAGGTACATGTCAAAATGCAGAGTTTTGGCACTTTAGCAAGCCTTTATTCATATTCAAATTCAGATGTATTGAATTATCCATGTTGTCTAAATTAAAGTGTACTTTATTTAAAATAACAGGCTTTTACAATGCAATAGTTGTGCACAATTTCTACCTAAAATATCAAAGGGACACAAAAGGCACTTTTCGTGGAACAACCCTGTTGTGAACATCAACAAAATATCAAGAAGGTATTTATGTGTTAAAGGTTCAACGCAACTGTTTTTATCTCAATGTCAAATCATTTCTGGGTAACAATGAAATATACCCAGAATACCTTACTGTGGTTGTTTTTAAATTAAAATGGTGAAAAAAATAAACAAAATAGCTTCTTAGCAAAGGGCAATTTTCCAAGCAGGAATGTTGCTAGAACTGTCAGTTGAGAAAACTGAAAATAAGATGTTATTGGCAGAGAGGTTTGTAACTCTCTTTCTGATTAATCTATTAACTAATTTACCACATGGTGATGTCACCATGGAAGGCCAAAACTCCATCCCCACTAAAACAGGCAGACATTTTGGGCGGTCTTGCCAAACAGCTCTTACATTAAAGGGGCATTATCAATAATAATTTTCAGAATTTCACAGCATTTCTCCAACCTCAGAGTGGAAATATACATATAAAACACAGGAAAATCTAGTTTTTGACTGTACTGGGCCTTTTCATTTATTTAATGTCAACATATTTCATGTTTACACATTTTCAATGTTTACTTTTTTAAATGACACTATGTTTAATGTAGCATAAAGAACAAGATCATTGCTTTTTCATATGTCTTCTGGCTCTGGCCTATGCTAGCTGCCAGTATGACCTATCAACCACCACTGTAGTGAACATGAACGCACACAATGAACATAGACATAATGTGTGTACATAGTATACAAGTACACATTTTTACATAAATAGTTATTTGGACTGAGTTTGGAGTTGACCAAATAGATCTCTGAGAGTATCATTTATTGGGGTACAGTAATGTGAACAAAAACAAAAGGATATAAATAAACCAACCATATAATGTCAAAATATACACCGGAAAATTGTCTCGCAACTCACTGATGTCTCAAGCTCTTGTTTCTGTTGCAGCACCAATGATAAGTTACCACCTACCAACTAAAAATGACAAGTTAAAGCAAAACAATATGGAATTCATATAAATTACTGTAGAAATGACCAAATTTCAAATAAGTACTCTTACAACCGATACAGATCTTGGATGTAACCGGTACATACAACTTGTATAATAACTTGACACGAGCACCTATACTTAGAGGGCATACAAGCAGGAGGTAGAGCACCATCTGTCTAGGGCTGTGTCCGAAAATAGAAGTCTATTCCCTATATACAGTAGTGCACTGTATTTGAGCTCTATGGGACCTAAGTTAAACCAAATGCACTACATAGAGAATAGGGTGCCATTTTGGACACACCCAAGGTGTAAACGTCCAGCCTTGTTGTTCAACAGATTCAAACATGATTCAAACGTGAATAAAAAACAAACAAAATGGCCGCCCGAACTGGTGGTTGACCTTCGATTGATGTTGCAATATGAAATCTCTCACGCTTAATCCACAAGCTATTGCACTCTTAGAAAGTTTTGGTTGGACAGTGTTTCTGTCACAAAGGCCATGGAGCTTTCCTTCGGATAGCTAGGCCCCTTCTGAGGATGGATGAAAGGGTGTTAATGGGGGAGGAGGAGGAAAGGGGTGGGAGGTACAGGATTTGAGTTTGTTTTTGGAGGGTGTCATGTGGATGAGTCCTATCTTGAGTGCAGGGACCAACTTTCCAATGAACCCAAGCAAACTTTTGAAAAACAAAACAAAAAAAACAGACACACGTTATACATTTATTTGACAGATATTTGTATACACTGCTCTCCTGCAGCCATATTACACTAAGATGGCCTAGTTTCCTATGGATTGAGTTCTTCCGCAAATGTCTACCATCGATTGAACAGGGTGTTTGTCACCATGTGGGGGAGTAGACCTGACCAACTCCGCTTGGGATTACATTCTCTTTGGTTTGGGGAGCAGACATTTTGGGTTGCTTAATGCATGCTTGATTTTTTCATAGTTCATATTTTGGACAGGCAGGCTGGCGATGGATGACCTCACAGAAAGCAGACAGGTCCCACCTCGAGGTGTAGCAGGTGATTGGGCTGTGACAATGGTGGTTCCTGTATGTCTACGATGGGGAGCTCGTAGCTGTCCTGAGTATGGAAGAAGAAGCGTGACTGGTGCCAGCTGCCATCTTGGATCTAGAAGGGAAAATATACAACATGAAGCAATTGACACACAATGGTTAATGCTGATCTAGGATCCGTTTTAGTTATTATGAATAAGATTACATGGTCAGGGAGGACCTGATCCTAGATCAGCAATGCTACTTTGAGATGCTTTATGAATACACACCCAGTTCTGAGGTGAAAGAAACATACAGAGGGCAGTGCGTACCAAGCTTCCTGCCATCCAGGACCTATATACTAGGCGGTGTTAGAGGAAGGCCCAAAAACTTGCCAAAGACTCCAGTCACCCAATCCATAGAACGTTCTCTCTGGTACCACATGGCAAGCGGTACCAGAGCGTCATGTCTAGGTCCTTAGCAGCTTCTACCCCCAAGCCATAAGACTGCTGAACAATTAATCAAATGGCAAACCAGACTATTTGCATTGACCCCCCTTTGTTTTTACAATGCTGCTACTCGCTGTTTATTATCTATGCATAGTCACTTTACCCCTACCTGTACATGTACAAATTACCTTGACTAACCCCCGCACATTGACTTGGTATTTAGCTCCCCTCATTATTGTTATTTTACTGTGTTACTTTTTTTTCTCACTTTAGTTTATTTAGTAAATACTTTCTTAACTCACACTTTAAAAAAAATGCATTATTCGTTAAGGGCTTGTAAGTAAGCATTCCACTGTAAGGTCTACTACACCTGTTGTGTTCGGCGCATATGATTAATAACATTTTATTTTATTTTGATATCTCTTCCTCCCTCCGGCTCCTTACCTTGCACTCGTCTGGTAGAGGTTCAAGTAGTGTGTCTGCCTCAAACATCTGTCCGTTCCATCCCCTGAACCTCGGTGGTCTGTCCCGGTACTCCTGTCCTGGGCCGTTAGCGCTGTAGGTGTCTGTAGGGCTGAGGGGCAGATCACTCAGACAGTGGAAGGTGATGTCCTGACTGGCCTCTGTGCTCAGAAGGTGGAGGAACTTCATTTGGACCTTATGTACCCCGAACGAAAGCTGTGGGGCAAGCAAAAGAAGGTTAGGGGATGGAGAATGGACGGGGAGTATCTGCTAATGTATCGCTCTCTGTCCCTCATTTATAATTCCATTTTACAATGAGGAATGTTCCAGTCTGTGTTATTAACCAAAGTACAGGGTTCTTGCTGCAAGCACAATGAGTCAAACATTTGGCTGTAATTGAAGAACACTTAATGATTCAGCAGTTTCTTTCCAGTCATCTAAGCCTCTTTAATGGGTTTCAAGACAGACAAGGTTAGGAAACTACTGCTGGACATGACTGACTTTTATTCATGGAAAAAAAGCTTCCTGATATGATGGAAGACATTGGTATGTATGGCTATGATGACCATTGGTACACATCAAGCAGTGTGTTAGCTCAGCTTTCCAAAATGATGCTGAAAATCGACTGTGTCTGGGGAGAAGTTTACCATATCAAGTGCCCGGACAAAAGAACTTCCAATATTTCGTAAACTCTACTGATTCTTTTTATCACACATAGACACACACACACAGGAACAGAGGCTGCTCTAGGGGTGGAGGTTCCAGTGAAGAAGCAGACACTTTGATACGGTGCAAACTCAGAATGAGGGTGTTTATTTACGGCGGTGAGGTGATGCCGGCGGAAAACTGTACACATCCCAGCAACTTTGAGAAAAGAAACACTTTATATCAGAGTTGTGCCTGTTGTTCACACGCATGTCTGCCCTCTCATTGGCTAGAATGGTCCCACCTGATCTTGACTCCTCCCAGCTGCCATCCATTTTTTGAAGACTTTTCTTTCGATTGTTAGAGCGGCCACTTGAGTATCTGGTTGACATAATGGATAACCTCCCGTCGCAGCAGGAGGCTACGTTTGTAAACAATTATTTTAACTTTACACAGCGATTACCGAAACCTCACTTGAATACTGACATTGATAACAAAAGGCATGATAAGAAACGGGAAATGCAGGGCGACAAACGGACCGGCGCCAAAACCAAAGGAACTGCCGACGAACTCTCCACCGGCGTTTCTCTCGTTTCCAGGCTACATCAGCAACATCGAAGGACAAGGCATCAGACACATATTGCATTCAATAAAGGGACGTGCATTTCATAAACCCACAAACCGTTTCCGCGTGTGGTCGTTTAATATGTAAACACACATACATACTCACACACACACAAACACACACCGCAGGTTGTCAAGATCAATGTGTGTTTGTGCAGATGTGACAGGAATCGAGGAAACGGTGACGGCACCAGCTGGAAATTCATGGCCATTTCGCATGAAAGTGGCAATAACAATTGACCAAAACTTGTACAATACTGCTGAGGTTTGCAGAGGAAAAGAATGACAGATGTGTTAGTGGAAATGCCCCTGTGCCTCTGTGGTTGTGCCATTGCAACCAGGCACATGTAAATGTGTTCAACTTTAAAACCTAGGAGAAGAAAAAAATAAAAATAAAATAATAATAATAATCGGTCTTTTGAATGAATACTGCTATGGATCTGCTGGAGACCCTGTGATGATGGAGTGCAGTATTGGGAGTGCAGAGCTAGATTACCTTGTTAGAAGCTACTGGGTGGAGACAAGTCTGCCCGCCTGCAGTGAAGTTACAAAAGACCACAATGGCGTCTGACTGACATCCCAGGTTAGGGTCGATCCAGAACAGTCCTATAGGCACCGCAACATCCAAACCCAGAGAGAAAGAACACAGTCATACGAATAACAAATACTTGCTATTCTACTAAATAGACGTTTGTAGATTATTCATAGAACGTTGATTGATGGAGATTGGGACAAAGTGTCCATGACATCTGGATAAGTTATGTGAAGCAGTTTTAGGAGGTTTTCACCATCAGAGAGCTGGTGTTGGCAGTCCAACAGGTCCTTACAGAACCGTGCTGGGTTCTCCCGGGTTCCTAACGGCTTCTTCATGCTCTCGATCACACCACTCAGGTAGCGCAGGGTCTTAAAGATCTCTGCGTTGTGGTCTGGGAGGGACATCTCGGTGTTCTGGTAGGTCTAGGTTAGCAGGGTTAGCATTGTTCACACAGGCCATAGTGTTGCAGCAAAGGAAGAGGTTAGAGGACAAAGCCATAGAGACAGCCAAACCAAAGCATGGACACATGGATGGAACACGCATGCAGTGGATCAAACATGAATACATGCAGACACATGCATACACAAGTGTGCATGCCCAGAAACACAAGTGTGCATGCACAGAAACACAAGTGTGCATGCACAGAAACACAAGTGCTCATGCACAGAAGCACAACTCGTACTCATCCACAGAAACCCCATGACATACAATGTTTTGGAAAAGTTGCATTGATGTTTTTATGATGTGTGCCAAGCAAAGTGTTTTTTTTTGTACATGTGTACCAATCAATTAAATGAGGTTTATTTGGAGGCATGTTCCCACACATGTGGAAAGGCAGAGTATAAAATAGCAAAAAACAAGAACAGAAAGATTTTTGTTAATATTTTTTTTATTGTAAAATCAACACTTAACAGTAACTGTATTTACAGTGGATGTTGACTTCAGTTATCTCATTTTAAAATGTGCAATATGTTGAGTGCTTTACCTCTGTCCTTAAGTCACCATTGGACTCCAACGGAGAGTTATACTCGATTCGTCTCTGAGGACACACAGAAGAGCAGTACACCAGGACCTGTTTCAACAAATCTACAAATTCTTCAAAGTAGTGGGGGGAATATTAATCAATGTTATTAAAAGTCCTTCCCTGATTACCACGTAGTGTACATATTGCTTAAACAGAAATGCAATGACATTTCAGCTTTACTGTTTTAATTTCATGGTTATAGTTCTAAATGGCTGTTGAAAGCAGCTCAGACAGGGAAGGAAAGGCCACACAGATAATGCTCTGCTACTATGCTACCGCTGGCCCTGCAGCCATGAGACTGTTGCTTCTTCTCATTCCTTCAAAAGCCTTATCTAAGCTTAGGCTGGCACCAAGCCTAGGACAGAGACTGAGAGAGTGTGGGGGGGGAGGGGGGTAGAGAGATACACAGAGAGAGAGAGGGAGATACAGAGAGAGAGAGACTGAGAGAGAGAGAAAGACAGACAGACAGAGAGAGACAGAGAGAGACAGAGAAAGAGAGAGAGAGAGGAAGATATATATATAGAGAGAGAGAGAGACAGAGAGAGAGAGACAGAGAAAGAGAGAGAGAGAGGTGCCTTAGGGCGAGCATATTTGACACACTCCAGATTTCTGATGGCCAGATTTTGTGTGAAACTCAGCGAGATACCTTGCCCTTACCCTATCCTGTCTTCCTGCTATTCTCTCTAAGCCAGCTAAACACCTCCAGTCTTTCTGGCAATGAGGACTGGCAACTTCAGTGCAACTGCCCCCACACACCCATACCTGACCTCTCCTCTAATCTCTACGTGACAAGTGCACTCGTAACCAACAGGAACAGTTTAGTTTAGGTGAATAATGTCAATATAGAAACGTTGGCCTGAGTGTTTATAACTGACTATAAATCACCTACATAAATAGCTTACATAATGGATGTAAGATATACAATGGCTAAACAGTGGGTTCCAGACAAAGAGAAATGATCTATCTAAATGATTATGTAATTGATTGACCATCGGTGGATACTTACAGCCAGGCCAGGAGCACCTGGGAGACCCTGGGAGAGAGAACACAGACCGTATTTGGACAGAAACACAAAATAAACAGAACTGTCAAGCAAACACAACTCCGGTAGGTAGTATAAAGGGATATTGAAGCTGGTAACCCGCCGCTCCCTACAGACTTCCCCACAGGCAGCTTGGGAGTTTAAACCGGCAGCCCTACGGCTACCGGCCCACCTCTCTAACCTTAAGGCTACCGCCTCACTAAGAGAGGTTAGGACATAATGTAGTAATGGAAGGGGAACACTTACTCTGGGACCTGGATGTCCCTGTGGTCCCTGGGGTCCCTGAGAAACAAACACAACATCATGGTGTTACAATGGCGGGTGACAACACAATGTTTAGCATATCTGATGCACCTGCAGTACTCTATCAACTTCACACAAAGATTGAATATGTGTTGATATAAACATTATACTTTTGAGATATACCTGTTTTAAACAAATCCTATCATTACATAATTCATGAAGTACAGTCAGAAGAGTTGAAGAGCTGCAGTCAGTATCTGGGGCTCTGCTTGTGTTTCTGTAATGGAGCTCTATCGCCCCCACTGGCTGATGAGGGAACTGACACCACACTACTACAACAGCAGCAGCGGCAGCAGCCTTCAGCAGGGCAGCTGCTTCTTATTAGTGTGTGTGTCTCTCTCTACTGTGTGTGCAACTGTCTATGAGTCTGAGAAGCTTAAAACAGTTCACTTGGCAGAGTGGGAGCCGTAATAGAGAACAGTATATACAATAACCCCCACAGAAGATCCCAGCGCTAACACTATGACACAGCATTTCCTGCACACTGTTTACATGAGAGGCAGAAAGTACAGTAAGGCCCCATGCGTGGCTCGCTGTGCACTGGAAATCACTCTGCAACAGCTACCTTCCTCATGATCCTACCCAGGCACTGTGGCCGTCTGCTTTTAACCTCGGAATACACTGACCGTCACGCAAGTTCACGCAAAGCAAACAAGGTCACGGAATTAATGGGATCATTTGTCTACACACGCGCACCGTGCAGGAGGTGTCATCTTTAGTTGCCCATTTAAACACCTACACATCAACTTGTGGTTTTCCTAATGCTTACTGAGTGTAATGGATTATATGACTATGCAGACTTCTCACCATTTCCCCGCGGCTTCCCTTTGGCCCCCTCGGTCCCTTTGAAAGAGAGAATATTACTTTTGAATACAGTGGTTTCTTTTCAAAAGTACAGGTGCCCTCGGTTCTTTTAACTCTTTTGTTACTGTAGTATAATGCCCCTCAAATAAACACAAGTAAACAGACCTGTAACACACCACCAGGTAAGTGTGACTAGATTGGACAGATCACATAAAAATGATGGAAACGAACACCTGAGGTTTGACCTTGATTGATTTATAGTTTATGGCTGAGGAGTCATGAATTGACACGCTCTCTCTCTCTCTAGTCTAGAAAGTTGTCTTGACTTTGACAACAGAGCGGATTATCAATTCATTTTGGTATATTTTGGCCTGACAGTTACGGACAGTTGAAGCGGGAGGTAGCCTAGTGGTTAGAGCGTTGGGCCAGTAACCGAAAGGTTGCTGGATCAAATCCCTGAGATGACAAGGTAAAAAAAATCTGTAGTTCTGCCCAGAACCCACTGTTCCCCAGTAGGCCGTCATGGTAAATAAGAATTTGTTCTTAACTGACTTGCCTAGTTAAATAAATGTTACCGTTCAAAAAAAATATCAACACATCAACACAGAGAAAGGATAGTGCCCAATCTTAGAACAGATCATTTAACCTGTCTCTCACATGCAGTCACTGTGTATAGAGTCAAATTGGCAGATAGACATTTCACAAGCACACACATGGACACGTGCTCACACACACTGGACCTACAGGTTTCCCCATTGGGCCAATCATCCCTTCTGGACCAACAGGTCCACTGAAACCCTGAAACAGACACATAGAGGAGAGATCAGCACACACACCACGTATATACATAATGTATTGCAACAGTAAGTGCTAATGCTGTACTTACCAGAATGCCAAGAGGACCTTTAGGACCAGGTATGCCTTTGAAACCCAAATCTCCATCTGGTCCCTATGAAAAACCCAGAACACAGTCTTTTGTTATTAACAACCCTTTTGTCAGTGGAGGGAATAGAATAGCTCATTGAGAGCAGGCGAGGGTGATCAATGTCTGTGGTGATCTCTCAGAGCCTCTGACTCACCTTAGGTCCTGGAAAACCAGTGAAGCCAACCATCCCCAGGTCTCCCGACTCCCCCTGCAAGCCAGAGACACACACACACACACAGGCACACGCACACACACACACACACTCTGATGCAACTGGACCACAAATGAAACACGCAACTCAACCACAAGACAAAGACACTCTGATATAACTGAACCACAAATTAAACACACAGCTCAACCACAAGACAAAGACACTCTGATATAACTGAACCACAAATTAAACACAAGACAAAGACACTCTGATATAACTGAACCACAAATTAAACACACAGCTCAACCACAAGACAAAGACACTCTGATATAACTGAACCACAATACCAACATAGAACCAAAAAACAAATACACTCTCACTGAACCACAAATTGCTCTGACAACTGAAAAAACCTCTTGCTGCCTCAAAAATGGAGTGTGCACTGTAAAGTTTGTAAGCTATGTTATGAAACCATTTAACCTAGTTTGTTTCCCCTCACGCTAATCCCCCTCCCTGATACAGTATGTGTTCCAGACAGGGGTTTGGTCTCTGGTTTGGTCTCTGGTTGCCCTCTCATCCATTACCCTGTATAACTCCAAGGAACCCGCAGATCCCTCACACAAAAACTGCGGCTCAAGGTCTTACTGTAGACCGTAGCACATTGGGGCCTAACTGTCTGAGCAACCCTTAGGTCTGTCTGCCTGTCTGTCTATCTTTCCTCAGCAGTAACACAAAAAAAGCTACGTGTTTGCACAGTTCAATCATTCACATCCTTCAGCCGGGTCCATTTTCTCTAACCAAGAGGTTTGGCCTTGAAACTCTCTCCCCTGAAATACGCACGGTAAGGTGATCCAACCGTAGGGAGCTTGAACCAGGTCTCTATTTCACCAGCAGCAATGGAGGTGGTGGCGCGAAAGAGAGATGTCGGGAGCGATGGAGGGAAAGGGGAGGGATGGAGGGTGTTTTTTTGGGGCGAGTGATATAAGAAAAATGGAGCACCTTGTTTTTTGGTCCCTGGAGTGAGAGTCGGGTAAGTCTCACATAAGCCGGCCTTGCCAAGCGGAATGGTTCCATTCCTGGTCTCACCTAGATCATTTGTAACTCGTCGACTCGGGTGGAAAACTGTGAGCGACGCACATTTTTGACCCCAGCACAGAGCCCCTACGGCTATATATAGAGCTTCCAGGTAATAAAGAATGTATGTGATAGGGTTATTAACCCAGGGCAACAGAGCAGAGAGAATAACTAAACGCCTTATTATGAGCTCATCTTTGAATTGTTGTCAAAGCAGTACATAAAAAAACCAACCCTCTATGATATATATCTATTTTTTTTTATTTAACCAGGTAGGCCAGTCGAGAACAAGTTCTCATTTACAACTGCGACCTGGCCAAGATAAAGCAAAGCCGTGCGACACAGACAACACAGTTACACATGGGATAAACCAAACGTACAGTCAACAACACAATAGAACATCTGTATACAGTGTGTGCAAATGAAGTAAGGAGGTAAGGCGATAAATAGGCCAATAGTGGCGAAGAAACTACAACTTAGCAATTAACATTGGAGTGATAGATGTGCAGATGAGGATGTGCAAGTGTACGTGCAAGTAAATATAGTACCTCAACACATTGCTTAAACCTTTGGTGAGCTGTTGATGTCAAATATATGAATCTTTTAACAAACTGTGACCAGTTAGAAGGCAGTTGGCGATATTCTAAAATGACTGGATGGATGTGGAGCACTCACTGGTTGTCCTTTGAGTCCTGGGTCTCCTATTCTGCCTTGGTCTCCGGACGACCCCTCCATGCCTTTGATTCCTGGGGTTCCCCTCTCTCCTGCCAAGCCAGGCTCCCCCTGGAAACAGCACATAGAGGTCAGGGGTCAGAGGTTATAGGATAGGGTAGGCCTGGTCCCAGATCTGTTTGTGCTGTCCTGCCAACTCCATTAGTCATTGTCATGCCAAACATCATAGGAGTTGGTTATATAGTACAGATCTAAGGCTAGAGTAAGACTGTAAGGTTGATGGTGGTACGATGGTACTGATACGATGGTACTGGTACCTTCTCTCCAGCAGGCCCCCTTTCTCCGACCAACCCAGGCAGACTAAGTTCCCCCCTGGGACCAGGTAGTCCTGCTACCCCCTCTTGCCCCACGGTGCCCCGCTGACCCTGAGGAAAGAAAGCACAGAGACACAGTCAACATGGGCACACCAAATTTAAACTCGTTGACATGCTGAAAGGAAAGCATGAAAAAGCCTGCTAAACAAATGGTATGTGTAGCCAGTGACTAAGTACAAGTGACATTTAAATCAGCACTGATTCATGGGCCAGGTTCTGTATTTGAAAAGTCTAATAAATACCTAATGAATACGATATTGATCAACTTGTCTGTCTGTGTCTGAAAAGAGACATTGGCGTTGACAGTCAGACATTTATTTGACAGTCAGCCACAGGCTTTTTTTTGTTGGTATTTTATTAGGATCCCCATTAGATGTTGGAAAAGCAGCAGCTACTCTTCCTGGGGTCCAAACAAAACATGAAACATGACGTAATACAGAACATTAATAGTCAAGAACAGACATATCCACACGTACACACAAACTATCTAGGTCAAATAAGGGAGAGGCGTTGTGCCCATGAGGTGTTGCTTTATCTGTTTTCTGAAACCAGGTTTGCTCTTTATTTTAGCAATAATGTCTCTCTATAATACTGTACGCTTTCTTGAATTTGTTCTGGACCTGGGGACTGTGAAAAGACCCCTGGTGGCATGTCTGGTGGGGTAAGTGTGTGTGTCAGAGCTGTGTGTAAGTTGACTCCGCTTTGACAGTGAGACATTGAATTTGACAGTCAGACCTTGACTTTGACAGTCAGATCTCTAAACAGCAGCACTTAAGTAGGTCTTTCCTGACTCATAATCTTCCCTGACAATTTGCTTCAAAAACGTCCATCAAAATGACTGACTGTTGTTGAACTTTTTATAGCGCACTGAGCCGCCGGCAACCGCAGTCGTTTCCCGTTCCAACTGCAGGCCAGCGGTGGCCCAGCGCTGGCTGCGCGTACAGCAGCTACTGTTCCTGGCTCGATCGCCGGCCGTGAGGCGCGAGGATAACTCGTGACACCGCCAAACGCCGGGAGAAAAGGATCCCTCCAAAACGGCAGGAGAAAGTGGTTTGGAATTACAGAGGTCTCGGTTTTGTTGGTACAACCTCAATCCCTGGTCTTGCATAAGGACGGGTAATGTAATTGTCTTGTTCATCAAATCAGTGAGGGGTTTAATCAACTCTGGCTTGGATACTCAGGACACGGCATGCCCATACACACTTATTCATACACTACCCCCTCAAGTGGAACTAATAGGCAATAATGTCCCATCCTACTACACAGTAAGGGCTTTGGTCTGAGAACAACATTGTTCTTTCTTAACCAGACATGTTAACCCACCTGCATTAGGTCAAAAGTCAAATAAATGTAATACACATAAACCTCTTTGTTTTTAGCATTACTACTCTGGCTAAGAGGCTTGAGCAACTCATGTCCTGCCTGCACCCAATGGAATTAACGAGGGTGAGACGATGTGAGAGGTTTTTGAGCAAGGAGGCATGGGAGACGGAGCGAGAGAGACAGAGTGGCAGAGAGGAGAGAGAGAGAGACAGACAAAAGGAGACAGTGAAAGACAGAGTGATAGACAGCTAGTGGTCATACTGTTTTGTCAGTAAGAAGATACTAGGTCTGGGGGATGGTGGTCAGGTCAGGGGGACACAGAGGCTGGTCTATGCTATGGTGCTCATCAGTCTCCTGCTTATTTTTCACTAATAACAAGGGCTCCCCTGACTCTGTCTGACACAGGTTAGACCCACAGAGAGCAGGCTCCAACAAAAACAGCCGCTGACCAGGAGGGTAACCTTTCACTGGTTATGTATTTCAACCAATTCTAAACATGGACATGGAGGGAGAGGAAGAGGTGGAGAAGAAAAGGAAGAAAGAAGAGGAGGAGGATGAAGAAGATGGGGATGATGGTGACGAAGAGTTGAACAAGTAGAGGAGGAGGAAGGGGACAGAGTGTACCGTAAAAGTCTGTCCCTTCAGGGTAGCTGAAGCAGTCATGTACAGTATTGTAGCTATGTGTGTAAAATCACCATGGCTGTTTCCTGCTGGGATCTCCCTCTCCTTGTGAGAGAGTCTGTGTGTTTTCACCGTAAACACCTCCCTCCCTAACTGCCTCTGTGCTACCAGACCTGCTTGTTATGTAACTGACAGACAGGGTGGCTAATACTGAAGTCCCTACACTGCCGGTCTGGCTGTCTGGGGAGCAGGGGAAAGGACATCATGCATAAAATCCCTGCATACTCAGGGCCGCCGGGGCTGCAGACTTCAGTAGAAAGAATCCCATTGAGCTCTGACCACAGAAACCCAAACAAATCAAATAAGCCATTTAATGACCAGTCATTTTCCGCCGAATATCCTTCAGCACTTTAAACACAGCTGGTGGGAGCAGGGCCCGTATTCATAAAGCATCTCAGATAGTAGGAGTGTTGAACTAGGATCCGTTTTGCCTTTTAGATTATAATTACTGGATAGGGTGGACCTGATCCTAGATCAGTGCTCCTACTCTGAGACACTATAAGAATGCGGATCCAGAAGGAGAGGGAGATGAGAATGGGAGGGTCAGCCATATTGAATCCATTAAAAGCTCAATTTATCCGGTGATATGTGGATTTAATGGATTACAGAAGTCTTTCATCCTGATCGCAGTCTAGCCACACTCACATTTATAATGTGTTGTCTTAATCTACTTAGTAATGGGATAATCTCATAACTTTATTCGGTACATTCTTTAGTTTGTCCTTTGTTTGAGATTTCCTGTGACATAGCTAGTGTTGTGATTACGTGTTACGTGGCAGGAGAAATAGACAAGTGAGGTTTTTGAGCAAGGCGGCATGGAAAAAATACCATGCTATTGTCTGAGGAGAGTGCACAACAACAAAACTATTTTATCACGGCAACTGGTTTGATACATTCACCTCTGAAGGTAAATAATGAATTTACACTCAGTAATCTTGCTCTGATTTGTCATCCTGAGGGTCCCAGAGATAACATGTAGCATAGTTATGTTTGATAAAAAATCTATTTCTATATTCAAATGTAGGAACTGGGTTCTACAGTTTGAACCCCTGCTGTCTCTGGCCCCTCGTCCACACCGCCCGGCCATCTAGATGTGTGGAGTTGAGTGTCTTTTCATTCCTGGGAGTGTGTAAACTTAAATGTTTTATTACCATAGCATTTTTGTATGTTCTCTATAGTTATGTACCTGAAAATGTATCATTTGACCAATTTGGGAAACATTTGGGCAAACTACTGATACTACTGATACTGATACTACTTGATACAAAATATTGTGTAGTGATATAATTCTTCACTGGACCAGGCTGAAACTTTGCACACACACTGCTGCCATCTGGGAGCCAAAATCTAAATTACACCTAGACTCCTATCTGAATGAATGGCCTTTCTCTTGCATTTCAAATTTGATGCAAAACATGATGCATGTTTTTTGGGTTTGTATTATCTTTTACCATATCTAATGTGTTATATTCTCCTACATTCATTTCATATTTCCAACAAACTTCAAAGTGTTTCCTTTTAAATTGTATTTTATTTCACCTTTATTTAACTAGGAAAGTCAGTTAAGTACAAATTCGTATTTACGATGACGGCCTACCCCGGCCAAACCCTAATCCAGACGACGCTGGGCCGATTGTGTGCCGCCCAATCACCAGTTGTGTTCCAGCCTGGAATCAAACCAGGGTCTGTAGTGACACATCACTAAGCAAGGATCACTATCACTAAGATGCAGTGCCTTAGACCGCTCCGCCACTCGGGAGTCCCAAATATGTATCCTTGCTTCAGGTCCTGAGCTACAGGCAGGTAGATTTGGTTGTCATTTTAGGCGGAAATTTAAAAAAAGGGTCCTGTCCTTAAGAGGTTTTGAAAGGTAAAAATGTATTAAAAAGGTGGATCGTAAAAATCACTCGGATTCAGACAGCGTGTCAGACTGTCACCCACAGAGATTTAACCATGCTGAGAGAATGGCTCTTAAAAGTTCAATTACTCAATGCAATAAATCCCCTGATTGACTGTGACCTACTGTATAGCATGGAAAGGGCAAGAGTTAATTTAGGGATAGATTGAACCAGAATTTGGGTTTACAGGAGACACTGAATATGGCGATTCTCCTTTAAACTCAGGAAGTACCCATTCAACTTCCCATTCACCAGCTTTCCAAGCTTAATAATGTTTGGTACTTACCAAAGAGTGGAGCTTCGATGAGCAACTATTCTCATTACTGCCATTACGGCCAGTATGTACTTCCAAACAAGGTCTAAATAAAATGGTACATGTAACTGAAAGAAAGGCTTTGCCTGAAAATAATCTAAATAGTGTTTTTGCGCACCTCTTCTGCAATATTAGTAATGGAAATAAAATACACCAAATAAAACCTATCTAGAAATATACAATCACTGTAAAAACATACCCTATATTGTCTACTTTCGTGCTGCTGGATCAGCCGACCTGTGCATGGCAGTAATGAATGATTTTATTGGAGGTGCAGAAGAGTTGGATTTGGTGCATGCCCACTTGGTCAAAAACAATACATGGATTCTTTCCAGACAAGGCATTTTTTCAGATGCATGTAACTCGTTATTTACAATTTTTTTGGAAGTACATACCGGCCGTAATGGCAGTAATGAAGATAGCGAAACTCCCTTCTATGGTAAGTACTGAACGTATTTTGACAATATTAAGTTTGATATATACATACATACACACACACACACACACACACACAACCAGTCAAAAGTTTGGACACATTCAAGGGTTTTTCTTTATGTTTACTATTTTCTACATTGTAGAATAATAGTGAAGCCATCAAAACTATGAAATAACACATGGAATCATGTAGTAACCAAAAAAGTGTTAAACAAATCAAAGTATATATAGCCACCCTTTTCCTTTATGACAGCTTTGCACACTCTTGGCATTCTCTCAACCAGCTTCATGAAGAATGCTTTTCCAACACTCTTGAATCAGTTCCCACATATTCTGAGCACTTGTTGGCTGATTTTCCTTCACTCTGCAGTCTAACTCATCCCAAACCATCTCAATTGGGTTGAGGTCGGGTAATTGCGGAGGCCAGGTCATCTGATGCAGCACTCCATCACTCTCCTTCTTGGTCAAATAGCCATTACACAGCCTGAAGATGTGTTTTGAGTCATTGTCCTGTTGAAAAACAAAGGATATTCCCACTAAGCACAAACCAGATGGGATGGCGTATCGCTGCAGAATGCTGTGGTAGCCATGCTGGTTAAGAGTGCCTTGAATTCTAAATAAATCCCGGACAGTGTCACCAGCAAAGCACCCCCACACCATCACACCTCCTCCTCCATGCTTCACGTTGGGAACCACACATGCGGAGATAATCTGTTCACCTATGCTGCGTCTCACGAAAAGACAGCTGTTGGAACCAAAAAAGTTTGGACTCATCAGACCAAAGACAGATTTCCACCATTCTAATGACCATTGCTGGTGTTTCTTTGCCAAAACAAGTCTCTTCTAATTATTGGTGTTCTTAAATAGTGGTTTCTTTGCAGCATTTCGACCATGAAGGCCTGATTCATGCAGTCTCCTCGGAACAGTTGATGTTGAGATGCGTCTGTTATTTGAACTCTGTGAAGCATTTATTTGGGCTGCAATCTCAGGTGCAGTTAACTCTAATGAACTTACCCTCTGAAGCAGAGGTAACTCTGGGTCTTCCTTTCCTGTGTCGGTAGTCATGAGAGCCAGTTTCATCAAAGCGCTTGATTGTTTTTGCGACTGTGTGTGTGTGTGTGTGTGTGTCAGAGGAGGCTGGTGGGACGAGCTATAGAAAGACGTACTCATTGTGATGGTTGGAATGGAATCAATGGAACGGTATTAAACACATCAAACATATGGAAGCCACATGTTTGACTCCGTTCCATTGATTCCATTCCAGCCACTACAATGAGCACGTTCTTCTATAGCTCCTCCCACCAGCCTCCACTGGTGTGTTTGTGTGTGTGTGTGTGTGTGTGTGTGTGAGGGACAGGATATGTTGACTGATCACTGCGATTTCGGACGTTTGAAAAGGTCCCGAGAATGTCGATATATGCATTCCTCTGCGCTCACCGTGAAAAATGGTTGCCCAGCACAGGGAGCACACTCTAGATGTGTGGAGCCAGTGTGCGCTGCTTAGACCCCTGCGCCGCTCAGACCTCTGCGCCGCTTAGACCCCTGCGCCACGGCAGTTCACAATGTTCTAGCAAGCCGTGAGAATACATGAGAATATTGATGATACCTGGTGGTAATTTTGTTTTAAACCTTCCCCAAACCATAGCCCTAATCTTAACCACTTGAAAATAAACGTAACCCTTTGAGTTGTTTCTGTTTTAACCCTGTAACCACGCATGATTAACTCTGTAACCATGCGGAATTAACTCTGTAACCATGCGGAATGAATGCATCAAAAATAGACTGTGATCTTTTTGGGATATGATGCCTACCTGTCGCCCAGCCTTCCCTGGAAAACCTGGTAACCCAACTAGTCCTGGGAGGCCGTCAGGCCCAGCGTATCCCTCCATGCCTCTGGGTCCAGGTAAACCAATGGCCCCCTGGGAAATACAAAACAACAATATCAGACTCAATCTGTCAAGTCTCCATGGAAATACTTGTAAAGGCATTAGCTATGGGAGCTAACCTGAATGTTCAGGTCTCAGCCAGACAAGGTCACTTATCACTAGTGCAGTTGATCCAACCAGCTATGCTACGATTCACTAACCCTCTCATCTCCCAACCTTTTCCAGTGCCTCCTCCCCCATTAATTGGCTGTATATCCATCTACCTTCAGCGACATCTGGAATTAAGAGATGCATTCCTGACTGGCAGTGATGGACTGGGATCTAAAACTGTTTTATGGAAAATAAAGGGAAGTTCATTTTGACCTCAACCTATTGCTATGTTCTAATGTTGTAAAGACTTACTATTCTGTATACTGCACTGAACATTCTGTCTTGCTACTTCAACAAAACAAACCCAATGAAATGTCACTTCATGGAGAGAATACACTACCGTTCGAAAGTTTGGGGTCACTTAGAAATGTTCTTGTTTTTTGAAAGAAAAACTATTTTTTTTGTCCATTAAAATAACATTAAATTGATCAGAAATACAGTGTAGACATTGATAACGTTGGAAATGACAATTGTAGCTGGAAACGGTTGATTTTTAATGGAATATCTAGATAGGCGTACAGAGGCCCATTATCAGCAACCATCACTCCTGTGTTCCAATGGCACGTTGTGTTAGCTAATCCAAGTCTATCATTTTAAAAGGCTAATTGATCATTAGAAACACTTTTCCAATTATGTTAGCACAGCTGAAAACTGTTTGAGCTGATTAAAGAAGCAATACAACTGGCCTTCTTTAGACTAGTTGAGTATCTGGAGCATCAGTATTTGTGGGTTCGATTACAGGTTCAAAATGTCCAGAAACAAAGATCTTTCTTCTGAAACTCATCAGTCTATTCTTGATCTGAGAAATGAAGGCTATTTCATGTGAGAAAAGGCCAAGAAACTGAAAATCTCATACAACGCTGTGTACTACTCCATTCACAGTACAGTACAAACTGACTCTAACCAGAATAGAAAGAGGAGTGAGAGGCCCCAGTGCACAACTGAGCAAGAGGACAAGTACATTAGTGTCTAGTTTGAGAAACAGCATCCCAGAGTCGCCTCTTCACTGTTGACGTTGGGACGGACTGGTGTTTTGCGGGTACTATTTAATAAAGCTGCCAGTTGAGGACTTGTGAGGCGTCTGTTTCTCAAATGAGACGCTCTAATGTACTTGTCTTCTTGCTCAGTTGTGCACCGGGGCCTCCCACTCCTCTTTGTATTCTGGTTAGAGTCAGTTTGCGCTGTTCTGTTTCTCAGAACAATAGACTGATGAATTTCAGAAGAAAGTGCTTAATTTCTGGACATTTTGAGCCTGTAATCAAACCCCCAAATGCTGATGCTCCAGATACTCAACTAGTCTATAGAAGGCCAGTTTTATTGCTTCTTTAATCAGCTCAAACAGTTTTCAGCTGTGCTAACATAATTGCAAAAAGGCTAATGATCAATTAGCCTTTTAAAATTATACACTTCAATTGGCTAACCCAACGTGCCATTGGAACACAGGAGTGATGGTTGCTGATAATGGGCCTCTGTACGCTTTCGTAGATATCACATAAAAAATCTGCCGTTTCCAGCTAAAATAGTCATTGACAACAATAACAATGTCTACACTGTTTTTCTGACGAATTTTATGTTATTTTAATGGACAAAAAAGAAAGGTTTTCTTCCAAAAACAAGAACATTTCTAAGTGACCCCAAACTTGTGAACGGTAGTGTATGTTCTGGACATAGTTATGGAGTGCTCTGTAAATACCATCACTCAGCATGCTCTCCGCAATAACTCTTTCTGTGTTGTTTCCATCACTCCATGACCTCCCCCCATAATCTCTCCTTCCCAGTTTCTCTCTCACCTTCTCCACTTCTCTCACCTTGTTTCTCCCCCATACAAAGCAGTCCATAACGATGTAAATGTCCTCTCCAAGCAACTTATTGCATGGGGTTTGTTTATTGTAGTACTGTAGTACAGAATGTACGGTTGAGTATATCTCTTTCCTCCCTCTGTACCTCTCTACATCTCTCTCATCTCCTTCAGTCTTCACTCTATGTCCACTCTGCATTGTGGTGATGCGATACTTACTTCAACACCAGCGGTCCCAGTCAGGCCCCTCACTCCTTTCTTTCCTTCTAAGCCCTGTAAAAATGCACACAGACACACAATCTAATAATATACACATTCACATAGACAGATACAGACAGATACACATAGATACAGACAGATACACATAGATACAGACAGATACACATAGATACAGACAGATACACATAGATACAGACAGACACACATAGATAGACAGACAGACAGACAGACAGACAGACAGACAGACAGACAGACAGACAGACAGACAGACAGACAGACAGACAGACAGACAGACAGATGCATACATTCCAACTGTTTAGTACCAGTAAATCCTTAAAAAATAAATAAACTAAATGGACGTATACATATTCTATTAGAGTTCTGTGTAGTGCATGTTTAACTCATGGACCTCTAGTCTTGTGTTATTCTAGTAAGGTATATATTTCTAAGGCCTAACGTGCGTGCAATATGTGAAGACCACATTCAGGCTCTATTCAAAACTCCACGCCAAGGTGAATACATTCACAGGAATCCTATCTCTATACAGTATCCACTCAATCTGAATAAATAGGCAAATAGGCCAACTCACATGTCTTAACAAGTCAAAGGTGTTTAGAACTAGGTACAGTATGTAGATAACCCAGCTTGTGTTAGGAAATATGTAGATCAAAGAATAATATACATAAAGAGCTACATTCCATGAAGAGCAACGTTATGTAAGAAATAAGCATTTTCACAGCTGAAAATGTATATTCACATTATTAAGCTGCAGTTAAAATCATTCAGACTTCAAGTGAAATAATTCAGAATTGAAACAAAATTATTGTGATTTGAGGTGAAATAATTCAGACTTGAAGTGAAGTAATTCATTTTTCCCAAAAGTTTAACTGATGCCAACGTTTTGCATTCCAGTATATATTCTCAAGCTTGCCTTTCGTGTTCAGAGAATAAAATAAGAAAATTAAGAGTCATTGAAGCATGAAGTGCACAGTGGGTGGCCAAACAAACAATTATCTTCTTTCACCCCCCCCCCCCCCCATTTCCCTTCATTCCTCATTCCTCTTTCTCTAATATCAAAGGCACCGATGTTCAACCCTGTCTGCATTGTTTTGGCCCAGTCTGATTTCATGGCAGTAAAATCGTTTTTGTCTCTCCCTTCATGTTTTCTGTTATGAGGAGGTAGCAGAACCAAGCAAAGGCGAGAGAATGCTTACACGCTGGCACTTCAGATCGTTGATCGAGAGCAAAAAGAGGGATAGGTTAAAACCAATTATCTCTCCGGTTATCTAACAGCTATCATGTTAGGAGTTGCAGTTTGGAAGTGAGTGTCTCCTCTTCTATCATAGTACGGACAGGTGATTGCTTATTAAACCTAACCCTCGTGGTGTTCAGAGCCAAGGAAGCCTGTAGGAAGGCTTCTACAGTAGCCTGGTGATAACACTTTATTGACCATCTACAGTGTACTGTAACAGTTCATCTAGAGATCTAGGGAAACATGATTTAACAAACTCTGTCCTTTCCTTTCCCCAAGCCTGGAGCAGCATGAATCAGACACAGGGATTCACAAATAATCACACACACGCACCTGAGTTCCCATTTCTCCTTTTGGGCCCTGTTCTCCAGGTTCCCCTGGTGTTCCCTAGACAACAAAAATCGCACTTATTTGATTTATTCTTATGTCAATGTGCAAAATGTGACACAGAAACCAATGCTGATAAGACCTACACAGAGTATTGTGTTGGACTTACAGGAAGGCCTGGCGCTCCAACAGCCCCACGATGTCCAGTGGTACCCATATGACCCTGAAAACAACAACGAGACAAACACATCATATTCGGGTGAAACACTACAGCCACAAAGTCATTTCAACTGGGTATATAAACGAGGAGATTAAGGCAGGTCATTTAGTGACAGCTAGGGGTCAGGGGACAGTCAACTGTGTCTTGTTCCACTATGTGCTACACAAGGTTATCAGAGGTAAGCCTGGCCCTTCAGGTTGAAATGTTTCACAATAACAATGTGGGAGCGTTAAACAGTGTGCAAGTATCGATATTTCTTTCAACAGCAGTAAACACCATATGGTCCTCTAAGGTGCATACCATATGAATAACAAACCCACATAGTACTGTAGTTCCCAGGCCAAGCTGTGTAGGTACATCTTTTATTACAGTGGGCTGTAGGTGGCTCAGACTAAATGGGCTCTATAAATTTACCACTAAGTGGGGGGAAGCCCCATAGGTCGACCCGGCCGTGGAGACGCACGCACGCACGCACGCACACGCACACGCACACACACACACACACACACAGGTAGCATTAAGGACCTTTAGTTTAATGGAATCCTGAAAGTCACTCAAGCCTCTCAACAAGTGCCAAATAAAGATTAGCCACTGTGACTTTGAACCCAGATCCAGTTCAGCAGGAAAATGCTTATAAATGCTTAATGACCCAGTGCACTCAAAACACTTTCCTGTGTTTTATATATTTCCAAACGAGGTTGGAATAATACTGTGAAATTGTGAAAATTATGATAATGCCCTTTAAATGTAAGAGCTGTTTGAAAAGACTGCCTGAAATTTCAGCCTGTTTTGGTGGGATGGAGTTTTGGCCTGCCTGGTGACATCACCAGGCGGTAAATTAGTTAATAGACCAATAGGAAAGAGAGTTCTCTACCAATAACAGCTATGTGTCAGTCTTCCCCTCCCCAATTAGACCAATGTCAGAAAGTCCTAGGAAAATTCTTGCTTGAGAAATTGCTCTTGCTAAGAAGCATTTATTTTCTACCTTTTGGCAATTTTGATTGAAAACAATCACAGTTAGCTACTTAATTGTTACTCATTGCATTGGGCCTTTAAAGCTATCTCTCTCTCTCTCTCTCTCTCTGGCAGACTGTCTGAGGAGGGCTGCGTTTTGGGAAACTATTTATAGGAGGGGAGAAGTCTGGCAAATGTCCCGCTGGGGATTCTGGGATTCCACTCTCCACGACTTTCATCTTGTCCTGCTAACTTCACACCTGACTTGAACTGTTTGTGTGTGTTTCATCAGTATGAGTTTTCAGTGTCTATGCCAATAGCACCAGATTTCCTCCTGGCTTATCGCTAGGAATTCAGTAATCCGGGATGCTCTGTGTCTCAGATATGCATGTGTGGTCTCAACAGGCCTGCTTTTCAACCCAGCACCAAAAAAGAAGAAGAAAGGAAGCAGAACAGAAAAACAACCTGAAATGTGATTTTGTGATACATTTGATGTTGTGGTTTTTACGCTGGTTTTACCTGATATCCCTCATCTCCAGGCTCTCCGCGATCTCCTCGCTCGCCCGGGGGACCCTGCCAAAACACACACACACCATCAGATGAGTAGGGCGACCACTTTGTGACAAAGTGTACATTAGGGCTCTGAATATGTTGAGGAACAGCTGTATTTCACCTGTAACATTCTGCCATGGATCATCTTAGTTTAGGCTTGAGTGAAACACTAAGTGCCAGTGTATCTGTCATAGTATGGGCTTTAGCCCACAATACCGTCTTTCACATAGGTTACACTACTTACAATCTGTACTGAGGGTCATCTACTATACCACTTTGGACATCCACTCTCTTGGACCTCTGTTCAGCATGGTTGGACAGCTATACCTCAAGCAACACCACTATTAGAAAACTCTTATATAATGCTTTAATAGGGTGACATTCTGACTCACCCCTAAGCCACACACACATAGGAAAAGGAAGGATAAGTTGAAGGAAGGCAAGACCTACTGGTTCACCTAGTGGCCCGGCAGGTCCTGATGTCTTACTGTCTTCTCCGGGGTAACCCTGAAACACAACAAACTTAATCAGCTCATAACTCAGGACATTTGGCCTAAAATATGCTGAACACGGAGATCTAAGATTTGTCGAGCTCTATTTTAATAAGCCTAATGCAAGGGTACATCTAAGCTCTGGTGGTAACGCACTAGGTCCAGGAGTGCGTCCTCAATATTTCCACAGCTGTTATTATGAGCTCAATAGCTGGCGGTGGCACAAAATGGCGTGTTTTGATGAATAAACGAGTTGTACGTGTAACGAGGGTTTGACCACTCACTGGCCAATCAAGACATTCCATGGCTTAACACTACATGTCTCAAGTTCTGCAGGTTATTGAAGGTCTTCGCGCTGTCTTCAACTCCGACTCGGCTAGGGGCATGGAATATCCTAGTCCATTAAGGCTTGATACTACAGCTTGTTAAATAGCATAGGCTACAGTAATGAGTGATAGGAACAGAAGATGAAAACAAATCCAGTGTTTTGCTCAATATGTTCGTAGTATTGACAGTCAACATTGTTGTAATTGGCTGTAACGAGTATTTGGCCTTTACACATCGCATTTCTCCTAAAAAAAAAAAAAATGACTGGTTCCTGTAAATTGTATTGCATGTGTGAGGCACGTTCTCAATAAGCAAGTTATACATGTTTCTAAGTACGAGTTTCACTGGATTATCTAATCTCTCGTTCCATGTTTTTTTTTTTTTTATGGACATCCAAAATAATAACAGGAGCACGTTAAAATAATGTAATAGCCCACATATATAAAAAATGGGATGTCTGCTTTCAAGGATTTGATGTAATCTATCACATGACATTTAGTGGTCCTTTTGGGTACTTCAGATTATCACAGGTGTCATATCTGTCCCTCTGTGTGGCACATATATATATATTTTGGATGACAAAGCAGTAAAACCTTATCCTGAATATTGGTGTTCAATAGGATGGTTTCAGCATGAAATCGCCTTTATATATATATATTGTTTGACACTATTTATTTTACTATGTCAATATGTGTGTTTTGGCATCAAACTGGTGACAGTTGAGTTGCAGAGTTAATTGAGTTGCAGAGTTAATTGAGTTGCAGAGTTAATTGAAAAAAAATGCCATTCTTGATTAGCCCTTTGCTAATTGCATCCTATTTCTTGGAAGATTTAGGCTTTCTGATAATAATAGTAAAATATCACTTTTATCCCCCACATTTAAAGAAAATACATTTTTGCTACCTCGGGGCGACACTGTTCCATAAGGGTACTAAAACACCAAGGAAAATCAGATATTTCCAGAACATTTATTAAGTGAAATAATATGTATCCTATTAAACACCAATGGATTCACAAAGTTGATGGTTTATATTTAGGATAATATTTTACTGCTATGTCATTCTATGTTGAATTTTTTTATTATCTTATTTAATGTTTTCATATATTTTGCATGCGATAAGGCTGTGATAATCTGAAGTACCCAAAAGGGCCACTAGTAAAAACAAGCACTCTTTTTTATAAGAAAATACAAGTTGGGCATAAACTAGTATTTCACTGCCTCTCAAACCTGATTCTGGGGTTCCTTCTTCCTTTTTGTGTGGCAAAAAAGGTTTTCTGTTTCCTGAGGGCAACGATGTACAGTAGAGGGTTAGATCCTTTTTTTATTAATTATACTATTTTCTCTGGAACCATATGATCTATCTAGTAGAAACTCATGGACAATATGGACAGATAAAAAAAAAAGAATACTATATGAATATATATATTTTTTAAAGCTATTCAAGTACAAATTGCCAAAGTTACAATAGATTGCCATAGATTTTCTGTTATACCCAAATTTCTTAAGATTACGGTAACTTTGGTAAATTACCGGTAGCTTTGCGACCCTATACTCGTAATATAGTAATGTATACTATGGGCTCTATTTTCAGCTGCTGTTAAGTCAGAATTAGGCCTTCATGGTTGAATTGCTGCAAAGAAACCACTACTAAATGACACCAGTAACAGTGTTGTTCCCATCCGTGAAGCGCGGTGGAGGTGTGATTGTGTGGGGGTACTTTGCTGGTGACACTGTCTGTGACTTAATTAGAATTCAAGGCACACTTAACCAGCATGGCTACCTGGAAAAGCATTCCAGGTGAAGCTGGTTGAGAGAATGCCAAGAGTTTTCAACGCTGTCAAGGCAAATGGTGGAAAATGGTGGCTACAAATATAAAATATATTTTGATTTGTTTAACACTTTTCTGGTTTCACGATTCCATATGTGTTATTTCATAGTTTTAATGGATTCACTATTATTCTACAACATAGAAAATAGTACAAATTAAAACAAATGGTAGGTTTGTCCAAACTTTGGACTGGTACTGCATATATACAGTCTGCATATTTTGTTTTGTGTGACTATTCTTCTGGGGGAGCTGCAGAACACTCAGCACCCTTACTTCCCACCGCTATGGAGATTAATTCACCTTTCAGCAGATAAAACTATACTACATAAAGTGCCTTCGGAAAGAATTCAGACCCCTTGACTTTCTCCACATTTTGTTACGTTCCAGCCTCATCCTAAAATTGATTAACTTGTTCTTTCCCTCATCAATCTTTATTTCATCTTTATTTAACTAGGCAGGTCAGTTAAGAACAAATTATTATTTAGAATGACGGCCTACCCCGGCGATGCTGGGCCAATTGTGCACCGTCCTATGGGACACACAATCACGGCCAAATGTGATACAGCCTCGATTCGAACCAGGGACTGTAGTGACGCCTCTTACACTGAGATGCAATGCCTTAGACCGCTGTGCCACTCGGGAGCCCCACACAATAACCCGTAATGACAAAGCAAAAACAGGTTTAGAAATGTTTGCTAATTTGCCACAAGCTGCACAGCTATTTTCAGGTCTCTCCAGAGATGTTCAATCGGGTTCAAGTGCAGACCCTGTCTGGGCCATTCAAGGACATTTAGAGACTTGTCCCGAAGCTACTCCTGCATTGTCTTGGCTGTGTGCTTAGGGTTGTTGTCCTGTTGGAAGGTGAACCTTCGCCCAGTATGAGGTCCTGAGCGCTCTGGAGCAGGTTTTCATCAAGGATCTCTTTGCTCCGTTCATCTTTCTATCAATCTTGACTAGTCTCCCAGTCCCTGCCAATGACAAACATCCCCACAGCATGATGCTGCCACCACCATGCTTCACCATAGGCATGGTGCCAGGTTTCCTCCAGACAAGACGCTTGGCCTTCAGGCCAAAGAGTTAAATCTTGGTTCTCATGGTCTGAGAGTCTTTAGGTGCCTTTTGTCAAACTCCAAGTTGGCTGTCGTGTGCCTTTTACTGAGGAGAGGCTTCCGTCTGGCCACTCAACCATAAAGGTCTGATTGGTGGAGTGCTGCAGAGATAGTTGTCCTTCTGGAAGGTTCTCCCATCTCAAAAGAGGAACTCTGGGTTCTTGATCACCTCCCTGGCCAAGGCCCTTCTCCCCTGATTGCTCAGTTTGGCTGGTCTGCAAGCAGGAAGAGCCTTGGTGGTTGCATACTTCTTCCATTTAAGAATGATGGAGGCCACTGTGTTCTTGGGGACCTTCAATGCATCATTTTTTTGTTCCCCTTCTCCAGATCTGTGCCTCAACACAATCCTGTCTCAGAGCTCTACGGACAATTCTTTTGACCTCATGGCTTTGGTTTTTGTTTTGACATGCACTGTCAACTGTGGGACCTTATGTAGACAGGTGTGTGCCTTTCCAAATCATGTCCAATCAATTGAATTTACCACAGCTGAACTCCAAGCTGTGGAAACATCTCAAGGGTGATCAATGGAAACATGATGGTCCTGAGCTCAATTTCGTGTCTCATGGAAAAGGGTCTGAATAGTTATGTAATTAAGATGTATTTTATTTTATTTGCATTACATTTGCAAAGATTAATAAAAATGTGTTTTTCGCTTTGTCATTATGAGGTATTGTGTCAGATTGCTGAGGATTTTATTTTTTTAATACAGGCTGTGTGAAGCGGTTTATAGTTGTCTGTGTGTAGTAGTTATAGCAGTCATGATATGAAGGTTTGGCTTGTCAAGTTTTTTTCGCCTGGTCACAGACAGCTGATGTGTTGTGCACTGAAGTCCACAAGCGAAGAGAAAAGGTGAGAGGAGGTGCACACGTAGATAGTTGCGAGAAGGAATTATATATACAACGAGCAAAGTGATCATGCTGTTGTTATGTAGCTCCTATAAAAGTGAACTGTGTTTGCGTGTGATCAAGGGTGTATTCATTCCACCTATTCTGTTAAAAATAAATCTTAAACAGTAGCAAACTAAATTAAACTGGGATAAAAATGCCTGAATTGGTCCAATAGATATTCACATTTGCAACTGTTGGACTAATGATTACTCCCTAGATCATCTAGATGCAGGCAAGAGTGGTATTGAACGTGTCACTCTCTGTCACCTTGATTACTCAAAATTGTGTTTGCGTTTGATCATGGGGTGTATTCATTACACCGATTCTGTTGAAAAACGTTTCTTAAACAAAAGCTAAATAAATTAAACTGGGATAAAAAAAACTGAATTTGTCCAATAGAAATTCACATTGGCAACTGTTGAACTAATGATTGCTCCCTAGATCAGCTAGATGCAGGCAAGAGTGTGCAGCTGTATTAAATGTGTCACCATGATTACTCAAAATTGTATACATTTAACATTTTCATTCATAGCCTAGGTTGTAGTAACCTCATGATGGGTACAGGGAAAATTTTAGTATAATGTAGTAGCCTAAACCTGTTGATGTTACATTGAGCTGGGTGAATGGAATATGAATGACAGTCATCTAATATGCATGCTTTTCGTAGAGTTGCCTCACATTAGCTGTACTTGGGGGAGGCTCCCACCAAACATTCCGCTCCCTGCATTTACATGACCATCCATTCGGGTCTGGAATTTAGCGATTTTATTACGGTTTTGGTTAGCGATTGTATCACCTCATGGTTTTCTTTTTGACCTGCCTAGTTGAGGGCCTCTCTCCGGCCTCCTCCTATTACCTGCTGCACTGCTCCCCGCCTGCCATGGTCTCTCTCTCTCTCTCTCTCTCTCTCTCTCTCTCTCTCTCTCTCTCTCTCTCTCTCTCTCTCTCTCTCTCTCTCTCTCTCTCTCTCTCTCTCTCTCTCTCTCTCTCTCTCTCTCTCTCTCTCTCTCTCTCTCTCTCTCTCTCTCTCTCTCTCTCTCTCTCTCTCTCTCTCTCTCTCTCTCTCTCTCTCTCTCTCTCTCTCTCTCATCATTAGCGTACACTGCAGACTTTTTACTGATCTGCTGTTGGACGATTTGATTAGTGATTCTTGCTATGTTTGTATTATTATTAAGGAATGCTTTTTGTATGAAGTCGTAGCTCATTTAACATTAGTGTTCTGTTAACTTTGTACGTGCTTAGCGCTGCGTTTTCTCTCACATGTTAATTGATAGGGCAATAAACAAACATGCTGCTGTTGCTCATTTTGCTGTTGTCTACCCTTGGCTTTTACAAGGTTGGCGATACTTTTAGAGCCCGTTGCTCTGTGAATGAGGGAATATATTACTGTTTCTCCCTTGTGCCTTGGGAAAAACCACACTCTTGCTCTGTGAATGAGGGAATATATTACTGTTTCTCCCTTGTGCCTTGGGAAAAACCACACTCTTGCTCTGTGAATGAGGGAATATATTACTGTTTCTCCCTTGTGCCTTGGGAAAAACCACACTCTTGCTCTGTGAATGAGGGAATATATTACTTTTTCTACCTCGTGCCTTGGGAAAAACCACACTCTTGCTCTGTGAATGAGGGAATATATTACTGTTTCTCCCTTGTGCCTTGGGAAAAACCACACTCTTGGTCTGTGAATGCATGTGAGAACTCTGCACATTTCTCCCAAACAACATGTGAGAAATCATACTTTTGCGTTTACATGTCAGGACTGTTCTCTTGGTACTTAACCATGTCTCTGAACTTTACACATCTCCTGAAATATGTGTCGTTAAAGACTCTGGTGACTGTGGATTGTTGTTCAAGTGCTGTCTGTAAATCCAAATGTTGTAACCCCCGATCTAGACATGCCATTATCTTGCTGCTTCTACTGTCTGGAAATGTGCAATCTAACCCAGGTCCTGAAATTCTTACCCCTGCCGAATTCAGTAGTCGGCAGGGGTTGTATTGGATTTGTATTTTCAAATTGTTATCACAGCATGTCAACTCTGAGTTGGTCTTGATGGGGGATCTTAATAAGGATTGGTTAACATCTAGCTCTGATCAACTCAAAATTCTATGCAATACCTATAATCTCACTCAGATTGTCAACAGTGTAACTAGGTTGAATGTAAAGTATCATCTGAAAACCTCTGATTGATTTGATCTTAACCAATACTTCTCATCGTTTTAATGCATCTGGTATTTTTGACAAATTACATACGTCATCACTGTGCTATTGCCTGTGTGAGAGATTCCTAAGTGATCTCCACGTGTCATTACGAAAAGAAACTGGAAGCAGTTTGATATTCAAGGTTTTTTACATTAAGTATTTAGCATTGAATGGAATAGATTTGAATGAATCCCTGATGTCGAATTAGCCTTTTCTTACTTCTACAACGCATTCCGAGATGTATGCAATAGGCATGCCCCTTTAAAAAAAAATCATGATTAAGGGCAGAGAGAACCCTTGGTTTACTGATGAATTTACTAAAATCATAATGGAACAAAATGCCATGTGGGCTAAAGCAATAGGGTCTGGTTCGGCGGATGGTTGGATGGCTTTTAAACGTCTTCGAAATCTGGGTGTGGCTATGACCTGAAAACTGAAAGCAGACCACTACCTTAGATCTACCTCATATAATTTAAATCATCCCTCCCAATTTTGACAAGTAGTGAAAGGTTTGGAGTGCAAAAAAGATACACAGCTTCCCAAACAATTGTTGGTAGACACACAGATTGTAACTGAGAGAACCTCTATTCTAAAAGCCTTAAATCAGCATTTTCTAGATGCAGACAGTTTATTTGAAAAGGTTAAACGTCTAAATGAGCCCCCTGTGAATTTACCTGACACCCCTGTGCACTCCTTCACCAGTGTTCTCATTCTCATGAGAAGTGCGTAAAGCCCTGAAAGAAATAGATAGAAAGAAATCGCCTGGCCCTGATGATCTTGAGCCCCGCCTCCTACATCTCGCTGAAGAAATCATTGCTCCCCCTCAACACGTATTTTTAACCTCACGCTTGACATTAAGGAAATCCCTAAGTTATGGAAATCTGCTTTTGTACTGCCTCTCCTGAAAGGTGGAGATTCTTCGCTAGATGACAGCTATCGACCCATATCAAAATTGTCTGTACTGTCTAAGGTACTGGAATCCTTAGTTAGTAGGCAGCTGAAGGACTACCTCCAAGAAAACAACATCTTAAATGGAATGCAATCACGTTTTAGGTCTGGCCACAGCATTGTTTCAGCATCATTGAAGCTTTTAAATGACATCCATTGTGCTCTTGACAAGAAGTTACATTGTGTGTCTTTATTGATTTATCGAAGGCATTTGACACCGTGGACCATGCTGTGCTGGTGCAAAGGTTAAAATGTTATTGAATTGCTGGTCATGCTCTAGATTGGTTTATAAATTAACTATCGAATTGTACAAAATGTGTAATGGCTGATGGTTGTAAATCTGAGTCCATAGAATTGTGCTCAGGTGTTCCGCAAGATTCTATTTTGGGCCCACTGTTGTTCATTTTGTATATCCTCAACATTTGGGACCATATTAAAACAACAGATGTTAATTTTATGCAGATGACACTGTTCTTTATTCAAGTGGTAGTAGTTTATCTAGTTTAGCAATTGAAAATGCCCAAAGAGCATTTAACACCATACAACAGAATCTGTATGATTTGAAGCTGAATTCGGTTCAAACAAAATGCATGGTATTTTCTAATGCCTAATCATGTCATTGCTACATTGGATGGACATACTATGTAACTAATCCCGATCAGGTCAAAGTGTACAAATATTTGGGAGTGTGGGTGGATGACAAGCTGAGCTTCACTGTTCATGTAGAGAACATAGAAGCTCAAGCTGGAAATAGGTTTTTATTACCGGCACAAGGCTTGTTTTTCTCTGGAGGCCAGGAAGGAGCTGGTATGATGTACATTGCTGCCGGCTTTAGATTTTAGTGATGTTATATACAGCTCTGGAAAAAATGAAGAGACCACTGCAAAATTATCAGTTTCTCTGATTTTACTATTTATAGGTATGTGTTTGGATAAAATGAAAAATGAAAACTTTTGCTTTATTCTATAAACTACTGACAACATTTCTTCCAAATTCCAAATAAAAATATTGTCAAAAAAAAAACAACTGGTCAAAATAACAAACCAGATGCAGTGTTGTCAGACCTCGAATAATGCAAAGAAAATAAGTTCATTTTCATTTTTAAACAACACAACAACAATGTTTTAACTTAGGAAGAGTTCAGAAATCTATATTTGGTGGAATAACCCTGATTTTCAATCACAGCTTTCATGCGTCTTGGCCTGCTCTCCACCAGTCCTTCACATTGATGTTGGGGGACTTTATGCCACTCCTGGCAGCAAAAGTTCAAGCAGCTCAGCCTTGTGACCATCCATCTTCCATCTTCCTCATGGGCTGGCCCATGACAGGGTCTTGATCTGGTGGTCCTCCAGTTGTCCTTTTCTGCAAATAAACGCTCTAAATGACAATATTTGTATTTGGAATTTGGGAGAAATGTTGTCAGTAGTTTATAGAATAAAACAACATTTTTAATTTTACCCAAACACATACCTATAAATAGTTAAACCAGAGAAACTGATAATTTTGTAGTGGTCTCTTCATTTTTTCCAGAGCTGTATATGCAGGGCTCAACCACTACCCTGAGAGAACTTGATTCAGTATATCATGTGGCCCTCAGGTTCATTATCAATCAAAAATGTCTAACACATCATTGTGATCTCTACAGCGCCACTGGCTGGGCGTCATTGACCTTGTGTAGGCTTAAGCGCTGGTATACACAGATTTATAAGGCCATATTGGGTAAAATGCCACTTTATCTCTGTTCATTTTTAATCAGATCAGTAAATAAATATAAATGACGGTCCCATTCTCATTTGCTTTTAACAGTACCAAGACTTAGAACAGGTTATGGTAGAAATAATTTTAGTTACTCAGCTCCGTGGTCCTGGGATTCTCTCCTGAACATTAGTCACGTTGGTGGTTTAAACACTTGGTCGATGTAAATATCATAGAAGAGTGTAATTGTCTTTAGGTCAGCTTTATTGTTTTTCTTTTTTTCTTTACGTAATATGTAATTGTTGTACTGTATGTGTGTCTATAGTTTTGTTCAATGTTATGTTAGTGTGTGTAAGTTGTTTTGCCTGAAACTTTGTTCCCCCTGCTGCTGTTGGACCAGGTCTCTCTTGAAAATGTTTACTCAATGAGAAAAACCTGTATAAATAAAGGCAAAAACATTATATATATATATATATATATATATATATATATATATATATATATATATGCTATAATAGAAATACGGCCTTGCTCAAAAAAAAAGCTATCATCCTCCCTCATCTTAAACGGCACCAACTGCCGCTTGTTTTGACTTAAATCTATTTGAAAATCTATGGCAAGCCCTGAAAATATATTTCTTTACAATGATCAACAACCAATTTGACAGAGCTTGAAGTATTTTGAAAATAATAATGGGAAAGTGTTGCACAATCCAGGTGTGGAAAGCTCTTAGAGACTTGCCCAGAAAGACTCACAGCTTCAATAGCTGCCAAAGGTGCATCTGCAAAGTATCGAGTGTGAATACTAATCTAAATGAGATATTTCTGCGTTTCATTTTCAATACATTTTCAATTTTTTCTAAAAACATGTTTTCACTTTGTCATTATAGGGTATTGTGTGTAGATGGGTGAGAGAAAAAAACAAACGATTTAATCCATTTAAATTTAAAGTCAAAGGGTATGAATACTTTCTGAAGGCACTCTACATGGCATATATTTTCAAAAGTCTAAAAATGTAATACTGTGTGCAGAAGGAGGACAAAAAAACATGCAAATGCTCACGTTACCTTTTCACCTTTGGGCCCAGGAGGTCCAATGGATCCTGGCTTACCAGTGTGGCCCTAAGAATAACCAAACCCATGATTATTCACCTGACAAGTCATATACTGCAACTCACTGTAGACAGACAGTACAATAACACAGAACTTGACATGGCGTAGATTGTCAACATGTGTTAACAGTGTATAATTATGATGCCTTATAATAAACACACTAAGGACAGCAAAGGAGAGAGATATTTCCCTGGTATAATTACTTATTTGGCAGGCCCTCAGAAATCACTCAAAAACTTGGGTGGGGTGTGTGAGCAAGCTAAGAGTGAGTGTACAATACAAACTAACTAAATAGATACAAGGTGAACTTGTGGTGCCCTACATCGTTATCTAACTAAAAAACAGAATTAGACTGGCAATGACCTGGCGTCCTCCGGAGTTGCCAGAGGATTTGGGTATAAGGGTTTGAGGTTGACCATATCCAATTTACCTTTCTTCTTTGTTCCTGTTTGGCTAGGTGTGTGTTGCTGTGGTATTATTGATACATTCTGTTGTCTAGTTGTGTTTGACTCAAAAACAGAATGAAAACTGGCAATGACCTGGCTGTTGAGGTGCCAAAGAATTTGGTTTTAAGGGTTTGGGGTTGGGCTTTACCATTTCCAGTATAGCTTTCTTCTCTGTTCTGGCTTGACATTTTGTTTGCTTTGGTATTGATACGACACAGGTGTCCTGTTGTCTAGTTGTATTTGGCTGCAGAGCACTGTTGGTGTATGTTTGTGTGTGTGTGCAAGCTTGGTAGTGATTCGACACCAGGTGTTCTGTTGTCTTGTGTTGGACTAGAGAGAAGCCAGAAGGCGAGGCAGCGGCCACGGCCACACCTTGCTTGTCAGAGGAAAAGATGGTTCCAATCCACACATTATTTCACTTCAAGAGTGAAGGTTCAAAGCCAATGCAAAAATACACAGAAAGAGACAGCCAGGGGAGTTGGCAATGGATGCCACCTCTTTAAGGAACTCTGGAATGGGCTTAAAGAGACTTAGAGATGACCTGAGGGTGTGTTGCGTTCAGTGGGATGTGTAGGAACAGAACAAAGGCCATGTCAGATCCTCTCAGGTCCTTTGGGGTGAATCTCTCTGAGGCAGTGCTTGACTTGGACTGAAATAAGTGCCAGTGCTCATTTTGGGTGCCGGAACTGTTTATATTTAGGTGCAGGAGCTCCACAATACTTATGATCTAATATTCTATAAGAGGAACAGGAGCTGAAGCAGTAGAACATTTTGAGGTGCAGGTATTCAGCTCTGGTGAGCTCCTGTCCAAGTCAAGCACTGCTTTGAGGTGAATAGAGACAAATCTGATAAGGACACTCATGGAGTCATGATTTGGTGTGAGTGACATGTCACCAGAACAGGACTTAGATTCACACCTGTTTTGTTGTTTGTGTGTGTGTGTGTGTGTGTGTGTGTGTGTGTGTGTGTGTGTGTGAGACCGAGTGAGGCATTGACCTAAGGAGAGAAAGAAAGATTGAGAGAGACAGAGGGAGTGATGGAGAGAAAGAGAAAGACTGAGAGAAAGAGAAGTGTGTGTATGTTGTTATTATAGCCAGACAGGAGTAACTCACTGTGTATCCTGCCATTCCAGGCATCCCCCCAGGCCCCATAAATCCCGGACGACCCTGAAAATGATGCAGAAAACAGCCACACATTAGTTTTTACAGCAATTTGTTTTGATATTCTATCTGTACTATGTGGTAATGCTAAATATAACCTTGGCGTCTGAATCCATGGAACTGAGGAGTTGTATGTCACTAAGGCATACCTATTTTCCTTCACCGGCTATCACAACAGAGTTTTCAAGGCCTAACACTGGAAAAGGAGTTCTGTTCTCAACTGAAAGGAACATCCTGGCTTTTTCTTCATTTTCCTGTGTGATCCCGTGCTGCAGGGGGAAAACGATTATTCATATCCTCTGCTCTGTTTCTGACATCAGGCTTTTACAACTCATAACAGAACCTGATAGGGATATTGCTTGTCCGCAAATACTACCAGATTAGCAAGCTGCTAATTGCTATACAAAACGTACAGTTAGAACTATAACTACTGTTCCCTGAAGAAGGGAAGCAAGGTACAACACAGCTATGGGGGGAGTTTGAGTGCTAGGGGGGAGTTTGAGCGCTTGGCCTGACAAGGCCAATGAACACCGTGCCTCAACGGAAGCCCCGCCTTCCACAGGTGATAAACTCGAGGCGCGGATTAATTCCTTCAATTCAGAACCACTCTTCACCGAGCCTGGAACTGGGCGGTGTGGGGCCCGAACAGGTGTTGTACCTTGTTTCCCTCCTTCAGGGAACAGTAGTTATAGTCATAACTGTACATCCCCTTTGAGTCGGTCAACTCGGTACAACACAGCTACGGAGACATGAAATCACACTACAAGCCAACCCCAGCGGACACCAATTGAAATTGCCCACGGCAGACCTGCAGTACCCGGGTATTGTGAAATCTGTGCGCCACCTAATGATCCTATCCTGCCACAGCCGTATTCACACTGTGGGCTACACTGGCGGCAGTGGCATCCAAGAGATAAAACCTGAGAAAACTGTGTGTGGTGATGCCCAATGCACAGCAAAAATATCTCCAACAGGCAACCCTTTAAACAACGCCCGAGATGCCACCAGACCCCTGGTGGAGTGGGCATGTGCACTGTTAGGCAATCCCTGCCCTGTTCTGCCATGTGCCAGAGAAATAGCCTCCACAATTCAGTTGTAGAGAGTCTAATTCGAAAACGCTCAGCCATGAGCCGGATTGGCAAAACAGACAAAGTTGGTCACACAAATGGACACCCCTGGTCTGCTCAATGTACATGCGTACAAGAGACCCCACCCCCCCCCCGGATATCCGTACCTGTGAGGCACCTAGGGAGTGAGTGAAAGTCCACACTGGGGCAATAGGAACCAAGACCGCAACACTCACTGTCTGTTGATGTATGCCACCACTGTCCCGCTGTTGGTCCTCATAATGGCCTGGCAAGAATGGGAAAAAGCGCCTGAGTACTATGTACACCGTCAAAAGCCCCAGCTAATTGATGTGCAGCACGCTCTGCGTCATTGTCCGCAACTCCCAAATTGAGCTGCCCTTGCACAGCGCACTCCACCCTTGGGAGGATGAGTCTGTCGTGATCACTCTGCGGGATATAACTCGACCCATGGGTGTCCCCAGCAACAACAGAGCGGGTCCCTCCACCGAGCCAGAGCTGTAGGCATGATGGGGACATGCGGAGTCACCGGTTTAATTGGCACAGTGCGTCCAAGCGAGTGTCTATTATCTACCGCTGGAAAGGTTGCATCAGCAACAGGGGGGTGACCATGGCTATTATAGAAACCATCATCCCTAATAGGAACAGGCACTGGCAAAAACGACCGGCAAAATTGGGGCAAGCAGCATGAAAACCGGCCTCCCAATAGGGGGACAAGAACCCACGATCCACGATTGTGTCCAACTCGAGACGGAATGCACTGAGATGGAGCCAAATAGCTATTCTTGATCCACTATGAAACCCAGAGACTGAACATGGGAAACCAGCATGAATGCAGGTAACAACACCTGCTCCCTTGGCTACCACTAGCCAATTATCCAGGTAGTCCAATATCCTGAGCCCCAGACACTGCACAGGGATGCACAACAAATTGTAGCCTGTACCCCAACTTTGCTGCTCACATAATCCAGGACAGTTGGGTGACACAGACAGAGAGTCTCCCAAAATAGTGCCATCTGAAGGGGTGGAACATCACCTGTACATTTTTCCATTTACACAATTTTCAGTGTCTGACTGTGGGGAAATTACTCTTTATTCAGCTGACATTTGGAGGACTCAACTCTTGAAACACTGTGGAACTTGGGGTAGAAACAATATGTTTAAGTGCCAATGTTTGCCTGAACCCCGGTCAACTCCGGATTCGAGGGCTTCATACCCGATTGGTTGTGCCACTTGTGGGTACCGTTGTCACAGCGAACATCTGGGGAGGAAGGCAAGCTAAGTACCCTAGGACTAAACACCTCCCTCTGCAACTGGATCCTGGACTTCCTGACGGGCCGCCCTCCAGGTGGTAAGGGTAGGTAACAACACATCCGCCACACTGATCCTCAACACGGGGGCCCCTCAGGGGTGTGTGCTCAGTCCCCTCCTGTACTCCCTGTTCACTCAAGACTGCATGGCCAGGGACAACTCCAACACCATCATCAAGTTTGCAGATGACAACAGTGGTAGGCCTGTTCACTGATAATGATGAGACAGCCTACAGGGAGGAAGTCAGAGACCTGGCCGTGTGGTGCCAGGACAACAACCTCTCCCTCAACGTGATGAAGACAAAGGAGATGATTGTGGACTACAGGAAAAGGAGGACCAAGCACGCCTCCATTCTCATCTCACCGGCTGTAGTGGAGCAAGTTAAGAGCTTCAAGTTCCTTGGTGTCCACATAACCAACATACTATCATGGTCCAAACACACTAAGACAGTCAGGCCTATTCTCTCTCAGGAGATTGAAAACATTTGTCATGGGTCCTCAGATCCTCAAAAGGTTGTACAGCTGCACCATCTAGAGCATCTTGACTGGTTGCATCACTGCCTGGTATGGCAACTGCTCGGCATCCAACCGCAAGGCACTACAGAGAGTAGTGTGTATGGCCCAGCCAAGCTTCCTGCCATCCAGGACCTCTATACCAGGCTGTGTCAGAGGAAGGCCCTAAAAATGGTTAGACTCCAGCCACCCTAGTTATAGACTGTTCTCTCTGCTACCGCACGGCAAGTGGTACCGGAGCACCAAGTCTAAGTCCAAAAGGCTTCTTAACAGCTTCTACCGCCAAGCCATAAGACTCCTGAACAGCTAATCAAAGGGCTACCCAGACCTCTCATTTACAATGCTGCTACTCTGTTTATTATCTATGCATAGTCACTTTAACTCTACCAATGTACATATTACCTCAACTACCTAGTGCCCCCGCACATTGACTTGGTACCGGTTCCCCCTGCATATAGCCTCACTATTGTTATTTTACTGCCGCTGTTTAATTATTTGTTACTTTTATTTTTACTTAGCTATTATTTTTACTTAGCTATTATTTTTACTTAGCTATTTTTTACTTAACACTTATTTTCTTAAAACTGCATTGTTGGTTAAGGGCTTGTAAGTAAGAATTTCACTTTAATGTCTCTACAGGTTGTATTCGGAGCATATGACAAATTCATTTGGATTTGATTTGAAGGGGAGACCCCAGCCTGTGCCATCTCCCCTCTCACCAAGTTAGGTGCACACATAAAAAAACTATCATGGAAGTTATCAGGCCCAGCAGTCATAGGTACCAGTGACACCGCACCTTGTAACTCCGCTGGAAAAGGGACAGACCGCTCTGAAAAACTGACCCCATCTGTGATAACAGACAGGGTGATTCGTAATCGAATCCAATTCCCAGGAACAAAACGTATTGAGCAGGAGACAGACTGCTTATCTTGGAGTTCATACAGTATGAACCACAGAGACCGTGTTTGGGATAACAGCATGATTGCCAACTGCCTACCGAGTCCATAACCTGTATCACTAAGCACCACCAGTGAGCTAGAGGGAGGAATCAGCAATGAATCCCAGTAATAAGCTAACTATGGGGAGGGATGCCCCCTTGTGGAAATAGAGTGCCTGATACCGTATAGCCCGCCTGCAGCCAGGCCCTTTTATAGGCACAGGAGCTCCAGCAATATTTGATTGTTATCACAGTACCATATGTGACTCATTTCAGGAAACTAGGTGTATGTCACACCTCAGTGGGGCAGATATGCCTTCTGGAACATGTGAACATTCACGTATCTTCACAAACTTGTATTCCATCCATAAATACAAATAAAATTGTTAAATTACGAGCCTAGTTGGTTTAGCCAGGGAAAAAGTCAGGAACTTCCCACTAGCCATGATTGGCTGAGATAATGAATGGGCTGGACATGCCAGGAGATGAGTTTGGATTTGTCTGCCATGTAGCACGCTTCTGTCTATAACGTGAGCTGTTCAGTATGTGTTGACAGTCCTTTCTCCCACACCGTTTTTTAACGATACAACGTTAGCCATCGAGAACTACAACGATTTTGCTACTTTTCTTAACAACATTGATGCCCTGAATTTAGCCGGCGCTATCAACAGATCAGTAGCAATAAGTGATTAGCTTTCTGCACACGCCATGGTCAGTGTGAACTGGGGTGACTTGACAACGCTGGCCAAACAAGATGTAGCTACAAGAAAAATGCAGTTAAAATGTTCCCGTCTGCCGCGAAGCATTCATTCATGTATACAGATAAGAGTAGCTACATTTTCCAGATATAAGTTTCTAATTTAGTCAGAAATTCATTTTTATTGCCAGTTAAAGCATACTGTTAGTTAGCTAGCAAACGGTAGCTTGCTGGCTCACTAGCTAACATTACGTGTATGATCTGTGTAGTAATATTATTTGAATCAGAAACCCATTTGCATTGCTTGTTATAGCCTAATGTTAGCTAGGATATACAATTTTCTAGCTCTGAGTGTCTACTTTTATCCAATGTAAAAAATAAAATAAAAATTCAACATTTTGCTACCTAAGATCCAGGCAGTCGGACACATAATGATAGCCTACGTCAGCCATACGGCTTCTTATGCCAGGCGTACACTACAACAATTTAAAAATCGAAACATCGCTGAGCCTTTCACATTAAACAACCATCTTTTCTGTAGCCTATTTTTTTTGTCTTGTCAAAGTAGTGGTGCAAATGACTTGGCACAGTGTGGGGCCACACTGTTGTGAGGATCCTTGTTAGCACGCTGTCTCGTGAAAGTAATGAAGTGATGATGTGTTTACTTTGTCAACATAGCTACAACGAGCTGTGGCTCAAAACAGCCTCAAAACGGGGTCAGTCAGACTTTCATGCTTGCCATACAGAGTTGAAATGTTCAGCCAATACATTGTTGAATTGAATAACTTTGCTCGCGAACTTCAGAGCTGTAACGATTTAACTCTTTGGCAAGTACAAATGCATACTAGCAGTAGTCATCACCCCTGCTCAAGTCTACACTTTCAGGGTGATGCGATACAACATCATAATCTCACTGGCTTCATCTCTGGCAAACTGTCATTGGCTATTGCTGATCATGTTCTCAAAACGTGTCGTTGCACATCTCACAATACAAGAGCACTGCAAATGTTGTTGGAAAAACATGTTGGAAAATATCAGGATGTCTGGGACGGCTCAAAGACGGCATCGGTAGCCCTCAGATTACATCTCTGACCTGCTCATATTTAACGAGCGTCGGTGACGGCCGCGTACCTCAAGTATGCAAGTACTTGGGGTTTTTGTCTCTGATTTCAAAAACTTGTCTGGGACAGCTAAATTGGAGCCATAATCGTTTATTATACACCCAAATGTAGTTTTGCTAAGCCAGTAGCCAGCTCCCTGGCATTCTCCCCACGGGCTAGTGCTAGCCAAGCCCGCTGCCAGCACAGAGCTAGCCAAAGAACACCGTGTGGCGTCTTCTTTCGGTCTCGAGAATCTCTCTGATCACAGCACGGTCCGTTTAGAATAACCAAGGGACTGAACGCTGCATATGCTAAACGAGAGAGCTACAAAAACAGTTCCACCATGTGAGACAGGGATCGCCTGTGGCAGTACGCTAGCTAGCTCGCTAACCTGACTGGCACGCTATGCAGTGCTGTTGAGCTAGCCTGATCCCGTCCACATTAAACCAGATCATCGGCCAATTCTGGGAAGAGAGGTATGGAGTACACACTGACCCGGCCGCCCTCTCACTTAAAGTTACCTCCCTTAGCCGGCGACAGAGCGCACAGCAAATGGATTGAGCTAGGGCTGCTTTCTCATGCCTCAGACAGACAGGACAAGTCCCAATTCATCCCCGGGTTCCGTAACTCAGACCCAGTCAAGGTACGGGCACTTGTGAGAAGAAGCCATAAGAGTATCGTTGGAGGGAGTTATTTTTATTTATTTTTAACGTGAGTATCTTTTATTTATTTGGGCATGGTGTTAAACCCAAATCTGTATCGATCATTTTCGTTGTGTTTGCAATTGTACTCAGCCAGTCTAAACAGGCAGAAGAATTGTGGTAGGGAACTTCACAAAACCAGTTACCAAACTTTAACAGACAACGTGTGTGCATCCCCTCCTTAAGTGGGACAGTTAAGCCTGATACATTTAGCTTATTTTTAAGAAATGTCTGAATTGTTCTGCTCAGCTCGAGGTGAAGAGCAGAAGAATTGAAGGAGTGAATCCGTGCCTCAGGTTTATCATGTGGAACATAGGGCTTCCGGAGAGGCACGTGTACTAATGTTCTTGAGCAGAGGGCGGTAGCGCGTGAACTCCCCCCATAGCTTGTGTTGCACTGAGTTGACCGGCTGAAAGGGAACAAAGAAAGATTAGCGTCAGAGCTTATAATGGAATGACATAGGAAAAGACTCCGATCACTTTGCATTAGTTTTAAGCTACTGAGCCGACCGAGGCTTGGCCAGGTTTGAACAAAGTCATGTTTAGGTTACTCTGCTTTCTGCTTTTACTGTTTCAGATGTTTTTACAGTTGGTTACTTACAGTTGGTTATTCTCCGGAGACACTCATGGAAATTAGTTAGTCTTATTAATGGAATATCACAGACCTGCCAATGAGATGGGGACTACACTGAACAAAAATATAAACGCAACTTGCAACAATTTAAAATATTTTACTCAGTCACACTATATAAGGACATCAGTCAGTAGAAAGAAATGAATTAGGCCCTAATATAGGGATTTCACATGACTGGGAATACAGATATGCATCTGTTGGTCACAGATGCTTTAGAAAAAGGCAGGGACTTGGATCAGAAAACCAGTCAGTGTCTGGTGTGGCCACCATTTGCCTCATGCCGCCGTTGATTGTGGCCTGTGGAATGTTGTCCCTCTCCTCTTCAATGGCTGTGCGACGTTTCTGGATATTGGCGAGAACTGGAAACGCTGTCGTACACATCGAACCAGAGCATCTCAAAGCTGCTCATCGGGTGAATATGCAGGCCATGGAGGAACTAAAACATTTTCAGCTTCCAGGAATTGTGTACAGACCCCTGCAACATGGATCTCGTCACCGTATCTTGATGCATTCAAATTGACATCGATAAAATGCCATTGTGTTCGTTGTCTGTAGCTTAGGCCTGCCCGTACTTCCCCATACCATAACCCCACCGCCACCATGTTCCCAAAGTTGACATCAGCAAACCACTCGCCCACACGATGCCATACACGTTGTCTGCCATCTGCCCTGTACAGTTGAAGCAAGCATTCATCGGTGAAGAGCACACTTCTCCAGCGTGCCAGTGGCCATCGAAGTTGAGCATTTTCCCACAGAAGTCGATTGCTACGCCGAACTGCAGTGAAACCGCTCAGGTGAGAACGATGAGCACTGGGATGAACTTCCCTGAGACGGTTTCTGACAGTTTGTGCACAAATTCTTTGGGTTGTGCAAACACAAAGTTGAATCAGCTGTCCGGGTGGCTGGTTTCAGACGTTCCGTGCAGGTGAAGAAGCCGGATGTGGAGGTCTTGGGTTGGTGTGGTTACATGTGGTCTGCGGTTGTGAGGCTGGTTGAACGTACTGCCAAATTCTCTAAAACAACATTGGAGGCAGCATATGGTAGTGAAATTAACATTCAATTCTCTGGCAACAGCTCTGCTAGACATTCCTGCAGTCAGAATGGTAATTGGACGCTCCTTCAAAACTTGAGACATCTGTGGCATTGTGTTGTGTGACAAAACTGCACATTTTAGAGTGGCCTTTTATTGTCCCCAGCACAAGGTGCATCTGTGTAATAATCATGCTATTTAATCATCTTCTTGATATGCCACATCTGTCAAGTGGATGGATTATCTTGGCAAAAGGTAAATGTTCACTAACAAGGATGTAAACACAACATTTTAGATAAATAAGCTTCTTGTGCATGTGGAACATTTCAGGGATATTTTATTTCAGCTCATGAAACATTGGACCAACACTTTACATGTTGCGTTTATATTTTTGTTCAATATATGTAATAAGTCAATTGTGAGTGTTCGTGAGTGTCAATAACCAATAACCATTTCTACTGGGTGGTAGGATGCTGAGTGTGTTACCTCATCTCAATCAACGAGGACACTAAAACAGTCCCATTTCAAGTGTTTATTGTTGAGACTATAGCTTCATGGATGCTGTCCTCCTGGCCAGATCATTTTTTTATTACAAAGCCTTGATCCTTCAGTGACTATCAGTATGAGCTTACTTTTGGATCGCTCGCTCTTTAATGTACATAAAACTGGAAGACCTAGAAAAAACAAAATACCTTACAGATTTACGCCCTTCAGTACCAACGAGGGACACTTTGTTACACAGATTTAAATGGAATTGTCAGGCTCCCAGACAGGAAGTTAGGTCACAGACTATACTGGAATAAAATTAAAGTGGGTACTGACTGCAGGGCCTCTGGTTCCTCTGGCGCCTTTCAGTCCTGTGCCCCCTTTCTGGCCCATGTCCCCGATGTCCCCTGTCTCACCGATATGACCTGGTTTGCCTGCCTCTCCCTGAACACAAAGCAACAACAAAAGGGTGTGTGTGTGTGTGTAGCTTGGACACTGATGTATCACTGATGATGAGGATCCAAGTGATGTGCAGAGCCTTCAAAAAGTATTCACACCCCTTGACTTTTTCCACATTTTGTTGTGGTACAGCCTGAAATTAAAATAGATTCAATTTAGATTTTGTGTCACTGATCTACACACAATACCCCATAATGACAAAGTGGAATTATGTTTTTTGAAAAGTTTACAAATGAATTAAACATGAAAAGCTGAAATGTCTTGAGTCAATTACTATTCAACCCCTTTGTTATGGCAAGCCTGAATAGGTTCAGGAGTAAAAATGTGCTTAACAAGTCACATAATGAGTTGCATGGACTCACTCCGTGCACAATAATATTGTTTACCATGATATTTTGAAAGACTAAATCATCTCTGTAGCTGACAAATACAATAATCTGTAAGGTCCCTTAGTCGAGCAGTGAGTTTCAAACACAAATTCAACCACAAAGACCTCGGAGGTTTTCCAATGCCTCAAAAAGAAGGGCACCTATTGGTAGATGGGTAAAAATGAAAAAAAGTAGACATTAAATATCTCTTTTAGATTGGTGAAGTTATTAATTGCACTTTAGATGGTATATCAATACATCCAGTCAGTCACTACAAAGATACAGGCGTCTTTCCTAACTCGGTTGCTGGCCAATGGTGACTATAAAATAGTTACAGAGTTTCATGGCTGTGATAGGAGAAAACTGAGGATGGATCAACAACATTGTATTTCCTCCACAATACTATCATAATTGACAGAGTGAAAAGAAATACAAATATTTTAGTGCCTGTTTGCAACGAGGCACTAAAGAAATGCTGAAAAATATATGGCAAAGTAATTCACTTTTTGTCCTGAATACAAAGTGTTATGTTTGGGGTAAATCCAATACCACACATCACTGAGTACTACTCTCCATATTTTCAAGCATGGTGATGGCTGCATCATTTTATGGTTCTGCTTGTAATTGTCAAGGACTGGGGAGTTTATCAGGATAAATGAATTCACCTTTCAGCAGGACAATACCTAAAACACAAGGCCAAAACTACACTGGAGTTGCTTACCACGAAGACAGTGAATGTTCCTGAGTGGCCTAATTAAAGTTTTGGCTTAAATCTACTTGAAAATATATGGCAAGACCTGAAATGTTTGTTTTAGCAAGGATCAACAACAAATTTGACAGTGCTTGAAGAATTTAGAAAATAATAAAATGGGCAAATGTTGCATAGTCCAGGTGTGGAAAGCTCTTAGAGACCCAGAAAGACAGTAATCACTGCCAAAGGTGCTTCTACAAAGTATTGACTCAGGGGTGTGAATACTTATGTAAATGAGCTATTTCTGTATTTCATTTTCAATACATTTGGAAACATTTCTAAAAACATGTTTCCACTTTGCCATTATGGGGTATTGTGCATAGACGGTTGAAAACAAATTACCAATTTAATCCATTTTGAATTCAGGCTGTAACACAACAAAATGTGGAATAAGTCAAGGAGTATGAATACTTTCTGAAGGCACTGTATCAACACATGCTAGTAAAACATCTGAATGGTTACCTTCTTGCCATGCCTGCCACGGTTCCCCAGGGGACCCTGTTTCCCCTCCGGTCCCTGGTAGAGAGTCAAACTCATTAGAAACAATCTATGGACTTGTCTAGACTACTGACCTTTGTCACACCTCCTTTGTTGCAGTGTGCCCACACCACCTTGAATGCCCCAGGGACTACAAGGCTTTGTTAAAGTGAAGACTGCCCCCTACTGGGACCCATAGGCATCATCGCGTTTGGCTCTATTGTTGTAATCATTGTTTGTCAGAAAAACTTACAGGGAAACCACTTTTTCCAGCCAGTCCGGTGGCCCCAGGAAGCCCAGGGTCTCCCTCTATCCCCCTGTCCCCTGCCTCGCCCATTGGCCCACGGTCACCTGGCTCTCCCTGAGTCAAAGATAGGGACAGCAAAAGATAGCATTCAGCAAAATATTATGCTGTTGAGGTCAAATGTGTAATAGAGAACACAAACACCCTCATTTGGCTGAACATTCAGTATGTTTACCTTTGGACCATCTTTTCCCAGGGGCCCGTCCTCACCAGCAGGACCTGGAAGACTCTATAAACAAAGAATCACACATTACCAAAACCATAGCAACACATATTGTTACAAGTAATAGCATGCTAAATGTTCCTATGGAATGAATTTATTGGGCAGTACGTATAGACGACTCATATGTATGTACACTCAGACCCACAGGGCATGGAACATGTGTAACATGTGTGTTCTTGTAGATTGGAAAGAGCCTGACTGTGATGACGATTATATTTTCCTTCCAGTATATGTAAGCCATTGGGGTTAGCGGAAAAATGCTTGCTGTTTTCTCTATTGCGTACTCCAATAATCCAAAATGTCTGGAGAATTGAGTTATTAGTGTCAATAAGAATGTACAATAAAAACAGTGTGATTATTTGAATAATCATAAACAGGATCTCTGAGTTTAAGTTTGGACACAAAGGACCCTCTCTTTCTCTACAGGGATTTTCTAAGTCTCCGTGGGGCTTTCCTCTTGCCCAAAGAGAGAGAGAGAAACATCCCTAAAGGTTATTGATACAGTCCAAAAGACAAAGAACAAATCAGTCGCAATGCTGCCCTGGCCGTGTCTGGCCCGAGGATTACATGCCTCCATCAAATGAGGGCAGAGTAAATATACTGGCATATCGGATTCTCCCAAACACAAGCAGAGCAGGATTAGAATCATAGACTGTGATTAAAAAGTATTCTGAAGTACTCAGGACTCACTCTCATTCCCTGCTGTCCTTGTTCACCCTCTCCTCCAAACGGCCCCACATCGCCCTGCAGGGACACAACAGCAGAGGTGCTCAGGAGTATATACAAAAATAAGACTATAAGACAAGCTAAACTCTAAGTTATGCATTTGAGTCTTAAGGTGCTGGATCCCAAGAGTAAACCGACTTGAAAATAAAGTATTGCTGACATTTTTAAGTACTTTATTTACGAGTGTTGACTGCCTTTTTTCATACAAGTGCTCAGGAGGTCATCTACCTCTCAGAGGGACACTAACAGCCCCACAGGGGTGATCAGGAGTTCACAGAACAGAAGCCATAACCCTCCCTGAGGATTGTGGGTAGCCTACTAATAGGACCTGGGGCCGCTCACATCTTAACATTGACATATTGCCCTCTTTCCTAAGGCAACTTTAATCATGTTGAGGTAGATCAACCATACAAGTTTAATTGGGGAGTAGGCTAGGCGTTATGGCAAAATGTAGATTTCTGCCTAAATAGACATACCCAAAAGTAATTTTTCATGAAATGGCCATAACCATTAACTAGTAATGCTGCATAGTTTGAGAAAGGTCTGGAACTCACCTTTCTGTTAAAAATTGTTATACATTGCTGAGGTGTACTTACTTTGAGGACACAAGCTCAAGTACATAGTACAAATATCAGGAAAATGTTCAAATAGAACAAATGACTGAAAGGCTTTCTAAATGTAGTAACAATCAAATTATAAATGAATTACAATAAGATTTCACCTTTCTTATAACTGTAAAATAAATATGATTTGATTCAGTGATAGTACAATTTTGGGCCCATTTCATATAACTGACGACATAGCACTTTCTGCCAAGCCTCCTCTGAGCAACACAGAGACACCACTTGAATGTTCGCAGACTCGTGACAACTTCAGCTGTACACACAACGTGATTTCATGCCTCTGTGACCCAGAGAACGTGTTTCAATTCTACAAATGTATTGAGTATTTTTTCATATTGAGAGCTCTAAATCCGTCCGAGAATATCACAGTGAGATGAAACCATGATGGTAGTAATGTACAGTTCGCAATTGATTAATTATCAACAACTCTTTTGACTGTCTCGAGAGTCACGATTAGTTTTTCCTAGTGACTCGTTCATTTTAGTCACTTGTTTGACCTAATGGATAATTGATCACACGGTGCAAGAATGAATGCAATTAATTGATTATTGAATGTTATGGACACAGCTTTGAAGAACCAAAACATACACAGCCCTCCTCTGCTCATGACAACTTGAGAAAACAAATCGCTTGAGGGTATCACGCCTGCTCCCGCTCTGCCCCACTGGCGCTCAAGGGCGCCGGACTCCCCAGCATTACGCACTCCCCAGCATTACGCACTCCTGCCACCATCATTACGCACACCTGTCTTCCCCCGCATCAGCGATTATTGGACTCAATCACCTCTGTCATTACCTCCATGATATCTGTCTGTTCCCCCGCTCTGTTCCCTGCCTCAACATTGATTGTCATCTGTCCTTGTTTACCCGTGTGCTGACGCTGTTCCTGTCTTGTTCCATGTCTGTTCCGATTAAATGTTTGACTCCCCGTAACAGCTTCTCTACTCCACTGTCAGTCCTGACAGAGGGTGCTGCTGCAGCGCGCAAACGACACGGTGCTAAATAATCTCCCTGACCTGGCGGCAGACAAGCAATTGCGTTCCGCCAAGAGTCGTTCATAATCTAGTCCGGTTGTGGCTGCAAATAGACCTATTTTCAAAGGTATCAATAAATGATTGTATGTGTATGCCTGGCAATCATAATCTAGTCCGGTTGTGGCTGCAAATAGACCGCTTTTCAAAGGTATCAATAAATGATTGTATTTGTATGTCTAGCAATCATAATCTAGTCTGGTTGTGGCTACAAATAGACCTCTTTTCAAAGGTATCAATAAATGATTGTATTTGTATGCCTAGCAATCATAATCTAGTCCGGTTGTGGCTGCAAATAGACCTTGTTTCAAAGGTATCAATAAATTATTGTATTTGTATGCCTAGGAATCACGAATATACATTGTTTGAAGCAGACTTTTATAAGTCTCAGTCACAAATGACCGCTCCAATAAGCCCCTTATGGTGAACAAGATGGCAGTATTGTGATTGTTTCAAGTTTTAAGTTCATCGTTCGCTGGTAGGGGGTCCTGCGTACTCTGGGCACTACTGACTCAAATGAACGAAAGATTTGTTCTTTTGACTGAGTGAGTTGAAAAGATCAGATTCAGTAAAAAGAGCCGAACTTCCGGTCATGACAAGATTGCTGAAATTGCTAGACTGTCCCCTTTAATATGCAGTCTCCTAGGCTGGGCTCCGTCGCTCAGAGGGAGAGTAAATTGATTATTTGTCTGGTTAAGCCAAAAAATGTGACACATCACTCCTTAATCAAATATGGTATGTGAAACCTGACACTTCAGTCAGCTCCGCTGACAGAGTGGTAGCGGAAGGCAGACAGATGGGGCTTTCTGGCACCAGAAGGCACTTGACCCTGCGACGTCCACAGAACGCTTTGTACACCAAAATGTCCATCAGAAAAGGTCAAGAATTGCTCAAACTACACTAAATAAGACACGCAACATCTAAGAAGCTGTAGTCTGAGCTGTAGTAAGACTGATGGGCCTTGGATGTGACTGGCTGTCATTTCGTTTTGTGAGGTTTAAAACCACAATCAGTTGTTCTCCAGAACACTGACCTTTATCCCAGGTTCTCCAACTGGACCCGGTTCCCCCTCTCCGCCAGGAGCACCCTGCGCGGAAAGGAGAAGAGGAGTAAGACAAAAAGTGTGTGTGTGTGTGAGAAAGAGTCAGCGAGTGTATCCAGATGTATAGTGAAATTCACAGCGAACCAGTATTTAAATTAAACAATAGTTACCTCAGGTCCTTGCTCTCCATCAGGTCCTGCGTCCCCCGTGGGTCCTTTGGGCCCCTAGAGGAGAGAATCAGCCAATCAGTGGTATCAGGGGTTACTGTGATATCATGTGATGTGGCGGATCATGGCTTGATTGAGTGCAAGGCAAAAACTGAACATAACATAAACCATGGCTATGGGGGTTATTGAAATAACTTATAATATAATAATATTTGTTGTTTGACATTTTTGATGTTCTTGGGGGGTTCTCCACTATTTTCCATAAAATATGAGCATTTGGGGACTTATTCTTCAGAGGGCTAATATGGGGGTAAAGTGTGTGTATGTGTGTGTCGTGCATGCGTGCGCGCATGTGTGTTTCCTTCCCTTTGTGTGTGTGTCTAATGTGTTTGTGAGCGCGTGCACAGTCAGTATCAAAGGCTGGAAAAAGTAGTCACACACACATCCCATCAGCCACATGAAAATCACCCAGCTCCTCCCTGATTATTTTTTACAGAGCACTGGAACAACTTATTAACTGGGGGTTGAGTAATACCAGATCTGATTAAATGTTTAGACTGGGTGGGGAAAAAAACATTTTGAGCGACGGCCTGACATGTTTTACCCTGACAGAATATGCCTCAGGAGAAAGAGAGGCTTAATCGTTTTACCAATGAATGTCCACTTCACAATGATACTCCGACATTTTTTTGCACAGAACAATCACAGTCACAGTATGTCACAGATTTTTCCCTCATCAGGTTGTAAGGGAGGTCAGCTAAATTCCTTTAGTGTGCAAGCAGCCAATGTGTTTAGGGTTTTAGGCAGGGTCACTGTAAAGCACTGTGACAACTGTTCGATTGATTGATTGACTGATACTCACTGGTTCACCATGGGCTCCCCTCTCTCCAGTGCTGCCAGGGATCCCAGCTTTCCCCTGAGAGAGACAGGTCAGAGGTCACCAACATATAGTCCCACTACAGGATGAACCAGATACAGAGCCTACCAGAGGGACTATCCATGGATCTGATCAGACTAGAGAAGCAAACATACAGACCAGTATGTCATGCAGAAAAAAAGGGAGGGGGGGGGTTATAATATCCCAGGAATGGAGACGTCCCTGCTGAGAAGTTGGGAAGGGACAAGCCAATAAAACTTGACTCCTGAACCTGATCCATAGCATCCTGAACACAAACACCGGGGAACAGTTTCTGTCACAACTGGGGAAAGAAGCTATTGACTGTGGCTTTCAGTGGCGTGTCGACGGTATACAGTCTTTCAAAAGGGTATCAAAAGGTATTACTATCTGATCTGAAATATGATGTCGCTGACTTCATCTGTGATCGGTGTGATATTCTACACACTTCGCTTGGCCATTGTGGTTACAAAGTTGCACGATGTTAGAGACAAAAACGACACAGAGCGCAGCCATCTCAGCGTCGGTGTCATATTCCTTTGTCCCTGAAATAAATTCCACATCGTTCAGAACAACAGTTACAAATTCCACTTACACTTAGTATAGAAGTGCAACGTCAGGACGTTAAAGTTGGGGCTATGACATAACTCTCTCTGTAGTACTGTAACTCTTTCACATGAAGTTCCAGTAAGGGACGTGCTCTACTATTTACAACCCCTGTTGTAACGGTAAGTGTAAAGCGTTACTCAAAATCCCCTAATAACATAATAACCAAATTAAATATGTCTGTACAACAGCACAAAACAAAGAGATTTATTAAAAAAAGAAAAGAAAGGGGAATGGTCATTTTCAGAACTCTTACAAAGGCCCTGAGAGGGAGAGTGCTGAAAACATTGTAAATCATAAGAGTCTACATAAGACGGGAATATATATTTCATTAAAAGTGTAAATCAAAGCTTTGCTTGCACAAATGTTCCTAAAAATGTGTCAGAGAGGACTGAAAATAACATCCAGCCTGTTGATCTAAGCATGGTGGAGGTTAAGGAAGCCATTTGTCAATGTCACTATCGTAAAGTGCATGAAATCATCCTCTAATTCATAAATATTGTATTCAACCGCAGCTTAGTTTTAATGAAGATTGATAGAGAGATATATACTGTATGACAGAGCAGATGACTTCAGTACAGTACCACACTTGCAGTCTCACTGTCCCTCAAATATGTATTTTGCAACACTGAACACAAGATGGCACTGTGGCTCTAGAGGTCACTGGGGAGAATATAGAGCTCCTCTGCCCTGCCTGTCAGATCTATGTTTACTTTAGTGGTTTCCTGACGGCAGTAGACATACTGTTAGATACTGGAGAAAACATACTGTTAGATACTGACGGCAGTAGACATACTGTTAGATACTGACGGCAGTCGACATACTGTTAGATACTGACGGCAGTAGACATACTGTTAGATACTGACGGCAGTAGACATACTGTTAGATACTGACGGCAGTAGACATACTGTTAGATACTGACGGCAGTAGACATACTGTTAGATACTGACGGCAGTAGACATACTGTTAGATACTGGAGAAAACATACTGTTAGATACTGACGGCAGTAGACATACTGTTAGATACTGACGGCAGTAGACATACTGTTAGATACTGGAGAAAACATACTGTTAGATACTGACGGCAGTAGACATACTGTTAGATACTGACGGCAGTAGACATACTGTTAGATACTGACGGCAGTAGACATACTGTTAGATACTGACGGCAGTAGACATACTGTTAGATACTGGAGAAAACATACTGTTAGATACTGACGGCAGTAGACATACTGTTAGATACTGGAGAAAACATACTGTTAGATACTGACGGCAGTAGACATACTGTTAGATACTGGAGAAAACATACTGTTAGATACTGACGGCAGTAGACATACTGTTAGATACTGACGGCAGTAGACATACTGTTAGATACTGGAGAAAACATACTGTTAGATACTGACGGCAGTAGACATACTGTTAGATACTGACGGCAGTAGACATACTGTTAGATACTGACGGCAGTAGACATACTGTTAGATACTGACGGCAGTAGACATACTGTTAGATACTGGAGAAAACATACTGTTAGATACTGACGGCAGTAGACATACTGTTAGATACTGACGGCAGTAGACATACTGTTAGATACTGACAGCAGTAGACATACTGTTAGATACTGACGGCAGTAGACATACTGTTAGATACTGACGGCAGTAGACATACTGTTAGATACTGGAGAAAACATACTGTTAGATACTGGAGAAAACATACTGTTAGATACTGACGGCAGTAGACATACTGTTAGATACTGACGGCAGTAGACATACTGTTAGATACTGGAGAAAACATACTGTTAGATACTGACGGCAGTAGACATACTGTTAGATACTGACGGCAGTAGACATACTGTTAGATACTGGAGAAAACATACTGTTAGATACTGACGGCAGTAGACATACTGTTAGATACTGGAGAAAACATACTGTTAGATACTGACGGCAGTAAACATACTGTTAGATACTGACGGCAGTAGACATACTGTTAGATACTGGAGAAAACATACTGTTGGATGGAAAATCTTTCCTTGTAGTTTTAAAGACTTTAATATTGAGGATTAGAGTTGTAAGAGCGTCAAACTCTGCTCAACGGAACCCGCACCCCAATCTAAAACCCCACTCTTCTGTACATCAATGTACATTAGAGATGGTTCATGGGGATAGGGACTTCGTGGGCTCACCATGTCATAACAGTGGGGATTTCCAGTTGCATTATTGTGTGTTTTACCGCTCAGGATAAATGACCTGTTTTAACACCCACGGTAACTACACCCATTCCCCCTGACACAAACAAACTGATCCGTGTCCATAGACCTCGCTTTATACAAATGATGGCATTTAGACACTGAGCAGGACAGGTCGCTGCTAGTGTGTGTGCGCAGCGGCGCATCAGTTAAAAACAATTACAAACATCGCTTGTCAAGTCGTACTCCAAGGCGTGACTTAAGATAGCTGGAAAAGAGGTCATTTATCGAACTAAATGAACCGGCCAAGCATCTGTGAATGGATCCAAGATTCATTGAGCATGCAGCAGGTTCTATTCGGCATTATTATTTTATGCATTCTTTATTTATCCAGGCAAGTCAGTTAAGAACAAAATTCTTCTTTACAATGACGGCCTACAACGGCCAAACCCGGACGACGCTGGGCCAATTGTGTGCCGCCCTGTGGGACTCCCAATCACGGCCGGTTTGTGATACAGCTTGGATTCCAACCAGGGTGTCTGTAGTAACGCCTCTAGCACTGAGATGCAGTGCCTTAGACCGCTGCGCCACTCGGGAGCCCAACATTGAGAATCATCACCTCTGGCCACACAGAGATAAAGAAAGACACAGAGAGAAATGTGTGTGTGTACTGGGCTGACAGCAGCCAACACCAACATTTATGTGAAGCTCACTGTTAATACGAAGTCCTTTGGTATGAGTCTTTCTTTCTTTAATTAATTTCCCTTCAGTGGGAAACTGCTATATAGTTCAGCGATTATATTACAACTCTGCAATCCATCATTAACTAAGCACAAACGCAGATCTTTCCCCTCGTTGCAAAGACCATTTGTACATTAAAATATCTCAGTCTCCGTTTACCGCCACCAGGGACACATGAGAGTAGAAGCACACCGCAGCCAGGCAGGCCTCAAGGTCTGGGCACTATGGGACGATCTGTCACATGTGCCTGCACGCACACACACGAAAGAGCCCACGTGCACACACACACACACGCGCGCACACCCTTCAATTTATCCCTCTGACTCTCGGTTGTTTTAATCAATCAAATGTGTCTTTCGCACACACCTTGTTGTTTCAGTGCACCTTTTTAATGAGCGCTTATATTACAGGTAGGAAGCTGTAGTGGACATTCTTTATAGGGCCAGGACTTTTATTATGTCTCATGTAGCTGTGGTGTTGTTGTACACAGTGATAGGTATCTTTACCTTCTAGAACCTTTCAATCAAACCCGTCAAAGGAAACGGAGATACTGCAGGTGAATGTAATGCAAGGTACTCACAGGTTTCCCTGGTAGACCTCTCTCCCCTGGACCGCCAGCTTTCCCCTGCAAGAGGAAAAGGTATGGAATAGATGGGTCAGGGACGACAATTGCATGATGAATGTACCAGTACCATCCCTAGTGGACTAAATGCACCTGTTGGTATTATGTAATGTCTTCCATTGTTCCAGGATATCCACAACTTAGTGGAGGTACTATAGTTCACCTGTTAACATTACTGCTCCTAACTGAACTGTCCTCTGTTAAAGGAAAATGCCACTGAAGGTATTAAAGCTAGATTAGAGGAGATGCTTTATTGTCCAACTTTCAACAGAAATGTATCCTTTTGCGGTCATAATACTTCGACATAGGACATCAAAGAGTCAGCGATGTTGCAAGTGCACTGGTCCGTTATGTTAGGAACCACGACACTCATCTAGATTCATCCAAGACCTCCCCTGACTCTCCATCCGAGCTTTGGGTCTGCCGTTTTAGCCAATGGCTCTACCCAATATACAGGTTGTGTTTTTAATGAAATCCCCCAACCTAATTGGAGACAATTGACACTAGCAAATATAAAGCCAGGGGTTGGGTGTTTTATGTCTTTAGCTCAGGTCTCATCCCTGTGAGCTGGAGGAGGTTGTTTATTTGACGATAACGCGACACAGCCTTCAGAAGAATGGCACACGCCGCAAATAAAAACTTGAAAGTCTAACGATCTCCCACACAGATCTTAACGGCACGCTCAACCTTAGCTCACGGCGTCCCATGGGTAACCTTTTTATTCAAACGTAGGCATGACATATGTTTAGTATATTGGGGGGGGGGGGGGGGGTTTCAACGGCACCTACACAAATGGGCCATTGACCATGTTTTCTGCGATATTCCTGCCTTGAGAGATGTGTAAGTTAACGGAGGGTCTAGCACATTTTTCCCTATTTGTCTGCCTCTTTACTCCAGTGTGCCAACATGGCTAACTATCTTGGAAAATATTTGTAATGTTGTACTTATTGTACTTATAGCCCAAAAGACTCCCATTTACTCCTTGGAGGAGAGCGCTCCTTGTCCCGGAATCCCAGAATGCACTGCGCAGCCCATTGACGTACAGTAGCACGGGCAACGTTTCCCCATCTCCTCAAAAGTATATCTGCCGTTGCGAATGTCAGACTCATCAATTTGTAGGTTGAACATGGTGAGATGTAGACTTCTAAATGTATAGTGTTTAGTTGATTTCACAGCTAACTAGCTACGTTACATGCTGATATTGTCTTTGGCATTATTGTGTGCAGTAGTGTTTGCTAACCAGCTGACCATTGCATTGTGGATTTTTGTGGTCGACTTGAGCTGCAACAGTTTTCCACAAGAATTCTCCATGTTGCTACCAACCTCACTACAACGCCAAAATGAAACATTTGTTCACAAAAAACATTGTTCTTCAGTGTTATTTAACACCGTAAATTAAAGGAATGAGTGCTTTTGGGTGAATTTTCCCTTTAACAGTGGGGTCTGTTCTGCAGAATGATTTCAGGAGCAGGGGTGACAGGAAGTAGCCGTGCCTCATTCTGGCCTGTCATTAGTCAGGTGAACCAGAAAGGACTTGCTGTTGAGATTCAATTATTTTTAGTGGTCTCCTGGAGCCTTTTCCATGTGCACTCTAGTCAGTATAAGGACAGAGGCATCTGCAGAAACATGCTCAGTGACACACAGGAACAAACTCGCACACGCACACACACACACACACATTGTGTACACATTGCTGATGTGCTAGGTCTGGGGACAAGACATTGTGGCAGAAAGTAAAAGATTCACTCCTTCAAGTCAGACAGGTGACCCCCCAAATAATTCACAGTACTCACAATGAACCCAGGCTCCCCTTTCTTTCCTCCTTCACCCTGCTCTCCCTGCAAAGGAGAGGGGGAGAGACATCGAGAGGGAGAGAGAGCGATAGAAAGAAAGAGAGAGACATCTCAGTGAGGCAGCAATAAGATACTTTTAATCAGGTCAAAGTGCACAGAACAAGGTTTTCAGGTAGGTGAAATGAGGACATACATTATATTATTATTTGGAGGGTGAAAATATGTTTAAAACAGTGTTTACCTTGGTGCCCTCAGGCCCTGGTTCCCCAAGTGGACCCTCTGCACCCCTCGGCCCCTATGACACGGAAACACAGCTGCTTAGCCATGTCTGTGTGTGTGTGTGTGTGTGTGTGTCCCGCGTCTCTATGACACAGAAACAGCTTAGTCCTCTCTGTAACCAACTCTGTTTACAAACCACTCAACCATCACATCACACAACGGCACTCGTATATACAGGCAACACACCCACCCACACGCACTCACAGCTACTTAGTAGTGTACAATATGGGATATGGGGGCATTGGTGTTGAGAGCAGCATATGGGAGCAGTGTAGTGTGCAGGCCTTTTTTTTCTTTCTTTGAACACATGGGAGTTCCATAGAGACAAAACAGACGGATCACTTAATATCCACAACCTGGGAGTAATCACCTGACCCCCCCCAAGCACCAAACCCTCTCTGCAGCCCCAGATAAGAGGGTGGAGATAGCCATCTTTAAATTAGAACCCTCCAGGCTGCTTTGATGCTGTGCTCTTCCTGTTCTGTCTGATTGGACTGTTGTGTCCGTTCCTCTTTGTGTCACTCCCTGAGGTTCTAACATTCCTCTCCTGCCTCACAGGTAGGGATTTCCAGCAACCCCATCTCTCTCTCCCCCCCCCTCTCTCTCTCTCTCCCCCCCCCACTCTGTCCTCAATACATAAAAAGCCACATTCAGTCTTAAGAAGTGTGTGTGTGTGCTTTACTGGACTGTGCTGCTCTGTCTGCTTATAGTGGACTCTGCTAAGCTACACACGACATTTACCTTGGTTCAGGCCAAAGATACACAGCGGGAAAATAAGTCAAACAGAGTCAAAATATGTGTTTTCTTACTCATAAAACTATTCAACACAGCTATGTGAGTGAGTGGATACATTGTATGGGTCTCCGATGTCCACCTGGCTTTCATGGCCAAGCAAAATGATAGCAGAGCCACCTCTAGTCAGGCCAAATCAAAAAATCCTAAATTTAATAGCTGAATTGGAAATTGCAACTTTTTTTAAACTTGATCCTAAAGCTGTAGGCTACAGTTGGGTGAATGGCTCATTCAGGTTAGTTAACAAGCACTATTGCAAAAAGCCTCGTCCAGTCAGTTATATGGCTTAGCACAGAAGCCTCTGTTCAAGTACACACACACACGTATCATTTATACAAAATCTTACTCAAATTCTATCCCGGTTTGAGCCAAGTGAGATATCAAAGCCAGAGATAGCCGAGAGATATTACACATTGTGAGGTCAATGAGGACAACTGAAAGACACAAAGACAGTAGGTCAAGAGGTAAAAGATGATGCGTCAGACTGAATTATTGGTCCCTAGCTATTGTCTGTCTGCAGGTAATAGTTTATAGTACTACTGTAGTTCATTGTCCACATATCCAGTTAACTGACAAAAAAAAGGAAACACTTACAGGGCTGGCCTTGGCATAAGCGACATACGTGGTTGCTTAGGGCCTCCGGCCCCTAAGGGCCCCCCCCCCCACCAGTTTTTTTAGGAACTCAGTTGCGGTCTCAACTGACTTTTGAGAGTCAGAATAGTAGAATACACTAGGTGCAGTTTCTAAATGTTCTGTCAGTCACTGACAGTCAGTCAATTAGCCCATGTCTGATACAATTCTTTATATTGGTAAATGAATCTAGCCAGCTATCTAAATTTAGCAATAATGGGCAAATTACTGAGCGGGCACAAAGGGCACGTGCCCTGACCACCAGGGGGCTCCCATTGATTTTGCTAGTCACGCTCACTCAGATATCATATTAGCAAGGCATAAGTCATTGCAAAATGTGTAGAATTGCATGAAATAAGTTACACAATTTAAAGATTTTCCCTCCAACCAAATCTTGCTTATGAGCCTCAAACGGCTAGGGGCGGCTCTGGAGGGATACAGTATTTTATAATATGGTTCCAGAGTTAATTAAGCAATTAACATCCCATCATGCTTAGGGTCAAGTATAAAATGCCCAGTTGCCCATTATTGTGGTTACCATGGCTAGAAGAGATCTCAGTGACTTGGAAAGAGGGGTCTCAAAGGAGCTAAAGGGTTGTGTGTGTGTGTGTGTGTGTGTGTGTGTGTGTGTGTGTGTGTGCGCGTGTGAGTGTCTCAGTCATCAGATCTCAACCCAATTTAACACTTATGGGAGATTCTGGAGCTGGGCCTGAGACAGCGTTTTCCACCACCATCAACCAAAACACCAAATTATGGAATATCTCATGGAAGAATGGCGCCGTAACCCTCCAATAAAGCTCCAGACACCTGTAGAATCTATGCCAATTCGCATTGAAGCTGTTCTGGCGGCTCGTGGTGCCCCAACGCCCTATTAAGACACTTTATGTTGCGTGGCTTCCTTTATTTTGGCAGTTACATGTAGTTACTACTGGGTCATATCTACTATTTGACTGCAGGTAATATCTTGTATAGTTATGTAAGATCATCAAACGGAGCAATAAAAAAATACATTCCTGAGACCAAGCGTGCCATCTTCCCAGACTGAATTGCTCTCAGGGATAATAAATCAGAGAGAAAGAGATAAGAGGGGTGAAAGTAAAATATTCCTGTTGGCGTTTCCTTTATTTTGGCAGTTATCTGTAGTCTAGGAACAGACAGAGATCCTCTGTATGCTCCCAGCCTGTAGTTACTACTGGGTCACATACTATTCCTAGAATGCACTGTCTCTTTGTCCTACCGTACACTGTGACATAATGCATTGTAACATAAGCGTAACATAAGGAATACGATTCTTCCTGATCTAGGCCAAATTCAAGTGTGCCACATTGTATCACCCAGACTTTATGTCTTTATAGCTCGGAGGGTGAACCATAAGAGAAGGCCATAAGTAGGGTTAAGATAACAACTGTGAGATTGGCCCCGTGGCGGCGTAGACCGGCAACGACCTGAGACGTTTCGCTTTGCTGCTGTACAGTACTTTAGCCTGTAGTACACGATAAACATGTATGTTTATTTCAGAACAGATGTTCCCAAAATACCAGAGGGCATTCAAATCATTACCAACACTACGCTTTCATCATTTACTGTAACGAAACACTCTGGTGTTCTGGTTCTACAAGTTCTGTGGTGATCTAGATGTAGTGTGTATTGTGATTCAGCGGAAAGATCAGATATGTCTATTAGCCATGTCTGTTTAGGAAGGGTGATTGAGGTATAGTATGGCTTAACAAAACAAGAAATGCTACCAACCGCATGGAGACGCAAGTGTGGTTTATAGTAAACACTGAGCATACAGTCAATGGGATGTGTGTGTGTCATGTGTTATGAGTGTGTGTCAGCAGAGAAACATTTGTGGGAATCATAGCCTGTGTAGGAATGTTTGTACCAAGCTAACATGCTCACATTAGCACAATGTGGGCAAAATGCGGGCTAAAATATTTGCCCCAAGCTCGTTTGTTCATCCGCTCCACGTTGGCCCCCAAGGCATTTGCCCAGTGTGGCCAGCCCATATCTGGTGAGGGCAGCCCTCACTTTGCCTGAAATAAGCCCTTCATTTCCTAGCAAACATGCCCACATTGGCACGGTGTGAGCCAAATGCAGGCAAAAATATTTGCCCCATTTAGGCTTACCAAGTTGTTACATACACTAGATGTTTTTTTTATAGAAACTATTAACCTTTTACACTCGTGGGATTTGAACTATATGGATAGGGCTAAATCGAAAGGTTTCTTACAGAACATTATATAAAAAGCACATGCGTAACTATGGTAGCAATTGAAAAGGAACAGTTTGGAGATTATGGGAAAATTATTAGCCCAAAGATGAGGACAGTTCACCTCACACAAGACTGAATCCAAACGTTGCACTTTTGATCTGATGTGCATTTTACATTTGCTGTAGTTTTCGATGCATTTGTTGATAACGAAATATGGATACAGACTATTTGTCCTACCTCGGGTCTTGCCACTAGCCTATAACTGGTGTCTCCAAGAGGCCACACACCTTTCCAAAGCACTTTTATGACTGAAAGAAGAGTCTTCAACATGCTTTTTTGAGCTATGGGTGCTATTGCAACACAACCCTGCATCCCGGCCATCACACAATTACTGTTGTTTTTTACGCAATCCCCGGTCCATTATAAATCATACTTTGGGTCAGGTAGGTAATCGTTTTAAAGTTTGTTAAATTGCCAACGTTATAAAATACGATAATTTAGTGTTACACTTTCACAATGGAAACAATTTGATTTGATAATGCAATTCAGGGAAACAGATAATACTTTTGGTGCGTATAGAAAGCGGTCATGTGTGCATTCAGGTGAGTGTGCCGTGGCGAATTCTCTTCTCAATAGACAAACATAGGCTCATGCTGTTCAGAACAACCCAAGGTATGACGCCATGTCATATTATAACTGACATAGTGATCATAAACGTTGACACTGTAGATGACATGAGTTTTATGATATGGAAATGTGATGTGCACATTTGGACTCATGGGTGTTTGGCTTGCTTTGTATGACGGTATTTATTATAATCCTTTACATCTCATCTTTCAATATACATCGAGTCCTCTTCATTCACAGCATTTCCATCAGTCTGACAACAAAACATTTTGCTAAACTTGCCCAATTAGCGAGCGGGATTAGGACAACTTCTTGTCGCGGTAGGTGCTCAAGTTCAGTACAGCTGTCAGTCAAACCCATACAGCGCTGTGAAGCGCAGAGCCAGAGCTCTGATGTCATGTAAAGCATGTTATTGTAAAGCCACAACGTTCCAATTTAGGTGTTTATCAGTGCCCATATCTGCCATTGAGTGCAAAGGGCTACGGTTCTCATATGTCACATGCACTTATTTAAGTATTTTTAAAGACTTAATCATTGGCAGTGTACAAAATCATAACAAATTTTAACATCACGCAAACAAAACACTTCAACTGGAACGACACTCTCGGTAGGTTGCACAAAAGAACTGGCGGCAGGCAGTTAAGAGTGTTTTGCCAGTAACCGAAAGCCTGCTGGTTCAAATCCCTAAAGCTGACCACGTGAAAAATCTGTCGATGTGCCCTTGAGCAAAGCAATTAACCCTAACTGCTCCTGTAAGTCTCCCTGGATAAGAGTGTCTGCTAAATGGTAAAATGCAAACCATGACCACAAATATTCTATTCTGCCTCAAACTGGGTGGTGTGGGTTAGCCTGTATTGGGCTTGGTATAGGCTGTCAGGGGTTCTCTAACTTTCTGGCACCGGGAACCCTTTTGTAATAGCAAATTCATCAGGGACCCCCTCAGCAAAGGTTTTAAAGGCCCACTTCTTGGCATCGGATAGAACATTTAGCCGAGGAATGGGCCTGGAGAACTGTAACCACTCTTAAATTTATAGACGGCTATGGATGCAGGGACTGATATAAAAATGATCGTTTTACCAATGTTTTGAGGCTCTACACTGTTTGTTTACATTTACATTGTTTACATTGAGTAAAACAAGCTTACATTTTGGGCTCTGTTGGGGTACCACAGTTAAAACTCAGCCCCTGCGTCATTTATAAATTATATTCTTCAAGAATCAATAGGTAAAAAATGGCCGCAGCAACGAATGATTCTAGCTTTAAATTACAGTGCATTTATGTTAAAAAATATATATAATCATTGGGGATCACACGAATTATTACATTGTAAAATGTATAATTGGTGGAGCACTGTGGATACCAATATTCCTGTGAGCTTCCCAAGGCCAGGTGGCCCTTTGGTTAGAAAATAAATTGCAGATTAATAATATTACATTGTATTGTATTTTATTTTATTATACCCTCTAAACTTATTCCACGGATCGCTTGGCCTAAATTAGTTTAATAATCTGTTGTTTGGAGAAATATTCATTTAATATTTTAATGTAAAAATATACACTACTGTTCAAAAGTTTGGGGTCACTTAGAAATGTCCTTGTTTTTGAAAGAGAAGCAATTTTTTTTTGTCCATTAAACTAAAATACAATTGATCAGAAATACAGTGTAGACATTGTTAATGTTGTAAATTACTATTGATTCTTTCATGGAATATCTACGTAGGTGTACAGAGGCCCATTATCAGCAACCATCACTCCTGTGTTCCAATGGCACGTTGTGTAAACTAATCCAAGTTTATCATTTTCAAAGGCTAGTTGATCATAAGAAAACCCTTTTGCAATTATGTTAGCACAGCTGAAAACTGTGGTCCTGCTTAAAGAAGCAATAAAACTGGCCTTCTTTGGACTAGTTGAGTATGTGGCGCATCAGCATTTGTGGGTTCGATTACAGGCTCAAAATGGCCAGAAACAAAAACTTTCTTCTGAAACTCGTCAGTCTATTCTTGTTCTGAGAAATGAAGGCTAGTCCATGTGAGAAATTGCCAAGAAACTAAAGATCTCGTACAATGCTGTGTACTACTCCCTTCACAGAACAACGCAAACTGGCTCTAACCAGAATAGAAAGAGTGGGAAGCCCCGGTGCACAACTGAGTACGAGGACAAGTACATTAGAGTGTCTAGTTTGAGAAACAGACACCTCACAAGTCCTCAACTGGCAGCTTCATTAAATAGTACCCGCGAAACACCAGTCTCATCAACAGTGAAGAGGCGACTCCGGGATGCTGGCCTTGCAGAGTTGCAAAGAAAAAGCCATATATCAGACTGGCCAATAAAAATAAAAGATTAAAGATGGGCAAAAGAACACAGACACTGGACAGAGGAACTCTGGCTAGAAGGCCAGCATCCCGGAGTCGCCTCTTCACTGTTGACGTTGAGACTGGTGTTTTGTGGGTACTATTTAATGGAAGCCAGCCCATGCCCACCTTGCTCCCCGAATACCCACATGGTGCCAATGGGGTCATGTTTGCTGGATATGGAATGAATAGATCTTGTTCGTGTGCTTCAGGTGAGACAGGAGAAGGAGACGATGAGAGAGCAGGAAAGACTGAGGGATGAAAATTTAAGTGAGAGTGCTAGCGGACCACAGTGAAAGTGAGTGCGTGGTGACTGGGCACTCTGCGTCTCTCGTTAGCATGTCCTCTTTACTTCTCTCTGCTGATATAAATAGACATTTGGATGGAACACTGCAACCGACTTGCCATGGCACCGACTGGACTGGCCCCTGGCAGGAGTGCCAACCCACATTGGCACCACGGACGGGCAGAGGCACTTACTCTACTACCTAGTCACTGAAGCAGAGTGCCCAGTCACCTCACACCCTCGACACAGTAGTCTAAACCAGTGTTTACCAAATCCTGGTCCTCTAGTACCCCAACAGTACACATTTTTATGTAACCCTGGACAAGCACACCTGATTCAACTTGTCAACTAATCATCAAGCCCTCGATGAGCTGGACGAGGTGTGTTTGTCCAGGGCTACAACAAAAGTGCGTAATGTTGGTGGTACTGGAGGACCAGGGTTAGGAAACACTGGTCTAAACCATCATCACTTGTGAAAGGATTTACAGTAAATGTAGGAATCTACAAGGGAGACGTCTACAATATCCCACTTTAATAAATCTCTACCCACAGACCAGTACAGACACAGTAATCTTCTGTAGAAGTCCCTGCCCACGTAGGGTTACAGTATAGTGAAAAGATCTCAGTCAACTGATTTAGAGTCAACAACGGTGATACTACTGCTGATAGACAGGCTATCTTATGCAGTGTCACACAACAGATCATACGATTCCATTAGCTTTGATCATGTCAAATATGTCAAGTCCGTGGTTGCTATGTACAGTACTGTATCAGTGTACTGTAAGTGCCATACTCCTTTCAGGCCACAAGATGTCTCACCAGCTCGACATTAACGCCTGAGCGCTGTCATCTCTGGCTCACTTCTTTACGGTGCTCGTAAAACAATTGTCAGCATCTAATAATGTGATAATAGTCCCAGTGAAGAATAAACACACGCTGTTTAAATCACCCTCACCTCTCATCCTCAGATTAACTGTTCTGGGATGAAATGTTACACTGGTGTTTGATGAAGTAAACTCAGGATTATGGTTTAGGGTTGAATCACGGTTAGGCTCCAGTTGTCCATCATAGCTCACATCGTTACGTATGACTCATCAGGTAGAACTGAACAGAGTGGTGTAACAGAGTGGATGGGGGAAAAAACAAGAGCTAAACTTACCCTTCTGCCCTTTGACCCAGGGATCCCAGGTGTACCCCTCTGCCCCCGAGGACCCTGGGATGTAGAGAGGGATGGAAGAGGGAGGCAGGGGGAGAGTGGACAGACAGAGAGAGAGAGAGAGAGAGATAGAGAAAGAGAGACAGATGGGGAGAGTTGGAGAGAGAGAGATTGTTATGGAATGTCTTCAAGAGAATTCATGACCGTTCAATTCAGTTGCACGGTCACAGGTGAGACGTTATCCAATCAATTACATAGAAATTCAGACTGTTTCTGTTTGAAATGGAGCAGAAGATCATCTACACGGTGTGTGATCTGATCGCCCAGCTATGGAGGTGGACGCTGCAGAGGATGTTGTATTAAGTCAGAGTGTTTATACGGACTAAATGAGGCTAAATGAGCATTGTCTATCTACTGTATATAAAATCTATCAACCCTACCCGGTCTCCTACAGACAGTCCAAATGAGCAAGAGGAAATTAGCTGCTATACAGTGCTGTTTGACAATCAGTCTAGTGAAGTACTGCCTTTGCGGAAGAACAGACATTAATGTGGGGAAAGAGGCTAATTGATATTGAATTACCCAGTGAAATGTCAAGTGTTAAGAGTGCAAATCAAGGAGAAGGAAAAAATATAATTCATGACAAATCTTCCCACTCGATTTAAGCATTCGTATTAATCCCGCAATTAAAGTGTTTACGATAGCTTAGACTAGACATAAAATAGGAATCAGGGGAGTCAATGTATTTCATCCCTTCACTCAATTAAGTTCACTTATACAGTATGTGTCACACGCCCAACTGGGAGGAGGAAAATATAACTACTCTTCTCCTACAAGCGAGCACTCACAGGGAGGGAGGAAGAAAGACCTAGAGAGAGAAAGAGAGAGAAAGAGAGAGACAGAGACAGAGAGAGACAGCGAGCCTGAGGGGATGAGGAGGATAGAATAAACCATCCTAACATTCTATAAAGTTGGATCCAAACACAATTCATATCCTAGTTAAGTTGATGAACACTTACAAGTGGGCCTTGCAGACCGACGTTACCGGGACCTCCGGGTAAGCCTGGATACCCCTTGGACCAAAAGAGAAACCACAATAAAGGACAGACAATTAGAGAGAAAAGTGAAGTACGGTTGAAGTCGGAAGTTTACATACACTTAAGTTGGAGTCATTAAAACTTGTTTTTCAACCACTCCACAAATGTCTTGTTAACAAACTATAGTTTTGGCAAGTCGGTTAGGACATCTACTTTGTGCATGACACAAGTCATTTTCCCAACAATTGTTTACAGACAGATTATTTCACTTATAATTCACTGTATCACAATTCCAGTGGGTCAGAAGTTTAAACACACTAAGTTGACTGTGCCTTTAAACAGCTTGGAAAATTCCAGAAAATGATGTCAAGGCTTTAGAAGCTTCTGATAGACTAATTGACATCATTTGAGTCAATTGGAGGTGTACCTGTGGATGTATTTCAAGGCCTACCTTCAAACTCAATGCCTCTTTGCTTGACATCATGGAAAAATCAAAAGAAATCAGCCAAGACCTCAGAAAAAAATTGTAGACCTCCACAAGTCTGGTTCATCCTTGGGAGCAATTTCCAAATGCCTGAAGTTACCATGTTCATCTGTACAAACAATAGTACGCAATTATAAACACCATGGGACCACGCAGCCGTCATACCACTCAGGAAGGAGACGCATTCTGTCTCCAAGAGATGAAAGCCTTGGTGCAAAAAGTGCAAATCAATCCCAGAACAACAACAAAGGACCTTGTGAAGATGCTGGAGGAAACAGGTACAAAAGTATCTATATCCACAATAAAATGAGTCCTATATCGACATAACCTGAAAGGCTGCTCAGCAAGGAAGATGCCACTGTTCCAAAACCGGCATAAAAAAAAGCCAGACTATGATTTGCAACTGCACATGGGGACAAAGATCGTACTTTTTGGAGAAAAGTCCTCTGGCCATAATGACCATCGTTATGTTAGGAGGTAAAAGGGGGAGGCTTGCAAGCAGAAGAACACCATCCAACCCGTGAAGCACGGGGGTGGCAGCATCATGTTGTGGGGGGGCTTTGCTGCAGGAGGGACTGGTGCACTTCACAAAATAAATGGCATCATGAGGGAGGAAAATTACGTGGATATATTGAAGCAAAATCCCAAGACATCAGTTAAAGCTTGGTCGCAAATGGGTCCTCCAAGTGGACAATGACCCCAAGCATACTTCCAAAGTTGTGGAAAAAGTATTTAAGGACAACAAAGTCAAGGTATTGGAGTAGCCATCACAAAGCCCTGACCTCAATCTTATAGAACATTTGTGGGCAGAACTGAAAAAGCGTGTGCGAGCAAGGAGGCCTAAAAACCTGACTCAGTTACACCAGCTCTGTCAGGAGGAATGGAACTTATTGTGGGAAGCTTCTGGAAGGCTACCTGAAACGTTTGACCCAAGTTAACCAATTTAAAGGCAATGCTACCAAATACTAATTGAGTGTATGTAAACTTCTGACCCACTGAGAATGTGATGAAAGAAATAAAAACTGAAATAAATCATTCTCTCTATTATTATTCTGACATTTCACATTCTTAAAATAAAGTGGTGATCCTAACTGACCTAAGACAGGGAATTTGCACTAGGATTAAATGTCAGGAATTGTGAAAAACTGAGTTTAAATGTATTTGGCTAAGGTGTATGTAAACTTCTGACTTCAACTGTATGTGCAGAAATACATATGCAAATGAAGATGTTAATTCTAGTGGACTGGGGCCATGTAATTTTTCCTTGATTTATCGAGAAGCGTCTCCCCTTCAGCGCACTAAGCTCAAACTAAGGCCAGAGAGCGTCACAACAAGAGAAAAGAACGTGACCACGACTTCTGGTTCGTACAGGGAGCAGTGTGTGTCCAACGTTGTACAGAAGTATGGCAACAGTCAACTAACGGAGAATTGCTGAGCTCAGCAAGAAAATCTTTAAAGAGAAACTCCCTCCCCATCTTCTCAAAACAAAACAATGTTAGAAAAGGAGGTTGACATCAACACTGAATTATTCCCGAAGCCCTTGACTTTGTGGTTCTGCTCCTCTGAAGTGTGGCTGTGTGACAGGACAGGAAGATTTGGCCAGGGCCACCATCACTTATCCGACAGACAGCCAGCCAGGGAGCCAGCCAGCCAGCCAGCCAGGGAGCACAGGAAAGGGGACCAAATCCACAAACCTGGACCTGTCTGTCTACCTGTCCACCACAAGCTGTAGGCCAACTAGGGACATGACATGGGGCTCAGCCTCTCTGTCTCTTTTACCAGACATAGACAACAGAACAGTACAGCACTCAAAGAGCTCAGCTACACTACAGCGTTCACAGACAGACACGACATAACCAAAGGGAGACAGAGACAGAGGTCACAGACAGAGAAGAGTATTCACAGACAGAGAGCTACAGGTCAGAGCGACAGAAGAGAAGATCATTCACAGAGCCCCCCAGGGGAAGAGCTGGAACACAGCATTCATACTAACAATATACAGGACTGACTAAGAACCTGGAGGCTCCAATTGAGTGATTCCTCACGAAACCAGGACAAAAAAAGACAAATCTTTTGGGGATTTTCACATTTTATCAAGGAAATTATCCTTTGGAGGAAGGATTGTCGAGACATATCTGAAATGTGTATTTAAAAACATAATTGAGAAAGAATTTATCAGAGTCTGCATATTTGTAACATTTTGGCCTTACTCAGGCCTCCTTAAAGACACCATCTTGATTCATCTGTAGGTGCTACAAAACAACAATTGGTGTCAAATTAAGCACTACGGGTGGCCTTGTAATATGTAGTATTTTGATTTCAATAAAAAAAAAATCAAGTCATTTCTGAACATTGAAAAATATAAATATGAATATTGAAAGAAAAAAAAATGTTGATTTGGCAAATTGTTCAACATTATATACTCATAGGGGAATGTCAACGTTCCAGTTGGATCTATTTTATGATCCAAGCTGCAAGCATTCTAGTAATTTGCAGGATGTGCAATGATACACGTGAAAGGAGAGCCGTGTGATAGTTTACATTTCCTCCAATGCCAATTGCTCTGTATAAAATTGGCCATAACTTTAAAACTAGCAGAGAACCTACTCTGGAACTTTGATATGCTCAAATAGTATATTATGTTCAACATTAATATTGAGAAATTAGATAAATAATTTTTTTATTTTTTTCAATAGTTATGTTCATATATTTCAATATTCATACATACAGTACCAGTCAACATTTTGGACACACCTACTCATTCAAGGTTTTTCTTTATTTTTGTAGAATCATAGAGAAGATATCAAAACTATGAAATAACACATATGGAATCATGTAGTAACCAATAAGTGTTAAACAAATCAACATATGTTTGACATTTTAGATTCCTCAAAGTAGCCACCCTTTGCATTGATGACAGCTTTGCACACTCTAAGGCACTGCATCTCTGTGCAAGAGGTGTCATTACAGTCCCTGGTTTGAATCCAGGCTGGATCACATCCGGCCGTGATTGGGAGTCCCATAGGGCGATGCACAATTGGCCCAGCGTCATTCGGGGTAGGCCGTCATTGTAAATAAGAATGTTCTTATCTGACTTGCCTAGTTAAATAAAGGTTCAAACATTTTTTAGCTCAACCAGCTTCACTTGGAATGCTTTTCCAACAGTCTTGAAGGAGTTCCCACATACACTGAGCACTTGTTGGCTGCTTTTCCTTCAGTCTGCGGTCCAACTCATCCCATACCATCTCAATTGGATTGAGGTCAAGTGAAAGTAGAGGCCAGGTCATCTGATGCAGTACTCCATCACTCTCATTCATGGTCAAATAGCCTTTACAAAGCCTGGAGATGTGTTGGGTCATTTTCCTGTTTAAAAACAAATGATAGTCCCACTAAGTACAAACCAGATCGCATGGTGTATCGCTGCAGAATGCTGTGGTAGCCATGCTGGTTAAGTGTACATTGAATTCTAAATAAATCACTGACAGTTTCACCAGCAAAGTACCCCGACACCCTCACACCTCCTCCTCCATGCTTCACGGTGGGAACCACACATGTGGAGATCATCCATTCACCTGTCTCACAAAGACACGGCGGTTGGAACCAAAAATCTCAAATTTGGACTCATCAGTCCAAAGGACAGATTTCCACCGGTCTAATGTCCATGTTTCTTGGCCCAAGCAAGTCTCTTCTTCTTATTGGTGTCCTTTAGTAGTGTTTTCTGTGCAGCAATTCGACCATGAAGGCCTGATTAATGCAGTCTCCTCTGAACAGTTGATGTTGAGATGTGTCTGTTACTTGAACTCTGTGAAGCATTTATTTGGGCTGCAATTTCTGAGGCTGGTAACTAATGAATTATCCTCTGCAGCAGAGATAACTCTTGGTCTTCCTTTCCTGTGGCGGTCCTCATCAGAGCGAGTTTCATTATACTGCTTGATGTTTCTTGCAACTGCACTTGAAGAAACTTTCAAAGTTCATGACATTTTCTGGATTGACTGACCTTCATGTTTTAAAGTAAGGATGGACTGTCATTTCTCTTTTGCTCAAATGCATTAAGAAGGAAATAAATTACACAAATGAACTTTTAACAAGGCTGTTAATTGAAAGGAATTCCAGGTGACTACCTCATTAAGCTGGTTGAGAGAATGCCAAGAGTGTGCAAAGCTGTCATCAAGGCAAAGGGTGGCTATATATATTTTGATTTGTTTTACACTTTTTTGGTTACTACATGATTCCATAAATGCTATTTCATAGTTTTGATGTCTTCACTATTATTCTACAATGTAGAAAATAGTAAAAAGAAAGAAAAACACTTTAATTAGTAGGTGTGTACAAATGTTTGACTGGTACTGTGTATATATATTAAAAAAATATATCGAAATCAAAATACTACTCATATAACAGAGCAAGCGGTAAACCTTCATATGACAGACATTTTTGATTTGTAGCACCTACGGATTAAACATTATATTGGCCTTGGTAAGGCCAAAATGTCATAAATATGCCAACTTTGGTTAATTATTCATCATACTTTTAATTACAAATGTCAAATATATGTCAACAATCCTTCCTCCCAAATGGCAATTCTATAGTTTAAATTTCATGAATATCCCATAGAATCATGCTTTTTCAGTGTCCTGGTTTCGTGAGGAATCACTCAATGACAGTATACGGAACACTAAGACAGCTACTCAGGCCTGAAAGCCAAATATATGAAATAGCATTCCTACTCAGAGATGGACCACAACTACATCATTCACAGACATGCAATGCCACTAGCGCAACAGTTCCAGACACCCTCGCTAAGTGGTGCATACGTCGACGTTCTGTACCTACCCCGGACCCCTTCTCGCCAGGAGGACCCAATGGACCTGCAGGACCACGACCTCCCTGAGAAACAGAAGACACAGGAAAGGAGAGGGATCATTAACCCCTGAACCAACCTCAACGGGGCGGCAGGTAGTTCAGCGGTTCGAGCGTTAGGCCAGTAGCCAGAGTTCGAATCCCTGAGCCGACAAGGAAAAAAGATCTGTTGACGTGTCCTTGAGCAAGGCACTTAACACTAACTGCGCCAGGGTCGCCGTTAATCTTTTTTAAAATGATTATTTAACTAGACTAGTCAGTTATGAACAAATTCTTATTTACAATGACTGCCTAGGAACAGTGGGTTAACTGCCATGTTCAGGGGCAGAAGGACAGATTTTTACCTTGTCAGCTCGGGGATTGACGATCTAGCAACCTTTCGCTTACTGGCCAAACACTCTAACCACTAGGCTACCTGCCGCCCCAATAGCAGACCCAGGCTGTGACCCCACTCTCAGGGAGAGTTGGGAAATGCAAAAAAACACATTTATAACTCAGACAAGTATAAATATTATTATTATTAACCTTCATACATCAAACCACCAAACCCCACCACCTACCGCTGCACTTACAGCTCTTAAACCCAGGCCTTGAATCGATGGGAAAATACCACCCAAAAACGATATTTTGGTATTTATTTCATTAGTCCATTCTTGACAAAGACCCAAAATGTTTTGCTTGTCAGCAATCAAGTTTTGAAGCTATGCAACTTTCAAAATACTTTCAGTTTGCATTATATGATGGTGCATTTCTGCATCATATGATCAAACAGAGAAGGATACTACAGTAAGTTAGCTAGCTGGTTATGCCTATCCAACTCTGGAACTCTTCCAAGTCAGGGTAAGCTTTTGTTTTTATAAATGTATTGCTAAACAGCTTTCTGACTGTAGACTGTACTGCATGATTGTAGCTGGTTTACTAACGCATTAGTTCTAGTACTTGGCTTGGAAAGTTCTTTTTCACCTTGTCACAGACAGCTGATGTGTTGTGCACTGAAGTCCACAAGCGAAGGGAAAAGGTGAGAGGAGGAGAGTGCATAGATAGTTGCAAGAAGGAGTTACAGTGCCTTGCGAAAGTATTCGGCCCCCTTGAACTTTGCAACCTTTTGCCACATTTCAGGCTTCAAACATAAAGATATAAAACTGTATTTTTTTGTGAAGAATCAACAACAAGTGGGACACAATCATGAAGTGGAACGACATTTATTGGATATTTCAAACTTTTTTAACAAATCAAAAACTGAAAAATTGGCCGTGCAAAATTATTCAGCCCCTTTACTTTCAGTGCAGCAAACTCTCTCCAGAAGTTCAGTGAGGATCTCTGAATGATCCAATGTCCACCTGTGTGTAATCAAGTCTCCGTATAAATGCACCTGCACTGTGATAGTCTCAGAGGTCCGTTAAAAGCGCAGAGAGCATCATGAAGAACAAGGAACACACCAGGCAGGTCCGAGATACTGTTGTGAAGAAGTTTAAAGCCGGATTTGGATACAAAAAGATTTCCCAAGCTTTAAACATCCCAAGGAGCACTGTGCAAGCGATAATATTGAAATGGAAGGAGTATCAGACCACTGCAAATCTACCAAGACCTGGCCGTCCCTCTAAACTTTCAGCTCATACAAGGAGAAGACTGATCAGAGATGCAGCCAAGAGGCCCATGATCACTCTGGATGAACTGCAGAGATCTACAGCTGAGGTGGGAGACTCTGTCCATAGGACAACAATCAGTCGTATATTGCACAAATCTGGCCTTTATGGAAGAGTGGCAAGAAGGAAGCCATTTCTTAAAGATATCCATAAAAAGTGTCGTTTAAAGTTTGCCACAAGCCACCTGGGAGACACACCAAACATGTGGAAGAAGGTGCTCTGGTCAGATGAAACCAAAATTGAACTTTTTGGCAACAATGCAAAACGTTATGTTTGGCGTGAAAGCAACACAGCTGAACACACCATCCCCACTGTCAAACATGGTGGTGGCAGCATCATGGTTTGGGCCTGCTTTTCTTCAGCAGGGACAGGGAAGATGGTTAAAATTGATGGGAAGATGGATGGAGCCAAATACAGGACCATTCTGGAAGAAAACCTGATGGAGTCTGCAAAAGACCTGAGACTGGGACGGAGATTTGTCTTCCAACAAGACAATGATCCAAAACATAAAGCAAAATCTACAATGGAATGGTTCAAAAATAAACATATCCAGGTGTTAGAATGGCCAAGTCAAAGTCCAGACCTGAATCCAATCGAGAATCTGTGGAAAGAACTGAAAACTGCTGTTCACAAATGCTCTCCATCCAACCTCACTGAGCTCGAGCTGTTTTGCAAGGAGGAATGGGAAAAAATTTCAGTCTCTCGATGTGCAAAACTGATAGAGACATACCCCAAGCGACTTACAGCTGTAATCGCAGCAAAAGGTGGCGCTACAAAGTATTAACTTAAGGGGGCTGAATAATTTTGCACGCCCAATTTTTCAGTTTTTGATTTGTTAAAAAAGTTATAAAAAGTGAAATATCCAATAAATGTTGTTCCACTTCATGATTGTGTCCCACTTGTTGTTGATTCTTCACAAAAAAGTTTTATATCTTTATCTTTATGTTTGAAGCCTGAAATGTGGCAAAAGGTCACAAAGTTCAAGGGGGCCGAATACTTTCGCAAGGCACTGTATATACACAACGAGCAAAGTGATCATGCCGTTGTTATGTGGCTGCTATGAAAGTGTGCTAGCGTGTGATTTGGGAGTGTATTCATTCCGCCGATTCCGTTAAAAAACTGTTCTTAAACTGAAGCAAACAGAATGAAACGGGGATAAACATACCTGCATTTGTCCAAATAGAAACTCTCATTTGCAACTGGTTGACTAATGATTACACCCTAGATCAGCTAGATATGTGCGAGGTGGCATTGAATGTGTCACTGTGTGTAAACCTTGATTACTCAAAGATCTCTCGATGAAAGTAAACTTTCATTCATTGGCTAGATTGTAGCAACCTCATGATGGGTACAGGGAAAATTTGAGTATCACGTAATAGCCTAAACCTATCGATGTTACATTGAACTGGGTGAATGGAATATGAATGACAGTCATCCAACATGCTGTAAAATAAATAAGACCCTGCTCATGAAAACAAAATCATCCTCCCTCATCTTAAACGGCACCGACCACCACTGGTTTTCAGCACAGGAACTAGTTGGGAAACAGCCTCCAGGGTGTCTCTCTCGTCATACAGCATCAGCACTTAAAATGACTCACTTATGACCCAGCCCTGTGTGTGTAGTATGTGTGTGAGTGTGTGTGTGTGCACGTTTGCTTGCTTTGCAACAAGGTGGAAAAGACCACTTTACATTCAAGTTATATTTCAATGTGTGACATTGACATGGCTGGTTTACTGAAATCTACATTTTACATTTGAGTCATTTAGCAGACGCTCTAATCCAGAGCGATTTACAGTTAGTGCATTCATCTTAAAATAGCTAGGTGGGACAAACACATACTGTATCACAGACATAGAAATATTTTTTTTCTGAAATAAAGTAACTATCAGTAGAGTTGGAACTAGAAAGTGTGTAGGGGGGGGGGGGTTAAGTGCAAGAGCCAGTTCAGGTTATTTATCTATTTTCTTTTTGCCAAGAGACTAGAGGTGGCTCGGGTTGGGGGTGTAGGGTTTGAACATAGCCTGAAGGCAGGGAAGGGCAGTTCCTCTTTCTGTTCCGTAGGTAAGCACCATGGTCTTGTAGTGGATACGAGCTTCGACTGGAAGCCAGTGGAGTGTGCGGAGGAGCAGGGTGACATGAGAGAACTTGGGAAGGTTGAAATCTAGACAGTAGGAACACAGCAATGTACTTTGACAGCCTAATGGCCCTAAAAAAAAACATGCTACCTTTTCACCGGCTTCTCCTACTCCCCCTGACATCCCGATCAGGCCCGCTGGACCCTGCAAAGGAGAGAGAGAGAGCGAGAGAGAGAGACAGAGAGAGAGAGATCAATAGTATACAAACATCCGGGTAAAGTATGTCTATTAGAGGAGACATGATCCCCACCCATCAGTATGTTCATAGAGGTCATAGATAACTATGTAATGGTGATGTAAGGATGGGGAAAGAACTGCAATCACATGCTTGTAAAAGGAAATTACATGAAGGAACCAGGGAAAATCCCTCAATGAAATTTGAGCACATGAAACTGAACAAATGTAATTAATTAGTATATGCAATGTTTTATGTTGTTAAAAAGTAATGAGGCAATGCAAATCATGTCAAATGCTAATTTGGTGTTGTATGAACAAGGCAATAAAAACAGACATTCTTTTCACAGTATTCACAAGCCATATTCCTAGGCTACACACTGCTGTGGATAAAGAAATTAGAGGCATATACACTACGTGACCAAACATATATGGACACATGCGCATCGAAAAATCTCATTCCAAAAGCATGAGCATCAATATGGAGTTGGGCCCATCTTTGCTGCTATTTCAAATTCCACACTTCTGGGAAGGCTTTCCACTAGATGTTGGAACATTGCTGCGGAGGCTTGCTTCCTTTCAGCCACACGAGCATTAGTGAGATCGAGCACTGATGTTGGCCGATTAGGCCCGGCTCACAGTTGGCATTCCAATTCACACCAAAGGTGTTCAGTGGGGTTGAGGTCAGGGCTCTGTGCAGGCCGGTCACGTTCTTCCACACCAATCTCGACGAACCATTTTTGTATGGACTTCGGTTTATGATTCGGTTTATGCACATTGTCATGCTGAAACAGGAAAGGGCCTTCCCCAAACTGTTGCCACAAAGTTGGAAGCACAGAATTGTCTAGAATGCCATTGTATGATGTAGCCCCAGAACATTATTTCTCCTCCACCAAAGTTTACAGTTGGAACTATGTATTCAGGCAGGTGGCATTCTCCTGACATCTGCCAAACCCAGAATCATCCGTCAGACTGACAGATGGTGAAGAGTGATTCATCACTCCAGAGAATTCGTTTCCACCGCTCCAGAGTACAAAGGCGGCGAGCTTTACACCACTCCAGCTGACACTTGGCATTGAGCATGGTGATCTTAGGCCCGTAAACGCAATATGCTCCCGCAATAATATACCAAGTACACTATATACAGTTGAAGTCAGAAGTTTTCATACACCATAGCCAAATACATTTGAACTCAATTTCACAATTTCTGACATTTAATCCTAGTACAAATGTCCTGTCTTAGGTCAGTTAGGATCACCACTTTATTTTAAGAATGTGAAATGTCAGAAATAAAAGTAGAAAGAACCATTTATTTCAGCTTTTATTTATTTCATCACATTCCCAGTGGGTCAGAAGCTTACATACACTCAATTAGTATTTGATAGCATTGCCTTTAAATTGTTTAACTTGGGTCAAACATTTCAGGTAGCCTTCCACAAGCTTCCCACAATAAATTGGGTGAATTTTGGCCCATTCCTCCTGCTAGAGCTGGTGTAACGTAGTCAGGTTTCCTTGCTCACACACGCTTCTTCAGTTCTGCCCACAAATTTTCTATAGAATTGAGGTCAGGGCTTTGTGATGGCCACTCCAATACATTGACTTTGTTGTCCTTAAGCCATTTTGCCACAACTTTGGAAGTATGCTTGAGGTCATTGTCCATTTGGAAAACCCATTTGTGACCAAGCTTCAACTCCTGGATGATGTCTTGAGATGTTGCTTCAATATATCCACATAATTTTCCTACCTCGTGATGCCATCTATTTTGTGAAGTGCACCAGTCCCTCCTGCAGCAAAGCACCTCCACAACATGATGCTGCCACCCCTGTGCTTCACGGTTTGGATGGTGTTCTTCTGCTTGCAAGCCTCCCCCTTTTTCCTCCAAACATAACAATGGTCATTATGGCCAAACAGTTCTATTTGTTTCATCAGAACAGAGGACATGTCTCCAAAAAGTACGATCTTTGTCCCCATATGCAGTTGCAAACTATAGTCTGGCTTTTTTTTATGCCGGTTTTGGAACAGTGGCATCTTCCTTGCTGAGCAGCCTTTCAGGTTATGTCGATATAGGACTCATTTTACTGTGGATATAGATACTTTTGTACCTGTTTCCTCCAGCATCTTCACAAGGTCCTTTGCTGTTGTTCTGGGATTGATTTGCACTTTTCATACCAAAGTACTTTCATCTTTAGGAGACAGAATACATCTCCTTCCTGAGTGGTATGATGGCTGCGTGGTCCCATGGTGTTTATACTTGCGTACTATTGTTTGTACAGATGAACGTGGTACCTTCAGGCATTTGGAAATTGCTCCCAAGGATGAACCAGACTTGTGGAGGTCTACAATTTCTGAGTTCTTGGCTGATTTATTTTGATTTTCCCATGATGTCAAGCAAAGAGGTACTGAGTTTGAAGGTAGGCCTTGAAATACATCCACAGGTACACCTCCAATTGACTCAAATTATGTCAATTAGCCTATCAGAAGCTTCTAAAGCCATGACATCATTTTCTGGAATTTTCCAAACTGTTTAAAGGCAGAGTCAACTTGGTGTATGTAAACGTATGACCCACTGGAATTGTGATACAGTGAATTGTAAGTGAAATAATCTGTCTGTAAACAATTATTGTAAAAATGACTTGTGTCATGCACAATGTAGACGTCGTAAAACGCTGGCCAAAACTATAGTTTGTAACAATACATTTGTGGAGTGGTTGAAAAACGAGTTTTAATGACTCCAACTTAAGTGTATGTAAACTTCCGACTTCAACTGTATTCCAGGAGCTGTTCCAGGCCCGCCACGTCTGTTGACACATCCAGCTGTAATCCATAGAATTCACTGGCTTGTATGCGAAGCAGTAATTGTTTCAAAACATCTCCTGCCATGTCACTGGTGCGTTGTGAAATTGTCTGTATAGTTTTTTTGGGCCTTTTCCCCCAGCAATGTCCCAGTCATATCTGTGGCAGAAGGGAATAATGAAGTCCTCCACAATGGTATGGGGCTTGCCTGTCCTAGCCACTCGGTAGCTCACCATATAAGACACTTCTAGCCCCTTCTTATTAAATGGTATCTGTTGATTTTATACATGTCTACCTACTCAAAGGTTATCTTAATTCTCGCTCAAAAAACTCCTGTGGTTTATTTTTCAAATGGGCTTGTTTTGTTTCTAAATGTCTGTGCAAGAGTGAAGGTTTCATCGAGTTGTGAGATAGTACTTAACACAGATAACACACTGTGACTGGAGAAAGGCACTACTCCCAATGTAAGTGAACCCCAAATCAATGTACTGTAGTTCTCATTATATTTACGCCTCCTCGTCTGTTGTTCGTTGCTTTCCCGGGCTGCATCAGATTCACAACTGTCAGTGTCCATGCTAGCTGGGCTAACAACAAATGTAGAATTACTGATGCTAGCATTGGATGTGCTCGTGGAAGCAGAACAACTTGTGTCGTCGACAGGTGCAGGTGTAGTACTGCTGGAAGTAGCAGTACTACCAGTAGGTATGTGTCTCTATGGACGCAGGTTTTTACTAAATTGACTGTTTGAAAATGTGAAGACAATTATCATTATTATTCGTTATGTGAATCACATTTTTATTTGGCGTACCCCCGGACGGCATTGCGCATACCCCCTGGTATGGCCATTGCTCGGCATCTGACCGTAAGGCGCTGCAGAGGGTAATGCACACGGCCCAGTACAACACAAGGGTCAAGTTTCCTGCGATCCAGGACCTATATACTCGGGGAGGTGTCTGAGGAAGGCCCAAAAAATTGTCAAAGACTCCGGTAACCCAAGTCATAGACTGTTTTCTCTGCTACCGTACGGCAAGCGGTACCAGAGCGCCAAGTCTAGGACCAAAAGGCTCCTTAACAGCTTCTACCCCCAAGGCATAAGACTGCTGAACAACTGATCAAATGGCCACCCAGACCTATTTACATTGACACTCCTGCCCTTTGTTTTTACACTGCTGCTACTCGCTGTGTTATCTTGCATAGTCACTTTACCCCTACCTAGATATAAAAATTACCTCAACTAACCTGTACTCCCGCACATTGACTCAGTACCGGTAGCCCCTGTTGTTATTTTATTGTGTTACTTCAAATGTTTTACTTTAGTTTATTTAGTAAATATTTTCTTAACTCTATTTCTTGAACTGCATTGTTGGTTAAGGGCTTATAAGTAAACAGTTCCCGGTAAGGTGAACTACACCTGTTGTATTCGGCACATGTGATTGATTCAACCTGGGCTGATTCTACACTGTGTTCTGCCACCCAGCCCTTTGTAGTAGGCCTACAGCAGCAGTTCTACTCTCACTAGAGGAGTGTTGCCACATCCTACTGTCCTTCGCCTAAAACGCTGGCTAACAAAGAGAATGCGGGCTGATGTAAACATGAGAATGAAGGGCTGAATAAAGGGCTGAGGTTTGGCGCCAGTGTCGACGGTAAGGAGAGGAGTGGATAGTAGACGAGAGGAGCAACGTCTCTTGCCCCAGTGAATCCTGAAAGGCTGGTGAAAACGTCCCCAGTCTGGCCAACCGCTAAACCCAGTGTGGTCACTGTGGTTGTCTTACTATGTACGAGGCAAATATGCATGACCAAAATGTCATTGTTGCACAAGAGACGTACTGTACTTCCACGTGTGTTTCTGTGGCTACATTTCTTGTCTTTTTCAAAATGTATTTTCTATCTTCCCCCCCCCATCAGCTCTTAGTTCCTCAATATGTGGTGTGTTTGTCAGAGACAGAACACATCTGTGGCAGGTTAGACGTAGCCTGTAGAACTCCCGTCTGAGTCTGAGAAGAGGGATGTATAGAGCGGGGATCGGGACAGACAGAGGCGTACACAGAGCCAGAATTGTGACCACACTTCTGGACTCCATTAGTCGTTGATGCGATTGAAGGAAGTGGGAAAATAGGATGGGAGGAAAAAAGGGGGGAGGAAGAAGGGAGATTTTCCTGGAAAATCTAAAGCCAATGCCGTCTGGCAGTTGCGAAACAGAGAGGCCACTGGGGCTGGGGCAATATGGCCAGAGGTGTGAAAGACACACGCAGACAGACACTGCAGTGCTATACAGTACACTGGGTCCTCTGAACACTCCCGCGTGTGACAGTTGAGAGTCTCCTGTTTCTGTGTGTGGATGGGAGTCTTAATCATCCACAGCTGTTGTGATAAGAGCGGGTGCAAACCAGATAGCTAGTGGGTACATTCCTGTCTGTTCTAATGTATATATTAAACAACAAACTAACTTGTGAAAACACAGTAGGCAACCGCAGAACACACCTCTACTGTAAGGTATAAGTCCCAGCGTAGCCCCAGGCATGCAGGCAACTGATTTGTACTGTAGTGTCTGTGAGTAAAGGCAAAGGCAGGCAGCCTTGGGAAACATGGGAACACTAGTGTCTCCAGATCCATACAAAATCCCTTAATTGAGGCATGAATTGGGACAACATGGCGGTATACCGTATATTCCAACACTATTGAAACTATTTCCTTTAGGTTTTTTAAGACATTAATATTTGTTGCTACTTTTTCAAGTAAATACCCTCGGTCAACTTCTGCAGTACGTTAGGGGATAAAGAAGATAGTGTTCTTCCTTTCACCTACCTTCATTTCACCTGGGTGGGTAGGGTAGTCTAGAAGGGCAGGACAAGGACGGGGGAGCAGGTAGCTGACTAGTGGTGGCTATTCAGCAGCCTGATGGTCTGGGGGTAGAAGCTATTGGCCAGTCTTACAGTTTTTGCAGCAAACTGCGAGTCGCATTTTTTAGTTACTTGTATAACTTTATGAACTGGGATGTCTTTCCTTTAAATAGTTTTGGTCAGAGGTTGTTTAGCATTTACTTAGTATTCTCTATGGGTTTTGACATGTACTTGTTAGCATTGCTAACATTCGGATAACAGAGGCAGTGGGGTTAGAAAATAGTGCCCCTTGTGTTCAGTGCCTGCATTACCGAATATCCAGGGTATGGCACAAGGTCGGCATGAAGGTATGACAATCTGGATACCCCCCAAGCCTAGTATCCTGTATCATTTAACAGTAGGAAACTGGTTCAAGGGCTTTCTCTCTATGACAGGGCCTCTTCAGATGGGGCTTTCAGTTTTCGAATTGCAGTCTGCAGCGATCTGCTTTCTCAGGTGTGTGTGTGTGTCTGTCTGCTTCCTTAGCCCTGGGTTCAGATGTGTGTCACAGTGAAGGTTATAAGTAGAGCAGAGCAGCAGCCAAGGAGAGAGACTGAAATCACCTTTGTAGGTACTATAGAAGAGAACCTTCTCTGTTGTCAAGTGCTACTAGTCTCTCACCCACATGCTTCAAAGCAAAGCACGAATCTGTCAATTCCTTCAGCAGTAATTCAATTCAGAGGCATTTCATTTTTTTATTACTGTGATTTGATTGGGGGGGGGGGTCACCCTGAAATGGAACACTTGACGATCCAATCTAACTTGGCCCAAAATACAGCACATCCTACAAACTCTCAATAAATGATCGGTTCAAACACTTTATGGGCAACATGTTGCTGTAAGGGCTCTCTAGGTGACACAATGAAGCCTTAGTGAACACAGCCACAAACAGCCCAGGAATATGCTGACCCAGGGCTAACCCGCAGTTAGCCAACCTGTCGACAGTCTCTCTTCAGACCTTCCAGATGATATTTATTTGGAAAGTGATGTAATGGCCTTCATTAGAGCCTCCATGTGTTTTCCGAGCAGATATATATATTTTTTTACATGGAGCCTGAGGCTCCTTGGCTTAAAATGGCCCTAGCTCGCTAGCAACAGTCTGTGGTAGGTGGTTAATACCTCTATGTTCTCTTCTATACAACAAAAAAGAGTATGTCCCAAATGGCACCCTATTTCCTACATAGTGCACTACTTTTGACCAGGGCTCTGGTCAAAAGTAGTGTACTATGTAGGGAATAGGGTGTCATTTGGGGATGCATGCAATCAGACGCACACAATCAGACGCACACAAGGCGTGTTTGGTGGCAGTGGTTTCCACAATGCACATACTGCAAATATAAGCATCACGGGGCCTGATGAACACAGAGAGGCATAATGCATGAAGATATGAGATGTTAGGGGGGGCTTGTGTGTAGATTTCTTGCATGGGAAAACATGTTGCTGTGTTTGTGTTGACTATCAGAAGACTATCCGGACCATAAAACAACAGACAGACTTTTGAAACATTGCAGTTTTACAGTTAATTAGACCAATCCAAAGGGATTGTATTATTCCACAGATGTTTTAAAAACTAGCTGGGCCACTGATGTTTTTGTTCCATCAGTGGTGGAGCCATTAAAATACTTGTTATTGATGAATGAAGATTGATTATCATAGATTGATTAAGACACTGGCCAAACATCTGGATAGTCAATTTTGTTGTTGTTGTAGTGCATTTGTACTGTATACATGTACAGTTTGTGTATGTTGCTAAGGGCAACAACACGATTCCAGTTATGCAGTTAGTTTCCTTGAAGAGACGTTTTTACTCCCCAAACAATTGAGTCTCGCACAAACAAAAGAACGCAAGTCCAAAATGAGGTCACTTCCAGAGAACATCACTGACTGGAGCTCCTTATACTCTACAGTGGTGGTCTGCCAATTTCTGGATAGAAACACACTCATTTTAAGCATGGAGAAAATTCCTCTCTAGGACTACATTAAATGTAGGTCAGAAGGATAACAGCAAGACATAAAAATACTAATGTAGTTTCCTCAATGCTCCTGCCTCCTACTCCTCTTATTCTCTATTTATCCTCCACCTCCCTAACCCTCATCCTCAACCTCTTCCTCCCTGCCTTCTCACCCTCTACCACCATCACCTCCCCCTCTATCCTTTCACTCCTCCATCTCCCTACCCTACAAAACCACTTAAGGACCCTTACATCTCCATCACTGCACTCAGACTAACGAAAGCCAACCAACCACTCTACATCAACGTTCTTCCTATATATACTATGGGGATCGGGAAAAACATCATGAAAACCTTCATGTTCTCGGCAGGAAGTAGTGGCTTAATTTCTTATTCCAATTGCTGTACATTAACGAATTGGAAGTATCTCATCTTGCCACTAGCCCTGCGGTGTTTTCATGTGTGCATTGTCAGCTCAAAACACCAGACTCACTTGCGGTCCATTTTTTCCAAGGCCACCAAGTTCCCCCGTCTCCCCCTGAAAACCAGAACATCAAAACAGAACATTAGTTAGCTAGCTTTCTGTGTGCATTAAAGATCCAGCCGTTGGTTGCACTTTCACATGATCAACAGCTTGCACAGGGTTAATAAACAAATGATTAAAGCACACATGACGACGCTCTTGATTTCCTCTGTTTCTGTTTCTTTCACTCCTGTGGGTTGTCATTATGCTTTAATGACAGCCCAGGGAGAATTCCTTCTCCGTCTTAATAATGAGGCGCAACACATCTATTAGACAACCAACCAGCCCCACCTTGAACTAACCCAAGTACCCAACGCAGAGACACTGACTTACAGCATGGAATTTTGAGGAAAACACTGAAGGGGAATTCCTACTGATAAACCTCTGCTACATTGTGTCGCAGTGAAGACGACGGCACAAGGCATTGTGCAGGGTACACACCAGGGGAAACCGACTGCTCCTTTCATTGTAGCCCCGGAAGTTCAAGGCTGATATCAGTACTGCAGGCATTGTTAGTAGAAAACAGGATTCCCCCATTATAGTGAATGGAAAAATGGCAAACTTCATGGTCATTCATCATGTAAATATATATATATATATATATATATATATATATATATATATATATATATATATATATAATTATTTTTAATCACGGTACCAATAATTGCTTCTAATACACCAGATGTACAGTACAATATGTCCTTGAACTGATTCTTTTACAAGTTATAAGGATGTTTAGTTGCTAATGGCAACCTGCAATACCCCGGTCAGCCTTCAACTCGATTTACTCAATGAGAATGGGCAACACTGAGCTAGCCTGCAACGCCACTTCCTGGAGTAGCTCAAACTGTGCATGTCATGTCTGCATGAGAAGCCATCTTAACCGACTTAATCTGGCTTCAATGCACTGTTGAGTCTTCACATAAGAATGAATGGTGTCACGTGATCAATGGTTTGGAGTGTACAAAACATCAGGAACCGCGACTCAGACTGACCGTGGTTTATCCAGGTGAAAGCTATTATCCCTTATTGACGTCACCTGTTAAATCCACTTCAATCAGTGTAGATGGAAGGGAGGAGACAGTTTAAAGAAGGATTTTTAAGCCTTGAAACAATTGAGACATAGATTGTGTATGTGTGCCATTTAGAGGGTGAATTGGCAAGACAAAAGACTGAAGTGCCTTTGAATGGGTTATGGTAGTCGGTGCCAGGCACACCGGTTGAGTGTGTTAAGAACTGTAACACGGTTTGGTTTTTCACAGTTTGTATGTATGTGTGAATCAAGAATGGTGCACGACCCGAAGGACACCCAGCCAACTTGACACAACTTTGGGAAGCATTGGAGTCAACATGGGCCAGCATCCCTGTGGAACGCTTTCGAAACCTGTTAGAGTCCATACCGCGACGAATTGAGGCTGTTCTGAGGGCAAAATGGGGTGCAACTCAATATTAGGAAGTTGTTCCTAATGTTTTGTACACTCAGTCTAAACAGTCATTGGTACACAACAATTAGCTCTAATGAAGTAATATGAGAAACAAGTCTGGAATTCTACCCTTCGTTAACTTAAAGAAAAAACTTTGAACCAAGACATGTCGATTAGATATGGTTATTGCTGGTTATTGCTCACTGTTCTGTAATCATTCTGGAAAGCTAGCTTACGATTAGACACTTAACACGGGTGGAAGGCCAATGGAAAGAGATTGTTAGACAAACACACACTCGATTGTATCAGCAAATGTACTTGATCAACTCACATTACGTTGTCTGGGAGGCTGGTGGTTTGTCTAAACAGACCAATACTGTATGTACCAGAGGAGGCTAATGGCAGGAGCTATAGGAGGACAGACTCATTGTAATGGCTGGAATGGAATTATGGAACGGGTATCAAACACATCAAAACATATGGAAACCACAAGTTTGACTCCATTACATTTATTCCATTCCAGCCAAAACAATGAGCCCGTCCTCCTATAGTGCCTCCCACCAGCCTCCTCTGGTATGTACAGTATTCAAGCTGATAGTCACTTCTTACCTTCAGTCCCTCTGGGCCAGGTTCGCCAATGTAGCCTTTCCTTCCAGGTCTACCCTGAGAAAATGAAAACAAATATGGTTGATTACAGGGTACTCACGCTTGTTTTGAATCACATCTCATCTATATTCCTGTGCAATAACGAATACATGTGAAACACCTGGAGAAGAGTGGAGGTTGGGGCCAACAGGAAAACATGCACAGTGGTTTATTTATAATGTGATAGGATGGCAGGCTGGAGACACTTACAGTGGGGCCAGGACCACCAGGAAGGCCAAGGGGCCCCTCATCCCCCTGAAAACACAGTAAAACTGTTACACACAGTGCAATACATTGCATACAGCTGGATATGGAGATATGGTAATGTCACTTGGCACTGGCAGTAACACTGGCTGAATAACAATCCCAATTTCTCGTCCCATCTCATCCCATGTGCACAGATCGACCAATGTTCATGCCACATACTGTAGGTCATGCAACGGCCTGTGTGTGTGTGTGTGTGTGTGTGTGTGTGTGTGTGTGTGTGTCTGTGTGCGTACAACCATCAATCGTTGTGTTCCCTCTATCAAAGTCACCTGGAGGTTTCTCTCCATGTTCACTACCCGAAGGAGCATTTGATAAATACAATGTTAAGCATCCCTGATTTCTGTCTCTACTACGAACCATGTTCTGCTTTGAAGCATTTTCTCGGATCAGTTTAAGTGAAAGTGAAATGACATCAGTGCCATAGTGATTGAACTACACAGCATTCTTGCCGGGCTATACAATAATACTCTGTGCCAGGAAAGAGAGAGAGAGAGAGAGAGAGCGCGGGACCTCCCAACTCTGTACCACAGTTGAGTTGGATGCCAAAACTAACACTGTACGTACTGTACACACGGCCAAGAATTCTGTTCTTATTTTCCACTACTGCCTGGAAAACTCCCGGGCTTGGCCTGCCTTGTTTTTATTAGCACCCTGTGATGAATCATGACATCATACAGTCCTTTTGGAACATGCCCTGGGACCACTCCACACACCCTGAGCCTGGCAGCGCAGCCTGAAACTAGTAACGTTTGCCTCAATACTGGTGGCAGGTTCAAATGCCGAGTATGAACAGACTCCATGAACTCGCATCTGTTTCATACTCGAATGCAAAACACGTTATCTTGATTGAACTCATTTTACGCAAATTATCAGGATTGCTACCTGCTTGTTTAGTTGTGTCTGTGCAGTATTTAAAAAATAAAACATCTATTACCTCTATTCCTTTTGGCCCTGGTGGTCTCTGTGGCCCTCTGGCACCTTGGAGACCCTGAACCAGAACAGGATATTAGTGAAAACATACACATTAACCCTCATGAGAAAAAAACACACACCGAGGATTAAGTATTTTTTGGTGGGATAGAGTTGAGTTGTGAAAACAGTTCATGCCTCTTTTTTATTTGATTTACCTTGGGTCCAGGGGGGCCATTGGGACCTGGCACACCGATGTCTCCAGGAAAACCCTGAGAAAACAAGACAAGAGTACAAAGAAAGAGTTCAAAAGGAGCCACCTAGTTCTTTGATTGACATCATAAGTCACATGACTGATGTGATCGTGTAAATTTGACACCGCACCGTTTTTCTAGCACAACACACCTGAACTCCTGAACACACCTACATGTATACAATTACTTTATATTCCATTCTATAACATCATCGTTTCTGTATGTCTGCGTACAGAAAGAGTGTAGGATTTCCACATATTTTATTTTATTTATTTATTTCACCTTTATTTAACCAGGTAGGCTAGCTGAGAACAAGTTCGACATTTGGCCAAGATAAAGCAAAGCAGTTCGACACATACAACAACACAGTTACACATGGATAAAACAAACATACAGTCAATCATACAGTAGAAAAAGTCTATATACAGTGTGTGCAAATGAGGTAGGATACGGGAGTTAAGGCAATAAATAGGCCATGGTGGCGAAGTAATTACAATATAGCAATTAAACACTGGAATGGTAGATGTGCAGAAGATGAATGTGCAAGTAGAGATACTGGGGTGCAAAGGAGCAAGATCAATAAATAAATACAGTATGGGGATGAGGTAGTTGGATGGGCTTTTTACAGATGGGCTATGTACAGGTGCAGTGATCTGTGAGCTGCTCTGACAGCTGGTGCTTAAAGCTAGTGAGGGAGATATGAGTCTCCAGCTTCACATAGCGTGACTACATGCATGTGCATTGCCATTTGTGGCAGGATAAGGGTCATGGGAGAGGGATGCATTTGGATCCACTGACCCTCTTTTTTTAAATAGACTACGGATTACGGATTCTCAATTATAAGAACAGAGAGCACACAGCCACTTTGTAAGCCACAGTTGGTAACAGTAATAAATACGTATTTATAGAGAGTCAGGGCTTAACTGACTCATCGGAACATGCTGTAAAGGAGGTGATGGATAGCGATGTTGGGTGAAGACTGTCAAACACACCTGCCTCAGTACGGCATGGCTGGCTCAGTTAAAACATGTGGGGGAGCGGTGGGGGGAGAGTTGATGGAGGAGAGGGGGAGAGGGAGTAATGGATGGAGACCCATCAGATTTACAGGTGTGGCATTTTAATAGGGTTAAATGGAGTGAACCTTTCTGGACTCTTTGATCTTGACGAGGCAACAAACAGTGAAACACAACGACCCATAAAGTAGAGTTCTAACGTTTCTTGGATGGACAATAAAAAAAGTGAGCCATTGTTGGATTCAGTTTGATAAAAACACGTGTTTCACATGACATGCACACATCAAGATGGATCTGTTTATTCCCTTCACTGGTGATTTCCTAATCTCCTCTCTGTTAGATATGCTAGACAGAATAAATCAAAACCAATGTGACACAGGGAATAAGGAAAGCTTACTTGACCTATTTCTGTAATGGATTTAAGAAGTGCTACAACTGTATTTCTCAGATGGTTCAGTTGGCTTGGCGAGTGTATCCTGTCCTCCCAGGTTGGACTCTGTCCCCCAAGTTCAATACTATGTCTTATCTGTTTGCTTATCTGGGTCGTTCCACGAAATGAGTGCTTTTTTGCATCCATTTCATATTTTAAGTAGAAATTGTGCACCAATGATGAATTTTAAAAGCCTATATTAAATAGTGTCCTTTAATATAGACCACATGGAGAATTTAATCAATCAGATTTTTTTTATTTGAAAGAATCTTTCTAAAGTGTAAAATTCATAATTTTGACATGTCCCTCCATGCACCCTCCGTGACTTCTACAAAGATTTTAAGCAACTTAACCCCAACATTTCTCCAAGTGTTTTTCCATCATTGTAAAGCCCTAGTTATTTAGTTGTTTTGACAAAGTTATTTCTGAAGATTATTATTTATTTCATGTGATTAGTGAGGTCTGCCAACCTTGTTTGCCTGAGCTCGTGGACGTTTATTGGGATGAATCTCTCTGGGTGGTGCAGCGGTCTAAGGCACTGTGGTGCAGCGGTCTAAGGTGGTGCAGTGGTCTAAGTGGTGCAGCGGTCTAAGGCACTGCATCTCAGCGCAAGAGTCATCGCTAAAGACCCTGGTTTGAATCCAGGCTGTATCACATCCAGCTGTGATTGGGAATCCCATAGGGCGGTGCATAATTGGCCCAGCGTCGTCCGGGTTTGGCCGGGGTAGGCCGTCATTGTAAATAAGAATTTGTTCTTAACTGACTTGCCTAGTTAAAAATAAAGGTAAAAAAAAAAAACATTTGACTATACTTATACAAATTTATGAAAACAAAAATGTGCCCTTTGGTCTTCAGGTTCCTGAGTGGCGCAGCAGTCCAAGGCACAACATTGCAGTGCTGGAGGTGTCACTACAGATCCTGGTTTGATCCTGGGCTGTATCACAACTGCCCGTAATCTGGAGTCCCCATAGGGCAGCGCACAATTGGTCCGGGGTAGGCCGCCATTGTAATTAAGATTTTGTTCTTCACTGACCTGCCTAGTTAAATAAAACATGTAAAGTGTCAATCAGCAGTTGCTACATATATTTTTAGACTCATAAATGAATGATATGAACCCATTGATTATTGAAGAATATAACTTACCTTATAAGCTCAATTCAACTGCCGTACCCCATCAGAAACCAAAATATGAACTTGTTTTACTCCAATGTTTTTAAACAAAGTCAATGGAAACAAACACTATACGGTTTAAACTATTTTCATATCATGGACGGTCATTCCTTGAATCCATAGCTCTGTCATTTAATTTGAGAGGGGTTACATTTCTCTAGCCACATCCCTCAGCTTTTTTACCAAAACAGAGCCAGGGAATTAACTTCGTTATTGTTTGAACTGCTGATTGCCGCCTTAAGGTTAGGGTTAGGCATAAGGTTAGCGTGTGCTTAAGGTTAGGATTGTGTTTAAAATGAGATTTTATGACTTTGTGGCTGTGCCAGCTAGTGAATACCCTGCAGCGCTGCCTCCAGTACATGAGCCATTCCAATAAATGCCAACCTGCGTTAAGTGAACTGAACTCTCATTTTAATATGGTGAAACTTTTTCCTTTTCAAATATTTATTTCAAAAGAAACATTGAACATTTACTCGTCAAATGACAGTGTAAAAGTAGGTGAGCTGGTTCTACTCTTTTTGGCCATTTTCTGGTGTTTTGTGGTGTTCTTTTTTTTTGGTGAAGCTTGCATTCAATTGCCACTCCCTGTTGCACATAAGCTTCCATTCCCCCTTTCACGAGGGGATTTACAGCTGATTTAAGTTGAAATTGTCAAACCTGTTACGGTCAACCCTGTTACTTAATAGGCACTTACCATAGTCATTATTTTTATTTAACCTCTTGGGATGGGAAAATGTAAACAATAGATGGGTTGTTCCATCAATTCAGTGCCTTTTGAGAAGTATAAAATGTTTGAATTCACCTCATTTTTACATTGTCATAAAGAGCACATGTTAAACTTGGGTGGCGTATCGCTGCAGAATACTGTGGTAGCCATCCTTGTTAAGTGTGCCTTGAATTCTAAATAAATCACTAACAGTGTCACCAGCAAAGCACCCCCACACCATCACACCTCCTCCTCCTCCATGCTTCACGGTGGGAACCACACATGCGGAGATCATCTGTTCACCTACTCTGCGTCTCACATTGCCCATGTTTCTTGGCCTAAGCAAGTCTCTTCTTATTATTGGTGTCCTTTAGTAATGGTTTCTTTGCAGCAATTTGACCGTAAAGGTCTGATTCACGCAGTCTCCTCTGAACAGTTGATATTTTGATGTGTCAGTTACTTGAACTTTGTGAAGCATTTATTTGGGCAGAAATTTCAGAGGCTGGTAACTAATGAACTTATCCTCTGCAGCAAAGGTGACTCTGGGTCTTCCTTTCCTGTGGTGGTCCTCATGAGAGCCAGTTTCATCATTGTGCTTGATGGTTTTTGCGACTGCACTTGAAGAAACGCTCAAAGTTCTTGAAATGTTCTGGATTGACTGACCTTTATGTCTTAAAGTAATGATGGACTGTCATTTCTCTTTGCTTATTTGAGCTGTTCTTGCTATAATATGGACTTGGTCTTTTACCAAATAGGGCTATCTTCAGCATACCACCCCTGCCTTGTCACAACACAACTGATTTGCTTAAATGCATTAAGAAGGAAAGACATTTCTCAAATGAACTTTTAACAAGGCACACCTGTTAATTAAAATGCATTCCAGGTGACTACCTCATGAAGCTGGTTGAGATAATGCCAAGAGTGCTCAAAGCTGTCATCAAGGAAAAGGGTGGCTACTTTGAAGAATCTCAAATATAAAATATATTTAGATTTGTTGAACACTTTTTTGGTTACTAAATGATTCCGTGTGTGGTTCTTTTCATAGTTTTTATGTCTCCACTATCATTCTACAGTGTAGAAAATAGTAAAAATAAAGAAAAACCCTTGAATGAGTTGGTGTTTCCAAACTTTTGACTGGTACTGTAGATATCATTAAAAAAATCACTAGACTGGACCTGTGCCCATCGCTTCTACACACTGTCTTATCTGTGTGTGTGTCGACGTAACTTTCTTTGTGTATGTTCAGCTGACACAACCTGGGAGCAACCCTAGTGATAGACGCCAAACAAAGGCACTATCAGGCAATAACTAGAGTTAATATGGACCTGTGCCCAAGTTGCTTTTACACACGGTCTAATTAGAGAGTAAAAATACAGAGCGAGACGTGGGGCTGGTAGGGTTTTATGGTGTTCGTGTAGTTATAGTGTTTTATGGTCATGTTTGTGTTTAGACTGGAGGATCAGTGACTTCCATCCTGTCCCGTTGTATTTTCCCCAGTGTATCTGTTTACAACCTGTCCTCTGGACAGAACACAGGTAATAGAGCATCTCTGCTGTCTCATCTCTGCCACCAATTTCCCTCTGGGACACTAAAGTTGAAACTGGAACTTGAAACAATCTCATCTCTGACAGGTAATAGGACAGGTGCACGATAAGGTCCCAGCAGAGCAAGAATTTGAACTTGACTAAAACAACACTTTGTAGGAACAGACATTTATATCAGGATGATATGTTTTTATGATTGGTACAGTTTGCTTGGTTTGCTTGTTTTACCATTTATAGCACTATATGAAAGACGTTTATGATAGAATACTGAGCATTATCAGTAGCTCAATTAGCATGCTACAGACTGTAATATCACACATCTAACAGAGTGCGGCTTTAATGATATCAGTGTTTGTTGTCTTACCTCAGGTCCTGGTGGGCCGGGAGGTCCCTGCGGTCCGATGTCACCCATCTTACCCTGTCAAACAGAGAAACGTGAAAACATGAACACAAATACTGGAAACATCAAAACCTTTTTTTACTTAACGAATGCCAAGCATCATTCTCTCTTCTTCTCTTTCACTCTCACACACAGACACCCACACATGCATAATGTATATTTTGCACAAAAACAACATGAGGCATATAAAAGCTTGGCACTCAAAATCTCAGTTTCTCTGTAGTAAGTCCTCACTATCACTCTATTTGACAGTTGCCAATGTTTCTGAGAAGGAAGGCAGTGTGTATTGTTTTGTCAAATATTAATATGGTCTTTCTGTGACGCCACAGTGACCAATGGTGTGTGATTGCGGCCCGCAATTCGGGGCGTTCCTGCATGTGGGTATTCCTGGATCTGCAGTAACGCCCCTCGAGCATCCGATTGGTTCCTGCATGTGTTTATGTGCCACTTTTGATATTCTGCGATTAAAATGTGGGTCAAAAGGGAAATACAAGTATTATCAGAGTTTTTTTTGTCAAAACAAATAATCATATGGTCTTGCTGTGATGCCACAGAGGCTGACTGACTGGCGTCTACAGCCCAAGTGGATATGCCAGGGAGGGCAAACACTTGCTCAGGCAGATGTGAAGCGTACACGTAATAGGACAGCTTCAGCTTTAAAATATGGGAGCGTCTTTGCGGTGTATTCACTTAATACTATGCCAAACTGTGCAGGTTTTAGCTTTCTATGTTAAAAATACTAATTCAGTGTAAAAAAAAAAAAAAAACTATGCTAGGACTATAGAACATACTCCCTTGTTGCCTGTCATCGACTCATGCAGGACCCAACAGATGGTCTAAATATGTTGCGTGAATTTGTCATCATCGTTTTCAGGCAGAGAGTTTAAAGTTTCAGACAGTTATATGGTCTGTTTGTAACAAAGTGAAAGTCTCTAAAAAGGTACAGGGTGTTTACTGGGGTCGTTACATTAATTAAGTGACGCACACACGCACACGCACACGCACATGCACACACACACACACACACACACTACGTACAGGTGGGCCTGTTTTCCCAAGGAGTCCAGGAGGTCCAGGTAAGCCAGCAGAACCCTGGGGACACAAACAAACACACAACACTTGTTTATGCTCCTATTCCCTCCATCACTCATTATCTGACTCCCTCTCTTTTACTTTTTTTTCTGTGTGTGTGTGTGTGTGTCGCAAGGGACCCAGCATAGTTTAAAATCAATAAACATATTCAGACGGATGGGAAACCTACCTTGTCACCTTGGTAACCAATCTTTCCTGGTTCCCCCCTTAGTCCAGGTTCGCCCTGAATGTTACAGCATCACACAGAGATATAATACAAACAACTTGCTCCTCGGAGAACAGTGTTAACAACACAGGGAGGGACACACTGATTCCCCATCCATGTTCAGGTGTCTATCTAAACCATCCTATGGGAGATACATCCTACCAAAGTCAAGCAGCAATCAAGATCAAGAGTTTTATTGATGAACTGTATAATCATTAGAAAGGGGGAAACAATCATAGTCAGGGGTACAACAGACCCAGAAAGGGGGAAACAATCATAGTCAGGGGTACAACAGACCCAGAAAGGGGGAAGACATTTAAAAAACACATCTCTATTTCTCAAGTTTATACTGTACCGAGATGTACACTCTTAGAAAAAAGGGTTCGCAAAGGGTTATTCGGCTGTACCCATAGGATAACTTTTTGCTTCTAGGTAGAACCCTTTTGTGTTTCATGTTGAACTCTCTGTGGAAAGGGTTCTACATGGAACCCAAAAGGGTTCTACCTGGAACCAAAACGTTTTTCTTAAAGGGTTCTCCTATGGGGACAGCCGAATAACTCTCTTAGGCTCTAGGTTCTGTACTGCATATCAAATCCTCATTCCTCTCTTCTGTTACTCCCATCCCGTTCCCTTCACTGTGTACTTGAATGTAAAACACACTCTCCTCATCCACACACTGGGATAGATCATTCACAATAATATAAATATTTAGATCACCTTATCACCTTTCAATCCAGGCAGCCCCGCATTTCCAGTCAGGCCCTAATAGAGAGAAGGAACAGGAGAGGGAGTCCTCAGTGGCAGCCATTTTGAAAAAGAGAACAAAGGACGATACAGAGACCGATAGATGCAGAGAGACTGACTGGAAAACGGAAGAGAGGAAGAGAACGGAAAAGAGAGGAGAGGGTGGGTAGTTACCATAGTTCCCACTATGCCAGTCAGTCCTCGCTGTCCCTCAGGTCCTTGGTCTCCCTGTGGAGAGAAGGGGGAGTAGGGTAAGATACAGCACGCATGCGCGCAGCACACACACAAACACACACACTTCATCAAGTGTACAGTATGTATTATACTGGCTCAGATTTACGGCGCAAGACAATGAAGGACATGTTCCACAGGAAACATCCAATACATCCGTTTCCCACTCGCAGCCCATTATTTTGACACATGCAGTTACCGCCTGGGCCTAAACACTACATTCCTGTGAGTCAATGCCTATTATGACTTCCAAGCTGTGCCTGTGCTGACAATAAAGCACAACTGCAACATCACATCTAACCAGCTGTGACATGGACAGGGTAGGAGTGACCGGACACTGTGCTGCTGGAAAAGGGTCTGAATGATTGTTCTAATCATTGTAATTATACTGACCGAGGGTGTGGGACCGAAGGCCAGCTCTGTAAGTGATTCTATGCGTTCCAGGCCTACTGGCCTACCAGTGTGGCTCTGTTTCCCAATGCTGTGCTTTGAGGGGATTGCCATCAGATCTGGAGAGAAATGCAGCTCCAGCAAACACAGCAGGGACTGATAAAGTACACGCACAAACTCACAGGAATGCACACGCGCACACACACAGATACGGCTCCTCTTCATCAGAGCCAGCCTGTACACTTGGACAGATACCTTTGCTTCCTCCTACTTTTAGCCGCTGTCACAGAAACCAGTAAGGCTTCTTCACATTCTAAAACATGAGAAGTACCGTGGTAAATTATGATTCATGAGGACTTCAGAGAACAGGTACTATAAGAGCAGCTGAGAGTGAATAAGTGAATGCAGTTGTAAAACACGGAGTGGTTTGGTAAATAATCAGTTGTATTAGGGCCTCCTTGGAGACTTTAGTAGAAGAGGTAAGAGCAGCTGAGGATTAATAACTGAAAGCAGTTGTCCTTTGTTCTAATTTTTTATTTTACCTTCGTTTAACTAGGCAAGTCAGTTAAGAACAAATTCTTATTTACAATGACAGCCTACCCCGGCCAATGCTGGGCCCACTTGCGAGCCGCCCTATGGGACTCCCAATCACAGCCAGATGGGATGCAGCCTGGATTTGAACCAGGTACTGCAATGACACCTCTTGCACTGAGATGCAGTGTCTTAGACCACTGGGAGCCCCTAATGCAGGGGTGAAATCAGTCCGGGCCTCAACTTGCTGTCGAGAGTTAAAATAATAGAATGCACAAGGTGCAATTTCGAAATGTGGTAGTGCATCAGCAGTCACTCAATTAGCCCATGTCAGCAAACATTTTTTAGTTTGTTAAGGTAGTCAAGTGGCCAGTTATCTAAACTTGTAGTAAGCATGGTTGAATTACCGACCGGGGTGGGGCCCATTGATCATCAGCTATCATATTAAAAACTGCAAACATTGACCTCCACTCTATGGCAAAATTTGTATAATTGCATGAAATTAGTTATAAAATCGCAAAATCTTCTCTCCGCCCCATGGAAAAATGTGTAGACTTGGGGGTATGGATGTGGGTACGCAGACCCACGAGGCACTGCGGCCCCTCGTGATGAGTTCCGTTTTTTTGTGAGGCTTCACAAAGCTGCCTTGGCAACGGTTGAGGAAACTCCATCCGGCGAGCAACCAGCACCCCTCAAAGAGCTTAATGCGATGTCATTAAGGACATGTGGCTTAAAAGCAGAGGTCCATCTGGTCTCAGTATGACTTTGTGTTTGATGCTCAACCTCCCTGGCTAATGGCACGGCGGGATGGAGACAAATCGCACGCACTTCATAAAGAATGCTTTCAACTGAGGGCATATGAAAGTTACGGGCTGAAAACAGACAATTGGCGTAAGGCGATACCCCACCACTCTCCTCTCAGGGCCAACCAATTGATCCAGCGAATCAAACTTCAATATCCCACACACAGCTACAATACGGGGGAACGACAGATAAGATGGACACCACCTGCTGCCTGCGGGAGGGTTTAATCTACCTCTCTCTCCCTCCCCACATGAGAAACCAATGATTAGAGAAACGTCAGGAAAACCACATTGGTGAATTCCTGTATTCCTTTGAAAGAATCGAACACAACGCCACAGTAACAGAGGATCATATATGTTGCACACATCAGACCTATGGAATGTGTACCATTAAATGATACGTGTGCGTGTTGGCCCCATTAGTGTGTACATTTAAGAGTTTATTACCCTTTGGCTCTGAATGCAAAGCTTCACACACCACTCTCTCTCTCTTTTTCCTGGAGAGAAAACGTCAATGGAAGAAAAGGTAAAAACCATTTTTCCTAGTTTGTTTTATATGTGTGGTTTAAAATAGACAGATTGGCTTTGTGTCAAACATACAGCACCAGCTCAATCAGAGATTCCCATTCCACCATCATTTGGGAAGGGAACTCAGGCATTCACATATACAGTATGTAAACAGGGTGATGAGCATCCGTGCAGAAAGCCATTCAACCACAGTACTGGTTGTGTTCTGAGGTTTTGCTTAATGACAAGACACACGAAACCCAACCACACAGAAATAACAATGATGGATAGGACCAACCACACAACACAACCCAGTCTGTCAGTCAAAATGGCATACGCCAAGCAGATCTGATCCATCATGTCTGTACTGTGGGAACATGCTATAGGATCTAACAGTGTCGAGACTCACGGCCACGACTTTGTTTAAAACGAAGCTCTCCAGAATTAGGTCACGATGCTTCAAGGAAAAAGTCAAGGGAGAAAAATGAAGCAACAAGATGAGTTTTGGAGGACAGAAGGAGAGGATTAAGGAATAGTGGTGGAGAGGGCCTGCATGTCTGTCTCCTGCATAAGGACGGCAGGGGTGATAGTGTGGGCTAGAGAGTTAGATGTGGATCAATCAGCAGAGGAGAGGCCACCAATTTGTCTGGAATGTGAATTTGAAAGAGTTCTTCACGGGCCGGGGGCAGAGTGACATGAGGAATCAGTCGCCACACTAGTTGGGCTTCCTCTCACGTAACAAATGCCTGGAAGACATGTGATTCTAATTCCAGCATGATGGAAGTGTCCCGGGTTCGTAGAGTTGGGATGGGTTGAATGGGGATCTGCTGTGGGACCGCTTCTCCTCTGGGGCGAAATGTCTGACATGACAGAGCCCTGTATACTGTAGGCAGCCATTAATGTAGGCCCACTTCGGTCTCACTTTAAACAAACCACTACTTCTAAAGACTTGACAAAGCATTGGCGAAGTCTTTGCAAACACCACATAGATGCTTTCCAGATAGGGAGACATCGTGGACGAAGAGCTGCTGTTCAAAATGATCACGTTTGAGTAATATTTCACGTAAAGTACCTGCACTTACAATAATGTTGTACTGAATTGAAAATACATTAGTGACTGTAAAACATAACATGGCCTATAAATATGTGAGCACAGTATGTAACTACATGAACGGAATTGATCCAATTGGCAACTTTACCAGCCAGCCATTCAGTTTAACAAATCGAGACCTGTCATCATGTGTCCCTTCCTGGATTATACATTACACGGAAATACTTTATCCTAAATGTAGGTACTTTACATGAACTATTTCTCAAAGATGATCACTCATCAACAGTTTTTGTCGTAGACATACAGTACACCGGGAATAGAAAATGCAAGAGAATATGTGTGATGTTGAATAGCAATAAGAGCAGGATGATCTATATCCTACAAGTTTTGCCTCAACTTTTTTGTCTCGGCTGGAATAGAGCTGGCTGTGTTTCCCTGGTAGGCCTAACTTCCAGTAGCCTGACCTGACCATGTCCATGCTACGCCCTGTCCAGAGAACAGCTTGATTTGTAGGGATGGGTCAGAGCCCTCCATCTGAGTCAGATCAAATTCCCGGGGTACGTAAGTCACGCTGCCTGGGTGCCATCTTGTAACAGTAGTTCAGGTAAGTCAGACTCTGTGTGGATCTTGGCGTGGCAGTTGAGTTACGGTTGAGTTAAGGTGTAGCGGTTGAGTTATGGCCGGATGCCGTGGCAACGGTTGAGGAATCTCCATCCCTCTGAGCACCGCTCGTGGTGACCCCGTAAATCTGTCTGATGGAGAGAGAGGGTTCCCAACCTCCCATGCTCTGGCCAACAAAGCTTTCCCGGGGGGGCCAGGGTCAGGGACCAAACCTCACTTCACCTCAGCAGCCCCGTGGGGAGGAATGGGTTATGGAAGTCATGGGGTTATGGGGGTATGAGGGATGGGGTACCGGCTAGGTCATGGGAGGTAATACAGTATCTACAGTGCCTTGCAAAAGTATTCGCCCCCTTGAACTTTGCGACCTTTTGCCACATTTCAGGCTTCAAACATAAAGATATAAAACTGTATTTTTTTGTGAAGAATCAACAACAAGTGGGACACAATCATGAAGTGGAACGACATTTATTGGATATTTCAAACTTTTTTAACAAATCAAAAACTGAAACATTGGGCGTGCAAAATTATTCAGCCCCCTTAAGTTAATACTTTGTAGCGCCACCTTTTGCTGCGATTACAGCTGTAAGTCGCTTGGGGTATGTCTCTATCAGTTTTGCACATCGAGAGACTGACATTTTTTCCCATTCCTCCTTGCAAAACAGCTCGAGCTCAGTGAGGTTGGATGGAGAGCATTTGTGAACAGCAGTTTTCAGTTCTTTCCACAGATTCTCGATTGGATTCAGGTCGGGACTTTGACTTGGCTATTCTAACACCTGGATATGTTTATTTTTGAACCATTCCATTGTAGCTTTTGCTTTATGTTTTGGATCATTGTCTTGTTGGAAGACAAATCTCCGTCCCAGTCTCAGGTCTTTTGCAGACTCCATCAGGTTTTCTTCCAGAATGGTCCTGTATTTGGCTCCATCCATCTTCCCATCAATTTTAACCATCTTCCCTGTCCCTGCTGAAGAAAAGCAGGCCCAAACCATGATGCTGCCACCACCATGTTTGACAGTGGGGATGGTGTGTTCAGGGTGATGAGCTGTGTTGCTTTTACGCCAAACATAACGTTTTGCATTGTTGCCAAAAAGTTCAATTTTGGTTTCATCTGACCAGAGCACCTTCTTCCACGTTTGGTGTGTCTCCCAGGTGGCTTGTGGCAAACTTTAAACGACACTTTTTATGGATATCTTTAAGAAATGGCTTTCTTCTTGCCACTCTTCCATAAAGGCCAGATTTGTGCAATATACGACTGATTGTTGTCCTATGGACAGAGTCTCCCACCTCAGCTGTAGATCTCTGCAGTTCATCCAGAGTGATCATGGGCCTCTTGGCTGCATCTCTGATCAGTCTTCTCCTTGTATGAGCTGAAAGTTTAGAGGGACCGCCAGGTCTTGGTAGATTTGCAGTGGTCTGATACTCCTTCCATTTCAATATTATCGCTTGCACAGTGCTCCTTGGGATGTTTAAAGCTTGGGAAATCTTTTTGTATCCAAATCCGGCTTTAAACTTCTTCACAACAGTATCTCGGACCTGCCTGGTGTGTTCCTTGTTCTTCATGATGCTCTCTGCGCATTTAACGGACCTCTGAGACTATCACAGTGCAGGTGCATTTATACGGAGACTTGATTACACACAGGTGGATTGTATTTATCATCATTAGTCATTTAGGTAAACATTGGATCATTCAGAGATCCTCACTGAACTTCTGGAGAGAGTTTGTTGCACTGAAAGTAAAGGGGCTGAATAATTTTGCACGCCCAATTTTTCAGTTTTTGATTTGTTAAAAAAGTTTTAAATATACAATAAATGTCGTTCCACTTCATGATTGTGTCCCACTTGTTGTTGATTCTTCACAAAACAATACAGTTTTATATCTTTATGTTTGAAGCCTGAAATGTGGCAAAAGGTCGCAAAGTTCAAGGGGGCCGAATACTTTCGCAAGGCACTGTATCATTACGGTGCAACACTATACTGTTTATATGGCCTGGATGGACACTTTGACATGTTTTGATTACTTAAAATGGCATGGGAGTATGTATGAGTTTAGAGAAGAGCTGCTTTCACTCATCCCACTCTCTCTCCCTCTCAGGAGACAGCACTAGGACAGGCTCTCTAAACCCCCCCCCCCCCCTCCTCCCTCTCTCCATCTCTCTCTTTATCTCTCTCTCTCTGCTTATAGCAGGCCTGGGCATCTCCAGTCATCTGTGGCCTGATTGGTGTCACACTTTATCCCCAGCCCCAGCTAACACAGCTGACTCCAATAATCAACTAATCCTGATCTTCAGTTAAGAATGCAATTAATTTAAATCAGGTGTGTTTGCTAGGGATCGTGGAAAAGTGTGACACCAATCAGGCCCCCGAGGACTGGAGTTGCCCAGGCCTGTAAAGGCTTAGTAAGCCCTCATAAAGCCTTCATAAATACTACATAAATGTGTTACAAATCATCTATAACCATATGTCATGCTTTAAAAGGTTAATAAATATCGCATAAAAGTGTGACATAACCACCAATGTCAAATGTGACATGACCCACTACGTCAAATATGACATAATTCTGTGCTTTATAAAGGGTGACATAAGCACCATTTAATAAAGGCCTTATAAATCATATTAAATTGAGGCTTCACAAAGCATTTATAACCCTGTCATGCATCTTGGTAGAGCATTGCAACCCCAGGATATTGGGTTCGATTCCCGGGACCACCCATACATGAAAATGTTTTCACAAATGACTGTACTGTAAGTCGCTTTGGATAAAATGTCTGCAAAATGTTATAAATTATATTAGATTTTACTAAAACATTTATTGGACGGCCCAACCTCTTGGGTGCATAGTCAGTATTGGACCTGACCTCAACTTACCCCAAAATGATGTGATGCAGGATGACACACACACTAAAGTACCAAAAAATGTTGGTAGGGCCATTTAAAATCTGTTACATTTTATTGCCTACTTCCAGGTTTTATTGCCTACTTCCAGGTTTTGGATTTCCTGAAAAAAAGGTCTGGGAAAAATCTAAAAACATTTTTGCGTGTAGTTGCCATTTAATTCAGTGAGAATGCCCATGTACTGTTGTTTGGTTAGCAGGTTTTCTGCAGTAAGCGCACATGTGATGTGATTCAGCAACCAATGGAATGGGTGGACTAAAAGGTCAGCAAAACTCTGTATTATTCAGAGCCCCTTGAAATGACACCAGATATACATTCTACAGACCCTACAGTATTCCCTGCTATACTTTTACTGTGGCACCGAGAATAGTTCTTGCTCTAAGACAATATGTATTCCATACAGTTGAAGTCGGGAGTTTACCACCACTGCACACACTTCATGTTAACAAACTATAGTTTTGGCAAGTTAGTTAGGACATCTACTTTGTGCAAGACACAAGTAATTTTTCCAACAATTGTTTACAGACAGATTATTTCACTTATAATTCACTGTATCACAATTCCAATTGGTCAGAAGTTAACATACACTAAGTTGACTGTGCCTTTAAACAGCTTGGAAAATTCCAGGAAATGATGTCATGGCTTTAGAAGCTTCTGATAGGCTAACTGATATCATCTAAGTCAATTAGAGGTGTACATGTGGATATATTTCAAGGCCTACCTTTAAACTCTTGACATCATGGGGAAATCAGAAGAAATCAGCCAAAACCTCAGAAAAAACCCTGTAGACCTCTACAAGCCTGGTTCATCCTTGGGAGCAATTTCCAAATGCCTGTAGGTACCATGTTGATCTGTACAAACAATAGTATGCAAGTATAAACACCATGGGATCACGCAGCCGTCATACCGCTCAGGAAGGAGGCGTATTCTGTCTCCTAGAGATGAACGTACTTGGTGCGAAAAGTGCAAATCAATCCCAGAACAACAGCAAAGGACCTTGAGAAGATGTTTGAGGATACAGGTACAAAAGTATCTATATCCACAGTAAAACGAGTCCTATATCGACATAACCTGAAAGGCCGCTCAGCAAGGAAGAAGCCACTGCTCCAAAACTGCCATAAATAAAGCCAGACTATGGTTTGCAATTGCACATGAGGACAAAGATCGTACTTTTTGGAGAAATGTCTTCTGGTCTGATGAAACAAAAATAGAACTGTTTGGCCATAATGACCATCGTTATGTTTGGAGGAAAAAGGGGGATGCTTGCAAGCAGAAGAACACCATCCCAACCGTGAAGCACGGGGGTGGCAGCATCATGTTGTGGGGGTGCTTTACTGCAGGAGGGACTGGTGAACTTCACAAAATAGATGGCGTCATGAGGGAGGAAAATTATGTGGATATATTGAAGCAACATCTCAAGACATAATTCAGAAAGTTAAAGCTTGGTCACAAATGGGTCTTCCAAATGGACAATGACCCCAAGCATTCTTCTAAAGTTGTGGCAACATGGCTGAAGGACAACAAAGTCAAGGTGTTGGAGTGGCCATCACAAAGCCCTGACCTTAATCCTATAGAACATTTGTGGGCAGAACTGAAAAAGCGTGTGCGAGCAAGGAGGCCGACAAAACCTGACTCAGTTACACCAGCTCTGTCTGGAGGAATGGGCCAAAATTCACCTAACTTATTGTGGGAAGCTTATGGAAGGCTACCCAAAACGTTTGACCCAAGTTAAACAATTTAAAGGCAATGCTACCAAATACTAGGTAAACTTCTGACCCACTGGGAAAGTGATGAAAGAAATAAAAGATGAAATAAATCATTCTCTCTACAATTATTCTGACATTTCTCATTCTGAAAAATAAAGTGGTGATCCTAACTGACCTAAAACAGGGAATTTTTACTAGGATTAAATGACAGGAATTGTGAAAAACTGAGTTTAAATGTATTTGGCTAAGGTGTATGTAAACTTCCGACTTCAACTCTATATACAGTCATTTGTATTGAGGGCATTTATTTGACATTGGTACATGTTTCTAAATCCACATTTAATGCAAATGTCACTTAAACATGAACAAATATGAATCATTGTTAAATTAATGTTTAGATAATTATTTGTATAGATCATTAATAGTTATTGACACATTTAAGTGTCCCGGAAGTACTTTCTTAGTGTTGCTGACGAGACACTGATCATGTGATGAGCTGCCACTGGACAGCGAAAAACAAATAAGTTAACCTTTATGTATTGCTATTTAAATTTGTTTGTAGTAGTTAAGTGTTAAATTAGATTCTATACTGTAGCTACCTCAATGGTTATTTCCGATCATTTCAGTGACTTCACAAAAAATGCTAGCTAGCCTAAATGTAGCTAGCAAGGCTCAGCTAAATACAAATCCCCCTCATATTCACGTCTCACGTCTCACAGTCACATTTGACAATTGGTGATAGTTACACACAGTTGTGCCACATTTATGAACCCTTTATAAAACATGACGTATGGTTAAAGATGCTTTGTAACACTTATGTAGTGCTTCTGAAGGCATTACGAAGGAGCCTTTATAAGCTGAACGTAATTTAAAGAGGGACCTCTTTTGGTCTTCTCTCTCTCCCTCTCCCTCACTTAGCTCAGGGCTTGACAGGCCGCCATGTCTTTAAAGTTAATCAAATATTGGTAATCCACCTTTGGCAGGACAGTCATGACCTGCAGAGCACAGTACTAAGCGTTTCACAGTAGGCAGGGTGAAGAATATATTGTTACCATTCAAAGCAAATGACCTTGGTTGGAGTATTGGCACAGTACCTCTCCAAGAAACGAAGGGTACTAGTTAGAGATTCCCATTTATCAGAGTATGTCAGAGCAGATTCCCCATTCATCAGAATTTTTACTCTTCCAGTATACAAAACAGTTATGCAAAAACATCTGATCTAATCTACAGACAAAAAGTTGGGCTTGATGTGGATATAATACACTATACAGATGTAGGATCTTAATTTGAGCCAGTTTTCTACAGCGGGAAAATAATCCTGCAGCAAGAAGAGCTAAATTATTATGTGGATTATAATTCATGGACATTTTTGTAGAGGCTGATGCATTTCTCTTTAGGGAAAATCTACACACTTTAGAAGGCGTTTTAAAACTCAAATACAACGCACGTTTGTGTTTCCTGCTTTGCAGGACAATTCTGAGCAACAAGTGATCAAATTAAGAGCCTACATCTGCATGAGAGAAGAACTGTAGAGAGGAATCAACGGCATCAGACACTACTAAATCCAACAGCTTCCCCAAACTGCATCAAAATCAAACACAACAGAATGAATGAATGTAAAATGAATGAATGCACACTGCAATCAAAGAGGGTGCTAAGATACTGCTGTAGTGAACGTCAACATCTACGACATAAAAATAAAAACGTTAGACCTTGACCAGATGACAGATGAATAAAGATATTAATCAAATGTATTTCTAGAGCTATTTTTTTTAAACAGCAGTTATCACAAAGTTATCACAGAAATCGAGCCTAAAACCCCAGAGAGCAAGCAATGCCGATGTAGAGGCACGGTGGCTAGGAAAAAAATCCCTAGAAAGGCTGATGTGTAATGTTGTGTAACACTCACCCTCAGACCTGGGAAGCCACCCATGCCAGTCCCACCAGCAGGCCCCTATAGGACAGCACAGGAACATCATGAGTACAGGGTAGCAATGGACACACATGTGAACATAAACACGCGCATGCACCCAGGCACACACACACACACACAGAGACATACACACACGCCCAGGCCACACACAGGATAGTAAAGCTTTTCTCCAAATTACAGTATCATGCAGTCTGGCACACCCAGACACAGCTAATCATAACACAAACCATGGTGTGCTGTGAACCACACTCGCTTCTTTGTTGCTCCTCAGTCTACATACATTAAACAGTGCTTTTACAGAACTTTTTAAATCAATAAAAATCTGTTTCCCGATTTGCTCATCTGCAGTATACTTTGCCAGCTCAATAAAGTGATTCCCTGTAACCTGCTGTTCTGTTGGAATCTGCCCAACACAGACAGCCCTGCAAAATTGTAACGGATTGCAGGTCATCTCAACACATTGAGCTCTAAAACGTTACAGACTGCTGGGCCTGGGCTGAGCTCATTCATCCAGAGCTACAGACGTCCAGAGAAACAGTCCAGAGAGTGTGTTCTAATCTAAGCCATGCGGTTGAGTCAACCCTGGCGTTTCGGAGGCCAAACGAGAACAATTGCTCTGTCTATATACTGTGCATGGCACAACTCAGCTCAGCAGAGCTAATCTCCTAAAGGTCATAGAGCAGGGCACAAGACATAGGGCAGAGGGGCACAACATTGTTCCTGGAGTGTGATTTTTTTGCTAGAGACTGAATAGAGTATACAAACATGGCAACCGGAAACAGGCAAAGGGTACCACAGCATCGGCTCTCGGACTAATAGGCTCTGAGACAGCTTCTCCTCCCAAGCCATAAGACTGCTTAATAGCCAGACTGCTAAATAGTAAATGAATGGTACCCAAACTATCTGCACAGACTCTATCTTGCACTGACCCTACGCACACACACTAGACTATATATATATACAAACCATATACACACTCACTCACACACCCTACATTGACACTCCCACATACATTCACAAACACTACATACAAAAACACACACACACACATACATACACATTACACAAACACACTTACACTCTTTTACACTGATCATTTGCTGCTGCTACTCTGTTCTTTATGTGACTCATATTATTATCTATCCTGATGCCTAGTAACTTCCCCCTGCTGTCACGTACTATCGACCTCAGATAGCTCCTACCGCTGCACATGGATCTGGTACTTGTGTATCTTATTTAAATCCTCTTGTGCTACTATTTTATTTTACATTTATATTATTATTTTAAGCAAGCTTAAAGTCTACACAAGTGATATTCGGCGCATGTGAAACATTTGATTTGACTTAAAGGGATAGTGTGAGATTTTGGCAACTATTTACACAGAGTCGGATGAACTGATGGATACCATTTCTAGGTCTCTGCGTGCAGTATGAAGGAAATTGCTAAGTGACGTTAGCTCAGCGACTGGGATGCACCTGTAGACTCCCAGTCATTGCGCTAACGCTAGTTAGAAATGGCTTGCGAAACTACCTTCGACTTGCTTCAAATGCACGCAGAGACATCAAAATTGTAGCTACGAGTTCATCTGACTGTGTAAGTAGAAAAGGGACATAATTGCCAAAATCTTGGACTATCCCTTTAGGAGGAAGAGGGACGTAGATCTTACCTCGTCGCCATCAGGACCAGGAGGACCCCTTTCACCAACATCTCCAACAACTCCCTGCACGCAAAAGAACAACAAAAGTTTTCATTTACACAATGTTGGCAGTTCAGTTATGAGTTATGAGGCTCCTTTAGATATTCAGATGCTCCTGGGTATAATCTCTTCATTGTGGGCCTATCAGATCGAACAGGGCAAAGGGCGCTGGCCCTCCTTGCCTGCCTACACCTGCCTATTTGCATATTGTGGGATGTTCTGATGTTCTCCATTCTCTCCCCTGTGTTCCAGAACTTCCAGCTCTGAGTGTTCCATCCCCAGCGTTCCAGTTCCAGAGAGAAGGAGGCTTTGATAACCCCTCTCCACTCACTCAGACAGATGCTGGTGTGCCTGGTCTGGGCCATCGGCCCACTTGGTATCCCAGCTGGCCACAGCACAGAGAAGCTGTCAGATGCCTTGCTCACTGACACTTGTGTTTTTATAGCGTTTTTCGCTATGTCATGCCTTTGGTTACTCTATCTCTGTATGTGAGACACTGTTTTCCTATGCCAACCTAACTGGCACTGAGAGAGACTCACTCAAATGGCAAGTTGAATGCCAAGGTATGCATATCCTCATGTTGTTGGCATCCTGTCCATAGGTTGTTTTTATATCACGGGTAATCTATTTTTGGCTGTGTGTGAATTGTTACTTTTGGCACTGAATGTGCCGAGTGCATTTGCACATTAGCAATGAACACTCACAGAATACAGATGAAGGCAAGCTTTGGCTTTAAAATTCCTTAGGGCTTCCTGTGTTGAGGGTAAATGATTACTTCTGTGGGAGTAGCAGATGTACACCATTATTGTTACGGTGCGTGAATGAGGACCCAAAAGCGAATCAACTTAAACAGAGCTTCTTTAATTACCAAACATAGGTAGGCTCAGATGGACCGGCAGATTCCGACAGGACAGGACAAGGTTACAGCAAACATGACGGCAGTCTGGTTCAGGCATGAATGACACAAACAAACAAGAATCCGACAAGGACAGGAACAAAAACAGAGAGAGATATAGGGGACTAATCAGAGGGAAAAGGGGAACAGGTGGGAGAAGGGGTGACGAGGTAGTCAAGAGGAGACAAGGAACAGCTGGGGGAAAGCGGGGGAGAAAAGGTAACCTAACACGACCAGCAGAGGGAGACAGGGTGAAGGGAAAGGACAGAGACAAGACAACATGACAGTACATGACAGTACCCCCCCACTCACCGAGCGCCTCCTGGCGCACTCGAGGAGGAAACCTGGCGGCAACGGAGGAAATCATCAATCAGCGCACGGTCCAGCACGTCCCGAGAGGGAACCCAACTCCTCTCCTCAGGACCGTACCCCTCCCAGTCAACTAGGTACTGATGACCACGGCCCCGAGGACGCATGTCCAAGATTTTACGGACCCTGTAGATAGGTGCGCCCTCGACAAGGATGGGGGGGGGGGGGGGAAGACGAGCGGGGGCGCGAAGAACGGGCTTAACACAGGAGACATGGAAGACCGGGTGGACGCGACGAAGATATCGCGGAAGAAGAAGTCGCACTGCGACAGGATTAATGACCTGAGAGATACGGAATGGACCAATGAACCGCGGGGTCAACTTGCGAGAAGCCGTCTTAAGGGGAAGGTTCTGAGTGGAGAGCCAAACTCTCTGACCGCGACAATATCTAGGGCTCTTCGTTCTACGCTTATTAGCAGCTCTCACAGTCTGCGCCCTATAACGGCAAAGTGCAGACCTGACCCTCTTCCAGGTGCGCTCGCAACGTTGGACAAAAGCCTGAGCGGATGGGACGCTGGACTCGGCGAACTGAGATGAGAACAACGGAGGCTGGTACCCGAGGCTACTCTGAAAAGGAGATAGCCCGGTCGCAGACGAAGGAAGCGAGTTGTGGGCGTATTCTGCCCAGGGGAGCTGTTCTGACCAAGACGCAGGGTTGCGAAAAGAAAGACTGCGTAAGATGCGACCAATAGTCTGATTGGCCCGTTCTGCTTGACCGTTAGACTGGGGGTGAAAGCCGGAAGAGAGACTGACGGAAGCCCCAATCAAACGGCAAAACTCCCTCCAAAATTGAGACGTGAATTGCGGACCTCTGTCCGAAACGACGTCTGACGGAAGGCCATGAATTCTGAAAACATTCTCGATGATGATTTGTGCCGTCTCTTTAGCAGAAGGAAGCTTAGCAAGGGGAATGAAATGAGCCGCCTTAGAGAACCTATCGACAACCGTAAGAATAACAGTCTTCCCCGCTGACGAAGGCAGTCCGGTGACAAAATCTAAGGCGATGTGAGACCACGGTCGAGAGGGAATAGGAAGCGGCCTGAGACGGCCGGCAGGAGGAGAGTTACCGGACTTAGTCTGCGCGCAGACCGAACAAGCAGCCACGAAACGACGCGTGTCATGCTCCCGGGTGGGCCACCAGAAACGCTGGCGAATGGAAGCAAGCGTACCCCGAACGCCAGGGTGGCCGGCTAACTTGGCAGAGTGAGCCCACTGAAGAACGGCCAGACGAGTAGGAACGGGAACGAAAAGAAGGTTCCTAGGACAAGCGCGCGGCGACGGAGTTTGAGTGAGTGCTTGCTTTACCTGCCTCTCAATTCCCCAGACAGTCAACCCGACAACACGCCCCTCAGGGAGAATCCCCTCGGGGTCAGTGGAGGCTACTGAAGAACTGAAGAGACGAGACAAAGCATCAGGCTTGGTGTTCTTAGAGCCCGGACGATAAGAAATCACGAACTCGAAACGAGCGAAAAACAGCGCCCAACGCGCCTGACGCGCATTAAGTCGTTTGGCAGAACGGATGTACTCAAGGTTCCTATGGTCAGTCCAAACGACAAAAGGAACGGTCGCCCCCTCCAACCACTGTCGCCATTCGCCTAGGGCTAACCGGATGGCGAGCAGTTCGCGGTTACCCACATCATAGTTACGTTCCGACGGCGACAGGCGATGAGAAAAATACGCGCATGGGTGGACCTTGTCGTCAGAGAGGGAGCGCTGAGAAAGGATGGCTCCCACTCCCACCTCTGACGCGTCAACCTCGACAACGAACTGTCTAGAGACGTCAGGTGTAACAAGGATAGGAGCGGATGTAAAACGATTCTTGAGGAGATCAAAAGCTCCCTGGGCGGAAACGGACCACTTAAAGCACGTCTTGACAGAAGTAAGGGCTGTGAGAGGAGCTGCCACCTGACCGAAATTACGGATGAAACGACGATAGAAGTTCGCGAAGCCGAGAAAGCGCTGCAGCTCGACGCGTGACTTAGGGACGGGCCAATCAATGACAGCTTGGACCTTAGCGGGATCCATCTTAATGCCTTCAGCGGAAATAACAGAACCGAGAAATGTGACGGAGGAGGCATGAAAAGTGCACTTCTCAGCCTTCACAAAAAGACAATTCTCTAAAAGGCGCTGGAGGACACGTCGAACGTGCTGAACATGAATCTGGAGTGACGGTGAAAAAATCAGGATATCGTCAAGGTAAACGAAAACAAAGATGTTCAGCATGTCTCTCAGGACATCATTGACTAATGCCTGAAAGACAGCTGGAGCGTTAGCGAGGCCGAAAGGAAGAACCCGGTATTCAAAGTGCCCTAACGGAGTGTTAAACGCCGTCTTCCACTCGTCCCCCTCCCTGATGCGCACGAGATGGTAAGCGTTACGAAGGTCCAACTTAGTGAAAAACCTGGCTCCCTGCAGGATCTCGAAGGCTGAAGACATAAGAGGAAGCGGATAACGATTCTTCACTGTTATGTCATTCAGCCCTCGATAATCTATGCAGGGGCGCAGAGACCCGTCCTTCTTCTTGACAAAAAAAAACCCCGCTCCGGCGGGAGAGGAGGAGGGGACTATGGTACCGGCGTCAAGAGCTACAGACAAATAATCTTCGAGAGCCTTACGTTCGGGAGCCGACAGAGAGTATAGTCTACCCCGGGGGGGGGTGGTTCCCGGAAGGAGATCAATACTACAATCATACGACCGGTGTGGAGGAAGAGAGGTGGCCCTGGACCGACTGAACACCGTGCGCAGATCGTGATATTCCTCCGGCACCCCTGTCAAATCACCAGGCTCCTCCTGTGAAGAAGAGACAGAGGAAACAGGAGGGATAGCAGACATTAAACATTTCACATGACAAGAGACGTTCCAGGAGAGGATAGAATTACTAGACCAATTAATGGAAGGATTATGACAAACTAGCCAGGGATGGCCCAAAACAACAGGTGTAAAAGGTGAACGAAAAATTAAAAAAGAAATGGTTTCACTATGATTACCAGAAACAGTGAGGGTTAAAGGTAGCGTCTCACGCTGAATCCTGGGGAGAGGACTACCATCCAGGGCGAACAAGGCCGTGGGCTCCTTTAACTGTCTGAGAGGAATGTCATGTTCCCGAGCCCAGGTCTCGTCCATAAAACAGCCCTCCGCCCCAGAGTCTATTAAGGCAGTGCAGGAAGCTGACGAACCGGTCCAGCGTAGATGGACCGACAAGGTAGTGCAGGATCTTGAAGGAGAGACAGGAGTAGTAGCGCTCACCAGTAGCCCTCCGCTTACTGACGAGCTCTGGCCTTTTACTGGACATGAAGTGACAAAATGACCAGCGGAACCGCAATAGAGACAGAGGCGGTTGGTGATTCTCCGTTCCCTCTCCTTAGTCGAGATGCGGATACCTCCCAGCTGCATGGGCTCAGCACCCGAGCCGGCAGAGGAAGATGGTAGTGATGCGGAGAGGGAGGCGACGGAGAGCGCGAGCTCCTTTCCACGAGCTCGGTGACGAAGATCAACCCGTCGCTCAATGCGAATAGCGAGTTCAATCAAGGAATCCACGCTGGAAGGAACCTCCCGGGAGAGAATCTCATCCTTTACCTCTGCGCGGAAACCCTCCAGAAGGCGAGCGAGCAAGGCCGGCTCGTTCCAGCCACTGGAGACAGCAAGAGTGCGAAACTCAATAGAGTAGTCTGTTATGGATCGATTGCCTTGACATAGGGAAGACAGGGCCCTGGAAGCCTCCTCCCCAAAAACAGATCGATCAAAAACCCGTATCATCTCCTCCTTAAAGTCTTGATACTGGTTAGTACACTCAGCCCTTGCCTCCCAGATTGCCGTGCCCCACTCACGAGCCCGTCCAATAAGGAGAGATATGACGTAGGCGACACGAGCAGTGCTCCTGGAGTAAGTGTTGGGCTGGAGAGAAAACACAATATCACACTGGGTGAGGAACGAGCGGCATTCAGTGGGCTCCCCAGAGTAACACGGCGGGTTATTGATTCTGGGCTCCGGAGATTCGAAAGCCCTGGAAGTGGCCGGTGGATCGAGGCGGAGATGGTGAACCTGTTCTGTGAGGTTGGAGACTTGGGTGGCCAGGGTCTCAACGGCATGTCGAGCAGCAGACAATTCCTGCTTGTGTCTGCCTAGCATCGCTCCCTGGATCTCGACGGCTGAGTGGAGAGGATCCGAAGTCGCTGGGTCCATTCTTGGTCGGATTCTTCTGTTACGGTGCGTGAATGAGGACCCAAAAGCGAATCAACTTAAACAGAGCTTCTTTAATTACCAAACATAGGTAGGCTCAGATGGACCGGCAGATTCCGACAGGACAGGACAAGGTTACAGCAAACATGACGGCAGTCTGGTTCAGGCATGAATGACACAAACAAACAAGAATCCGACAAGGACAGGAACAAAAACAGAGAGAGATATAGGGGACTAATCAGAGGGAAAAGGGGAACAGGTGGGAGAAGGGGTGACGAGGTAGTCAAGAGGAGACAAGGAACAGCTGGGGGAAAGCGGGGGAGAAAAGGTAACCTAACACGACCAGCAGAGGGAGACAGGGTGAAGGGAAAGGACAGAGACAAGACAACATGACAGTACATGACAATTATGGGTTGTGTAACACTTCTTTCTGACCTCTATTCTTCCCACCTCCTCTCCTCTACTCTCTCTTTATCCGATCCTCTCTTCTTATCTCCCCGTTCCGCCCTCTTGATAGCGCATGACAATTTCCACAAATTGGACCACAGTTATTGACCCAGGATGCATGCGGACCATTCTAGTTTTTTCCCCACTGTCCAGGAATATCACTGGTTTCAAAGCTGTGTGGTGTTGTGTAGTCCATTACCTGTTTTCCTTTGGGACCGGTCTTCCCAACAGGACCGGGAATACCCTGGGGGGAAAAAAACACAAGGAAACTCTCAGATGAGGAAAGGTGACTGCCGTTTGCTGTGTAATTCGTCTATGACAAAATCGTAGTCAAGACCTCCCTCACAGAATGAATCATACAGGTTTTTTTGTATTGTTTTACAGGACTTTACTGCCAGGGTAAGTTATTAAGGGAAGATAAACACTGTACTACGGTCCAGGGGACTTATGACTTATTTCATGATGAAGAAGCATATTTTCCACTGACACAACATGGCATTGCATTGTGGAAAATGTAGTTATTAGACATTTTATTGTCCTTATAAGAACTCTGTGAGGAGAGACCGCTGTAGCTGCTTTGTTAGTATCAGCAAACATTCATTTTGGATCTATAAATAAAACCATACAATTAACAGGGCTAACCACATATTTTCCTGTTGCTTAATAGCTCCGAAATAGATGAAACGCAACATGAATTGCCTTTGGTTAGATCCGAGTTTACTGATATTGACGACCCTCGCCCTGTCCTTGTCCACATGGAAGGTTCAAGAGGAGTACAACTGATAGGATGAGTTAGCCAGTAGCCTTGGTTATATCCTACACCTATTGCAAACAAAGAGGACAATGTCTCCTACCTGACAGACACGTAATTAGGTGCACATGCTGCATAAATCAAGGTGATACTTACTCTCTCCCCTTCCTGCCCGGCTGAACCAGCTATACCAGGAGGCCCAATGAAACCCTGAAAACCAAAGCCCACATACAGTACATGTGAACCCGTTTGTAACACTTTGCCTGGAGGTATAATGCAAAGTAAGACTTGTCATGAGCGTGTCTGACCACGTAATAAAGTCTTTAAAACCATCCTCAACATCTAATGGAGGACGTTGTTTGGACAGAATGTACGGAACAACATATCTTTACTTGGTCTACTGATGGATAGGACAGCGGGGCATTACTGAACTGAAGATTCATCAGTCACACTCAAGACAATGGAAGTGGAACAGGCAGGCTGTTGGGACCTACAGTACAGTATATGCATAGAGACAAATCATCATCTCTCTCTGATAGTATAGTACATGGAACCCCTGCACATTGACTCGGTACCAGTACCCTCTGTATATAGCCTCGTTATTGTTATTGTGTTACTTTTTATTCCATATTTTTACTTTAGTTTTATTTGGTAAATCTTTTCTATTTTTTTTTTTTAACTGCATTGTTGGTTAAGGGCTTGTAAGTAAGCAGTTCACGGTAAGGTAATACACCTGTTGTATTCGGCACATTTGACAAGTACAATTTGATTTGATTTGATACAGATAAACCACTGTGACATCGAGCAGACTGTTGAATACCTGAACAGGTTTATCTTAAGCCCATCAAAGCAATAGTGTCTCTGAACTCATTGAATTCTGGGAATTCTGCGTGTCAGGTATGTAAACGTATATAGCGGTCTTGATTGTAGCCAGATCAGAGATCAGTGATGATGATATACCCCTACTCTATTGCTGGCATGCTGACATACAGTGCCTTGCGAAGGTATTCGGCCCCCTTGAACTTTGCGACCTTTTGCCACATTTCAGGCTTCAAACATAAAGATATAAAACTGTATTTTTTTGTGAAGAATCAACAACAAGTGGGACACAATCATGAAGTGGAACGACATTTATTGGATATTTCAAACTTTTTTAACAAATCAAAAACTGAAAAATTGGCCGTGCAAAATTATTCAGCCCCTTTACTTTCAGTGCAGCAAACTCTCTCCAGAAGTTCAGTGAGGATCTCTGAATGACCCAATGTTGACCTAAATGACTAATGATGATAAATACAATCCACCTGTGTGTAATCAAGTCTCAGTATAAATGCACCTGCACTGTGATAGTCTCAGAGGTCCGTTAAAAGCTCAGAGAGCATCATGAAGAACAAGGAACACACCAGGCAGGTCCGAGATACTGTTGTGAAGAAGTTTAAAGCCGGATTTGGATACAAAAAGATTTCCCAAGCTTTAAACATCCTAAGGAGCACTGTGCAAGCGATAATATTGAAATGGAAGGAGTATCAGACCACTGCAAATCTACCAAGACCTGGCCGTCCCTCTAAACTTTCAGCTCATACAAGGAGAAGACTGATCAGAGATGCAGCCAAGAGGCCCATGATCACTCTGGATGAACTGCAGAGATCTACAGCTGAGGTGGGAGACTCTGTCCATAGGACAACAATCAGTCATATATTGCACAAATCTGGCCTTTATGGAAGAGTGGCAAGAAGAAAGCCATTTCTTAAAGATATCCATAAAAAGTGTTGTTTAAAGTTTGCCACAAGCCACCTGGGAGACACACCAAACATGTGGAAGAAGGTGCTCTGGTCAGATGAAACCAAAATTGAACTTTTTGGCAACAATGCAAAACGTTATGTTTGGCGTAAAAGCAACACAGCTGAACACACCATCCCCACTGTCAAACATGGTGGTGGCAGCAGGGACAGGGAAGATGGTTAAAATTGATGGGAAGATGGATAGAGCCAAATACAGGACCATTCTGGAAGAAAACCTGATGGAGTCTGCAAAAGACCTGAGACTGGGACGGAGATTTGTCTTCCAACAAGACAATGATCCAAAACATAAAGCAAAATCTACAATGGAAAGGTTCAAAAATTAACATATCCAGGTGTTAGAATGGCCAAGTCAAAGTCCAGACCTGAATCCAATCGAGAATATGTGGAAAGAACTGAAAACTGCTGTTCACAAATGCTCTCCATCCAACCTCACTGAGCTCGAGCTATTTTGCAAGGAGGAATGGGAAAAAATGTTCAATCTCTCGATGTGCAAAACTGATAGAGACATACCCCAAGCGACTTACAGCTGTAATCGCTACAAAGTATTAACTTAAGGCGGCTGAATAATTTTGCACGCCCAATTTTTCAGTTTTTGATTTGTTAAAAAAGTTTGAAATATCCAATAAATGTCGTTCCACTTCATGATTGCGTCCCACTTGTTGTTGATTCTTCACAAAAAAATACAGTTTTATATCATTATGTTTGAAGCCTGAAATGTGGCAAAAGGTCGCAAAGTTCAAGGGGGCCGAATACTTTCGCAAGGCACTGTATGTCCTATATATATATTTTTTTAAATGTATTTTTAACCCTGGCCCGTCCACGCAGGAGGCCTTTTGCCTTTTGATAGGCCGTCATTGTAAATAAGAATTTGTTCTTAACTGACTTGCCTAGATAAATAAAGGTTAAATACAAAAATGCAATATGCAAGCACACACACTAACTTAAAAAAAAAAACTTGAAACTGAAGCCAAGCTATCAGTCTAATGATACATTGTCTGGCTTCATGGACAGATATGAGAGGGATAAATCTCCATCTTTCCGCCTCTCCTTTCTCTCATTCTACCATTCCATCATTCTGTCAGAGGAACTCTTCACCCAGGTCTCATTCGGCTGAAGCAGTTTCGTTCGTGAAATAGAAGTGTTTCATGGGTAGGGAAGCAGGTCAACTGGTCCTGTATCCATGCTGCTCACTAGAAAAGTTACATCTATGGAAAAAACTGTCTTAGTTGACAGGCTAAGAGCCAAATAGAAACGTTTCAAGTGGCCAATTATCCATGCTCGATTGAAAAGTAACATGCGGTGCAACCTTCAATATATGTTTCTTAGCTGACAGGCTAAGAGCTGCTGACCACCCGAGAGAAGAAAAGTTACATGCGGCCATTTTTCCACTCTGTTGTAAAAAAAAAAAAGTAACTAGCGGTGCATCTTTCAAAACATTTACATTTATAATTACTCATCCCTCTTTGCTGACAGGCTACGATCTGCTGACCACCTCAGAGAGAGGAGATCAGGCATGTCCACATTTCATCAGTATGGAACATAATACTCATCTGGCAATAGCATAAAAAAACGCCTCATCACCATTACCTCACAAATCACCACTAAAATGAGAGGGAAATATGGAAGGCAAGCTTTTGCTTTTATTCTGACTAGCTAAAAGGGAGAGGAGTGGACACTTGAAGAGGCAGAGTCGAGTCCAGTGTGGGGGACAGGAGACTTCTATAATAAGAGCAGACAGCAGTCTGGGATAGTGGGGGTCTGGCAGCATATCTGCTATGTTTTGGATTCTACCTTCACATAAACATAATACAACATGGATGCAAGACTCTCTCTCTCTCTCTCTTTCTTTTTCTACATTCTTCAGCAATGGAAAACTACCAGAGATGTCTCAAACTCATTGAGCCCTGTAGTTTTCCCTAATAGGCTGATATGTCATTCTGTCTCTGACAACATGTTGGCATAAACAAAAATGACAAACTGAGGGATTCTCCTTACACTTTTTTGTTTTTGTTTTACTTTTCATTTATCCACCTCTTCATTCCCTCCTCCCAACCTTTCTATCTATGCTCCAGCCCGTGCTCTTTTCCCTCCCTCTGTTCTCTAGCGGAGGGAGAGCATGCCTGTGCTTCCTGAGGAAAGGAATGAGCTGCTCTCACAACAGAGCAGAAGCTCGACTGAGCGAAAACAGATCCCAGACCTGCTCCCAGAGGAATCTGCTGCAGTGGGAGCCAGCACCTTGTTAACACAACACAGGCCCTCTAACAGATCAGCCGTTCCCGGTGGAGCAGACAGGTAATCCCTTCAGGAAATTAAGTATTCCCTCTAATAGAGCCGAGTAAAGTGGAGGGGAGGGGAGGGTAGTAGGGAGCTGTACTTACACGTACACCTTTAGGACCTGGGTTACCTTCTGGCCCAGCCAAACCCTGCAACAAAGGAGAGCAGCATAAGGAGAGGCCATTGTCACACAATACAGTGTCTGTTACACAGGGGGGCAATACACACTTCCACACATAAAACACTAAATTGTACATTTTAGACAGGTAGGGAAATAAAAATGTGATTGCATAGACTAATTGTTTAAGAAGTAAAAAGGAATGAGGAAACATTCCAGTCATACTCTCAGCTACATTACACTTCCTTATTATCATTGTTGTGCACACACTTTTAGTTCAAACATTCGTCGTCGACATACTTATACAACACCTTTCTTCAAAATAATTGTTAACCAATATATAGTTGAAATCAAAATGATAAGGAGTCAAGTATTAGCTATTTGAATAAACATGTCAAGCAAAAGGGTCACTAGTTGACAGTATTTTCACTAAAGAGACTGAGGAGTGTGTCACTACTGTGGTTAGGGGAGAGACAGGAGGACATGCTGTTCATTTCTGAGTACAGCAATATGATAGTACACAGGTAGTGATGTGGAATTCTGTGCAATGTAGACAAGCCGAGAGGATGGATGGAGGAATCTGGAGCATATTCACTGCACCTGCCTGCCAGGGTAACCTGCATCCCCAGTCACTCCTGGAAGTCCCGGTATGCCCTGCAGAGGGGGAGGGGGGGGGGGGGGAGAAAGAGACAAAGAGAGAGAGATGGAGAGAGAGAAAGAGAGAAAAAAGAGAGGGATGAAAGAAAGATAAACATTGGCCCTCACCAATTCTGCCAACTCAGGAATAAAACTGGCACTGTTTGCCCTCACCCATCCCCTACAGCCAAACTGTAGCAGAACACACACTCTCTCTCTGGCTCCTCCCCTTCCAGTTCCAGCCTGAACAATCACCTCGGGGCACAGAGTGGCACCTGGTGCTGAAGTCATCTCAACACCTTAAATTATTTACTTTGTAAGTGTGCTGCGTGAGTGCACTCCGTTTTAGGACGTTTTGTGTTGAAAGGTTAAACATGTTAATTGTTAGCTTCTTGAGTGGCTGAGGAATGGCTGAGAACACAGAGACAGCTGAAGAGTGACTATACCAAATGTCTTCCAGGCTATAGCTGCCTGTCTCTTTCTCTCACTGTGCGTGCGTGCGTGCGGGTGCGTCATGTTCTAGCCCAAAAATGGTCCATAATGAGATCAGTGACCTGCCGTTTTACTAAAATAAAAAGGGACAAGTTTGACCCAATGAACGCTAACGACTCACCTGTTCTCCAGGCTGTCCTTGTGGCCCTGGATAGCCCTTAGAACCCTGCAGGTAGAGAAAGAAGACATCTTAAATGAGACAGAGGAGAATATCACCTGCTCTACATTAGGTGTTAGGGATGTGCATCTTTCCCTTTCAAGACGATTCGACATGTATCTAGACACATGGGCTCAGGAAAAATCTGTTTTAGTTACAGGAAAAATCCGTTTCAGATTGATATGATTCGGTGCGATTCGGTTTCATTACAGAACAAATCAATTTAATTTGGTTTGATGCGATACGATTCAATGCATTAGCATTTGTTGTGTAAACACATTCACTATTCCATTCTTAACTCAAATCTGCTGCTGATGGGGCTCATGAGCTGGGCACATCTCTGAACTGGATCTGTCTGAGCTGACGTGTGTGTGTGTGTGTGTGTGTGTGTGCGCGTGCGTGCGTGTAAATTATGTATGACTATGGTGTATGTACTATGTAGGCAACTGACCTGAGCCATAAGAGAGACTAGGCATCTACTGTACCACTATCAGATTGGTTCTGAAATCACCATCACCCACTAATTAACTTGCAGATTAAGTGTTTGAGCTAGTAAAGTATAAATATTTATTGTTCACAAATTCCACCCCATCTCAAAATCGAAAAGTTTCAACCGTTTGGACGTTTTTACGGCGTGATCTTCACCTCTCGCTTCGGCCATGGGGTGCGCCTCGCAATAGTGATTGGTGTCCTTGTTATGACATTTTCAACTTTACCCCGTATATCTAAAAATGACCACGTACGCCGATTGTTCAAAGCAAAACTACCAAAACTATTGCTGATGGTGAACCTCAACAATCAAAATAAAATCGGAGGCAATTGGATTCATAGTATTTTAATAAATTTTCTGACCACGGACCGATGCACTTTTATCTTAAACATTGGAATTCGCGACCGATGCTTACAGTATATAGAATTGTTACTTCCCAATACAGGGCCTATGACTGACTGAGTTATGCACAGTGATATCTGAACTGGGTCAGCGGAGGTAGGAAAGGAGGGAAAGATGGGAAAAGAGAGAGAAAGAGGGGTTGGGTAAAGGGAGAGAATTTCTCATGAATTTCATTTTAGCACCAATTATTGTATGCCTGTTGTGATCCTGTCAGTAGGAGGCGGAATACATAGCCAGGTAGCCAAAGGTCTGTCTGTGTGCATTTCAGCCATACAATCATAAAAAACACAGGACCACTGAGGACAGGATGCCCAGGGTTGTCTAAGGATTCTAGAACATTCCAGAGCTTCCTTCCTCCTTCCCAGCACCCGGCAGTCAAATCAAATCAAATTGTATTTATCACATGCGCCGAATACAAATGGTGTAGACTTTACTGTGAAATGCTTGATTACAAGCTTTTTAAAAATTATACAAATAAAATAGTAACATGAGGAATAAAATAAAATACACAAGAATGGAGATTCAGTGCATTCGGAAAGTATTCAGACCCCTTGACTTTTTCCACATTTTAGTTTTTTACATAAGTATTCAGAGACCTGTCCCGAAGCCAGTCCTGCGTTGTCTTAGCTGTGTGCTTAGGGTTGTTGTCCTGTTGAAAGGGAGAACCTTCGCCCCAGTCTGAGGATCTCCCTGTACTTTGCTCCATTCATCTTTCCCTCAATCCTGACTAGTCTCCCAGTTTCTACTGCTGAATAAAAACCCCACAGCATGATGCTGCCTCCACCATGCTTCACCGTAGAGATGGTGCCAGGTTTTGTCTCCAGACGTGATGCTTGGCATTCAGGCCAAATAGTTCAATCTTGGTTTCATCAGACCAGAGAATCTTGTAGCCTAGTGGTTAGAACATTGGACTAGTAACCGGAAGGTTGCAAGTTCAAACCCCCGAGCTGACAAGGTACAAATCTGTCATTCTGCCCTGCCCCTAGGCCGTCATTGAATATAAGAATTTGTTCTTAACTGACTTGCCTAGTTAAATAAAAGGTACAAAATAAATGGTCTGAGTCCTTTAGATGCCTTTTGGCAAACTCAAAGAGGGCTTTCATGTGCCTTTTACTGAGGAGTGGCTTCCATCTGGCCACTCTACCATAAAGGCCTGAGTGGAGAACCTTCCAGAAGGACAACCATCTCTGCAGCACTCCACCAATCTCCAAAGAGGAACTCTGGAGCTCTGTCAGAGTGACCATCGGGTTCTTGGTCACCTCCCTGACCAAGGCCCTTCTCCCAAATTGCTCAGTTTGGCCGGGTGGCCAGCTCTAGGAAGAGTCTTGGTGGTTCCAAACTTCATCCATTTAAGAATGATGGAGGCCACTATGTTCTTGGGGACCTTCAATGCTGCAGAATTGTTTTGTTAGCCTTCCCCAGATCTGTGCTTCGACACAATCCTTTCTCAGAGCTCTACAGACAATTCATTTGACCTCATGGTTTGGTTTTTGCTCTGACATGCACTGTCAACTGTGGGACCTTATCTAGACAGGCTTTGTGCCTTTCCAAATCATGTCCAATCAATTGAATTTACCAGAAGTGGACTTCAATCAAGTTGTAGAAACATCTCAAGGATGAAACAGGTTGCACCTGAGCTCAATTTCGAGTCTCATAGCAAAGGGTCTGAAAGCTTACGTAAATAAGGTTTTTCTTATTTTTTTATTTTAATACATTTGCAAAAAATTAAAATAAACTGTTTTCGCTTTGTCATTACAGAGTATTGTGTGTAGACTGAGGAAAAACATTTATTTAATAAATTATGGAATAAGGCTGTAACGTAACAAAATGTGGAAAAGTCAATGGTCTGAATACTTCCCGAAAGCACTGTATATTCATGAGCTCACCTTGACTGACAGCTCTTTGAAAAGCCTATGTCAAGCAACTTGGATGCAGTGAGCAGTGTTGCAGTAAAATCCATCTCAAGCAAATTTGGTGATACGCAAAGTATGGATGTTACGTTTGATACCGGAGCTCTGAGTCATGCATCAAAATCTTTAAGCAGTTTACTTCAAAGCAGTATACCGATGCCTGTACCACTTTATCAGAAGCACGTGACCAATGACGTCAGAATCTTTGTTTCGTCGAACAACCACCTGATTGGTTTGGTATTGGTTTGGTAGAAGACCAAAAGGTTACTCCGCGCATGCGCTACAGCGTGTGGGATATAATCTTTCATAATTTGGTTGCTCTAAGTTCTTTTGACCAGCAGGTGCCACTAGTGTACACTGTGTTGTTCAAAGCCTCGGGTAATGAACATATTTTCAACACAATTGGCTGGAAAGCATCAATGCTTCAGGAAGCTTTGTTCCGCATCACTAACACAAAGCAACTTGAATATTGAAATTGCATCAATGATGTCTCTTGTGATGCACAGCAGCACTGACAGATGTGTTGACTTGACAGCTGCATCTGAGTTTTGAACGACCCTTTCCCCCTTTTGTTCTATGCTGGCTGAAGACCTAGGTAGCCAGTAACTACGGTAGCTAACACCAGACACAGATGAAAGGGGAAACATATGGCATATTTTTTATTATATTTTCTGACACCCTACAGTCAAATTCTGGCACAAGTAGAGTAGCTATCTAGCTATATAAACCACGCCTCTCTGCAAACACACCTTCTCTTGGTTCTTGGTTCTTGGTTCCAAGGCGGTTCTTACTTAAATTAGGTAAGAGAATATCATGTTACCATTGGTGTATTAAAATGAGAGTTAAGGGGATGCCACCGTGTCCCCTTAATAATGAACCCAAGTGTTTGACACAGGGGAGAGTGACCAGAAACTTTATGATCAAACTTTATCAATGGAGAAGTAACAGTCATTTTTTCATACTTTGATCTGGTTTTCTTCAAATATCATCACATTTCATAAAGACAGTCATACAAGGACAAACATTTCACAATTTTACCATGACTAGCTAGAAAACAGATGTCCAATGAAATAACAGTTGATGCTATACTGACGTCACTCTATAGTGAGGCCAGTCGAATGTACTGTGTAATTAAGTGAATATGCTTAGTCAGTAATCCTTGATTCGAAGGGTTGGAAATTTTCAGAAATTCAAGCCTGATAATATCTGAGCCTGATGATACCTGAGCCTGATGATACCTGAGCCTGATGAGCCCTACATGAAATACTTTTTAGAATAAGGCTGTAACCTAGCATGGACAAATTCAAGGGTAGCTTTATGAAGGCACTGTATGATATAGGTTTATAGGCTACTGCACATTACACACGACAGACAAATCACAAAAAACATAGATGTAGATATATATGCTCTCTTGGGTAAACGAGTGAAACAAACTCCAGTAGGCTAATCTTTTTGAGTGTGAACTGTATTACTGTACCGTATTGTATTATATGGAATGGAATTACGCACCTCGTTCAAACCATGATAAAGCTAAGAGAACATGAGATTCTGGTGCAACACCTGCAGCATACAAAGTTACATGTGTGCCGTGTATGTTAGGAGTCGAGAAGCAAGTACAGGGAGTGAATTTAAAAATAAATTAAACATGGAACAAACCAAGAAACACGAGTAGTGTACAGACAGCTTCCCAAGCCTCGTCCGGCTCTACAGGTTCCCGCGCCTCAGCCGGCTCTACAGGTTCCCGCGCCTCAGCCGGCTCTACAGGTTCCCGCGCCTCAGCCGGCTCTACAGGTTCCCGCGCCTCAGCCGGCTCTACAGGTTCCCGCGCCTCAGCCGGCTCTACAGGTTCCCGCGCCTCAGCCGGCTCTACAGGTTCCCGCGCCTCAGCCGGCTCTACAGGTTCCCGCGCCTCAGCCGGCTCTACAGGTTCCCGCGCCTCAGCCGGCTCTACAGGTTCCCGCGCCTCAGCCGGCTCTACAGGTTCCCGCACCTCCGCCGGCTCTACAGGTTCCCTCGACTCAGCCCGCTCTACAGGTTCCCGCGCCTCAGCCGGTTCTACAGGTTCCCGCGCCTCAGCCGGCTCTACAGGTTCCCGCGCCTCAGCCGGCTCTACAGGTTCCCGCGCCTCAGCCGGCTCTACAGGTTCCCGCGCCTCAGCCGGCTCTACAGGTTCCCGCGCCTCAGCCGGCTCTACAGGTTCCCGCGCCTCAGCCGGCTCTACAGGTTCCCGCGCCTCAGCCGGCTCTACAGGTTCCCGCACCTCCGCCGGCTCTACAGGTTCCCTCGACTCAGCCCGCTCTACAGGTTCCCGCGCCTCAGCCGGTTCTACAGGTTCCCGCGCCTCAGCCGGCTCTACAGGTTTCCGAGCCTCAGCCGGCTCTACAGGTTTCCGCGCCTCAGCCGGCTCTACAGGTTTCCGTGCCTCAGCCGGTTCCCATGCCTCAGCAGAAGCGACTGGTCGGCGTTCTGTGGCTGGAGCAGCGCACCAGGGAGGGGGACTGTCACATCTACCCCCGCTCCCCCTCTCTGGCGCTCGACGTCGACAATTTATTCGTTATTACGCACACCTGCCACCATCGGTATGCGCACCTGCGCCTCATGAGACTCCTGGACTCCATCACCTTCCTGATTACCTCCCTGATATCTGTCACTCCCTTTGGTTCTTTCCCCAGGCGTTACTGACTCTGTTTCTGTTTCATGTCTGTATGCTTTTTGTGTTTCTTGGTTTGTACTATGTTCTATTTATTATTACATTTGCACTCCCTGTACTTACTTCCCAACTCCCAGCGTACACATTACAACATGCATAGTCTAGCGAATTTTATTTTATTTTGAAATATAATATGGTCTATTTGTATAATTAGCAGGCTGACGCATATATACCTTTCATAATATTTCCCCTAGTGTTATTTTGCCTACCTCCTCTTTCTATCTCTATTGTTGCTTCATTACTTCCTCGCTATTTTAACAGTTAGGCTAAATGAAATAACTTTTGTTTTCCTTATCTTCATTATTCGAATGACATGCTTAAATAAGATAGGACTAGATTTAGATGCAGATGGCTTTCACTTCTCTTCACGTAGATTGAATGGTTATGGGTCTGAATAAATAACTGCTATAGCCTACCGCCATCGCGGTAAACAAGAGCTTGCTTCCCTCTTCGAATACACTATTGGTATGACAATTTTTTTTTTAAAACGATGTCCAGGAAACTATTCTAGTCTTGCTTTTCCTGCATGGGTCTCCAAGGGCTAAGGAGCGTTTTCTTAGGGAGAGAGGGCAGCTGAGCACAGGTGAGTGTGTATTGCGCAATAGACAGAGGCTATAGGTTATATATAAGGCTAATACTGCATTGAATGCATTACCTGAAAGTCGTAGACTAGGATATCTTGAACAGGGTTATCTATTTTGGATGCAATTTGAATGAAATCGATGTAGAGACAGAGACTGCTTGTGCGTGCTCTGATTTAAAGCAACAATATTCAAGTGATAGGCTGTTTTAAAACTCTAAAGCTGCAATGAAAAAATGATATCTTTACATTTAAAAATATGGTGACCCCCGAAAGACAGATGGAGATGTGCAAATTAGATGCGCATGCAGTCCTTATATCACTGTAGCATAGGCTATGCTGCAGCAAATATAGGCCTACCTGTCACAAGAAAAAAAGTTACCATGATGAGATGATAGGTCTACATGCATTGTGAACTGCACTCCGTACTGAGATGGACTGTCTGATGCAGAGAGCAGAAAGAAAGAATTCCTTGACACTGTAGCCCAAAGAGTACTCTGGTAGAGTCAAACCAGGATACATTCTATGAGCGTAAACACAACTTTTTGGATGCTTCAGGAAAACTGAGTATTCCTCGTCTTTACCATAAAACATGATGAGAAACATCTAAGGCAAAAAACAACTGGATTACGAGAGAAATCGTAAGTAATAATTTAATATAAAATGTATAAACGGTTCAATAAAAATGAGATATTTCCTTCAAAGCCTAGACGGCTTGCTTATAATCCTCAGTCTTTGTATTACAGCCAGATCCTGCATTTAGGTAAACTAGTGCTTATCCTCAGCTTTTTCTTTCAATTTAAAGTTTTATTAAGTTTAGTTGTTTTCAATAAACCAACCAAACCCATTCCACATTCACAGACGTGGCAGACATAAATAATATAAGAAAAGAAAATATAAAATAAAACAAGCAAACTTTCAGCAGCACTATCAGCGTTCCTATTATCTATTTCCAGCCTTAGCTGAGATGAAAAGCAAAGAATTAGTATTAACAGCACCTTACACAACATGTATCTATTTCCCTAATCACCCCGTTCACTCTGTCCAGTTTGAAATATAGTTGAGTAGTGGAGACCAGCGTCTATCAAACGTGGGCTGTCTCTTGCAGAGGTCATAAGTGAGCTTTCCAAGAGAAAGAAAGTCAACAATCTGGTCAATACACATTTTAAATGTAGGAAAAGTATTGGAAGCCCACAATAGAATAATACATTTCTTAGCAAAGTATGTGATATGTCATGAACACATTTTCTCTGTCATGATCAAGAACAAAGTCCTGCTGGGCCTTAAGAAGATAGATACACGGGGTCATATAAAACTGTACATCTAGTATTTTCTGTGCCCCAGTATGTATAGAGTGCCAAAATCTGGTAATCTCTCTACAACTCCAAAATACATGCATATCGGTTCCACTTTCAGAGGTACACCTTTCACGGTCAGGAGAAATGTATGTATTCATTCTATGTAGTCTCACTGGGGTGTAATACAATTTGTAAAAAAAAATAAAACATTTAATTAGATTCTTTCATTTTTACATTAGTAGAGGAGCAGTATACCCTGTCGTAAACATCCACCCATAACTCATCACTGATAGTTAAACAAAGGTCCCTTTCCCAGATTATTTTCAAAGGAGTAAAGGAGGAGCCTCTTTTCTCAGAAAGAAGTCTACAGATATATGAGATCTTGCCTTTGATGGATTGTGATGTAGCAAGAAGGGACTCAATTTCATAAACCTCCACTTGGAACTAAATGAGGAAATGACGTGCCTAATTTGTAGATATATTTAAAAAAAATGGATCTTGGCACATTGAACTCACTTGAAAGGATTTCAGTATAGTGGTTTTCTGATGAAACAGGTCTGAAAAGGTCCTGATCCCGAGAGTATGCCAAAGATTAAAGTTGGCATCACTCAGGGCTTTTGGCAAGTCTGGGTTGCATACTATAGGCGAGTGAGAACATATTTGGGAGGAAATGCCCAGGTATTTCTTACAATCCCTCCATGCTAGTAGGGTGCTGTAAATCACAAAGGTTTTGGCTATGTTGCCCACTTCACTAAAGTTATTCATTAATATAATTGAGCTTAGAGGCAATGAACCACAGGATTGGGCTTCTATCTGAATCCACATTGAATCTTGTCTGTTTGTGATCCATGTTAGCATGTTGCGGAATTGGGCAGGCCAGTAGTACAATCCTAAATTTAACAAACAACAAATCCTTCTAACTGTAATGAGTTTTTAGTTCATTTAAAACCCTGTTGTTTTTATCTTCAACTTTATAATTTGTCATTGACGGCCATAATAACAACAAATGTTGTTGCTAAAGGTAAGTTAGCTAACTCATATTTTGGGGGGACAGTAGAGCGAAACCTTTTTTAACAGGTCTGCGTTCCGTGTAGCTCCTCTCCTCCACCGTTTCCTAGGTTGTGACACAGGAACCTTCACACTCAATAAAAAGCCCACTCGGGGGTAAGGGGCTTAGGCTGAAGTAATTTCCTCTGAAAATACCTTCCCAGGGCACAGTTGATGGCCTGGGTATTAGGTTCAGCTACTGCAAACATTGGTCTGTGTCCTCCTGGGAGGCAAGGTAAAGGCCAACCTTCGGAGATCAGACCTGGGTACAAATACTATTTGAAATCTTTCAAATATATTGAGCTTTTGCTTTAGCCTGCCTGGAGTTTTCTATTGGTTCCATGCAACAGGCAAGCTCTATCAAGCACAGCAACATTATTTGAAATGATAGCATTTGAACCCAGTTCCCTCAGATGAGGGCTAGCGGCTTAAAGTAGTAGTCCACAGCCAGCTGCTGCATGTGGAGACAGATAAGGGCTCTCATCTCTGAGACTAAACTGAGGAGAGTTGTGTGAGCTGTGCGTGCTGATGTATGAATTTAATTGGTTTCCTTCTCTGCTTCCTCTTTCTCCTCATGCCATTTTCTCTTTTGAAGAGGCATCGGATGGTGTGCCTGTCATCAGGGGCCATAACCTCCCTCAGAATGCCTTTACTCTGAAAGATTCAGGCAAGGAGTCCCGGAGCCTGGCCGCAGACGGGTCCCGGGGCGACGCACGCATGAGTGTGTGCATGCGTGCGTGTGTATCTGTGTGCGTGTGTGTCCAGCCCTATGGAGCGACAGCAGGGTGGGCTGAGGTGGCTTAGGACTAGGAGCTCCCCGGCCCCTGTCTGAGAGACAGACCCTCTCTGTGAATGGGTAACATTATCCTGATTCCTGAACACAGCCAGGGCCCACTTGAGGCCTCCGCTTAAGGTGTGGCTAATACTTATGAAGCTTATGTAGCGGGAACATCATGTGTGAGGCGAGCAGAAATAGCTCCGATTCAGAACAGAAGCTCATGCAGGGAACTCATTAAATGACAATATGATAATCTAATTGGATCCGGATCAGTTCTCATCATTCATGCCTTCAAAGAGCCAATGGAATGACAGTTGCTTTAGATAATATGCCTACAGTATGTCAGAGCCAGAGGTTAAAAAAAGCCCCGATGTTATAACCGTTAAACTCTTACCGTTGGACCCGCAAACCCTTCTGGACCTGGAAGACCTTGTGGACCTCTGTCACCCTGGAAACAAAAGGAGAAAACCATGACAACATTAGACTTGATCAAATAAGTTATTAACAAGTCAATGAACTGCAACTATTAAGAGATATCAGATAAGGATAAGAAGGCAGATTAAAAGAGACGAAATGGGGAGCTGCAGCTGGCAATGGTTAGAACACAGGCCAACGGAAGTTTCACTGACTGATAATAGGTAGCAACTGCGCCAAAGCTTTGCAGAGAGACACTAAGATATCAGAAGACAAATATCAGAGGAATACAGGATGTGATTAGAGATGAAGAGAATAATAAAAGGACGTTGAATTGAGAGTGAGAGAGGAGAGGAGGAAATACCGATCAGAAAGAAGGGTTAGAAAACCTCTAAACGTGTAGTTGTGGAGTCAATGAAAGAGGGAACAGATGTTGCTAAAGTGAAGTTGAAAGATATGGGGCAAGAGTGGTTGAGTGAAGTATTCGTTTTTGAACGGGAGAATAAGGAAAGGCAAGAGATTGAGAGTGAGAGCAGAAGGGAAGGGAGATGATGGGAAGCAGAAAGAGAAACCAGTAGCGAGGGATTGAGGGACAGTTAGATGTTGAGTGAGAGATAGAGAAACAGAGAGAGAAACAGAGAGACAAAGCCATGCTGTCTGTCTGCCTGTCTGCTGGCCAGAGTAGACTAGGTCAGATCATTCTTTACCTTGTCTCCTGGCGGGGCCTGACCTGGGGACAGTCCTGGATCGCCCTTAGAGCCCTGACAGTGACACAGAGAGTCAG